>NC_091966.1:5007500-5632500 GCF_036711975.1 Onthophagus taurus
CCAATTCCTGGTACTATTAAGCTATGTTGCATTTTATGTGGAATAGTTCCAGTGATTCATATATTGAGAGTTATATGAAATCCCCTGTATACACCGCTTGGGGAAGAAATAGTTTTAAGAATACATTTAAGAGTACATAACCGAAATCAATTTATTAAAAAATTTTTTTAACGAAAAAGGTTCCCGAAAATGTGCCCGCCTGATAATGACACAAATTGAAACCGGTCAAAAACTTAACCTGAGCTTTTCCTTGTGCTATCTACAATTAGCATCATTAAGAAACGCAGTATATAATCAGATGTGAAGAGACTCCAACAATCCTTAACAAAGAAACTTAACGACTTGGAAAATTAAAAATTTGGCTTTCAACTAGTTAAAGTTAGTTTCTAAGAATTTTGATAGTTTCCCCCTACCTACAAAAAAAAGGACTAACCCAACCCACCAAAACCTCATTATTATTATAAAATGTTGCATTTATTGCAAAAAAATACAATTAGAAAATACATAATATAAATATATTCCTCAATAAAGTTATCATTGTATCAAAAGTTAAACTATTTTATACTCTTAAAAAACGGTAATTAATAAAGGCCGCAGTCTTTTATCATTTCAAAATTGGTAAATTAATAGTTATATTAATCCTAACAATGGTATAAAAATTTTTGGCACAATATTAATCTAAGTCTGGATAAGTCCATCTTTAACCCCGCCATTATTTATTATCAACTCATATCAAAAAAATAATTTTGATCAATTGTGTATATCAGATTTGTACTCAAAAGTGTGTCTAGTTTGAACGTGTCTGCTCAAGTGGTATTTTCTCCTGAACACGGAAGCGCACATCGGACATCTAAATCTGGGTGCGACGTCAACGCATTCCTCCTTTTCGTGCCTGTATAAGTGGCGCTTGTTTTTGTAACTTTTCGAACACTTTGAACAATGAAACCTTCTTTCGGGATGATTCGAATTCGTTTCCAACTTAACCGGATTCAAAACGACTGGTTCCAAGACCGGGATGAACTTGTTGGATTTGCCCTTGAGTTTTTTTGGGATTATATTCCACTTTTCGCGGCCAATTAGTTTCGTTAATTCTGTAAAAGCAATATAGTCCGAGGTTAATAACTTTGTTTTTGACGCGAGAATTTTTTTGATGACTTCACCCACAAAAAAAAATCAATAAAAAAAACAAACTCAAAAAAAATACGTCCTACCTAATTCCAAGACAAAAAAACTACATTTACGCTAATTAATTAATAGTTCAGATCACAAAATTTAGAAGAACTTTTACTAACTACCTACGAGAAACACGAGAAGTTAGAAATTAATTGATTAATTTTTTTGTAATTTGAATTTTTAACGCAATATTTTGTTTGTATGAACGAAATTTTTATTAATTTTGATGTAATTCCCCAGAGATAAAATAAAACTTTCTTACCTGTTTGAAGTACTTATGTAGCTAATGATGAATGTTGATGAAGTGATGTGGGTTTTTTAAATTTTGAGTCGAATATATTGAAAATTGTTAATGAATTTTAAATAAAAGTGCTTATTATTATTCCAGGAAACAAGAAATTAAAAGTTTATTATAAATAATATAAGTGAAAAACAAAAATTAACTTTTTTAGAAATCTTAAGCAAAAGTGATTTTGATAATATAAAATTAATATGAATTTAAACTATAATACCCTATCTTGAATTAATTTAATTTTTAATTAAATCGACTCTATATGTTTTAGAAATTTCGAGACATAATTTGATGCATTCTTTAAATAAACTTTAAATTTATCATAAATTAATAAACGACTCCTTTCTTTGGTATATATTCATATATCTCGTAACTACATTTAAGGACAAAACTTCCCTACACATTACCTTAACCATTAATAGGATACTTTCCAATAATTTAAATTTCACTTCTAAAGGAACACAATAAACTAATAATAATAATAATGACTTGAGAATGAAAATGGCACGTATAACTCAATAAACTCTATCTTTGGATTAACTTTGAAAATAAAATAAAAATCTATTCTTAAAGATTAATAAAAATTAAATAAAATAAAGCAAAAAAACTCTTTGGCGTTTTGTAAATGGTAACGTTCCTTACACCCAATTCTAAATAGGATTTCTTAATCGGATTAATTTTTTTTACAAATAAATCTTTTGCATATGTCTGATCTTTTTCACTCTATGCTGGCTGTCGCTGTGTCGTTTTAAGTTCGACAGCTGATGGAACCTTCGAGGACAATAAGAGCACTCGAATCTGGCTTGTTTGCCACATTCATAGACCATGTGTCTACGCATGTTTCCACGGTGCTTGTAGAGTTTACCGCAATTCAGGCATGGAAATCCATTGGGCGTCGAAACCGATGTAATCGACATATGCCAAGCTGACTTGTTGCCTAGAAATAAAGTACTGGGCTGTACTCGCACCTTACAGAAGACAACTTAATTTCTTTTCACACTTGGCTTTCAAATTTTCATTTTATGTAATGGCCTCATCTGATATTATCAAGTACCTTCCTCGATAAAGACGGAGTCTAATTATCGAGGATGTACTTATTGAAAAACGTTTATAAATTAAAAAAAAAATCTACTTTCGACCTAAGCAAAAAAAAAAAAGAACACAAAACCATGCATTAAATTATGTCTCGAAAATCGTCCAATTTCATTCATAGAGAAAGAAGATATTTTTGATCAATTTGAGGAGAAAAAACGAAAACAAAAAGAAATAATTTACAAGTCAGATTGAAATGTTTATTCATAGAATTTTGATGTACAAAAATTGATAAATGGATTCTTCGGCAGATCATCACTGAAGGTGGATAGCGAAAATGAAGATTCTGCAACAATAAGAAATAATCGACTGAGTTATTTCAAAATAAAATTTAAATCAATTTAAGAAGTTAATTTAATCAAAAAAATTCCCCAAAACTAAAACATTAATTTAACAATAAAATCAAATTTCATTAGTAGATTAACATTTTAATTTTGAAGAATTTTATTCACAAGGCAAAAGAAATTAAATATCAAAAACGATTTTCTTGAAACAAAAAATTACCTTTCTCATTATAAATCTTCGGAAACCTCTTTAGAAACGGTCGTCTCGACATCATTCGATGCAGTAGAGAGCATGGCGGTAGAGTCCGGACCTGTACTTGAAGCGTTTTCCACAATGGCTGCAAACCTGTCCTTCTTGATACGAATTTTACAAACTACCTCTTATTCATTTACTCTTTTTTTGGTTTATTTTTAAAAAAAAAGCTTAATCTAATTTTTTGTTATGCCCACCTCCACCCAGACAAATTATTTTTCATAAAAAAATTATTAGCCTGCTTACTAAATAACCTCAATTTTTAACGAAGAATAATATCCCAATTTCGAAAAAAGTACTGCGCAGTATTACCTTTTTCAAATACAGAAAAACTATTTTCGTTAAAAACAATTTTGGATTTTTTAACATATTTAAGTTGCACTCAAAGAAAAGTTACAATTATAGATTATTATTTATTACAAATTTGATTAATTTTTTAATTAACGTTTTTATTAACACACTCCACATAAATTTTGCAACACAGCACTAACATTGGTGCCGCTCTAAAGTAAGAGTCTCATCCGCTACGAAGATATCTATATGGAAAAACTGAAAACAAAATCGCCCATACAAAAACATACATTCAATAAGACAAACTTGTTTTAAGAGATAATGCTTAAAGTGTGATAAAAATAATTGGTCAAGGAATCGTTTAAAAAATAATGATAATCGTATCATTAATAATTAAAATGATTCTTTGATATAATAGACTTATCATAAATTAAACATTAATCATCTCAAAAATGGCATTTAAATCCAAACAGAACAAAGATCACAATAATTTGATTAGATGTGATCTTTATGTGGAAAAATTTAGATGCCAAATTTTTAAGTATTGGCTTAGTTAAAATTCACACAAACATTTAGCACCGATCACGCCATAACATTAAAAATAGCAACAATCTTAAAAAAGATTTAAAAATAAACTTTTTTAGATTTCTTACCAAAAAAATACCTCACAGCTTCAAAGCTGCTACAGAAATAAGCATAAATCACTTTTTTCCCTAAAATTAATTATAAGCGAAAATTTTATTTACAAAAAATATTGCAAACAAATTTAACTACAAATTAATTTTAGGAACATTTATGTTGTAAAATCTGTGATGAGTAACCTGTAAATAAAATACTTACAACCAATACTTTTTCCAAAATTAACACCTTAACACATTAATGCAAGATAAGTTATAATTGCAATATTTCACATATTCACTACAACATCACGTTGCAATAAATATAATATGCATCTATAAAATATCTCGCTTTAACACAACACTTATTAATAATGCAGTTGAATAGTAGAATAAATAATAAAGCGCATCTTTTATTGGAGGAAAGAAGACTCATAAAGGTGCCTTTTTCAAACATAGCCTGCATAAGCCGAAACAGCCAAATCACAATTTAAGTGGAGAAGGCTAATCATAGACCAACCCCACCCAAAACATGTCTACATTGCCAGTTTCAAAAATGCAAGGCGTTTGTAAAAACCAACCCGTACAAGCAGGACTCATCCTGACCAATTAAACTTGTGCTTTATATACATTGCTCACTAACTCATATACACCATTAATAAACTCGAAACTAGTTAGAGTAAAGTGTGCAATATGCATCAAGATACGTATTAACCTGGCGGGAGGACCAAAAATTAATCGTGCGAATGTTGCATATTACCCACTCTATATCAACTAGTTAAGAAATTATTAAGATGGTAGATAAATTATAATTGCAACATTTCACATATTCACCACAACTTCATATTGCAATAAATATGATAATATGCAACCATAAAATATATACCAAAAAACTTTTTTAACTTACTCAAAACCGTTGACTTCATCTTCTTGAATTTTTGCCACGTTTCAAATTGCTTACAACAAACAATATGATCTATGACGAATACCAATAAAAATTTAAAAACTACGTATTCTTCATGGACGTCACCGGTTTCAATTATTTACAATCATCATCAGGAACCACATAAATATGAAGTTGCCTGATGATGGCCGTAAATGAGCTGAACCCGAAAATTTAATTAAAAGGTTATTTTTAAACTTTAAAATTTATAAATAATCGGCAATTCAAATTGTTAACAAAAATAAATGTTAACAAGTGAAGCACAGCCAATTAATTATTAAGTATCACTTTAAATCACTTTCTTCTCATACCTACCTATATCACAAACTTCATAAATTGAAATATTATCCAATCGAAATAATTTCTAGTAACCCCAAGATATAATTTCAAGAATATCTCCAAATTATTACCATGGTTAATTACTCTATATGAAATTATTTCTACTCGTAATTTTTCAATTGTTGATACAATTGTTAAAATATTGCGATACCTCATTGTATACAAAAAATGTATACAACTACAAAACATTTTGAACAAAAATTAATTAATTCCAACTTACAAAAAAAAGCATTGCAAGTTTATACCTTTTTAACACCACTTTAATTATTAAAAAATTATTTCTACAAACAAATTTAGTTAAAAAGTAACTAAATTCTACGTAGAATTTTTTTAACTGTTTTTAAATATACCTCACCATGAATACAAAAAAATGTATTCATAGCTACATAAAAAAAGTGATGAATTTAAAACAAACTCCACTCACAACGATTTTTATCCAACACGAATAAAAATCAGCAACAAAAAAAAACTAAACTTTTTTAATTACCTCGTTGTTACACAAAAACGTGAACAACTACACAATCATAAAATGTACATCTCAAAAAAATAAATAAATAATAAGACAAATATGAACAAGTAAATTTAAGCATGCACATGTATATAAAAAACCAGTAGAAATCAGTTAGATTAAAAAGATAAGAGAATATCAGATAGAAGGCCAACATATCAAATATTAATACCAAAATGGGGGCGACGCGATGCCACGTTGCGCAACGCGCAAGATGGCATCGCGGCGACCACAATTACCCGAAAAATTACTAATACACCTACGACTGCGTGGCAAAACGGCTTATTTATTATCATTAATAAAAACGGATTAAATCGACTTAACATTTTAATTTGAGTAAAGGAAAATATAAACGTATTAAAGCGAAATAACGTTTGAAAAATTGAAAATCATATCAAATAAAATATAAAGATAGTGTGAAAAAAAACACCGAGACTAAACAGTCCCTATTGTTGGAATCAATATGACGCAAGCACGACGTGACAAAAATTAAGAGAAAGCCAAGTCTTTCACCACAACAAAAAATTAATGAATTAGAAATTAATTTTAGGGCTTTCATTTTGATTCCAAAAACCATTCTCCCCCTTCCTACCTTTCGTTTTGCGTAAACACGCAAGATGATTTCTTTAGAAAAAAAAATGATTTGAAATTTCGCGTATTCAATTACCCAAAAAAATTATTCAAATGAATCGTTCAAATTAATAAATTAATTAAAAATAAAATCAAATAACTTTGTAATTACTCAATAATTCCGATTAAAATTAAAAATTTTATATATCCATTGTTAAATTTAAATAATTTTTGCCAACGGGGGAAATATGGTAATAAAACGTCATGTTTCAAAGCAACTACGGAAAAAATCTAAGCAAATAAATACATAAAGCGCAAGGGTAATAATAAAAACTAAAGGCCAACAACTACCAAGTACTATGTACGTTTCAAAAAATAAAAATAGAGACTGGATAATACTCGAGGTGTTAGTTTTGCCATACAATTTGCATAGGTGTAGCCGAAAAACTCCTCAACCAGTACGCAATCAGGACATAAATTTTCCGGCAACCATCTAACATAAAAAAAACGTTTATTTCCCAATTAAGAATCCAACGTTCCATTAACTTTGAGAGTGGTAATACAAAAATTTGCAATACCAAAAATCTCTCATTGTTTTAAACGTCAATTCCAAATCAGAAATAAATTCGGGTAAATTAAATTTTTTTTAATAATACCGATTATTTTTATTTTGCCTTATTTATATGTACTGATTGCATGCGAGTGAAAGAGTGCAAATAAATGGATTTCAAATCCTACCTTGAGAGTCGCGGTGAGCCCCAACAGCTTCTTGTGCTGCTAAAAACACTTCATCTTGACTTTGATTTCCCATATGCCAACCGCCAAATCCTGGAAAAAATAAATTAACATTTAAAAAATTTATTTTTGCATATCACACTTTATGCCAACCCTTTCATAAATATTAAAGTACGCCTAAATTGGTTATTATCATAAGTGAAGTTTTATTTTAATTAACTTCTACGTAATACTTTTTGGCTAATAGATTCAAAAATATTCATCAACAAAGTCACACATGTCGTTGTTATAAATGTAAACAAGTTTTACATTGAAAGTTACCGTTTTAGTATTATAATTTTGCATTCTGACATTAAAAATTAAGGTCACGCATCAAATTGAATAAATTTTGTAAAATGCCAGAAAAGTAGTTAAATGCTTAAAGCTTTTGCTCTATAAGTTTATGTAAAACTTTAAAGTTTATGTAGAACTTTCTTCTCATCATTTTGTAACAAAGTTAAAGAACAAATCATGTTCAAATGTTTATAAACAAAGTAAAATAATTCCTAGCAAAATAGTGTTCTCAGTCTGTTATCAACTTGTAAACATTGATAGATAGCGGCAATGCTTTGTCAAGGGATTTAAATGACTAAATTCCAAGGGTAATGCTCAAGGGATGAATTCTAGGAATCTGTAAACTTTGTTACATGGAGAAGTTTGTGGTGAGGTTGAGTTGGTGCAAAGAGAACAAGTTCAAAACAAATTAAACAACACTAACTTAGCGACGAATTGTTGAACCCTCTCTACAAACTCGAACATTTTTATTTAAGTTGTTGATTAAAGTAATAAGTGTTTGTTTTATTTCCTACTACTCGTCCAAAAAATTACACAATATCATAAATTTTTCTTTGAATTTTTGAAAGCATTACAATTATTTACTTACCAAACATGTTTTGTTTGTAAATACATTTAACATACAGCGTGTCCCGTATCTTCCGCATCAGAGCATTATACGGTTGTAGGATACATTATTCTGAAGCGATCTTTCTAATAAAATTTTTTCGAAATGTTTATAATAACCGCACGGGAACTGTTTAAAGGACCTGTTTTTCGTCCAATCAGCAGATCGCAAATCAGACTCAGGTAATCGGTGCCACCCTCGGCCGGTCCGCTACGCCGATGATAACTCGTTTCCCACGTGTACTCACCAATAGATTCGTCATGGAAAGAGAAATAAACTTTTTCGATGAATCAAAGTTGTCCGTTATTGGTCGTCGTTAAACAGTTCCCGTGCGGTTATTATAAACATTTCGAAAAAATTTTATTAGAAAGATCGCTTCAGAATAATGTATTCTACAACCGTATAATGCTCTGATGCGGAAGATACGGGACACGCTGTATTCCTTAATTCAGGTTTTATTACTATTATTGGCAATACTATTAATGGCAGCATACAAGTGATATTTCTTAGTTTAAACAAATACCCAACAAGGACATAACTTTATCTAACTCTTATCTAACTTCTAAACGGATGTAAATATTCTGTTGGACTTCTATTCCTTGTTAACACAAACATTTAGTAATCATCATCTTATCATTTCCAGAAAATTTATCAACTTTTTTAAAACCAACTCTCTTATTTCGATTTTATCATTATAAATTGCTTTATACAGGGTGATTTATAATATAGAGCAAACTAAAAGAGTGGGTACTAGGAGTCAAACTGAAGATTTTCTTAATGTTTTATTAAAAACTTAATAGTTACGTAGATATCGCATATTAATCTTTTAAATAAGTGAACGTCCACTTTTGAGAACCTCTGATATTCAGTAAAAAACAATTAAAATACTTGTCAACGCCATAATCATTTTTGAAGGAGCTGTAAAACTAGACACATTATTGTTTCAGCAGTTTTGTTATTTTAGATAATACGTAATTTGTTAAAAAAAATAATGGATGTTAATTCATGAAACGTCTAGTAATAATGTTTTAAATGCAAAATTAATTACAAAATCTCTGAAACAAGTATTTAGCCACTCGCAAAATTGTGGCTGCAAAGGATAATCAGCGAGAATCAGTCCTTGCATCTTATCTTGCATCTAAATCCGTGCAAAAAGTCAAGGTCCCTCACTTTAGAGATCGATATCTTCGCAACCGTTCAATAAAAAAATTGCGATAAAGTTTGTTGTAATCACTGAACATCTACGTAACATATGTTAATTTGAAAATTTTCGGATCCACGGTTTACTTTTTTATCGCGAGTTAAATGAAAAAGTACCCGATTTTTTACGGTACCAGCAACTTTGCGATTTTTTTCGAAAACTATCCTTCGAAAAAATTTGAATTTTGAACAGGTGGTAGCCTGATGTGTTCTTAATGAGCGACATATTTTATTTTTTCGATATTCCATACAATTTCGCGGAAAATCGCGGTTTAGTAAGAAGCCGTTATGTCGAAAACGGCTGGGTGGATTTAATCGCGGATTTGACCAAAATATGTCAAATAATCAGTTTTTCAAAATTAGAACTCCCTAATTTTTTAAGAGCGATTTAATAGTATTATAAATTAAAGAGAAACAGAAATGAGCTTTGCGGGGTGACGGGGGTTCCGTCTAATCGGAACAGATGGTGCGTCCCAAACAGGACGTCGCGCCTTATTTCTTTAGGTAGGTAAGATAAATGCGCGACGTAGTGTCTGGAACACACCATCTGTTCCAATTGCACGGAACCCTCCTCTCTCCGCATAGCTTATTTCCGTTTCTCTTTAATTTGTAATTCCATTAAATCTCTCTTAAAAAATTAGGGAGCCATAATTTTGAAAAACTGATAACCGAATCCGACAACCGACATTATTTGACATATTTTGGTAAAAATCGCGTTGAAATCGGCCAGATCGTTTTCGAAATAACCGCATCCTACTAAACCGCGATTTTCCGCGAAACTAGATGGAATACCGAAAAAATGAAATATGCCCCACATTAAGAACACATCAGTTTACCACCAGCTCAAATTTGTGAAATAGTTTTGGGAGAAAAAAAATCGCAAAGTAGACAAAGTTGCTGGCACTCTCAAAAATCGGGTACTTTTTTTA
This sequence comes from Onthophagus taurus, assembly GCF_036711975.1. Taxonomy (NCBI): domain Eukaryota; kingdom Metazoa; phylum Arthropoda; class Insecta; order Coleoptera; family Scarabaeidae; genus Onthophagus; species Onthophagus taurus. Next base: position 5,017,667 of record NC_091966.1, read on the forward strand.
CTTAACTCGCGATAAAAGAAAAACCGCGGATCCGAAAATTTCCAAATTAACATGTGATATGAAATGTTTACTGGTTACAATAAACTTTACAGCAATTTTTTCCATTGAGCGGTTACGAAGTATATCTATGTCTAAAGTGAGGGGCTTTGACTTTTTGCACGGATAGTAGAGATGTATAACACCGCGAGGCGCAATTGAGTTAACTTATACAGTGTGTTGCGTGCGCTGATACCCAACTTTAAAATGAGTCAACTTAATTGCGCCACCGACCCAAAGCAGTTTAACGCACAACCATTATGGCGCAGGCGGCCAAACAATTTATAACGTCAATAGCTATGCGACAGATCAGTCAGATTTATCACCCTATTATAGCCCTTTAAATGAGCAAATATAATGGCGACGTTGTACAAAACGCGGCATGTACCCCCTTATATTCACGTTTTGTACACCGCCACCATAACATATTCTCATTTAGTGGAGTTAGACAGGGCTAAAAATCTGACAAATCTGTCAAATAGCTATTGAAGATTTTCAGATGTGTAGGTGAAAATTCCAGCCCTTAATTACGTATAAAACCTGCATTTACTAAGAGTTTGAAAGAGACAACTGTGTTATGGCGCAATTGAGTTAATACATTGTGCTAACTCACTTAGGTGCTAAATTTTGCTGCATTGCACATGGTTAGTATAAACCATTCACCAAATTAACTGGATTGGCAGCAATAAAAACATGGTATCAGGTTCACAACAAACAAACATCAGTTTTTGAGCGTTTTAACAAATTTTTAAATAGCCATAACTGCCATGTTACAAAGATTTTATCATTTCTGTTAATTATGCATTGTTTAAGTAACCCTGAAACATTTGCAAATGTTTATTTTGTATATAGTTAGAAATGCTCAGCCTATCATTCAACTTTAATGTTCTATAATATCTTTGTGATTATTAAGTTGTGGTCAAAACATTATCAAGAAAATATCTTCAATTTGGCCCCTAATAGTACCTACCCTTTTAGTCTGCTCCATATGTTATTTCATCCAATCTACATTTTACTCTAAGCAATATAATATCAAATGTGATGAAATGAGATTCAAGATTTATCTTGATGTAATGATGAAGAAAGAGTTCTATATCTTAATAATATTGAATGATACAAAAGTAAGGCTTTTCCACCCTTTCAAGTGGATCAAAAGGACTTCAAATTGAGTCAAACACAAGTTTTAATTCTTTATTATATGTGAATATATCTAGAAATCAGCATGGAACGCTTTTGAACATATTAAGAAAGTGTGGAATTACTGGTATAGATTTGGGTATTATAAAGAACTTGAATTAGAAATAGAAAGCAGTCATTGAAAATGAGAACCTTGTTTGATCTTGTAGAATTTCGAAATTTGGAAAGACCAGTTGAATATTTAAGGAAATCAATTTACTCAAAAATGGTTAAGACCTGGATTTAAATCACAATTAAGAATTTAAAGCAGTTATTAAAGACAAATTACAAAGTTAAAGCAAAAGATGATACAAGAATTATGATTCAATTATAGGTTATATTATAAACAATTTAATAATGAATATGGTTGTGTATTAAATAAATACTCTTATTAACCTACTTTCATTTTTCTCATATTATATGCGCCTTTAGAACAGAAATTTCTATGGAAAGTAAATGCCAAGAAAAAGATCCAGCAATAATAAGGAAATTAAAAATTGTACAGTTTATACCTTTGAAGTTTTAGATAAATTTTAGCAAAAATGACCAAACATGATATGTTTTATTAAAAAATAAAAATAAAGTTGATCCATTTTCCAGGAAAAACTGAAAATGATAAAATTTTGATTACTAAATATTTATGATAAAGTCTATTTGGAAGTTAGCTGAGTAAATAAATAAAAGTATTTAATAAAATGATATACAAACCTTGTCCGGAAGCTTCGCCTAAATTCCCATGACTAGGCCCTGCACCGCTATCATCCATCTGCTCCATATTACTAATATCATCATCATCAAGCGTCAAATCTTCAATACTGTCCTCATTCATTTCGTCGATATATTCAGCCTTTGGTTCTAGCATCAGTTCAGAATGTGTTTCTAGTTTTTCTTTAGTAGGAACTTGAGTGATCTCCGGGTCTCCGGCTGCGGCGGCCACTATAGCTGTAGGCGGCTTGTGCCTAGTCAGTATCTCCGACTTGGACTCTACTGGTTCAGGCACGTCGGTCGATGGCGGGGCCACCTTAATTGGAGCTGCCGCCGCGGCGGAGAGCGCTGTGGGAATGTTCTGGGCGGGCGCGTGGCTGCTACTATGATGAGATTCGGACGAGTTCGAGGCATCATGATGATTCTCGATATCTTCGAGACTGCGTCGTCGGATTCTCTTTCGCTTACGCGCCCCTGGCGATTGCGATCCTTCGCGACTTTCTTCCATCTCTCTGCGTCTTTGTTCTATCGTGAGGCCTTGAACGCGGGGTAAGGCCGCGCTCGGGGGGGGACTTTTCGAAACGGGGGGCGGCGGAGGTGGCGCCACCGTCTTTTTCGTTTCAGTCTCGCCCTTTCTATTGTCCGACAGGCCCTTGATTTGTAAGGATTCGGCTGCCTTTAATAACGCACCCAATTGGTCTTGGGAGATGTTTACTTCGCCACGGTACATGTAGTCCATCATCGCCTTTAATTCTTGGTATTTCACATCTTTTAGTATGAATATTGGGTGCTTGTCGTAATTTTGTGATAATAACGACTGTTGAAGAAAAAAATAATTCATTAAAAAACAATTTAGACCTATTTTATGTTGATTAATACCTCAAAATATGGACTGCAAGCTGATAATACTACTTTATGAGCATTAAGGTATTTTCCTTCGGCAGCTAATGTACAGTCGACGAGCGTCCCATTTTCTAATAATGTGTCGAAGACTGCCACCAATGTTGATTGGTGATTGTTCCATCGTAAACAAAATTGTTGGTCGTCCTCCATATTTTCGTTCTAAAAAATAAAAATAAAACAAAGATGTTAAAAATGTAGATACAGAAATATTCCAGAGTAATAATCTTTTAGAGCTTATCAATTTTAATAAGAAGACATCAATAATTTGTGGAATCTCGAAAATTTTCCGTGAATAAATACGAATGTAAAAAATTTATTTTAAAATATTTAAAAGAAAATTGGATTATTATAAGTTAAAATCGTTAAAAAAAGATAATAAAAAAAAAGTTAACTTAAAACTTAAAAATTTCTTATAATAAATGGATAAAGTTAAAATATGATAAGTTACCAGTCGACAAAAACAAGTTAACTGTGATCGAGAACAAACGATTAGATGACGTCACGCGAAATACCGGGTAGAGGAGGGGAGAGGGGGAAAGGAAAGCAACGCGACCAAACCCAGTAATGGCCGCTTTTCCAAGCAACTTAGGAAAATGGCGTGGCGTCACCACAAAATCATCAATAACCCATCATAAATCTTTCAAAATCCGATTAAAATAATGCAAAAAATCTCGACGCGATATAAATGAAATAAATTCCGTTAAATTTATAACCACCCCGCGATCGGATTGAATCGTAAAAGCTCATGAAAGAAAAGCTTTGTCCGTAAGCTCAATCGATCCATGTTGGGCCGGGACCGGAAACGCGAAAAATCTCCGAAAATCCCAACAATTTCCCACCGAAAACGAACGAAACGAATGGAAAAACGCTTTTCTTACCTATTTTGGCACTATTTGCGACGTTTATCACAATCGTTAAACACTAAATTTGTTGTTTGTAGAGAGACGACACGCAATGGGTGCTGCACTTTGCGCAAACGGCTTTCAACTGAACGCGGTCGGCGATGCGGGAAGGGAAACGCGGCCGTTGGAATAGGCGAAACGGCCAGCACGAAACTGCCGTGACGTCACCGGACGTGCGCAGTTCGTTTTTTGGGTTGTCGAGCCAATGGGAGAGTGGCATTTTCCGAATGGTAAAGTGGTGGGAGGGCGGAACGGTGTCGGTTGCGTGCAGGTTGCCAGGCATGTTCCGCGGCGGCTTTGTAGAAGTGGATACAAGAGAGAGAGAATGGTGAAAAGTTAAAAGAGAGAGCCGCAGAGATGAGAGGAGAGAAACGAATTTGATCCACAACAAAATAGTGAGCCTGTCTCTTCTAATCGCACAGTTCGTTTTCCACTGTGCTCCTGTATTCTCTATTTCACATCATTTCTCCGCGCGCACTTATTTTCTACACATACATTAATTTAACTATATTTTCGACATATCCACAGTTTTGTTTCGCATGTTTATTTTGTGACATCTGTGTCATTGCGGCTAAAACAGGTAAGAGTCCTGTTTAATGCCCTAGAATCTTGAGATAGATAGAGAGTTTATGTGTCGTACCCGTTTTCGCTTACTATTATTATACCCAACAGTTTTTATTGTTATTGTTATTATTATTTTTTAATTAATTTTTTTTTCCTTCGTTTGTTTTAACCTGCGCAATTTTGTATACCAAAATAGAAGTGGCCCATTTTCTTCTCTTCCCCCTCATGATTATTATTAGAGAAAGAGAAAAAATCAACGTCCGTTTCGGGGGCTTTCTCTTTAAGTCCGTCATCATTTCTATTTCTGTAATTTCTAACGCGAATCGTCCCCGGTTTAGATTCGTCCTTTTCTTCTTAAATCTAAACTCTTATTTTCTTCTTTTTTCCTTATAAAAAAGATGTGCAACAACAACACCGGTCCCCCTTCCCCATTTTTTGACCGTATCTGGCGCCAAATCAAGCTCGACGCATTTGAAAATTAAATTCTATGCACGTTAGAGCTTATAGAGGTGTTAGAGAGTATTTTTGGGATTTCTCGTTTCAATGCCATAAATTAAAAACACTTTTTATTTTTGTCGGTGTCATCACATACCTTCACTCTTGTAATTCGTTTGTTTACAACTTCTCTTTAAATCAATAAATTTGAATGACAAAACCTTGGACAACATTCCTTTACATATGCTAGCCACTCTACAGGGTGAAAAGTAAAAATAACTTTAAATTATCACAAAGTGATTTCTCTTAACCCATTAACTGCCAAATGTTTTTGTCATGTTTTTAGCGGTTTTAATTTCTCTAAGATTTCTTCAACCCAAATTGTTCTATCTATAACGCGACAGTGCAAAAAACTAAAACGTTTGGGCAAACTGGAAGCTTTTCGAAAAGATCTAGCAATACTGTTATGAAAGACAACAAAACTTTAGATGCAATGCAGAGTTTTATTGAAAATCTATGCATATGCATCCTTACACAAATTTCTGCTAATACATGATGTAAGCCAATCTTACGTATATTACATAAAATGAAATTTAAGTCATCCAATACTCTACTAATGCAAGAATTTGGTGACTTTGAAAGTAGTAATGATGGAAAAAATTACAACACATGAAAAGTTCGTTAGCAAGATATGTTTTAAACTTTAACATTGTGTGATAATGATGCAAATCGCGGCTAGATGCTTTGAAAACCATACTCAAAGACCACAAAACTTAAATGTATGGACAGGTCTAATGAGTATCGAGGGAAATTTAATAACTAATGCTACTTAGAAATGAAATTGTACATTCACTAAGAAACCAATTTGAAGCAGATATGTCTTCAACACATCGAATTGGCGTAAATATCTGGCATTATCTAGATGAGGTATTGGTAGACTTTGTAGATTGAATGGCCTCCTCGTCCATCATATCTCCGTCCTAATTTCTCGTCCTAATTTTATTGGGATACTTGAAAAGTCTACCACATCTAACAAATTATTGGAGCAGGGAGCGATTGTTTTTTGCGAATTTGCTTCTGCAGCTATTTCGCGGAAGCTTCAATTTACTTTTAGAAAAATAACAGACTCCACAAAATCTAGAGCTTGGTCGATAAATCAATAAATTGGAATGACAAAACCTTCGACAACATTCTTTTACATATACGAGCCACTCTACAGGGTAAAACGTAAAAACAGCTTTAAATTATCACAAAGTGATTTATTAACCCACTAACTGCCAAATGTTTTTGCCATGTTTCTAACGTTTTTAGTTTCTCGCAAACTATATCGTTTCTCTAAGATTTCAACCCAAATTGTTCTATCTATAACGCGACAGTGCAAAAAACTATAAATCGTTTGTGCAAACTAGAAGCTTTTAGAAAAGGTCTACCATTACTGTTATGAAAGTCAACAAAACTTTATATGCAATGCAGAGTTTTATTAAAAATCTATGCATATGCATCCTTACACAAATTTCTGCTAATACATGATTAAGCCATTTTTCAATCTTGCATATATTACATAAAATTAAATTGAAGTCATCCAGTACTCTACTAATACTAGAATTTGATGACTTTGAAGGTAGTAATGATGGAAAAAAATACAACAGACAGAAATTTCGTTAGCAAGATATGTTTTAAACTTTAACATTGTGTGAGAATGATGCAAATCGCGGCTGAATGCTAAAAAATCGTACTCAAAGACCACAAAACTTAAATGTTTAATAACTAATGCTACTTAGAAATGAAATTGTACATTCACTAAGAAACCAATTTGAGTCAGATATGACTTCAACACATCGATTTTACGTAAATATCTGGCATTATCTAGATGAGGTATTTCGTGGGCATTGGTAGACGTTTAAATTAAATGGCCTCCTCGTCCGCCATATTTCCATCCTAATTTCTCATCCTATTTTTATTGGGATACTTGAAAAGACTACCACATCTAACAAATTATTGGAGCAGGGGGCGATTGTTTTTTGCGAATTTGCTTCTGCAGCTATTTCCCGGAAGCTTCAATTTACTTTTAGAAAAATAACAGACTCCACAAAATCCAGAGCTTGGTCGATAAATCAATAAATTGGAATGACAAAACCTTCGACAACATTCTTTTACATATACGAGCCACTCTACAGGGTAAAACGTAAAAACAGCTTTAAATTATCACAAAGTGATTTATTAACCCACTAACTGCCAAATGTTTTTGCCATGTTTTTAACGTTTTTAGTTTCTCGCAAACTATATCGTTTCTCTAAGATTTCAAACCAAATTGTTCTATCTATAACGCGACAGTGCAAAAAAACTATAAAACGTTTTGGCAAACTGGAAGCTTTTCGAAAGGTCTACCAATATTGTTATGAAAGACAACAAAACTTTAGATGCAATGTAGAGTTTTATTGAAAATCTATGCATCCTTAAACAAATTTCTGCTAATACATGATTAAGCCATTCTTCAATCTTGCGTATATTACATAAAATTAAATTGATGTCATCCAATACTCTACTAATACAAGAATTTGATGACTTTGAAAGTAGTAATGATGCAAAAAATTACAACAGACGGAAATTTCGTTAGCACGATATGTTTTAAACTACATACTACTAACATTGTGTAAGAAGATGCAAATCGCGGCTGAATGCTAGAAAATCGTACTCAAAGATCACAAAACTTAAATGTATGGCCAGCTTTAATGAGTATCGAGGGAAATTTAATAACCAATGTTACTTAGAAAATGAAATTGTACATTCACTAAGAAACCAATTTGAATCAGATATGACTTTAACACATCGATTTGGCGTAAATATCTGGCATTATCTAGATGAGGTATTTCGTGGGCATTGGTAGACGTTGTAGAATGAATGGGCTCCTCGTCCGAAATATCTCCGTCCTAATTTCTCATCCTATTTTTATTGGGATACTTGAAAAGTCTACCACATCTAACAACTTACTGGAGCAGGGAGCGATTGTTTTTTGCGTATTTGCTTCTGCAGCTATTTCCACAAAATCTAGAGCTTGGTCGATAAATCAATAAATTGAATAACAAAACCTTGGACAACAATCCCTTACATATGCGAGCCACTCTACAGGGCAAAAAGTAAAAACTGCTTTAAATTATCACAAAGCGATTTATTAACCCATTAACTGCCAAATGTTTTTGTCACACGTTTTTAGTTTCTCGCGTTTAGAAAAGTTCCGCAAACTATGTCGTTTCACTAAGATTTCTTCAACCCAAATTGATCTATTTATAACGCGACAGTGCAAAAAACTGTAAAACGTTTGGGGAAACTGAAAGCGTTTCAAAAAGGTCTGCCAATACTGTTATGAACGACAACAAAACTTTAGATGCTATGCTGAGTTTTATTGAAGATCCATGGATATGCATCCTTACGCAGATCTCTGCTAATACATGATAACTAAATTTAAGTCATCCAATACTTTGTTAATGCTTTAACAAGATACAACAAAAGATAAATGTATGGTATAATGAGTATCGAGGGAAATTTAATAGCTAATGCTACTTAGAAAGAAATTGTACAGGGTGGCCAAATAAGCGTGCAAAGTACTTTATCTCGGAAACTACTCCTCGTAGAAACTTACGGTAAAAAATTTAATGGCTAAAGTGAGCAATAGAAAATCCTAGAAATTATTTTCAGGTTTCTAAGATAGCCGCCAAGGGGCGTAAACCCCATCTTGAACTAAAAAATGTTGTTTTTAGTTTAAAAGATACTTCATCTCACTTTTGAGAGCATTCCTCCTATTATTTTTTAGTCCAATGAGAAGCGAAAATTTGGCATATTAACAAAAATAAATATAATTTTAAACACATGATAATTGCGAAACTAACTACTACTACCTAATTGCCCTAAAGAAATTAGATCTGGCTTCTAAACGGTTTCTAAGCGGGTTCATCACGTTCTGTCCATTGCTGGAGCTTCTCTTGCGTGGAAAAAACTGCGCCTTAAATTTCTGCTCTTGGTTATAAATGGCATTCCGAATCCTATTTTCTATGTCTGCTCTGGTTGTAGGTTAAGTTTGAAACACCATTAATCGCCCCCATAAATAAAAACCAAACAAGTTAAGTTAATAGGCTTCCTCTTCCGATCCATCGCTGTTGATAGACTGAGTAACACTGAATTTAGATAATCTCTCACATTTATATTAAAATGTACTGGACAATGTCCAGTTCTAAGAACAAATTTTGCCGTTTCCAATGCCACATCGTTTAACAAAATCGGTAATTGATTGACCAAGTTATCAAAATCTATTGAATTTTCTCCTTAAATCTTCTTTCACCGATATACAATAGATATATCTACAAAAAAAGTAGAACCAATAGATTTAACTTTTCTAAGAAAATTCACAAGGTCTATTGTCATATCGAAAAATGCCTTCTAATGACAACATACCAAATTACTATCACCACAAATAAGATAGGATTCTTAAAATTCGTTCAGCAATTTTTGTTATGGTAATGCAGCGAAATTCCAAAAAAAAAGCACATTTTTTAATTCAAGATGGCGATGTGCCCACTCATCTTAGAAACTTGAAAATTATTTCCCTTTAGTCATTACATTTTTTACCGCAAGTCTCTACAAAGAGTAGTTTCCGAGATACACTACTTTGCATGCTTATTTGGCCGCCCTGTACATTCATTGAGAAACTAATTTTTATCAGATATGGTTTTCTCTATCTCATTTTGGCGTGAATATCTGGCATTATCTAGATGAGGTATTTCGTGAACATTTGTAGATTGAATGGCCTTCTCGTTCACCATATCTCCATCCTAATTTCTCATCCTATTTTTATTGGGATACTTGAGAAGTCTAGATTATAAAAGGAGGGAAGTCTTGTAGAATTAAATTGATTATCAATTTGTTGTTTAACGCAATTTTGTTATCATTTTCCTCGTCGTCCTGCACCATAATGCACAATAATCAAGTATTTAGTTAGGCGTCTTGTGCTGGTTCTGCTAAAGATATCGCAAAATGCAAAATTCAGCCGGGAATATTCCCGCTGTAAGAACGATGCAAAAAGATGATTCTGTCCAATATCTAAAATCTAAACTATTCAACAGCTGCCTGTTAACTGTTACTTGAGGTTAACTTCCTCCGATGTTCTGTACGTACAACAACTTGTAACAAATTCGAAATTGGGACACAAATCGATTACTCATAGACCAGGAACTTGAGGATATCTTGAATAATTCGTCTGGCTGCGAAGGTATGTGATATATTATTAGCAGAAATGTAAACGACCCTGAATACAAAAATCCTCAAAGTTGCCTGGTTTTTACCCTCAATCACAAAAGAATCAGGAGTCAAAAAATATTTGTGCGAGCTTCTCATTGAAGAGGAATGTCAGGAGTTCTATTTTACGCTGGTTGCCGACAACATATCGTGGACCAAACATTCTGCATGAAAACCATTATGAATAACGATAGTGATATATGGGTATAGTTCGTCTACCACATCTAACAAATTATTGATCCGACTAACATCTATGTTAGCCCTTTGCACCCTATTACGTTCAAACAATTTATCGCTTGAAACTAAAGCACTTTTACTAAACATTTTAGGAAATGATACCATTCTTAGAAGAACCTTGTTCCAGTGTCCAGTCCTATAGTTTTTCAACATTTTAGACCCTGCTTCACTTTTATGAATTTTAGCCATAAATATGACTTGAAAATTTAATTTGGTAGTTTTAAAATCATCATTTGAACGTGAAGATTAACATTTTGTAACAAAAGCGGCAAATAACTGGCGCTTAAGTGTCTTCCAGTGTCATTAGAAATTCTTTCCATAATGCTGGATTTGCACTACAACTTTGTAACACACTCTGTATTTGTCATGTTAGTGTCAATTGTTGCATTTTTGCTTCCTTTTCAAACCTTTTTTTGCTAATACCCAAATAGGTTTTTTGATTATGAAATTTTTGGAAGCACAAATTAAACAAATTAAATCATAAAATAATATATAAAAAATAAAGATTTATTCTAAATAAACTAAAACAGTAATTAACATAACTTTAAAATTATATTTCGTGAATCCACATAAAATATTTGTGTGCTACTTAAAATATTTTGGTCACATTTACAGCCAAAATGGCATTCTCTATCTTAACTCCTAGAACTATTTGTCTAAGTAGTTCTAAAAATTCTTGAAATTAATGCGTTAATGTTGCAGAAAATTGTCGTTTTCTTTGTTAATGTCTCAAAGCATTACTATTCTATTTGATAGCAAAAAAGCTCTAAAAGTATTAGGTATGTTTATATTTAGTTATATTTAATAAATTTGCTTTATCAAGAAACATTTTTGATATAACAAAGTTAAAAATTAAATTTTGTTTTTCTTTTAAGATTTTTTTTATGCATAAAAAAATCTTTTCTCCATTTAAACATCTGGACTCATAACTCCACTTAAATAAGTTCGTTTGGTTCTCGAATTTTCTTTTGAACGTAACTGTACCCGCCGCCTGCTCCCAACATTTTTCTCAATTCCCCTTCGCCCGGCCTTTCTCGTTTCGTTCGTCGGTCCTTCGCAGAATTTTCCCCTCCGGTTGTTTTGTTAGGAGGTTCGTCGTCGTTTGCCGCCGTCGCCCCACGCCTTGCGCCGTTTGGAGGAAGAGGGTAAAGAGCGAGTGAAAGGTCGGTCAGGGGGGCCCCAAAAGGGGATGATGCACACTATTATCTACTCTCACATCCGGCGGCCCAGACTACTACTACCACGGTCAAAATGGTGCGCCCCCCATAACTGCCAAGTGGGAAACGTGCAGGCTGCAGATGCGCCCAGTTTACGAAGGGTACACAAAAGAAAACGTTCTTTTTCTATGTCTATTCCCCTCATTGTTCGTGTGGGGAGTTTTTATTCTTTTTCAATTCTTTTGTTCACGTTAAAAAAACAGCGAGGGTTTCGTTGAAAAGTTTGGAGGAAAAATTAGATAAAATTTTATTTCTGTTTCTTTTTATAATATTAAAAAATCATTATTTCTAAAAGCACGAAAATCGCTTTATAAAAATTAATTGAGAAATAAAAATAAAAAAATACAAATTTATGATAAATCCTGAATATTATTAACATTTGAAGCATCAATATACAGAGTAAAGTATCCTTTTGATATGGCCCATATTGGCAACTAAACAAAAAGTCTTTTAAAACAATTTCAAAAATAATTAAATAATGGTAACCGTATCACGGTTTTAATTTGATATTTCCGCTCTTGTTGGAATTGGAACTGGCATGCATTTATCGTTGGCTGAACCATGATATTGTTCCCTCCTGCATATAAACATATACAATTCCTGATGTGGAACGCTTTGTGTTAAAGAGTACTATTATATTATATATTTAGAATTAATATTTTATATAAAAGCTTTTGACCTTAATTTTCTTTTAATATATTACACATTCAAAATTAAATACGCAGAAATAAGAATTTTCACCTCTTTATATTATATCTATCAAAAAGTAACTTAACTAGCAAATCTTTGACTCATATTATGGTGTGCGATGATGTTAGTATTGATGCCAGAAGCGATGTTGGATAAGGTCGGGTTTAATGCTAAACAAAGTTATATCATAAACAACATTCAGCAAGGTGAATATTTTGTATTAACTGTGAAAAGGGATATTGAGCGAGATGACCAGAAATAAAACAACGTCATCAACGCTACAAAACGTAATCATCAACTGTAATAAATAAATAAAATCTCCTCGAATTCAAGACAGTTTCAACCCATTTATCAAAAATAAAGTTCATCTCGTTAGCTTCCCTTTCATCACCGAATATTATCCATAATTCGATTGGTATCTTTCAATCGATGAATTGTATAGAAGCAATCATAATGGACATGCATCGATGAATACCACACAAAATCGTTATTTCAACGACCATATTTCAAATGACTCAATGAATAATAGGAGAGAGAACAATGTGCCACAAGCAATTCGTTAAATAGCTTGAGGAAACGAAAAATACACACCTTATCTGGAAGCATTAGTGGAACGATGAACCATTGGCGTTGATGCTTTGGCGTTTTGTGTAGTTTTATATTTCAATAAGAAACATCTTATTTCTCGCATAGCTCATAAATAACGTTGATTAAGTATTTAACATCATGGGTATCGTGGCAATAAGTTTAAGTAAGCTGACGAATATTGAATAAAGTTAGACCTGATATTGACTTTTTAGGGATGTAGAGCGAGATGACGTTAAGCAAGATACTCATATAGAAATAGACCCAGTTCATGAAACTTGTTAACTTCTATAAAAAAAAATGTACTATCATAATTAACCACGTAATAATTGGTTAATTGGCTCAATCTAAAAACTGAATTATTGAAGGTTTCAAATTTAAGCAAGATTAGGGTTTATATAGAAATACTAGAACTAGAATAAGACAATAATGAGCAATTTCTAGCATTTCAATGAAAGTCTGACATGACTCAACTGAGATTAGGTTTAATGTTGACGAAGATCAGAATAGATTATGAGCATATAACTGGTATAAGACGAGATAAAGGATGTTATTGGGCAATTTGATGAATGCTGGATAGGATTAAACACGATGTTGATTGAGATTAGAAATGTTGAGCGAGATTAGATTAGATGTCGCTCACGTTCTGGTCTAGAAACATCATTTCTTGCAACGTAAACTGTAACTTTAGGTATGAGAACCGGTAGTAGCTGTTAATATGGACTTTAAGGCCAAAATTCGTATTCTCAAAATTTAGTTTATTGAAAAAGATCGCGTAATACCAGTTTATCACTAATCTATGTGACACATCCTATAAACTACAAGAATGTGTCCAGGCCAAACCAGACAAGAATGCAACACGTAATTTTAAGTGAGCACGTGGTTCATCTCTGAGTTGAACTATCTCTTCTTTTTATTCGATGAGTTAGCTTAATAAGAAGTTGCTATTTTGAATTTTGACATATCATTTTTAGAAGTGGAAGCATCTAATTGATCCTAAAATATTCCTCTTTTCTGACTTTTGCTTTGATCTTTTGCTTGAGTAATTACTAAGTGTTTGGTCCACGTGATTCACCTCAACCCTCATCTTATTATAAAATGTTCAGCTTCTCTTTTAGAGTCTTCGTGTCTTCTGGGACGATTTGATTATCATTGGGCATCATAGAAAATGACTAAATATTCCATGTTTAAAATAATAAGAACTTAAATCTTAATATCAGGTTGTGTATCATGGTGTTATTATGCTCTGCCGGTTTAAAGATGTTAATATTTCATCTTTACGAGGAAAAGTTGCAAAACGAATATGGAAGTATTTCTTTTTTTCTTCTTCACTACGGAAGCTATAAATATATTAGCTATTTTTCTATAGCTAATGTCTGGAAATCGTTGGCAGTCTATTCCTTTTCATTTCTGAAAGGTGCTCGTTCCATAGTCTCCTGTTTGTGAGCATCCAACTTACCACATATTCCGTCTCGTGATCGCAAAGTGTGTTTATCCTGTGATTGCTTATCTATCTCTGTAATATCTGATTCGTATGAATCTTCCTCACCTTCAGGTGGTGATATACATATATTCAGTATCTGACGCAAGCGTTACAATGATAACTGAAACATAATTTTCGTTGCAAATATTTCAATGGAACCATTGAACCTTTATATTTCAATGAACCTTCATCATCATCATCTGTAGCGTTACAATATAACCCTTTGCGACAACTAGCCTACTAAAGCTTTCTGCTTCATTTAGCCTTATTCCGTGCAGCTGGCGTCCATCCTCTAAATCCAACATTAGCCGCGCCCTCTGTTATCCTGTTCTGCCATCTGAGTTTAGACCTTCCTTGTGGTTTGGCATGCATAATTCCCCTAAACACATATGTATATGCCCTTAATTCAAGTCATGACTAACTTCTTACTTCTGCGTAATAGTTATTCATCGAGTTTACGTTGGAACTAAGATACTTATTGATTCCAAGATTCTCATGAATGATGCGCATCGAGATAGCTATTGGCATGACCTTTGTTGTTTGTTCATTTTTTTTCTGTAGGCTATAGCTGTTGCTATAGCTGTAGCTGTATGATGCTGTCATAAGCGGTTTTGAAGTATATGCATACGTGGAATTTGTCGATGTTGTGTTCTAAGCCCTTCTCTAAGATTTGGCGTAGAGCATATATGTAGTCAATACCTGGCCGGAATCCAAATTTGGTACTCTCCTAGAAGCTTTTCCGGAATAAGGAAGCAGTTTTTTTATAGAGTACATTGAACTTTATATGTTATGTTTAATACTTTTAATGGATAATCCTCAGATTCCACTCCTCGGGCATTTTTTCTATAGTCCATATTTACTCGTATATTTTGGGTAACTGAAAGGTCAGTTGAGCTGCCAGGTGACTTATTAGTTCTTAGCTTTTGAAGGGACGAACAAACTAAAATGCAGACTTTGACCATTTATTGGCGTTCTTATTTTTGTAGAGTAGAACCTTTTTCTACCTGGTACGATGATGGAAATATTTTTGTGTCAAAGTCCATAAAGCTGGATAAATTTCTGAAAACTAGATGAAGTATTTCTAAATGTAACTGCAATAAATTAGGATCCTGAAAGGTCGAATCTTGAACTATTTTTGGTGAAAAGTCTTGAACAACTTGACAAACTAAGTATTTTTTGCTTAAAAAATTTTTTTCTTAAATTCTACGTTTGAAGATATTTACAAAAAGAAAAATAAAACAACATTTTTCAAAATGTAATTAAAAAAATTTAATTAATAAAAAAACGATTTAATTAATCGTAGAATAGTACTAAAATTCTTCTTAATTTTTGAAATCACCTTAGAACATTGATTAAAATTTATAAAGTTATCTTTATACATCGACTAAATGCTCAAAATGATGACCATTCACTTCTAAACATTTCTGAATTCTCATTGAAAACGTTCTCTGCACATTGCCAAGCATTTCTTCAGTTATTGATTCGGTTTTTCATATCGTTTGGTGTTGTAAACTTTCTCTTTGAGGTAACCCCAAAGAAAGAAATCGGGAGAAGTTAAGTCGGGTGATCTAGCTGTCCAATTCACCGGTCCATTACGTCCTATCCATTTTTCAGAAAACATTTTGTCTAAAACTTCTCTTGCGGCTAGAGCATAATGACATGGACATCCATCAAACTGATACCATAGCGCAAGTCTTCGCTCCAGAGTAAGGTCTTTCAACAAAACCGATAAATCGTTCAACAAAAAATTTAGATACTTTCTGCCATTCAAATTGCCATCAATAAAGAAAGGTCCAATTATTTTATTGCCAACAATGTCGCACCAGACATTAACTGACCAAGGTTTTTGATGATCAACTTGACTTAGCCAACGAGGATTTTCATGTGACTAGTAGTGCATATTATGACGATTTACTTGGCCGTGATTGGTGAAAGAGGATTCGTCGGAAAATGAAGAAAAAATTTTCATTCAATCTTAATTTTTCCATAGCGCAAGTACAAAATTGCACACGATTTTCGAAATCATCGCCATGTAATTGTTGGTGTAGAGAGACATGATACGGATGAAACTTATTAAGGTTCAAAATCCGATGTACACTCGTTAACGAAATGCCTGAATCTTTTGACAATTGACGGCTACTTACATGAGGATTAACATCTACAGTTGCTAAAAGAGCTATTTGATTCTGTTCATTCGTAACTGATCTTGGTTTTTTCCTCCACGTTACCACATTCCAGAAATTTTGTAACTATTCGATATAAAGTGTTAGGACAAGGCGCTCTTTCTCCAAGAAACTTTTGAACATAAATGCGATGGGCCTCAGCGAAATTTTCACCGTAAGTTAACACCATCTGAATTTTCTATGGAGTAGAGAAGTGCTCCATTTTTGCTTTGATCACAATGATTTTTTCGCTTAAAATTTTTATCCCACGTGCAAGTTAGCGCACATCCAAACAAGGTTTAGAACAGGATTTATTCGATTTATAAACATAAAAAAAATTTTTTTAATCAACTTTCTAAGACGATTTCAAAAGTTAAGAAGAATTTTAGTATTATTTTATCTACGACTGCTTGGATAAGTCATCATTACCGCACTCATTTGAGGTAATTTGAGTTGCGTAATGAAGTTCATTACCGCACTGGTTTTATTACGTAACGCATTTTTAACCTAATCAGAACAGAGTTAATAGCGAGCAACAATATAAAAGAAAAAGTGCTATCTACTTACAGAGAAACAATACTATTTATTATAAACATTAATTGTCATGTTTTTACATTTCGAAATACTTATTCCAGATGAGTCATGTTTACTCATACTACTCAGACTGACAATTCAAAATTGTCAACAATCATTTCAAAATATTTTTAGAAATGTCAAATAGAATTTTTTAAAGAAATTGATTTTTTAGTAATTTTTACCAGTCGTAGATAAAATGCTGTATATCACACGTGGGCTAGAAACATAATTACTGTACGAGTGTGAAGAATTGCACGACGAGGTCGTAGACCGAGTCGGGTAATCACACGAGTAATATAAATAACTATTATTTAATTCCATTATGAAAATCCAATTTTACATGTCTATTTGACGTTTTGTAACGTCACTTTTTTTATAACTAGTGATGTAATGATTTCATTACATGACTAGTGATGTAATGAATTCCATAAACTAACTACAAATTGACATCTGTCACTAATAGAATAAGTCAAGTTTTGAACAAAAATTGCTTTTTCAATGGAATTTGATAAAATTTTGTACTTAACACGTCATGAAACGACTAATTTTGTTTAACTCACGTAATTTGCAAAACTCTAACGTCACTTTTTTTATAACTAGTGATGTAATGATTTCATTACATCACTAGTGATGTAATGAAATCCATAAACTAACTACAAATTGACATCTGTCACTAATAGAATAAGTCAAGTTTTAAACAAAAATTGCTTTTTCAATGGAATTTGATAAAATTTTGTACTTAACACGTCATGAAATGTCTAATTTTGTTTAACTCACGTAATTTGCAAAACTCGCTCGCTTCGCTCGCTCGTTGTAACAACTATTACATACGTCAAACAAAATTAGTCTTTTCATAACTGGTTACGTAAATGCCTATTACGATTAATTAAATCTTTTTTTTTATTACATTTTGGTACATGTTATTTTGTTTTTGTTGATATCTTCACAACGGAGAGTTTAAGAAAAAAAATTTGTAAGCAAAAAGTAATCAGTTTGTCAAGTTTTAAGGCTTTGAAAGAAAAAAGTATATGTGCCATTTGAAACAATAAAAATGACGTCAGAAGGGCCTTTAGACAACCCTGAAAAGAATTCTGTTCATGTGTACAATGTGTGCCCCTTTTCGTCCAAAAATGTTTACTTGAAACATTTTTCGATTCGAGTTTTTGCTTTTGAGATATAAGCATATGTCATTTTAAATGAAACACCCGGTATAGACGAAAGAAAAATTTCAAAAAAAAAAACATTTTATCTGGGACAAAGTACGCCCTGGTTTCTATGTAAATATATTTTTGTATATTGCATCTTAAGTGAAATTCACTTTAAATATACAGTGTATATTATATTTTCATTTTAATGTAAAAACCTTTTCCTACACTTATAAGGCTTTTTTTGGGCCGTTAGGGTGAGCAAGTAAAACCTCTTGAGTCACCATCTGGCGCAGTAAAATACGAATTTTTAGGTAGGGTTTCTTTTTCCCATTGAACATACAGTAAAAATGGAAAGAAAAAGGTCTTTCGTTCTTCTCGAAGATATCCATCGTCAGTTAAGCCGAGATCAGAACGTTTTCCTTCTTCGTCGACGCCGTTTCCCCCTTTTGTCTTCGTCTTCCCCGAGCTCGTTCCGCGTTTGAACAATGACCTTCTGTGTTTTCTTCTTCTTCTTTACGTCAGTGTGTTTTCTCTTCTACCTGCATAAAAGTCGACGTCGAGGTTGTTTTTCAACACGATACGGTGTCTTCTTTCAACTCTCGTTTAACAACCAAGAAAACTTGAATCAAATGAAAAATTATTCATATAAGAAATAATTGTAATAATCATTTATCTTTTTATGTGTTAAATGTATAATGTGAAGAACGGTTTTTTCGTAGCAACTTGGACGTGTTCAAAACGGCGTTTACTAATTACGTCTAATAATAACCGAGACTAAACGGTCAACAGTACGAACTGTTAACGCTTAACAACGCGTATTAAGGCCGAGAACGTTTCTACTACTTAGATTAAGCCAATCTTTCTCACTTGAGAAGTCAAGATGAGAAAAACATGCGTGTGTTAGGTGCTGAAATGAAAGATAGAGAGAGAAATGATTTTGATATCGTCTCGTCTTATCAAAAATAAATAGAACGAATACTTGTTATGTAATTTTATACCGTTTTTCAACGATTTTAAATATTCCTTTTTGGTACTAAGAGTTACGTTTTAACATTTTTCATAAATTAAGCTACAAGAATGCATTATTAGATTCCCCAATGACTTGTATTTAAATTTTTTTTGATTGAAATAAAACATGATATGATAATTAATCTAAAAATAACTCAATCTTTTTTTTAATTTAATAATAATATATAAAAGGATTTAAAATGATCACGATACTGCGATAATAGACGCGAGGAAAAAAAATGCGTGGGGTAAATATTGATTACAATTACAATAACGATGCTGTAATGTCCGTTTAATCAAATACCAAGTTAGTATTTGAGTTGTAGATAGTTGTAGATAAGTTTATTTGATGAGTGCGTCCCAAAAAACGATGGTTTTTATGATAAAGCTCACCGCTGGAGATAGTTAAATATAATTTTAGAGCAGGTGATATAATTTATCGATGCTTGTTTATTGTGTTTTGTTACAAAAACAACGATAAAAATATTATTATAAAATTTGTTATCACAAAAAAAATTTTATTACAAAAAAAATAAATTTAATAATTAAAAAAATTTTTTTTGCAGCTTTTTATCATGTCCGGAGGGCAACATTATTGCCTACGATGGAACAATTACCAAAGCAACATGACGAGCGTGTTTCACCAGCTGCTGCAAAATGAGGCCTTCGTTGACGTGACCTTGGCGTGTAATGACCTTTCGCTGAAAGCCCATAAGGTAAAGTAAGAGTCCACTCTACCGTTTTTCCATCTACTTCTTCTTCTTCATCCTTTCACATTTATTTTTTTCCATTCTCTCAAGTCATTAATTTTTTTCTCTAATTATTTCCTAGGTGGTTCTTTCAGCTTGTTCTGCATATTTTCAAAAGCTCCTATTAGAAAACCCCTGTAAACACCCAACAATCATAATGCCACAAGACGTCTGTTACGCAGATCTGAAATTTATCATCGAGTTCGTGTACAAAGGAGAAATCGATGTTTCGCAGGCGGAATTACAGGTATGTGGAAAACCCAAAACTCGACGCGCTTTTCCCCGGACTCTCGGAGATGATGTTCCCTTTCTTGATTCTCCTCTCTCCAAGAGAGGTGAACGGCTCCTCGTTTCCTCGGTTTCGTGGGACGCCTTTCACATCGTTCGTTCTTTCGTTCCTTCTCTCGTTGCGACACTTGGCCGTATTTTCTTTTCAACGGCTGATGTAGAGGAGGAGGAAACGTTCGCCGATTTTGCGGCACAGATTTGGAATTCTTCTTTTGCAACGAAAAACGATTGCCTCGGCTGCACCTTTACTATATCTATAAACTTGCGGTTATTATTCTATTAAACTGTTACTTCGTATTCTTTACTTTGAAAGTGAAAGGAAATTGTATTTAATGAAAAATTTATATTTTTAAATGTTTTTACGTCAATATCTTTAAATTATTACAACTATCTTAATAATAATACATAAAACAAACATTTAAATGAACAAACCTACACTATTTTATATTATTACTTATTGCAAATTTGTTATTTATATTTACGTCACATTTTTACGACATTAAGCAACTTTTGCAAGAGATGCAAGGTTCTGCAAGGTACAAAAATGGCCTTAACATTTTCTGCGTTGGAATGCCCAAAATCTGACTGAAGTATATAACATAACAAAAAAATACTTTTTCTTTCAAGCACTCTCACTTTGGCATCGTGAATTGCATAGGACATATTTTGCATGGCGATTACACGTCTTGATGCTGCAGTATCGTTTGTATTGACACATAACATAATCTTCGAAATTGACAGTTTTCCTCAAGTTAATGATGTGTTAGGTATATCTGCTTCAATAATAAAATTTGATTCTGTAAATGTGAATTCATTTTGAAAATAGTATCTCGCTGGACCTAAAGCAAAAACAGCCCAATTTTATTCGGAAGAATTTTTGCCAAACCAACTTTTTCGAAGCTTCTTAACTCTGTGACAAGAACGATTCTGTTTGTTATGAGTACAATTAATCTTTTGGCACACTTTTCTAAATGCTGCGCATTTTAAACTGAATTGTTAGAAATTACTTCCAATATCCCACATAATACCTCTCAATCCCTTTCTGTACATACCATAGTGTCTTAGTGACTCTGAATGGCTCCCAATACTCAGCAATGGCTTCCAATACTTAGCAATGTCTCCCAGTAGGTATCAATAATTCTCATTTTTATAAACCTTACTCTTTTAAAGTCTTTCAATACGCTCACTGGTTCCAAATTGGTCATTGTAAATCGCAACATGTATAATCGCTATATACAGGGTGAGTCAGAAAGAATGGGAAATCCGAATACCGGACACCAAAATATGACGATTTAACCTAACATGTCTTATACAAATGTCGGTGGTTTTTAATACACAGGGTGTTGAAGGTTAAATTTTTATTTCGAAATTTCTTGATAATTTTGAAGGTTTTTGTACTATTAACATAAAATTTGGTAGTTAGATGTTTTCGAGCATGAGAAATACGAAATTGATATTTGTTTTGTGATTACTCGTAGAGGGCACTAGATACACACTGTACGTTTGAGATATCAAGTCATGACTATTTTGTCAGTTGAGGTATGGTGAATTAGAACCAGAAATCTGAAGGAGTTTTCAATTCTGCACAAAAAAGGTACTCTTGCTTACATTATCTAAGTCTACTGGTTTCCAAGTTATCTGCTTTTAATTGTTTCAAAGTTATTTTAACGTTAACATTTAAAATCAATAACACACAGTAACTATAGCAATTAGTAACGATAATAATCGATAACAATAACAATAATAATAACAATAATATGTCGTGGCATTTTCAAATTGGTAACAACTTTATTGTTGGTAAAAATGATTATTGCACACGGAAATTAGATCAATGTTGACAATTAACAGGCAATTGTCGAAACATAAGCGGAAAAATAACCCAACTTTGCTTATGTTAAAAAATAAATATTTTAGAAGAAAAAATACATTTAAACATTTAAAAGTAAATAATTCGAAAACCGATAGACTTAGACAATTTAAGTAAGAGTATCTTTTTTATGTAAAATTGAATGCTCTTTGTGATTTGCAGCTCTTATTGGTCGTAGCGTCGAGCCAAAAAATTTATGATTTGATTTATCAAACGAGCAGCGTGTATCTAGCGCCCTCTACGAGCAATAACAAAACAAGTTTCAAATTCGAATTTGTTATGCTCGAAAACATAAAGCTACCAAATTTTATGTTAATAGTACAAAAACCTTCAAAATTATCAAGAAATTTCGAAGTAAGAATTTAACTTTCAACACCCTATGCCTCGGAAACTACTGACATTTGTATAAGAGATGTTACGTTAAATCATCATATTTTGGTATCTAGAATCTCCGGTATTCGGATTTCCCATTCTTTCTGACTCACCCTGTATATATATACAGGGTGAGTTTTTTTCCATGTTTAGTATAGAGATCTTGAAAACTAGCGGAGATAGAAAGACGATTAAATAGGGAAAGAATTGCAGTTTCATGAACTCACTTAATGAGCTTTTTGTTTTTTAGATACCGTTTGTCTTAAGCTGTCATAACCAAACGTATCTATCAATTGTTTCCATAGCGTACTACGTGAACAGTTTGCAAATTAAAAGAATAAATGGCTATAATTTATTTATTAATAAAAATATCAGTGTCAAGTGGTATATCATTAGAATCGTTGAGAAAAGGCATTTTTTATAAGGTCATGGCCAACTATGGTCCATTAGAAAAATTACAAGTTTGTGTCATAATTCAAAAATTATTGTTTAAATAAAAAAATCAGTTAGACTGTTTTATTAAACATATAATACCCTACAAATTTCTCCTTTAAACATTTTTCCTAAAATTATAGATTTTTAAAACGGAGCCATAGGTATCGAACGATATAACAAAAAAATGTTTTTTTCGAGATATCTAGTTAGCCATGGATTTCATCTAAAAAACAAAAAGCTCATTAAATTGAGTTCATGAAACTGCAATTCTTTCCCTACTTACTCGTCTCTCTATCTCCGCTAGTTCTCAAGATCTCCATACTAAACATGGAAAAAAACTCACCCTGTATATATCTCTATACAGGGTGATTTATAACATACGGAGCAGACTAAAAGGGTAGGTACTAGAGGTAAAACTGAAGTGATTTTGTTAATATTGTATTGTTAAAAACTTAATAATTACATAGATATCGCACGTTAATTTTTTAAATAATTTAACGCCCATTTTTGAAAACCGCTGATATTCAGTAATGAATAATTAAAATACTTGTCCGCTGCTAAGTAACCAAATCAACTGGATTAGCAGCAATAAAAACATTTTTCAGTCTTTAAGCATTTTAACACATTTTTAAATAGCCATAACTGCTATATTACAAAGATTTTATTAATTATGCATTGTTTAAGTAACTCCAAAATATTCGCAGTTTGAATTTAAACGTAATGTAATACTGTATATGGTAAGAAAAGCTCGGCCATTAATTCAACTTTAACGTTCTATATCTTTGTGATTATTAAGTTGTGGTAAAAACATTATTAAGAAAATATTTTTAATTTGGCCCCTAGTACCTACCATTTTAGTCTGCTCCGCATGTTATAAATCACCCTGTATATATAGATATTTTTCGTTCTTACTGCCTCTCAGTTCTGTCTAAAAAGTTCTCATTTCCTACTCAATTAGTTAATTACTCCAAATAGCTTCAATGGGTTCTTAATGGGTTCTTTCAGTGAGTTCCAATTTCTTCCAATACAGTATCTTGTAGAACTTTTCAACCTCTTCAACCCAATCCAACCCAACCCAACCAACACGTACTCCATTAGAAGAGGTCATTAAAATAGCTACGCAATAATGCCAGGTTTAAGTAAACTTTGCGTAATTTTGTTATTTTTTGTAGTTCTTTTTCAACATGCCCATCTTGACGAACACAACTTGTAATTATCAAAGTTTCTGATCTAACCAAGGTTTCTTCTTTCCATGTGTAGATAATTAACTAATTTCTTTAAAATTGCCAATCCAGCCAACCGCCATTTTAATCACATCTATATACAAATATCTAGGAATAACACTACACAGAAGCCAACATTCTTTGCCCACGCATCTAATATGAAGATTGAAGTGAAAGTTGTACCAATCAGTTCTAATCTCTATTAAATTGATATCACGGAATGTCAACAAATGTATCCCACTTTACCATATTCCTACAAGTTATCTTAGAGCATGGATAATATTTTTTGATGCACTATCAAAATTAAAGTACTACCTTGAGATTGTAGAAAGATTCATGCATAAACACTCATAATTCTCTTTCTTTGGGTGAGTAACTCTTACTGTCAAATCTCTTCATAGATGAAATTCAAAATATCGAGATATCTAGATTCAAGAGATCCACTGTTTGAGGGCATCGGTCTCGATTATGGCTTATTGGAGTCTTCAAAAAACCCCACAAGAAAAATTCTAGAAGAGTAAAATCGCACGATCTTGGCTCATGCAGAATATCCATTGTAGCGTTCGCAGTGTAACACGTAATCTTATCCTGCTGTAACCACATGTTGGTCACGTCCATATCATTCAATTGGGGCCAAAAAAAAGTGGTTATCATTGATCTGTGTATTCGCCTTTGATGGTGATGGTCTCACCAACGTCGTTTTTGATGAAGTACATACCAATGATGTTGCTGGCCTAAACTCAGCACAAAAACAGTAACTTTTTATGGATGCATTGCCACCTGGTGAACCTCGTGTGAGTATTCATTGTTCCATATATGGCAACATTACATTGTTGAAGATGGTTTTTTGGCCAAAATTTGGATCCTCTTCCAAACGCTCCAGCATTTATTCAGCAAACAATCGCGTTGCCCCTGGTCATTAATATTGAGCTTCTGGGTAAGAATTCTGGGCAAAATTTGCAAAGTCGAAGTCTGTGTAAGTCCGAGCTGTTGTGCACAACGAAGAATCAACGTTAACGAACACTCATTTTGACAATAAAGTTTTATCATTTGGATCAAATAATAAATTTGGGAGATGCCATTAAAACAACATGGCCGCCACAGATTATCAACATCGACCTTCCTTTATTGGAAAACCCAGTATTCATAATTCGTTCATAATGTCCATAAAAATTGCTTAAGTATCAAGAGTTCATTCTAAGTCGAGCACTTTATTTGCGTGAATAAAACGTCTCTCCCATTTTTCTATAAACGGGATGAATAGTTTCAGTTCTTCTTCTTGTTATTTCATTCATTTATATAAGACCTTTTAGGCGTACAGTTAAAATACCAAGAGTTGATTCATTTCGATGAATCATAAATGTGCTTTATAAACAATAAGGCAATTCAATGAGTATTTTGTTCTTTTTGAAAATTACACAGAACTTCCGTTAACTGGTCAGTTATCTTCATTTTTCTTTTAATAATACAAGCAGAACTTGTGTTTTCATCGAGAAAGTATATCATGTTTTTTTCTTATTAAGCAAGTTTCTTGAATACCATTTCAAAACATAATACATTCTTATAGTTATCTGTCTAGTTTTTCTAATATTAAAAAAAATTATGAAATTTTAACCAGTAAAATTAACTTAATTTAAAAAAAGCTTTTAAAATACTTCCTCATTCATTTTTTATACCTATATTTCAAGAAAGAGTATTCTCTATTATTACCTTTAATTTGATCCAATTTGATATCGATCAGACTTTTTTCTTCCATTATTTCGTTTGATTACAATTATTGATTTTACAAGTTGTATTGAGTGCGCAAGAATGTATTATCTTTTTCACGAGCACCATCTAGTGTTCCCTGGTGAAAATGAGGGAACTGTTTTCTTTGGAGTGTTTTTACAGGGAACGGTGTTTTATTGATCGAAAAGGGTAGTAAGGATGGTTTTGTTGGCTTTCAATCAACTGTGCAACTAAAACACTGAGATTTTTAAGACATTACGTTTCTTTCAAACTGAATCGAATATTTCTAATTAGTTAATTTCTAATAATCGGACGAGGTCCTAATTAAAATTGATTAAAATTATGTATAATTTTTAATTGACGCAGTTGGAACGCGTCCAATTCAATAAACCAATAACGAAATTATTTCGGGACGGACTGCGTTATTGCATTTCCTGCAAACGTCGAACACTATTGTATTATATTGTAAATATTAAATTGCTGGAAATGATCAATAATCCGATTAAAATCCGGGAGTGCGCATTGTAGATTCAGTTTGCAAAAAAATATTTTGGGGGAGACAATTTTAGGGTTCGACTGTACATTTTAGGGGTGACATTGTAATATTGCTCGTTTATATCACATCTGTTGATGTGATAACTGAATTTTTATTTATAGATAAACCACCTATTGCGAGTTATTTAAAAACTTTTTTGTTATATATTTTGTTATATTAATAATTTTGTTTCTTTGATTTATTAGTCGTGATATATTGTTGATACAAAGTGTCAGTAGTTTTTCTTGTGTATTCCAATCAATATACACCATCATGATTTATGTATAACAACCGATATAGTATCAATCGTATACTTGGGCGAATTCCAATAAGCTTGATTAATATACAAACATTTTTAAACAAAATTAAAATTGAATGACGCTGTGTTATTTTATTTCCGAATCTATGCGTCCCAAAAAGATTTGAATCCTTACTCGTTGTCCTTAATGACTCTATCGTTTATAATATTTTAAAGGATTTTGATCATTTTAAATCCAATCTGTGTTTTATTAAATCAATATACCAACATTTCAAAAAGACTAAATAAATTTCTACAAAATGTCATTAAGTCACATTGTGAAAAATGTTTCTAGAACAAAACTCTCTCACTCAATAATTACAACACCCAGGTCACTAAGTAACCATCTTCTTACTTCTTGTTGATAGAACTTCTTTCTAAGTGGGTCATTTTTGAGGAATCGTGATGTTCATTCTTGCTTTCGTTGCTTCCTGTCTTGTTTCTATCCTCTGTTTTGGCTTTCCAAATTCTTTTCACCCCTCTATTGCTCTCCATTCTTACCATACCATCTCAGCTAAATATTCTCCACCATTTGTAAAACGGGCTTCCTTTTTAATCTTGTTCTAATTTCGTCGTTTTTCAACCCATTGGTTATTACCAATGCCATTTTCGTTATGTCCTTGAAAGGATCTTCTGAAGGATTGGAATCCTTGGATATTCTCGAAAATTCTAGGATACACTTTAGAAAGTTTAGATATCCCATGAAATAGTTGGAAATGTCTGGTTATTCTTCGCAGTCTATCAATGCTTGAAAATTCTTACATAATGATATCAAACTTTGACAAATTCATTGACGGTTTGTGGATCACATCATAGTATTGGTTTATCCCTGAGTATTATCTTTTCTTTGTTTTGTATATTGATTTGAGAAAGCTATTAAATCTAACAAAGTAGTGTACATGTGTTTTGTTGACCTTGCAACATTTAAATAATATACATAATAAATATAAATATTCTTGCGGAGCTGATCACCAATAGCTAGATGAACAAGAACAGAGAAAAGAAGGCAAGCAGAGAACCCATACAAACCGGCATGAAATAGGGAGACTGTCCAAGCACCGCACTCTTCAACTTGATCATAGATGAAATAATAACTGACGTGAGAAGGGTTGCAAAACGTTGTTAGTTGCGAAACGAAGAACTGAAAATAGTTTGCAATGCGAACGACGATGTCCTGTTGTTGATAGTCAACTAATAACAAGGAACCCACGCCGTTACAAATTAGCAGCATACAATAAGCCTATAGGGTGATGAGTTTAAAATATCTTTGCGTCAATATTACGAGGAGCAGGAACATCCTAAAAAAGTTTTAGCTCAAACAACGAATGGAGCTTTGATATCAGATTACCCGAGGGACATAATATAGCAAA
The DNA here is from genome assembly GCF_036711975.1 of Onthophagus taurus. Lineage (NCBI taxonomy): Eukaryota > Metazoa > Arthropoda > Insecta > Coleoptera > Scarabaeidae > Onthophagus > Onthophagus taurus. The sequence continues at coordinate 5,045,648 of NC_091966.1, forward strand.
GTAAGTATATCTCGGTAGAAAGCTAGGTCATATATAAGGCCTGTGTAAGACCTGTTATGACATATGCGATACAGACAAGAATTCAACCACAAAAGATGCTAAGATACACCTTGTGCGACCATAAAAGAAATGAGGACATCAGAGACATATGCAATATCCTGAACATTGTGAAATGGAATGGAAAGACCTGAAATGGAGGAGAGACCAGTTGAACGTATGAAACCCTCAAGAGTACCAAGGATATTCAAAGATGACTCCCAAGAGCAAACACTCCCCCGGAAGACCTCCTATACGATGGTATAAAAGCTGAAGCTCAACTTCTCAATAATTAAGAAACATGTCAAATCTATATTGGGTATATCAGGTTTAATTGTCATTCTTTATTTGTTGTATATTGTTAGGATCTGGCTGGCCAAGTTATTGTATCACCTATCTCTATTATTACCATATAACTTACACTATATTAATTTTAATCTGAAACTTCGTGTGTTATTAAGGAACGTGTTAGGATAATCATCATGTTGAAAGCACATCTTCAATCATAAAAATACATTAAAGCTTTGGCCTTCAAGAAATTCTGGTAGATGCTTTTCAAGAACATCTATATATTTGTTGTTGATTGAGAAATCCAGCATGAAATTATACTCCAATATTGCATATTTATATTTTTTCTATTCTTCTTTCGGCATATTCGCCGTAAATGACAATAATTTCAAATTTTTCTTGTAAAGTCCAAAGACCAATACAAAAACACAGTACAATGCAAAGTCTCTAGACTACAGAGTCAAACAAATTTTCGCAAGTTAGAAATTCGTGAATCGAATAAAAATGTTGTTTTAAGGCGATGGGACGGTACTTCAAAAAGTAATCTATTACATGTATCATAGTCATGCAGATGACAGTTTTTCGGATAATTAGTTTTATTTTTTATGCACAAAATCCAAGCATGCTAACACATACAAACACGGAATTGTTAAAATGTTATGTTTTGAATGACGGCTTACAACTTTCCATCTGTCCGAGGCCATCAAGCGCACGCACACACCTCTTTGGAAGCAAAAATATTCTCTGCATTGCCGAGGCCGATCCTGATACTGCAATACCATACCCGGCGATAGCATGAAAACACGCGAAATAAGCCGTTTTGGCGACTTCTAGCGTAGCACAATGTGTCAATCTGCGCACCAAAAACACCACACCCGCCAACCGAGTACACAATGCACTTATATGTTCCCCCCAATTTAATGGGGTATCAGGTAACATCAGGCCCAGAAGCTTTACAGTATTCTTATCTTGTTTGTGGAAGAAATCCAGTGTTTGAGTCTCTTCGTTATTTATTGTACTTAATCAGTCACCAGCAGAGACGAGTGTATCATTACTACTATTCTCAACATCCTCGGCAGCATGCCCTCGAACTACCGAAGGTATCATCCGCATAGAGACATGACATAGCACTTTCTACATTTTTTGGGAGATCATTTATATAAACTATAAATAGAAGGGGGGCAAGTTTTGATCCCTGGGAAACACCCCAATTGCATTCTGTCATTTCAGAGAGATCCGAGTTCCACCTGACACAGTGATATCGTCTGGATAAATACGATTCTAGCAATATATTTGCTTTTCCCCTGATGCCCATAATAATCAAGTTTAGACAATAGGATGGCATGATGGAGGATGGCATCATCGTGTGCTTCCGTGATATGACTAATAAGTTCGATGATAGCCGATGTTGTTGATTTGCCCATTCTATAGCATTCTCAAGAATGTTATATTTCTCTAGATAGTTTAAGAGACGGCGTTTGATAATTTGTTCAAATACCTTAGAAAAGGCAAGAGTGCAATCGGGCGATAATTGCCGTAATTGCTTTTGTTTCCTTTCTTATAGACCGGAGTTATTTTGGCAATTTTGAGTTTGTCCGGAAACACTCCATACATTTATTAAAAATTATAACCAGGGGCTGCGCAATTACGTCAGCTACTACCTTGATCATAATAGCGGTAAAGTCATATATGTCTTGCCTATCGCCTCGTTTCATATTTTTAATAATACGTAAAATCTCTTCAGCATCATCTTCAGCAGCTTTTGTTGATCTTTGTTAAGCAATCCTCAGGATGAGTCGAGTACATCGTGATCGTGTTGAGCAGTGACTGCAGTGACTCACTGAAACCAGAAGCGTCTAAATCATTATTAGCTTGTGATTTTTTTTCCTTAATGACTTTTTCTGTTCTTATTATCTCCCACATTTTATTATTTTTGTTGGCAGCGCTTTATATAGCTTCAGTCACAAGTCTTCATTCACCAGTAGTAGATATTCCAGCTTACAGGTATTATAAATTTCGTAAGATTGAGCATCTCTCTTACTCGCAGCCACCATATCCAGCGAATCCAACAAAAGCTTTTTCCCCAGAACAGAATGCGATAATCTGCACCTGCTTCTCACGTTTATTTTAACCCTTTTATTATGTACTGGAAAAAATGTATTAAGTATATTTGAAAAAAAACATTCATGGAATAGATTGTAACAGTCATTACAAGAGCACCTCTGAAAAAGCAGACTCCATCAATTCGCTCACTTCTCACTCTCGTCTTTATGCTTTTGTATTGCTTAGAAGGACTGCCCCTATCACCTATAATCCTCAATAACTGGCGACGGTAGTCGGAGATATGCAGTTCCATGGTTGAAGCCGCCAGCATAGAAGAGCATACATTACTGAAAATATTGTCAATGCAACTTGCAGATTTTTCTGTGACCCTGGAAGGCGATATAAAATTGCAAAATTCCATCAGATCTGTCAATTAATTCCTCGACTTGTTTTCCTCCATAAAGTTAATATTAAAATCTCCAGCTAGAACAATTTTATGATTTTTAAAGTCATTTTCCAATATGCAGTGCTTCACTAAGTCCTATACACTGTCATTATAACAAAGTAACATTTAGACTCTTAAGCTTTTAGCTCTTAGTTTTTATTCCATTTTTTACCAGAATGCCAACGTCTCCATGAATTTTACTTTTCCGACAAAACATTGACATCCATTCATGACTATTTAATTGAGCAGAATCTTCTTGGCGCAGCCAGTGCTCGGTTATGCAAGCACTGTCCCCGCTATGTTCATCAAGAATGATTTCAAACGCGTCCATTTTCTGAAGTAATGACTGAGTATTTACATTTAGGATGGTCATTTTAACATACTTCTCCGGGATCTTATCTCCGAAAAAACCGATAAGACACCTTTAGGCCAGAAATCCTCTGTTTTAATTTCATCCAAAGCAGCAAAGTCGAAGCCTATTCTGAAAGAGTTAGTAGTGCTTTTGTTATTGCTACCTTTTGGTATCTACTCTATAGTAAAATAATTTTTATATTAGAAATGTGGCGATTTTATTTTATTAAAATTTTGTGTTATCTTCCATTAGTATTTTCTGAAATAAGTTCTATAAAATAAAACTATCAAATCAACATCTTTTCAAACTTTATATTAAATTTTTTACTAAAAAAAAATGAAATTACCCCGTTTACATCCGCTGACAGAATCGTACCTCGCATCGGTATAAAACATGGGGAAGGATGGCGATTTACCCGGGACTGGGGTAAACCCCGCGCACACCACCACCACCGTGTTCATCCCGTCTTTCTCTCTCCTCATCCACTCTTTTCGTCGTTCCCCCGCGCGTTGCCCGGATCGCAACGACAATAAAAATCAATCGTAGGCCTGTGTGGCGTTTCAGCGCACGTTTTTAGGTCGGTCCGTATAGCCCCGCTTTCCCGGGATTCATCCATCCACCCTCTACCTATCTCTCTATTTTTTTTTTAGTCCAAGACTTTTCTCTTTATTCCTTTTTCTGGGATCTTCGCTCACTTCAAGACATTCTTAGAAAAACCATCAAAACATTCGCAATTGTTCTCTAGACAAATAAAATTATTGGATAAAGTTTACGTTTACTTTAAGGGTTGTTAATATGCTCATGAATATAATGATGTAGCAAAGAAATGATATTTCGTAGGGTTTTAAATTGAAAGGATAAACAGGGTTGTGTTTAGAATGTTGGATCTAAACGTCCAGAGGCGGCGTGAGAGCATCGATGTTCGCGGGGGCGGGGGGTTGGTTTCGGTCGAGCTTTGGAAAAAGGCCTCGTCTTGTATATCTATATATACGGGTCGCGCAAAAAAAGCTCAATTAAAGCAACTACTTCGATGCGTGCGCCGACCATTTCTCGATCTACCGCTGCTGGCGTACAGCATCCCCCTGTAGTGGTAGGCCTCTTGCGAAGGCTCCAGTCTTAGTGGCGCTTCGCGCGGGTCCCCAACGCAACTCTCTTCTACCTCACGTAGTGACTGCGCCCTCTCCCGTAAGTATGTGTCATCATCGTGTGCATGTGTGGCTCTGACTCTGGTGCACGGAATGCACTTTCCCCCCGAAAGTGTCCGAGGGGTTGGGCGGGGTGGGGGAGGGAGATCCCCTTCTGAGAAAAATCCGCCGTTCTTAGAAACGGGAGAAGGATCCACCCCCTTTAAAAATAAAAAAGAAAAGCCAGGTGGCTCTTCTCGGCTTTTCTCTGTTTTGCTCCTTGCATTCTCTTCTTTTATATCTTCTTCCTACGCCAAACCGACCCAATAAAACTTTATAACGGCAAGTTTCATGACCGTTCACCCCACGGGGTCCCCACCCTCTTTTAGTAAGTACCCAATTCGATGGCCACCCTGATGAGTTGTTACCGAATTGAACTTTTGGTTATTTTAATCGATCGAAAAAGTTTGCAATTCGATGAACGGTTAAAAATTGTAACAAAAAATAAGGGGGAGTGAGCGAAAGTGATGCTGGTGCGTTTAGGACCAATCAATAATATCCCGGTTCAAGGACGACTCTGTGCTGCTCCTTCGTCCTCCTCCACCGTAGTACTACTGCACACACATACCCACTTGGTTTTCACTGTCTTTGGAAACTGAAAGTGAAAGTAAACGTCTCTGTTTGTTATAGAGATTCATCCATTCGTAACTATGTCATGCTATTATTATTATTACCCGTACAAAAGAAAATAACGCTATAATAAATGAATTGAATTATCGAAACAATTAACGAATTAATTTATATTCTCTTTAAGTGTAGTGGATTTCATACAGTGTTGATATCTTTAATTTTGAGATTTTTGATTATGTTTCATAACCAAATAATTTGTTGCACTCAATCTTTTAGATTTCTCTCAAATAAGCGGATTAACCAGTTTAATTACAAATTAAAATAACATATATGTAATATCTGAATTAGTAACTATTATATAATCTTTCAGACAATTTAACAGTCATTTCCCAATAATGCTAATGTCTTCTTTATTTAGTCGGCATTTAGTCATTTATAGCCAGTTTAAGGATTGTTTTGAATTCCATGCCTTGTATTTTGCAAAGAATTGAATTGTCGTTAAGTGCTTTGATGGTGTATGCACTATATTTAGCTACCATACTTAATTTAAATCTTAATCATACTTGATTGAAAACTACTATATAAAGATGTAATGATTTGAAAAAGAAGTGCAACGATTAATAATTATAATATATGTATATTCAGATAGATGTATATAATATATGTATATCCAGACTCTTTCTGCGTGACTAAAAACTTCACGTCTTCAATTGAACCTCTTAATCTTCGGCAAACCAAGCTCTAATTTTTTCTTCGTTGTTTTTGATTTATTCGAGGATAACGTTTCAAAAAGGATTCGAACCATTTCCTTCCTGGTTTATTGTTTGTGAAAGGAATGTTCTTCTGCAATATTTGCTGAACAGAATGCATTAGTCCTTCCTTGTTCACTGGAAATCCATGGCTCGCGTTTGTCAATATCCAGTGTTCAAGTTGATCTTCAATATCCTTACCTAGAAATAATATAGGAATCAAACTGCCAAAACATGGGCTACTATTTGACATTGATTGGCTATAAACACTGCTGTCCAAGTAAACTTGTAGTTTCTTTACAGAAACAATGTTGTTTTTAGTTTTTAATCAGTGGTTTTAGCTAGAAAACACTTTTTTCCAACTTTTTTCATCTTTGCTGAAGTTTTACCACTTAACTTATCATGCAAAATTGTTCTAGGCACTGCAAAACTACTACTGGTCTTTGCCACAGCCATTCCATCTTGTTCTACTGTATTTCTTTGCATAGATCTATTAATATTTATTTTGTTTTCTTTTTCTTTTTTGATGGTGCCATTCTCAACAAAATACCAAAGCTAAAAACTAACTTGGCTATAATTGATACATCAATGGTCTAAATATAGCCATATCCTGGCTAAAATTGGCACACATGTCTAAATATAGCCATCTAAGTGATTATACATGGAAAAATATTTTATATGTGTTATATTTATAGCCACTTTTAATTTATAGAAACTCGTCAACAAAAATCACTAAATAAACGTATCTTTATAAGCACAAACAAGATATAAATGTACAGACAAACATTTACATAGTGCCAATGTTACCAGAGTTACTTACCTGTGTTCTTAAGCAAACCGACAAGAATTTAGTGAAAACATGACTGGAATGGAAACACAACCACATAAATTTTTAGGTTAGGCTCTCTGTTGCTATGCGCTTGTGTGACGCCAGGCTAGATTGTTTACCTTAGGTATAAGGGAAAAATCTGGAACGTGGCTATAACTGGAATAATGGCTATAATTGGTACACTGACCCTACTAAAATATATGTGATTCGATTGAACTAGATTTTGAGATAATAATGTTAAATGTATGTCTAAATCAGAGGTGAGGTCAACGATATTTTTATTAGCTAAAATGTTTCTGAATGAAAAGTATATCTACAAGATGAAGCAGAAATAGACTCACTTTAATTAATTTCTTTTTGATTTCGTCAAATTTTTTATGCCAAAATACGACAGAAAAAGTTAGAGACATGCCAAAAGAACACCAAAGTTTTGTCAACATCTCGCTTACTACACTAAAGATTGTGATGAAAGTACTTAAACGAAATTGAAAATTTTTCTTTTGACTGAATTCAATCACATCTTGCATAGTAGCAAAATAATGGCCGAGAAAGTAAGCTGAATAGATAACGATTTTTCTCCAACTCGTCTCACCTTGAATTTTCAGTGTCAAAGCCCAATAACAGTAGTTGGGTTCTGAAATTAAAAGAGAAAAATTGATAAGTGGAGACATCTAGTCATAAAGCAGAAAATATTAAGAAATACATTAAGACAATTGTTGTGGCCGATAACTCTTAATGAAGGTGATATCTATTCGGTCTTTTGCACAGAAATTGCTTTAAATTTCTGCAACAACCTTAGTATGTTGTAAGTTTATTTGTAAGTCTTAATGTATTTAGGAAAACCTACTTACCTCTCAGATGAGATTGATTGGATGTCCTAATGGCTGTACTCATCCCAGCACGTACTCTACTAGAAATTGACTGGAATTAAAGAATTTTCCTCTTCCTAAGTCCCCTAGTTCAAGTTCCTAAGAGGAGTCTGCTATTCACAGTACTCTATTAACGATCCCAACCTTTCCAGGAAATTAGTTATTTCTTCCTCTTCAATGTCTCTTTCCTTCATTGTATTTCTAATTCCTTCCATCTATGTCTTATCTGGTCAATGCATAACAAGACCATATCGGTAATCTGGCCTCTATTCTCTCCGCTGTAGTGTAGCTACTAATTATGCATTTTCAAATCTGTTCATTAGCGATATGCTCTAGGTGTGATATTTTTAATTGCCAACCTTGGTCCATATAGAATCCATGATTGTCTTATAGATTGTCATTTTTATTTTAAGTGTAATTTTGTCTGTCCGATTTTCCCTCCTTGGATATTTACCGCCACAAAGTTTATATTCACAAAGAATAAAATGGTCACCGACCTCTATCCTCTAGTCCTGCACATTTTGGTCTCCAGCTTCTCAGGGCTTTTTGGATATATATTTTGAACAGAATTGGCAATAGAGAGCATCCTTGTCTTAATCATTTCAATTTGTTTAACAATTTTTTTCCAATTTCAACATTTTTCGTCAAAACTCCAATAGACGTTCCAAAAAAAACATCTTTTTTCTAAATGTACCATATATCATTAGCTTTCTCCAGATCGATAAATACAAGATATATAGATCCATTCCCAAGCCATTCGTATCTCAATTACTTATTCTTCAATAGCTTTCGCATTCTCTCCTATTCCCCTTTTTATACATATATATGGAACCATTGTATGCCAAGCTCCAGTAATCTGGAATGTTTTGTCCTTCTACCAACCATTTATTAAAAATATCTGGCAGAGCTTCTATCATAATATGTGGAAATTAAACCGAAATGTTTCCAGAACTCGGGGCTTTACAGATCTTCATTTCTTTTAGCGAATTCTTTACTTTGCTGTCATACATTTAATGTCAGCCATCTATCTGTACCTCGTCTATTCATCCTTTGAATTCTGGCCTGTCTGCTATAAGCGATTTTCTGCAATGTTCCAGACTCTTTTCTTTCATTCAACAGATTTTTGATTATCTTCCATGCTTCTTTTTTTGATTTCTAAGCTACGAATTAGGCAGATATTCTATGGCTGGCAATATATCGTCGATGGTGAAAGTCCATGCTTATCTTGATCCAGACTTAGCATGGTCCAGTGCCGTTCACTCAGGTTTTATCAAAGAGTTATTAATAATCTCCAGATCTAGATGGACACCTTATCCTTGGAAAGAGAAGTATCTTTTTCATCATTCGCGATGTATTCCACACATATCTTTCCCTATATTGACTTTAATCTGGTTTCCTTCAAACGGATGAAGACTTCTGATAAAACTTTATGCACCCTAGGCTTATCTACGAGGTCTATTTCAATTACTTTTTTGCGTAATAACGCCACGTCTCTCACAATATGTGGCTAGTTTATTAATCTAGTTTATTAATCCAGTTTATTAATGAAACACTGACTCAACAACGTTTTGTTTTTTAGGCTGAGTCGCTTTCTGCTACTTGCTCGAGTATTGATTCTAGCCTTCGAGTATTAAATTAGTTAATTGTGAAAGTCTCCTTTAGCAGGTTTTAGCAAGGCCAGTCATTAGCAACCTCATTGTAACAATCCCAATACGATATATTAAATGTCTTGTTGGAGTTTCGTCTAGTTTTCTTCTCTTCACTTATATAATTCATCATCACATTTATTACTGACAGAACTGTCGCCGTTATCACTTTTGATTATTAATTAAAGTATCCTCTTTTTAATGCAAAAAACCGTTTTGAATAATCACTTTCAGTTCTTGAGAAATAAATTTTTGAAATGATCGACAATTTTTTCGAATTTTGCAATTTCCGCCGATTAAGTTATAAAAATTCGTATAAAATCCATTTCTTGGAATATGAGTATGAAAATTTATCAAAGTGTTAATAAGAATGTCCTCTTTTTAATGAACCAACACGTTTTGAAAAATAACTTTTAGTTTTTGAGAAAACAATATTTGAAGTTTTGATAAAATTTTCGATGTTGCAATTTTCATCGATAATTTTCAAAATTCGCTATAAAATTAATTTCTTGAAGGATCCTTGTGGAAATATCACCAAATATTAATTAAAGTATCCTCTTTTTAATGCAACCAGCCGTTTTGAAAAATCGCTTTTAGTTTTTGAGAAATAAATTTTTGAAATAATCGACAATTTTGTCGAATTTTGCAATTTCCGCCGATTAAGTTTTAAAAATTCGTATAAAATCCATTTCTTGGAATATGAGTATGAAAATTTCCTAAAGTGTTAATAAGAATGTCCTCTTTTTAATGAACCAACACGTTTTGAAAAATAACTTTTAGTTTTCGGGAAAACAATATTTGAAGTTTTCATAAAATTTTCGATGTTGCAATTTTCATCGATAATTTTCAAAATTCGCTATAAAATTAATTTCTTGAAGGATCCTTGTGGAAATATCACCAAATATTAATTAAAGTATCCTCTTTTTAATGCAAAAAGCCGTTTTGAAAAATCGCTTTTAGTTTTTGAGAAATAAATTTTTGAAATAATCGACAATTTTTTCGAATTTTGCAATTTCCGCCGATTAAGTTTTAAAAATTCGTATAAAATCCATTTCTTGGAATACGAGTATGAAAATATCCCAAAGTGTTAATAAAAGTGTCCTCTTTCCAATGAACCAACACGTTTTCAAAAATAACTTTTAGTTTTTGAGAAAACAATATTTGAAGTTTTTATAAAATTTTCGATGTTGCAATTTTCATCGATAATTTTCAAAATTCGCTAAAAAATTAATTTCTTGAAGAATCCTTGTGGAAAAATCACCAATTATTAATTAAAGTATCCTCTTTTTAATGCAACAAGCCGTTTTGAAAAATCGCTTTTAGTTTTTGAGAAAAAAATTTTTGAAATAATCGACAATTTTTTCGAATTTTGCAATTTCCGCCGATTAAGTTTTAAAAATTCGTATAAAATCCATTTCTTGTAATATGAGTATGAAAATTTCCCAAAGTGTTAATAAGAATGTCCTCTTTTTAATGAACCAACACGTTTTGAAAAATAACTTTTAGTTTTTGAGAAAACAATATTTGAAGTTTTGATAAAATTTTCGATGTTACAATTTTCATCGATAATTTTCAAAATTCGCTATAAAATTAATTTCTTGAAGGATCCTTGTGGAAATATCACCAAATATTAATTAAAGTATCCTCTTTTTAATGCAACAAGCCGTTTTGAAAAATCGCTTTTAGTTTTTGAGAAATAAATTTTTGAAATAATCGACAATTTTTTCGAATTTTGCAATTTCCGCCGATTAAGTTTTAAAAATTCGTATAAAATCCATTTCTTGGAATATGAGTATGAAAATTTATCAAAGTGTTAATAAGAGTGTCTTCTTTCCAATGAACCAACCCGTTTTGAAAAATAACTTTTAGTTTTTGAAAAAACAATATTTGAAGTTTTGATAAAATTTTCGATGTTGCAATTTTTATCGATAACTTTCAAATATCGCCATAAAATTAATTTCTTGAAGGATCCTTGCGGAAATATCACCAAATATTAATTAAAGTATCCTCTTTTTAATGCAACAAGCCGTTTTGAAAAAACGCTTTTAGTTTTTGAGAAATAAATTTTTGAAATGATCCACAATTTTTTAGAATTTAGCAATTTCCGCCAATTAAATTTTAAAAATTCGTATAAAATCCATTTCTTGGAATATGACTATGAAAATTTATCAAAGTGTTAATAAGAGTGTCCTCTTTCCAATGAACTAACCCGTTTTGAAAAATAACTTTTAGTTTTTGAGAAAACAATATTTGAAGTTTTAATAAAATTGTTGATGTTGCAATTTTCATCGATAATTTTCAAAATTCGCTATAAAATTAATTTCTTGAAGGATCCTTGGGGAAATATCACCAATTATTAATTAAAGTATCCTCTTTTTATAGTTACTTCGTGAGTTAAATCAGCATCAAAGTTCATTTTGTGTCTTGGATCCAAATAAGTTGACATATCTTATCACCTTTCTTATTAATTTCATTTTTATTCAAATATCGCAATAACCCATTAGCTGAAACTCTGGGTGAAGCAGAATAAGAGAAGCAAATCCACTTAGGATCTAGTGATGCTACTTAACAATTTCTTGTACAATAATTCTAAAATATGATTTAACAAAGTTTTCTAATTTGATGATGTATTTATAATTTTAATATTAATTAAATTTAAATCCATTAATAAATTAAAAACGTTTATTTGTGTCTAAAAAAGATTATTTATTTAAGTAATTACATTAAAACGCAAATAAAACCGCACCATTTATTTAATGAAACTTTTTATAGCATTTTTTTATTGTTTGTTAGCTAAAATTGATTGCAAAATAGTATGCTCGATTGCAGATTAATGTAGGATTTCTCTTAATCCTCGAGCTCATCATCATCATCGCCCCGCGCACCGTTTATCATCTGCTTTCGATTCCACTTCTCTAAATTCTCGCGACATCCGCCTGTTCGACATCCAGCACTTTCTCGTCTTTGTGGAAAGTGCACGGCCACACATTTACATGTTGTTGAAGAAACAATTTCCTTCTCACCATTTTCTAAATCTGCATACAATCGGTTGTTTTCACAAAACCGATACGATTATACACAAATCGAATTTTTTTATATTATTTTTATTGCGAAATTGATTTAAATTTGTTTTTAATTACAGTCATTACTAAAAACAGCAGATCAACTTAAAATAAAAGGTTTGTGTGAAAATCCGGACGAGAACGAAGATATCGAATCGAGCTTCGCGTTCGAAGGAAGAAGACATAAAATACGACGGATCGGATCTCCTAAACCGCAACATAACAAATCCGTAACGGAAAACAACAACAGGAAACACAAACAGAAAAGGTCGGAAAGGCGGAAATCGCAGGATAAAGACGATAAAGAAAATTGTAATAAAGAAAACAATACAGAAAATACCGGTAAAGATGAAGTGAATAACGACGTTGGTTCGGACGAGGAAAATGAGATGCCAATTGCCTTAGACGAAGAGAGTAAGAAGAGGAAACTTACAGAGAGCGAAGAGACCCGCGTTAATATGACTAGTCATGGACCGTTACCTGAACAAGTAAGATTTCTCGTTAAAAATATATGTTCAATTAACTAGAAAGTTATCCCTTTCTAGAGTTTAGTTAGAAATAAATCAAAAATTTATATAAAAATGAAAGACATGATTAGTTAATCTTAAAAGAAATAATAAACATGATATAATCGGAAATAATACTAGAAATAATATATCTCGGATGTTTTTTTTAAGATAACTTAAGTGAGATAGGAAAGTATGCATACTAAAGGTTGATTTATGCGACTAAAGGTTGAGCTAGTAGAGAAAGAAATTAATTAAATAAGTTCGATTGACTAAATATTTGCTGAAATTTCCAGCTTTTCACACCTTGTTAGTTTCTGTATTTGGAATATTCAACGAGGAAAACTAAAATGATAATTGGAAGCTACAACAACCTGATTCTAACAGAATTCTCTGTTTTTTGCCCTTTTTGGAATTAAAATAAGAATAAAAGAATACAAATTAAAACATAGTATAGAATGAATATTCAATTAGGTAATTATTGATTACTAATAACGAATAAGAAAGAAAGTCTTAATCTTTTTAATTTATTAGATAAATAAATAATTAATTTTATAACCAATAGTAAAGAAACAATCTTTTTAGATACTTCCTATTTGTGTTGTATTTGTAATCTATCTTTTTTTAATTAAACTCAAGGTGCTACAATTAAATAAATATCGTTACAATATAGGGAATCACAAATTTTTCATTCTAAGTTAAGCCGAGATCGCTTGAGCTCGAGGCGCAACAGTATATTGTCTAAACTACAACAATATGTAATTAACAATAACGCTTCTGCCACAAGTGGCCTCGGTTTAACTTGGGATCAAGAATATATATTATAATCAACGTAATAAGCTAAGTTTATTTAATTGTAGCTCATCTATAGCAAGCAACCTCGGTTTAAATAGGCTGAACCACTACGCCCATCATCTGTTTGCATCAGTTTTCCTCCACTCAGAACTTACTATCGTTCTCAGTCTCATCAGTCTCTCAATACATGTTTTTTTTGCTGCTGTTAAATGCAGCCTTTAAATCCATTTAATAAACATAAAGTCTTTTTCTGATCTAAATTTTTGGGCTACCAGATGGTTAAGCATTCATCTTTTCATTCAACTTTTATCAGTTTTTTATTTCAAATTTTTTTCTTGAATGTTTCAGCTTTAATTTAAAGTAAAAATCATCTCTTAACACCCAGAAATAAAGCCAGGGGAATTTTTTAAACCTTTTGATTTTTTTTGCAAAAATAACCTCATCTGTCAGTTTTTCTATATCGAATCTTTTTCAACAAATTTTTTGTTATAAAACCTTATAGCTTTTATACTTTATCATAAAACAGAATCTTTCAGCTTTAATGTAAGGTATAAATCATCTCTTAACGCCCAGAAATAAAGCCAGGGGAATTTTTTGCGAAAATAACGTCATTTATCACTTCTTCTATATCGAATCTTTTTCTAGGAATTTTCATTATAAAAAGTTATATGTAGCTTTTATAGTTTATCACAAACTAGAATGTTTTAGCTTTAATGTAAAGCATAAACCATCTATTGCCTCCCAAAAATAAAGTCGGGGGAATTTTTTGAAATTTAGGTTTTTTTTTGTAAAAATAATAATCTCATATGTCAGTTTTTCTATATCGAATATTTTTCTAGCAATTTTCATTATAATACCTTAGTTTATCATAAAATAGAATGTTTTAGCTTTAATTTAAAGTATAAACCATCTCTTAACATCCAGAAATAAAGCCACCAGAATTTTTTGATTTTATTGCGAAAATAACCTCATCTGTCAATTTTTCTATATCGAATCTTTTTCCAACAATTTTTATTATAAAACCTTATAGCTTTTATAGTTTATCATAAAATAGAATGTTTTAGCTTTAATTTAAAGTATAAATCATCTCTTAACACCCAAAATTAAATCTAGGAGAAGTTTTTGAAGTTTTTGATTTTTTTTCAAAAATAACCTCATCTGTAAGTTTTTCTACATCGAATATTTTTCTAGCAATTTTCATTATAATACCCAAGTTTATCATAAAATAGAATGTTTTAGCTTTAATTAAAAAGTATAAACTATCTCTTAACACCAAGATATAAAGCCATGAGAATTTTTTGAAGCTTTTGATTTATTTGCGAAAAAGCTTCATCTGTCAATTTTTTTATATCGAATCTTTTTCCAACAATTTTTATTATAAAACCTTATAGCTTTTATAGCTTGTCATAAAATAGAATGTTTTCGCTTTAATTTAAAGTATAAACCATCTCTTAACAACCAGAAGTAAAGACAGGAGAATTTTGTGAAGTTTTTGATTTTTTTGCGAAAATTACCTCATCTGTCAATTTTTCTATATCGACCATTTTTTTATACAATTTTTATTACAAAACCCCATAGCTTTTATAGTTTATCATAAAATAGAATCTTTCAGCTTTAATGTAAGGTATAAATCATCTCTTAACACCCAGAAATAAAGGCAGGAGAATTTATTGAAGTTAATGATTTTTTTGTGAAAATAACCTCATTTGTCAGTTTTTTTATATCGAATCTTTTTGCTAGCAATGTTCATTATAAAACCTTATAGCTTTTATATTTTATTATAAAATAGAATGTTTTAGCTTTAATTTAAAGTATAAATCATCTCTTAACGCCCAGGAATAAAGCTAGGGGAATTTTTTGAAGTTTTAATTTTTTTGCTAAAATAACCTCATATGTCAGTTTTTCTATATCGAATATTTTTCTAGCAATTTTCATTATAATACCTTAGTTTATCATAAAATAGAATGTTTTAGCTTTAATTTAAAGTATAAACCATCTCTTAACATACAGAAATAAAGCCACCAGAATTTTTTGATTTTATTGCGAAAATAACCTCATCTGTCAATTTTTCTA
Source organism: Onthophagus taurus (assembly GCF_036711975.1). Classification (NCBI taxonomy): domain Eukaryota; kingdom Metazoa; phylum Arthropoda; class Insecta; order Coleoptera; family Scarabaeidae; genus Onthophagus; species Onthophagus taurus. Next base: position 5,061,095 of record NC_091966.1, read on the forward strand.
TATCGAATCTTTTTCCAACAATTTTTATTATAAAACCTTATAGCTTTTATAGTTTATCATAAAATAGAATGTTTTAGCTTTAATTTAAAGTATAAATCATCTCTTAACACCCAAAATTAAATCTAGGGGAACTTTTTGAAGTTTTTGATTTTTTTTCAAAAATAACCTCATCTGTCAGTTTTTGTATGTCGAATATTTTTCTAGCAATTTTCATTATAATACCCTAGTTTATCATAAAATAGAATGTTTTAGTTTTAATTTAAAGTATAAATCATCTATTAACACCAAAAAATAAAGCCATGAGAATTTTTTAAAGCTTTTGATTTATTTGCGAAAAAGCTTCATCTGTCAATTTTTCTATATCGAATCTTTTTCTAGCAATTTTCATTATAAAGCCCTATAGCTTTTAGAGTTTATCATAAAATAGAATGTTTTAGCTTTAATTTAAAGTATAAACCATCTCTTAACAACCAGAAATAAAGCCAGGGGAATTTTGTGAAGTTTTTGATTTTTTTGCGAAAATAACCTCATCTGTCAGTTTTTCTATATCGAATATTTTTTTATGCAATTTTCATTATAAAACCCTATAGCTTTTATAGTTTATCATAAAATAGAAACTTTCAGCTTTAATATAAGGTATAAAACATCTCTTAACACCCAGAAATAAAGCCGGGAGAATTTTTTGAAAATTTTGATTATTTTGCGAAAATAACCTCATTTGTCATTTTTTCTTATTGAATCTTTTTCTAGCAATTTTTATTATAAAACCCTATAGCTTTGATAGTATATAATAAAATAGAATGTTTTAGCTTTAATTTAAAGTATAAACCATTTCTTAACACCCAGAAATAAAGCCAGGGGAATTTTTTAAAGCTTTTAATTATTTTGCGAAAATAACCTCATCTGTCAATTTTTCTATATCGAATCTTTTTCCAACAATTTTTATTATAAAACCTCATAGCTTTTATAGTTTATCATAAAATAGAATGTTTTAGCTTTAATTTAAAGTATAAACCATCGCTTAACACCCAGAAATAAAGCCAGGGGAATCTTTTGAAGCTTTTAATTTTTTTGCGAAAATAACCTCATCTGTCAATTTTTTTATATCGAATCTTTTTCCAACAATTTTTATTATAAAACCTTATAGCTTTTATAGTTTATCATAAAATAGAATGTTTTCGCTTTAATTTAAAGTATAAACTATCTCTTAACAACCAGAAGTAAAGCCAGGAGAATTTTGTGAAGTTTTTGATTTTTTTGCGAAAATTATCTCATCTGTCAATTTTTCTATATCGACCATTTTTTTATACAATTTTCATTACAAAACCCCATAGCTTTTATAGTTTATCATAAAATAGAATCTTTCAGCTTTAATGTAAGGTATAAATCATCTCTTAACACCCAGAAATAAAGGCAGGAGAATTTATTGAAGTTAATAATTTTTTTGTGAAAATAACCTCATTTGTCAGTTTTTTTATATCGAATCTTTTTCTAGCAATGTTCATTGTAAAACTTTATAGCTTTTATATTTTATTATAAAATAGAATGTTTTAGCTTTAATTTAAAGTATAAATCATCTCTAAACACCCAAGAATAAAGCTAGAGGTATTTTTTGAAGTTTTAGATTTTTTTGCCAAAATAACCTCATCTGTCAGTTTTTCTATATCGAATATTTTTCTAGCAATTTTCATTATAATACCCTAGTTTATCATAAAATAGAATGTTTTAACTTTAATTTAAAGTATAAACCATTTCTTAACACCCAAGAATAAACCTAGGGGAACTTTTTGGTTTTTTTCGAAAATAACCTCTCATCTGCCAATTTTTTTATATCGAATCTTTTTCCAACAATTTTTGTTATAAAACCTTATAGCTTTTATAGTTTATCATAAAATAGAATGTTTTAGCTTTAATTTAAAGTATAAATCATCTCTTAACACCCAAAAATAAAGCTAGGGGAACTTTTTGAAATTTTTTTATTTTTTTTAGAAAATAACCTCATCTGTAAATTTTTTTATATCGAATATTTTTCTAGCAATTTTCATTATAATACCCTAGTTTATCATAAAACAGGATGTTTTAGCTTTAATTTAAAGTATAAATCATCTCTTAACTCCCAGAAATAAAGCCAGGGGAACTTTTTGAAGCTTTTGATTTTTTTGCGAAAATAACCTCATCTGTCAATTTTTTTATATCGAATCTTTTTCCAACAATTTTTGTTATAAAACCTTATAGCTTTTATAGTTTTTCATAAAATAGAACGTTTTAGCTTTAATTTAAAGTATAAATCATCTCTTAACTCCCAGAAATAAAGCCAGGGGAACTTTTTGAAGATTTTGATTTTTTTTCGAAAAAAGCTCCTTTGTAAATTTTTCTATATCGAATTTTTTTCCAACAATTTTTATTATAAAACCTTATAGCTTTTATAGTTTATCATAAAATAGAACATTTTAGCTTTAATTTAAAGTATAAATCATCTCTTAACACCCAAAAATAAACCTAGGGGAACTTTTTGAAGTTTTTGATTTTTTTGCCAAAATAACCTCATATGTCAGTTTTTTTATATCGAATATTTTTCTAGCAATTTTCATTATAATACCCTAGTTTATCATAAAATGGAATGTTTTAGCTTTAATTTAAAGTATAAACCATCTCTTAACACCCAGAAATAAAGTCAGGGGAACTTTTTTAAGTTTCAGATTTTTCTGGCATATTCATTTTGAACTATAGAATAAAGCAGAAATATTCGCTTTAATTTAAGATATGAATCGTTGCGTTACGCTTCAAAATAAAGATTGAATGATTTTATATCCTTAAGCGTTACGTGTTCCGTTACTTGGGTTATTCCAGTAATATTACAATCTTATTTTAGTTACAATCTTTATAATATTCGTATGCACACTTTCCTGGAAACTATATATCGCGTTTAAACTTATTTTAATTAGATTTAACGATCTGATAATTATGTCAAAAAAAAATAATTTTTTATAATCTTTCCCTTTTAGATCTTGTAGTGTAGTTTTTAGTATCCACTAACTGTTTTAAATTGTAAATAACCAGCTGATTAACGCTTTTTACTTCGAAATCCTGTAACGGCTGCTGGCAAGACTAACTCGAGTATTCTTTTTTTTTTGATTCTCGAAAATACAGACTTTCTCGTTCTCTCAGTTCGGAGTGGATAACGATGATTTCCCACCAGAGCCGCTGGCACCGACTGCTATCCCGGTCGGAAACGTAGACATGCATGACCACTCTCCCACTAGAACATTGCTGACTAACTCTTCAATCGATAGGACTGACCTATCAGGTATACAAAAATAATTCTTCTTTATTTTTTGTTGCCTTCCCTCTTGAATCGCCTCCCTTTATGATTCCGAAACAACAAATTCGTTTTAGATTCCACCGTGAAATATTGCGATATTAAAAAAGAATCTAGTAGTATTAATATTAAATTGGAGGCTCTTCAATCGTACGATGATGATCAATCTTTATTGGAAATGGATAGTAGTCGAATTTCGGGTCATGATCATTCCATGGATAGTGTGGATGAGGGAAAACCTGAATTACACACGATGATGATAACACCTGAATTATTAGGGATGATGCCACCAACAGGTCCTCATGGATTAGGTAAAATTTAAAAAAAAAAAAAAATAAGAATCATAATTTTTTGCCTTATTTAGATTGTAGTTTAGATTCTTCCTCAATAAAAAGTAACGGCCATTCGGATCATCCTTCAGGACGGGGACACGGCGGTGGTCCAAAAACATGGACTCAAGAAGACATGGAATTAGCTTTAGACGCGTTGAGAAACCACAATATGAGTTTAACGAAAGCATCGGCAACTTACGGAATCCCATCGACGACGTTATGGCAACGAGCTCATCGATTGGGAATAGATACCCCTAAAAAGGAAGGTCCGACGAAATCCTGGACGGAGGAAAGTTTAAATTCCGCACTGGAAGCTTTAAGAACGGGAACGATTTCCGCGAATAAAGCCAGTAAAGCTTACGGTATTCCAAGCAGCACCTTGTACAAAATAGCACGGAGAGAAGGGATACGATTGGCGGCACCGTTTAATGCGGCACCTACAACATGGACCCCTGAAGATTTAGAAAAAGCTTTAGAATCCATAAGATCTGGGCAAACGTCCGTGCAGAAAGCTTCGACTGAATTTGGGATTCCAACGGGGACGTTATACGGAAGGTGTAAAAGAGAAGGGATCGAATTAAGTAGGTCTAATCCTACACCTTGGTCTGAAGACGCTATGGGCGAAGCGTTAGAAGCAGTCAGGTATTTATGTGGCGTTGGTGTATCCGTGTGAAGTTACCCATAAATTCTATCCATAAAAATAACTTTTTTGTTTGTGTATCGATTTTAATGATTAATAGCTAGAAAGATCTCGTAGAGTTGAACCTAACATAGTTTTAGCGACGCAGATTTTAGGCGGGAACACCTTAAATTCCGAGAAAAACAGTAAAATATACAGTGTGTCCGTAAAGTAACGGATATAGGCGATAAAATCATAACAAACGGTTTAGGGAAAAATCCCTGAAACGGGTCTAAAAATTTAAATTTTTTTGCAATTTTTTGGTGTACATTTCAAATTTTTTCCGCCATTTTTCAACCAGTTATGACGTCATCGATATTTTTTTCAAATGGCAATCCCCCATTTTTATTACGGAATATTAATAATATAGAATATTGGCAATATTAATATTGCTTACATAAGAACATTTTCGAGAAAAATTACTTTAAAGTTTGATTACTTCAAATTTGTATAATGATGAAAATAGCAGTAGCCATGAGTAACTATGGTAACCAATTATTTTAAACAATTCCTTGAGTGTCAAAAATTGATTTAGTAAAGCTTCTTGAAGTGTGGTGACGCGCCATCCTGTTGGAATAACTGACGTTGGAATTGAGTTGTGTCAACATTATCGGGATGGAAGCAATGACATCGCTTTGAAAAAATTTAAACATCTCTTTCCAGTTAAGGTTTCCTCAAATCTTTTGTGGATATTAGGTGTGCGACTTTCTTGGCTAATTTGGATTTTGAGTAGCGCAATACCGATAACTTTGTCTATTTACTTGTCTACTCAATGTAAATTGAAAAAAATTATGTTTTTAACAAAGTCGTTGCAAAATTGTTGTTGCAAAAACTACGATTCATTGCTCGTGAATCAGGTTTATTTTATGGGAATGATATTTTGCGGGTTTTAAAATTGTATGAACCGTTGATTTACTAATGTCCAAATTAGACCTAATACTCCTTACAGTAACATGAGGGTATTCTTGCCCAGCCAAAAATACGATTTGTTGAACTTCCCCTGAAATATTTAGTAGGCCAGACTTCGAGAGATGGCCATGTTGTTTAAATTTAGTCATAGATAGCCTCACCATACTTTGGCTAATGAATTGACGATTAGGATATGTTGTATTAAAGAGGTCAACTACTTACTAAATCAGTTTTTGACACTTAGGAAGTAGTTTAAAATCATTGGTTAGCATAGCTACTCATGGCTACTGCTATTTTCATCATGTCAACAAATCTGAAGTAGTTAAACTTTAAAGTGATTTTTCTCGAAAATTTTCTTATGTAAGCAATATTAATATTGACCGTACTAGATTCAGAAAAAAATTTTCTTTCATATTCCGTAATAAAAATAGGGGATTGCCATTTGAAAAAATACTTGTGACGTCATAACTCACTTAAAAATGGCGGAAGAAATTTAAAATCTACACCAAACAATTGCAAAAAATTTAAATCTTTAGACCCGTTTCAGGGACTTTTCCATAAACCGTTTATAATGATTTTATCGTCTATATCCGTTACTTTACGGACATACTGTATAAGAAAATTCTCTCACTTTAGTGTCCCAAAAATTGAAAACTAAAGGTATGATTACCAAATGAGAACGCGTATATTGTCTTCTACACAAAAGTGAATTTTGGTCGTCGCTAAATCATATGGGTATTTAGAAAAGTGCAACAAAACACGAACCTGTTTCCAGACGTACGTGGCGCCAGGCGGTTCTTTGAAAAGCAAAACCATCCATACGTATAACTTTTTTGTTAATTGTCCGATTTTAATGTGTAATTACCTTTTTGGAAAGGGTTCGTCTTATAGATCATGTTATAGTAATGGCGGCGCGAAATTCTAACAATAAGGGTAATTATACGATTAAAAACGTTATAAATAATTATGTTCTTAGTCCTTTAAACATTGTTAGTAATTGTTCGACTTTTATAATAAATAGAAACACAGTATATTAACAAAATACTATAATTCATTAGTGTTAACGACAAGTCAACTGTACAGGGTGTACCAATTTCGATGTCCGCATAGGCTATCTCCGAAACTAAAAGAGATAGAAAAAAAGTAGCTTACATGTCATGATCTCGTTTTTAGAGAAAATGCTAATGCCGAAAACTCCGAACAGCTATCGTCTTTTGTTTTCACCCTATCGGCAAAAACTGAAAATTTTGCAAAAACGACAATCGCGAATATCTCACTTATTATCAAAGATGGAGTATTATAAATAAAACATTATATGGGCAACTTTTTACGAAGAATTCAGTGGCGTAGGTAGAATTTTTTTCCCATCATTTATTTTCGAGATTTTAGACGTAACTTTATTCTTTTAAACGGAAACCATAGTTGGCTATGATTTAAAATAATTTGTTATTTTCTTCTGATAACAAAGATATATAGTTTGTGGGGTATATTTCTTATGGTTATTGAATAATTAACAAAAATTCATTTTGTTCTGTCTAAAACTAATGTATGTATTTAAAAGTTAATGTTGTTATGATGGAACATAATGTATCAAATAATTGCCAAAGTTTGTATTTAAAAATTCGATAACAACTCTGGCATTATGTGCTGGTACGATGCACCAGCATGTTAAGTGTCAAAGTATAACAAAACTGAATAAAACTTTACAATGAATTTCGAAAATTATGAAAAATGTAACATGATGGAATGCTATATGTTATCAGATAAGAATGCGACGTTAGCCGCGGAATTTTATTTCACAAGATATCCAGAAAGAAGACAACCGCACGTAAGAACCTTCAGCCGGTTAGCAGAAAATTTAATAGATATTTGGTCCTTCCCCAAACCACATACAAAAACATACCAAAATGACCTGCAAGAGAAATTGCAACAAGACGTCTGACCCAAAAGCCGCTGCTCCCAAATATGAAAGAAAAATAAGTATAAACCATACAAAGCGGGGCAAAGATTAGAATTTTGTAGATGATATTTAAAAAAATTAAATAATCTACTGTTTGTTCAAAATGTTATCTGGACCGATGAAGACTCTGAGTGTTCAAAGAAGATCGACAATTTGCCACTAAATATGTCTCAAATGATATATTTTCAATATGACGGAGCACCAGCACATAATGCCAGAGTTGTTAGTGAATTTTTAAATACTACTACAAACTCAAGGACAGAATCTAACAGGACTGCTACATCCATTGTTGTGACAGCCTACCCGCAAACTACGTCACACCATTTTCCACACCCAGCCGTTGTTATAGTCTATGCGTTTGCTGTGTATTTTTAGAGATTATGTCGTAGACGTATTCATATTATTTTTGAAGTTTTATGTTTTTAGACGTATTAATGTCTATCATATAACCTCTAAAAACATAGACAGTTACCAGGCGTGGCAAATAGTGTGACGTAGAGTGCGGGCAAGTCGACTACAAAAATACAATGGATGTAGCAGTCCTGTTAGATTCTACTGTCCTTGCTACAAACTTTGGCAATAATTGAAAACAATTCTTTCCCTCATGGTATGGTTATCACCATAACAACATTAAGTTTTTAAATACATACAATAGTTTTAGAAAGAACAAAAAAAATTGATACGTTGATACAAATTATATATTGAAAGACCATTTTTCAAAAAATTGGTAACATTTTCAGATCCTAAAATTGTTTAATTTTTGCAATAATTAATATTAAAATTTAAAATCCCCTCTATAACAGCTTTGGTAACGTTTACGAGGTTTTCACTTAAGATCAAGAAGATCAACAAAACGTGCTTCGTTCGGATCTCTTCTTCTAGCGCATAAGATTCTCGTGGCATCTCGCTCATGCACCTTTTATTGATTTTTATTTCAACCAATCGCGTGCGAAACGACGGTGACGTATCCAAAGTTTTTTCAAATTTTCATTATTTTTTTTTTTTGAAAATTAAGGCCCACTTTGAAACATAAAAATTTATTAGAAGTCTTCAATTTTGCTAAACTATCGAATAAGCCAATAAAAAAAAAGATTGTGTAATGGTCCCTTTACAGTTTGAGGTCGGTGTCTACAAAATTCACACAGCTCGTCCAAACTATTTTTGTAGGTATCATGGGCCATCTACGAGCGTTGCTTGCATTTGAATTCATTATGAACCTCTTCAGCGAAATAGAGACATTTTTTCCTTTAATGAGTTGGAAGTTTTTTTAATAAAGTTTCAATAATGATGTTTCTGTATGAATCTGCATTTAATTGGTTTATTTGATAATATACAGTCAATCAAATGACAGACAAGAACTTCACAATTGTATCAATCTGCTTGTAAAGGATAATCTAATTTTCGAAATTTGTTTTAAATGTTCCCAGCTGTTGTTGAAGGTCGTATTTTTATACTGTGAATTTTATGTTAATGGATCCATTTATGTTATTGTATGAGTGATTAAGTTTGCAACATTGACGTCCAATGCCGTTGAACGTCGTGGTATATCGGAACTATTACAATGTCGATGGCACTTGTATATGTGGACGTTGGTTCTATTTATTAATTAACATAATATTGCAGAATATTTTTCTATTACATAATTATCTAAGTACATATCAGGGATATTTTTATGCTGTAAAAAAAGCGTTTGAAAACTGCTGTAGTACACCTTTCCTTTATTGAACAGGGCTACTACATAGTCTTTCGACAATTTAAGTGGCATTGTAACGTTGTTGTTGGTAATAAACAGCTTTTCTGGCTGATTGTCAAATTTTTTTTAATTTGTGTTTAATTTTTGAGTTCATCACTTTCTTTACAACTTTTCTGTTGTTCCGTAAGCGTTTCGCTCAACTCTCTTCTGACACTTTGTTTGACTTTGCGTTTAGTACACATCTCATATTAAGTTATATATATTAGTTATATTTATTAGTTAGTTACAGACAATTAACAAAAAAAGTTATATTTATGGATATGATTGTTTATAATCTTTTTAATCGTTTGAATACCGTTATTGTTAGAATTTCGCGCCGCCATTACTATGACATGATCTATAGGACGAGCCCTTTCCAAAAAGATATCACACATTAAAATCGGACAATTAGCAAAAAAGTTATATACGCATTCTGATTTGGTAATCATACCTGATATTATGTTAATTTGTTTTCAATTTTTGGGACTCTAAAGTTAGAGAATTTTTTTATATATTTTACTGTTTTTCGCGGAATTTAAGGTGTTCCCGCCCAAGATCTACGCCGCCAAAACTATGTTAGGCTCTACTCTACGAGATATTTGAAGGGTCCGGGGGAAAAACGTGATATGTCACAAATGCATAATTTCATAAGAGAACTATTTTAAAGTTACCAGACTTTTTCTAGGTCGATGGGAAGTAATTCTTCGATTTTTTATTGATTCTGTTAACACGATAATTCTTAAATGTTTGCGTTCTACGCGTAAATAAAGTCAGACTAGGGTAACAAATAGAATTGCAATGCAAGAAAACGGTAAGTCCCACACTTATCATCTTTTTGCTTTTTACCAAAGAAGAGTTAATGGAAAAAAATTTAATATTTGAGGATAAATCAATGCAATAATAAACACAGGTGCTTATAAAACAAAAAAAAATATAACTACATTATTTAAAGTATCAAAATCAATTTTATTAAGAATCTTCCTGGTTAATATCTATAATTCTGACGGGTCTTGATTTAAACGGTAATTTTTTTTTTATAAAGAGTGTCCAAGTAAACGGTGCAGCTTCGAAAGAAATTTTGCTGAACTGGAATTACATGAAAGGGAAATGGCTTCCTCCGTGCATTTTTAAATACTTCCATCCATTCATCGGGATGTTCCACCCTAATCTTTTGATTCACAAGAGCCATGTTCTTATCACACTCTAGGTATGAGTGTCTCCTTATGGGAAATGTCATTTTCAATGATGTCAATTGGCGTTCTTCGTGTACTACGTGATGTAAAAAACGAAACATTGTCACATTTTTGTTTTGGCCACCACAAGAGTCACAAAATATCTCAAGCTCTTTCACTTTAGTGCCTAACATGTTATATATAAAGTGGTGAAGTAAGGAGCAAACATCATCGCTACGTTTTTTACCAACAGTTTCTGGGTAGACGTATAACACGCTTTCACCAGTTGACAATATATGGATATTGAAAGCAAATACAGAAAGTTGTCGTTTATAATAAACATCATTGGTCGGTATATTGGGGACTGGCAAATTTGTACCAAAATCTAAGCAGATTGCTTTTCTAGTTTCAGATTTCTTACACGACTTCCTAGAATTTCGCTTTTTTCTATAAAAGGTATCTGCATTTAAAAGATGAAGTTTATTTTCTATTGCTATGCGATCGACTTCAGTTTTAAGTGTTAAATGTTTTTCCCTATCCGTTTCATTGCTTATTTGTGATAGTAAACTCTTCTTTCTTGCTGCAAACTCATCACAGTTGCTACACGTATCGGTACGTGGGTAACCAAACGCTATGTTGAAGTCATTATTGAAGATTGTTCTATATGTTTCATAAGAAATCTTCAGTTCGCCATGAATTTCTTTAAACATCAAAAACAACTTTTTGATGTTTAATTCTTCTGGCAGATATGTCTTAGTGGAATCGTGCAAACTGTAGTGACTAGATCTTCCTTTCAGAGAATTAATATGAGCATGAACAGCACTCTTCACCTCTTCAGAAATTTTGTTGGGGCGATTTTTGTGTTTGCCTCTCTTATGCTTTGGTGCTGTTCCGTAATTTTTTAACGATGCTAGTATATAATCGACTTTTGATCTCCCTATACCATGCAGAGCCATAAATGCTACCTTACAGACAACTTTTTCTTCTACATTTTCATCCATGACTACGCGGACTTTATAACAGTAACTAGCTTCCCGAAATAACACTTCTGCTTCCGGTTTTGTGTTCCTTCTTCGCTGAATTGGCAATATAGGTATTAATCCTGCCAAATGCAAATTTTGTTCGTTATTTGACTTTAATTTATTGAAATGATTAATAATTTTTTCTTTACTTTTTTTAGATAATAGTTGTTCAAAACATTTTTTCTTGCATGTGCAGGCTCTTCCTGTGTCATGGGTTTGTAACCGCAATTTCTTACCGACCTCAATTCTTCCAAATATTTTTCTTTTCTTTGTCTTCAACACTTTACATCCACCGCTATCATCTTCACTTAAACCTACAGATGGACTTTCAGATATTTTGAGATATTATACAACACAAAAACCACAGAACTACTACATATATTGTTACTAACAATGTGTTGATTACGTCGTCAAGGCGAAAAAGAACACGTTTTGTTGCAACAATAATATTAACAATAACAGTTATTTAGGGCTTAATGCCGCGATACACATTATATTTTTTCTGCAATTATTACAATTTTATTAAAGTATTTAAACCGTTTTGAATTACGTTTACCGGCTGTCACTGTCAACTAAAAATTTAATAAATGACAAGTAATACCAACCTAAATATTGATGTCATTGTATATTTTTTATTCGTTTAAATGGACTAAAAAAGTCTGTTTTATATCTGTTTTAGATGGACTTACCATGTTTTCCCCTGTACATCTAAACTTATTTTATAAATATCTCAAGACTAAACATGTTTTCATCTAAAATTCATTGATCATCTTGTAGGTCGTAATTTTTACTACAAGATTCAATCATTTAGATCAATTAATGAAATATTGGACTTATCACGTTTTTCCCCTGAACCCTTCATTTGTAATGAGCTATTTAACATTAAAATCGATACACAAACAAAAAGGTTTTTTTTATGGATGGAATTTATGGGTAACTTCACGCTGGTCGTTGATGTGGAGGTTCTTATAATTGTTTGTTTTTATGTTAGATTGGGTCACATGTCGATTAATCAAGCAGCGATTCATTATAACCTGCCGTATTCGTCGTTATATGGCCGATTTAAAAGGGGGATTAAATACGAAGCTGAATGCATAGATGGAAATTCGGATAGTCAATCAAACTTGGATGCTCAAAGTCACATGATGGAGTACAGTAATAACTCGCACCATCAAATACAGTACCAACATCATCCGCCAAATAGCTGAAACATGTATTATTAATTTGTTGGAGATAACAACAAAATTTTCTATTTTTTTTTTTTTTATTTGATTTTTATAGATAATATTGTTATTTTGTTATTATGTAATTAATTTGTTTATTTTTACATTTATTAATTTACCTAATTATTATTTTTTTGAAGATTCGGCTTTAATAGTTGTTTTTTTTTCATTATTAAATTTATTATATTGATTATTATTATTGTAAAATGTAAATATGTAGTTAACGTGACAAACGAAAAAACCAAATTAAGCGTTTTTACAGTCAGGATATAAGTATTTTATTTTTGTACCTGTGAAGAAACTGTGCAAAAGATTTTTTTTTATTAGTCTCGCTTTTTTGTTTTTAATAATTTTTTATATGTATATGTTTGTTATCTATTTTCTCTCGAGAGTGTGTGATATTGTAGAAACATTGTTTATAACGACACATTTAAATCAAATCAAATTCGGTGCCATGATAAACAAAAACTTGAATAGTAAGCAAAAAAGATGATATCAAAGGAATAATGAAAAGTGTGTTTCAGCAATGTTTCTATGAACAAATAAAGGAGGATGAGGTGATCGTTAATTAAAAAAAAAAAGCAGTGCAATACTTATTACCGGGATTTATTTGTTGATTAATGCGTAGATAGAGAAGGTATTACCATACTTATTATTAAGTAGCCTAATTTTATAAAATACGACTACTAAAAGAAAATACTTCCTACACTCACACTGAGGTAGTATTTACATGAATGTGCCTAAGATTCTTTTATTATTAATATTAATGATAATAACGTCTTGATAATGTTATAACAAAACGAGTATGTACCCATTAGCCACTGAGCAACAAATTGTTTATTTGTAATTAAATGGAAAATATAATATATGATATTATTATGTACTTCCATGTTTTATTTTATTATTGTTATATCATCTCACATCTTCACTACCTTTTGTCTTAGATTAAAAAAATCATATTTCTATATCATGTGGTTATAACATTAGGGGAATGTGTTGTACCTTGGACCACTTTATTTCTACAGCTAATATTTCAAAATTTATCAGTTATTAATCAAATCTCTTAGTTTAAATCGATTCTGTAATGCTTTAACTGATAACATTTCATAGTCGCAATTTCAAAGTACTTCATTTTATGGGTAAAAGATTCTTCGAAAGAAGAAATTCCGGACTAAATTAAAGTAAGGGAGAAATCATACAGATTTACGGATCATTTTTTTTATGCAATTTTCATTATAAAACCCTATTCTTTTATAGTTTATCATAAAATAGAATCTTTCAGCTTTACTGTAAGGTATAAATCATCTCTTAACACCCAGAAATAAAGCCAGGAGAATAACCTCATTTGTCAGTTTTCTCAAAGAAATTATATACAATTTCTTTGGTTTTTCTATATCGAATATTTTTCTAGCAATTTTCGTTATAAAACCCTATAGCAGTGGTGTTCATAACGTCGATTGGTCGATCGCAAAGCAGTTTTGAGTCGATCGCCAAGAAAATCATGAATCTGAAATATCTAATATCTGAGCCTCAGAGCAAAAAAAAGGAAGGTTACTTTAAACCGGTCGATTTTTTCGGTCGATCTTGGCAAGACATTTATATAAAAAGGCGATTTTGATCAAAAATTAGTGGACACTACTGCTCTAAATCAATTAAACGTCAAAATTGCTGATTTTCGAAAATTAACTCAATCATAACTCAAAAACTAAAAGCGATGGAGAAATACTTTTTATACATAAAACCTTAGTAATGGACCATACAGACTAGTTCCATAAAAAGATTGAACCCAATTATTACCATTTTTTATTTATAAGCTCTAAACCGATTAAACATGAAAATTGTTGATTTTCGAAAATTAACTCAATTATAATTCAAAAACTAAAAGCGATGGGGCAATACTTTTTATACATAAAACCTTAGTAATGGACCATACAGACGAGATCCATAAAAAGATTGAACCCAATTATTACTATTTTTTATTTATAAGCTCTAAACCGATTAAACATGAAAATTGTTGATTTTCGAAAATTAACTCAATTATAATTCAAAAACTAAAAGCGATGGGGCAATACTTTTTATACATAAAACCTTAGTAATGGACCATACAGACGAGATCCATAAAAAGATTGAACCCAATTATTACTATTTTTTATTTATAAGCTCTAAACCGATTAAACATGAAAATTGTTGATTTTCGAAAATTAACTCAATTATAACTCAAAAACTAAAGGCAATGGGGAAATAATTTTTATACATAAAACCTTAGTAATGGACCATACAGACTAGTTCCATAAAAAGATTGAACCCAATTATTACCATTTTTTATTTATAAGCTCTAAACCGATCAAACATGAAAATTGTTGATTTTCGAAAATTAACTCAATTATAATTCAAAAACTAAAAGCGATGGGGCAATACTTTTTATACATAAAACCTTAGTAATGGACCATACAGACGAGATCCATAAAAAGATTGAACCCAATTATTACTATTTTTTATTTATAAGCTCTAAACCGATTAAACATGAAAATTGTTGATTTTCGAAAATTAACTCAATTATAATTCAAAAACTAAAAGCGATGGGGCAATACTTTTTATACATAAAACCTTAGTAATAGACCATAAAGACTAGATCCATAAAAAGATTGAACCCAATTATTACCATTTTTTATTTATAAGCTCTAAATCGATTAAACATCAAAATTGTTGATTTTCGAAAATTAACTCAATTATAACTCAAAAACTAAAGGCAATGGGGAAATAATTTTTATACATAAAACCTTAGTAATGGACCATACAGACTAGTTCCACAAAAAGATTGAACCCAATTATTACCATTTTTTATTTATAAGCTCTAAACCGATTAAACATGAAAATTGTTGATTTTCGAAAATTAACTCAATTATAATTCAAAAACTAAAAGCGATGGGGCAATACTTTTTATACATAAAACCTTAGTAATGGACCATACAGACGAGATCCATAAAAACATTGAACCCAATTTTTACTATTTTTTATTTATAAGCTCTAAACCGATTAAACATGAAAATTGTTGATTTTCGAAAATTAACTCAATTATAATTCAAAAACTAAAAGCGATGGGGCAATACTTTTTATACATAAAATCTTAGTAATGGACCATAAAGACTAGATCCATAAAAAGATTGAACCCAATTATTACCATTTTTTATTTATAAGCTCTAAATCGATTAAACATCAAAATTGTTGATTTTCGAAAATTAACTCAATTATAACTCAAAAACTAAAGGCAATGGGGAAATAATTTTTATACATAAAACCTTAGTAATGGACCATACAGACTAGTTCCATAAAAAGATTGAACCCAATTATTACCATTTTTTATTTATAAGCTCTAAACCGATTAAACATGAAAATTGTTGATTTTCGAAAATTAACTCAATTATAATTCAAAAACTAAAAGCGATGGGGCAATACTTTTTATACATAAAACCTTAGTAATGGACCATACAGACGAGATCCATAAAAACATTGAACCCAATTATTACTATTTTTTATTTATAAGCTCTAAACCGATTAAACATGAAAATTGTTGATTTTCGAAAATTAACTCAATTATAATTCAAAAACTAAAAGCGATGGGGCAATACTTTTTATACATAAAACCTTAGTAATGGACCATAAAGACTAGATCCATAAAAAGATTGAACCCAATTATTACCATTTTTTATTTATAAGCTCTAAATCGATTAAACATCAAAATTGTTGATTTTCGAAAATTAACTCAATTATAACTCAAAAACTAAAGGCAATGGGGAAATAATTTTTATACATAAAACCTTAGTAATGGACCATAAAGACTAGATCCATAAAAAGATTAAACTCAAGTATTACCATTTTTTATTTATAAGCTCTAAATCAGTGGTGACCATAACGTCGATTGCCAAAAAAACCATGAATCTGAAATATCTATATCTGGGCCTCAGAGCAAAAAAAAAGGAAGGTTACTTTAAACCGTTCGGTCGATCTTGGTAAGACATTTACTTATATAAAAAGTCGATCTTGTTCAAAAATTAGTGGACAACACTGCCCTATAGCTTATAGTTTTTATAGAACCAGAATGTTTTAGCTTTAATTTAAAGTATAAATCATCTCTTAACACCCAGAAATAAAGCCAGTAGAATTTATTGAAGCATTTGATTTTTTTGCGAAAATAACCTCATCTGTCAATTTTTCTATATCGAATCTTTTTCTAACAATTTTCATAATAAAACCTTGTAGCTTATCATAAAATAGAATGTTTTAGCTTTAATTTAAAGTATAAACCATCTTTTAACACCCAAGAATAAACCTAGGGGATCTTTTTGAAGTTTTTGATTTTTTTTGGAAAGTAACCTCATCTGTCAGTTTTTCTATATCGAATATTTTTCTAGCAATTTTCATTATAAAACCCTATAGTTTTTATAGTTTTTCATAAAATAGAATGTTTTAGCTTTAATTTAAAGTATAAATCATCTCTTAACACCCAGGAATAATGCTAAGGGAATTTTTTGAAGTTTTTGATTTTTTTGCCAAAATAACCTCATCTGTCAGTTTTTCTATATCAAATATTTTTCTAGCAATTTTCATTATAAAACCTTATAGCTTTTATATTGTATACTATAGAGTTTTATACTCTATAGTTTTATAGTTTATCATAAAATAGAACCTTTCAGCTTTAATGTAAGGCATAAATCATCTCTTAATGCCCAGAAATAAAACCAGGAAAATTTATTGAAGTTTTTGATTTTTTTGCGAAAATAACCACATTTGTCAGTTTTTCTATATCGAATCTTTTTCTAGCAATTTTGATTATAAAACCTTATAACTTTTATAGTTTATCATAAAATAAAATGTTTTAGCTTTAATTTAAAGTATAAACCATCTCTTAACAGCCAGGAATAATGCTAGGGGAATTTTTTGATATTTTTTCGAAAATAACCTCATCTGTCAATGTTTGTATATCGAATCTTTTCCTAGCAATTTTCATCATAAAACCTTGTAGCTTTTATATTTTATCATAAAATAGAATGTTTTAGCTTTAATTTAAAGTATGAATCATCTCTTCACACCCAAAAATAAACCTAGGAGAATTTTTTGAAGTTTTCGCTTTTTTGCCAAAATAACCTCATCGAATATTCTATATTGAATATTTTTCTAGCAATTTTCATTATAAAACCCTATAGCTTTTATAATTTATCATAAAATAGAACATTTTAGCTTGAATTTAAAGTATAAACCATCTCTTAACACCCAAGAATAAACCTAGGGGAACTTTTTGAAGTTTTTGATTTTTTTTCGAAAATAACCTCATCTGTCAATTTTTCTATATCGAATCTTTTTCCAACAATTTTTGTTATAAAACCTTATAGCTTTTATTAAAATAGAATGTTTCAGCTTTAATTTAAAACATAAATCATCTCTTAGCACCGAAAAATAAACCTAGGGAAACTTTTTGAAATTTCCGATTTTTCGGATTTTAAACCGTAGAATAAAGCAGAATATTCTATTTTTGTACCTGTGAAGAAACTGTGCAAAAGACTTTTTTTATTAGTCTCGCTTTTTTGTTTTTAATAATTGTTTATATGTATGTACATATATGTTTGTTATCTATTTTGTCGCGAGAGTGTGTGATATTGTAGAAACATTGTTTATAACAACACATTTAAGTCAAATCAAAAACTGTTGAGGAAATTTCGGCAGTGGAAAAATCCACCAGAGAGCAAAGTTCAAAGCCCTTGTAGCTAGAAGAACGTCGAAAACGATTGACTCTGTGGATTGACTGGTAATTGACTGCAGATTGACTGCGTCAAATTTCGACAAAATTGTCAAAATGCGCCAGAGTACGTAATGTATAAGTAGTATTTATACAAGTAGTATTTTACGTGATGGAACGGATGATATTTATACACGGAGTGATTTTGAGAGAAGCCAGATACCGGATAGTTGGCGGATATCCGTTCCACCCCTAATAAATACCATATATGGTATTTAAAAAAAGGTATTTAAATTTATTTTATTATTTAAAGAGCTTTTATAAAAGCTCTTTTATATAGCACAACCATTGAATCAAAACCAGAAAAACAATGACAGAAATGCATACATTCTCAAAAATGTAAGGAGACCAGTTTTCAATTTGTGGTTTAAGGCATTTTTTAAGAAAATGGGTGAATTTTTTTTATTACAAGGCTGGATTTTTCAAATAAATTAATTAAATGGGTTTCGTTTGAAATCGTAAATTGTGCTTAAAGCGCCATCTTCCGGATTGTTTTGCCTACTAACCGTTCTTACAACTTTCTTCAACACCGTTTACGACTTTGTTTTCGTGCATGGATGAACATGCTCAGAAAAAAATCATGAACTGGTCAAATTTGCACCGTTGGAACCACCGATATAACTTATATCTGTGGAACAAAGCTTATAATAATAATGCCGGTAATACAGTTTACTAAATACGTTTTTGTAAATATTTTTCAATATAAACGAACAGTTCACCTAAAATACAATTTAATTTTGTGAAATATTAATTAAAATTGAAAATAATAAGACTAAATTGTGTAAAAGATTTTTTTAGTTTATAATTTTATTAAAAATGAATCATTTTATTATGTTTACTTGTGATTGTGCCTAACTTCATTATGCATAAACCTTAACCTAACCTCAATAAATTGTTTATTAAACGTTCCGATTCGGTTTAAATTTAACCCCTTGACATACAATAACGTCTGGGAGATGTCATACATTTCATGTGTTATTTATTAGTTATTATGGACATATTTAGATATGTTAAGAATCAGTTTATGATAACCTTATATTATATCTTGAGTGTTGCTGTTTTGTAACCTGTTGCTATTATTATGCTGCAATTTGTAAATAAATATCGGTATGTTTACATTTAAGGTGTTTTAGGAGAAATGGTAAATACATTACTAGAAAGAGTAGAAAGTATCATATAAAAATGTAGCTTAACAAAGTTGTATGTATGTCTGTAGTTTCATGTGGAAGTAAATTACTACAAAGCACTTAGGCCCCAGTGAGCCCTCTGTACATGCCCACAATTTACAGTTTATGTCCGAAATTTGGGGCCATGGTATACCAAAAATGGATTCCTTAAAGCATGCAAGGTTGGGACAGTCACAAACAATATAACTTACCATCTTGTCTTCTATTTCACACCCTCTACAAAGAAATGTGTTTGCCAGCTTCATGTAGAACATGTGCTTACATAACCTGCAGTGTCCGGTCAGGACGTGGGGAAGTCAATTTTGTCTCAATTTTTGAGAAAATTCTTGGTCTACCCTTTAGGTCACTATTAGACATGTTGGTATCTTGAATTTTATAATCTGTTGTTATTATTATGCTACAATTTATGAATAAATATCAGTATGTTTACATTTATAATATATTCATGTGTTTTAGGAGAAATGGTAAATACTTTACTAGAAAATGAAATCATATAAAAATGTATCTGATGTGTTTTGACTTTCTCTGATTTCTTATGGTGCCCACAGCTTAACAAAGTTATTATGTACAAAATTTTTTACACTTCTAGAAGCTTGTTATAATAAAATTTGCATTTTCAACACTCTGCATACTTATTCCTTTCATCCTCATTTTTCTTGTATTTAATAAAAGAATTTAAATCTAAATAAATGTTTTTTAATGACCATAAATGTCTTAGTTCTAAATAATTTTATATAACAAACAATACAAATAAAGTTATGAGTTAATGTTATCACTTAATTATTAATGTTTAAATAAAAATAAAATCATTTGAACTTATTGATAATATTTTTATTATAATCTTTACCGGTTTTGACTCATATTAAAGAGCCATCCTCAGAAGATTACGTGGATTGGAGAAATATTTGATAAAATTTGCATATGTTAAGATGTAAAATTATTTTTTTTGTATAATAGATTATAAATATCACCAGAAAATACGAAATAAAACGTATAACACAATAAAATTGACATTAACACATGTCTGACCAGTACTTGTATAGTTTTCGCTTTATTATTTATTTATCCCCCTTATTTATTTAATTTTATATATTAACACGCTCCCTTTGGTGCTATATTACAGATATGAATCAAACGCTTTTAATTAACAACAGACCTCTATCAGAATGCAATGATTTCTGGAATCAAGATTTAAAATGCGATACCACCACAAACAGCATTGTAGATGCAAAGCTGGAAATCGATTTGGGTGAACCAACAATTTTTACCCCTCAAATACTATATTCTATTCATTTAGGTAATAAACATACCAATTATGAGTTTTTGTAACAAATATATAATCATTTTTCAGAAACAGATCCTCTGTTAAATAACCCTTCTTCACCCAAAAATAGCTCAGATTCAAGTGTTGACCATTCTACGAAGGAGATTGATGAAAAAAACGTAGAAGTCAACGAATTGATAATAAATACATCGGAAAATACGGAAACATTAGGTAATAATCTGTTTTGGAAACAATTTAAATGTAAACCTAAAATATCTCTTTATATCTTAGGTAATGACAAAAATTTGGATAAAGAACAAACTCAAAATCATGTCTGCACTGTGTGTGGGAACCAATACAATCAATTGCAGGAATTGAGGCAACATCAACAGAACGAAAGCCATGTCACAAGTAAGCATGCTTTAAAAGATACTATTTTTATTAATTACTATCTTTCAGATGTGCAGTTTCAAACGTGTTTCCTTGCGTTGTCAAAAATGGATCATATTTCCTGTTTCGAAAAGATTGATGAAGTAGAACTGAAACAAAACACTGCCGGTGAAAATGTAGCGAAAATGAACATTGTTGTACAGAAAGAACCAGTCGTTGTGTCGAAACCAAAACGTTCTCTACAAACAAGAAGAAATGGTAAGAGGAATTCTTTTCGTCAACTTATTTTGAATTCATGATTCTTTAGATAATGAAGAATATAGTCATACCTGTGAGATGTGTGGTGGCGGATTCAGTAACGACACTGCATTATGGAAGCATCGAATCAAAGAAAACCATTTGACTCGTAAGTACTTTTTAATACTTAGTATTAAATATACCTTGTAATGTGTCTCATAAGATGAGGCAAGAAGAAAATCAGTAAAATGTATTCACTATTCTAGTGTTAACTGTTGCCTACATTAGTTGGTACACTAATATTGTGTGTTTACTTCTCTTATCATTTTCAACTCATATTCCAAGAAATTAATTTTATAGCGAATTTTGAAAGTTATTGATGAAAATTGCAACATCGAAAATTTTGTCAAAACTTCAAATATTGTTTTCTCAAAAACTAAAAGTTATTTTTCAAAACGTGTTAGTTCGTGGGAAAGAGGACATTTTTATTAACATTTTGGGAAATATTCATTCTCATATTCCAGTAAATCGATTTTATACGAATTATTAAAATTTAATCGGCGAAAATTGCAACATTCGAAAAAATTGTCGATCAATGTGTGTTGCGCATCGCAACACTTTCGACGTTTGTCGTGGCAAATAATCCCAACTCCAAGCCTGATTTAATCTTCTGCACAAACAACATAAGACCGCTCATCACGTCTGTTAATGTCATTTCTGATCTGTGCTCTGACCATCTGGGTCTTGTGATCGGCATTAATACAACTACTCGAGTACCTAAAGTAGCTCCTACTCTGATCAAAAACTATAAACCTTGTAATATGGAAAGAGTGAACGCAGGAATAAAGGAATATGTGAGATCTAACCCTGTTATTACACCCGAGTCTACCGCAACCTTTAATAAACGCTTGCTTAATTTGGTGGATGAAGCGAGCCTTTCCAACATCAAGAAACATTACAATTTTCCAAAAAATACATTGAGGCCTGTGACAAAATCAACAGAAGCAAGGGTAAAAACTACTGGCAAGAAGTCCGCAAACTTTCGAAGTACCAAAACTGACCCTACGGATGGCTGCTCATACTCTAGCCCGGAAAAAATCGTAAACATCCACGCTGAATACCTTGAGAGGGTGTTTTCCTTCAGCAATGAGGCCCTGTTCTGCCCTCACAATAAAAACACAGTAGACAATTGGTACCAATTCGTCCGAAACGCCTCAAGATGTTCTCATGCAGGAAGAAGAATACTTCACACTACTTAACAGAGGAACCAATACAGCCCCTGGATATGATAACATCTCAAGGGAAATCTTAAGGAAGCTGGATCTTGATATCCACGCCTACATAAGAAAAATTTACAACTATTGCCTTACCACCCAGCATTTCCCACAAGACTGGAAGACCTCTATTATCATATGCATCCCCAAGAAAGATTATTCTCTATCCGACCCTGCGAACTACCGTCCTATTTCATTGCTACCCGTAATGGGGAAGCTGTTCGAAGTACACTTGAAGAACAAGCTGCTCGATGTTGTTTCAAGGAGGATTCTGTCATACCAATTTGGATTCCAACAAGGTAGATCTACATCTCATCCCTTGGCAGTGCTTGTCTCAAACTTCCAAGTCGCACGTTACCAAAAGCAACAATCCGCCGCAGTGTTCCTGGATGTTCGGAAGGCATTCGACTCCGTATTGCACAGAGGTCTACTGTACAAGCTAGCTATGTTGAAAATCCCATCTTATCTCCTTAACCTGCTAAAAAATTTTTTTCAGACCGCTCCTCATTGATTAAAGTGAAAAACTACTATTCTCACAGTTTCACCGCTCAACAAGGTCTCCCTCAAGGCTCTCCCATCTCGTCAGCACTGTGCAACGTCTACTGCCATGACATCTACAACGACAACCTAGACGTCTTCGACCTGAAGTCTTACGCCCTACGTTATGCCGATGATACTACGCTCGTCGCACATGACGTAGACATTCCATTATCTATCCTAAGGCTGCAGACACTTATTCGTATCCTAATAAATCTTTCCAAAACCCAATTCTTCATCCCTTTCCTCCCTATTCGCGTTGCTCCTCCCACAATAATGATTCAATCTTCTCCTATCACAGCTTCACCAATTTGCAACTACCTCGGCATCACCTTGGATAGAACCCTTAAATTCTCTGCCCACGCCATCAAACTAAAAATGAAAGTCAAAAACCGCTTCCGCTCACTCTCATATAGAGGCCGAGGAATATCAAAAAAATATAAAATATCAAAAAATCAAAAAATATAAATATATCAAAAAATCAAAAAAATATTCAATATGCCGACCTATTATCAAATATGCCTCATTAATCATGACTGAAGCGCCGAGAGGATCACAGTACCATCTGGAAGTAGCAGAGAGAGCAGCCCTGAGAATTATCACTCGCATTAGACACCCTCACAACCCACTTTTCAACCCTTCCAATGAACTCCTATACGACCTTACAAAGATTCCTCCTATAAACTCCTGTCTACAATTCTTAGCCCTTAAAGCAATTATGAACTTCCCCATAAACGCACCAAAAAATTTCATCATCACTCCCCTCTGCCTTACCCACTGTCCCATAACACGGCTCACACTACTTAAAAAAATAAGGCCCAACTGAGAAGACCTACATCCAAACCGAGGTCAAAGTCACGGGCAGGAAGACTCAGGTCTACAGCCCTTTTGGACTCACTTTTATATTTGTTTTATATATTTTTTTTTTCTCCTATTTGTAATAGTTATTTTCTCATATAAGTCCAAATAAATATTATTTTCTTCTTCTTGTCGATCATTTCAAAAATGTATTTCTCAAGAACTAAAAATGATTTTTCATAACGGCTTTTTACATTAAAAAGAGGTTACTTTAATTAATAATTGAAAGTGATAACAGCGACAGCTCTGTTAGTAATGAATGTGATGATGAATTACAAGCGAAGAGAAGAAAACTAGACGAAACTGAAACAAGAGATTTTATATATCGTATTGAGATTGTTACAATGAGGTTGCTAATGACAAATCTGATATAAATAAAGTTGTATTCAATGAAAAAGTCCTATTGGGGTTGAACTTGATTATTATCTGCACCGTTTAACACCTAAAAGAGATACTAATTCCTGTGAATGATGGAGTACTAAGTAATAGGTTTTAATATCCGGCCAAAGCCGGATATTTGGTAACTATCCGGTATCCGTTCCATCACTAGTTCATATCATATTTCCGTGATATTTATTCTGGTCTTTCTTTTCCTCTTAAAATTTTGAATTATTTTTAGCGTCTAGCAAGGAAATTCATTATCAGAAAATGGTATCATGGATAAAGGAATACAACAGCTATTTATCCGTTGTCAATTACAGCCAAATTTATTGTAAATTATGTGACAAATCACTTGAATGTTCAAGCAAATATGTGATTGCCCAGCATGTCAGGAGAAGTCACAATCAGGTTCAGTATAATTCAGTACATGTTAGTATAGTAAAAATTATATTTATTAATTTTAGGCGGATACAAAAGGTAAAAAAGGAAAAGTAAAGAAAAGATCCTATAGACATAAAAAACGTAAATTAAATTGCGACAAATGTAACCGTAAGTTTAAACACTTGTCCAGTTTAAACTCGCACGAAATAATGGGATGCGAAAAACAACGACGGTTTTTTGCGACATTGAAGGCTGCAACTTCAGTTCGTACCAAAAATCAGCTTTAGAGATAATAATATAATTTGAATGTCTTGTGACAATTCAGAGTAATGCATGTTAAATATAAATTATCTATTTTTATAGTTCAATGTTAACTGATGATTATAATATTAGTATATTTTATATACTATTTTTCGTATGCTATTACAAATTTGTTGTCATTAATTCTTTCATTGATTTCGTATTAATATAAATTAATAATAGAAACTATTTTATTTTGTAAGTAAATGTGCATGTTATCTATACATTTACTACCCTTATTTTATCTACCTTCACTTCCTCCCTCACAATAGTGTTTCCCTTATCAGACCCAGAACCCACCTCCAGTACCGATTCTGTACGTCCTCTAGAATATCCTTCCTCTTCCATCACCCAACTTACGCCCCGTACATCGTTGCACTCCTCATCAAACATAATCTTTCTCTTTCTGATGTCCCTTCCAAATACTCTCTCATCCCATCCCCAGACTTGCCCCATCACCTTATTTGCCCTTTTAGCCATCTTCCTCCCTGAACCTGAACCTCAGATATGTAAATTCTCTCACCTCCTCAATCCCCCTCCGAATGGAAGAGCATTTGGAGCAGACCAGGATCCATAATGGATTTTCAAGCTGATGATGATGTTTATGTTAGTTTCTGTATTGAATTATCTTTAGGTGGTATTAGCTTGATTAACTTCCTTTAATTATACCCATTTAAATTTCAATCTGCATCGTTTAATGCTAAAAGCTTATTTGGTTGATCAATGATTATGATTGTTTTTTGCATTTCATTACGGACAGCTTGGTTGAATATAACTTGTCCAGATTCGTCGCTAAATAGGTGCTATTTTCTTTAAGTCTATCTTTCAATATCCACGTCTTGAAAGGCACTAGTGTTAGTTGTAGTTTTAATTGTTATTTAACCCTAAATTCTTGTACATTTTAATTGATCTAAAAAATTTTTTTTTTTTAATCCACTTACCTTGCTTATAATTTCACCCATTTAGAATTAAATACAACTTTTAAATCCAATTAATTATGTGTTTTTCATTAAAAAAACTTAAATTCAATGTCAATTTTGACAAGCAACTGCAATATTTGGATTTTAATCACCATGGTAACCGAGTCAAGTTGGGTAACCTTAAAATCTAACCTAATTAAAAAAATTTTTGATTTAATCCACTTACCTTGATTATAATACACTAGATAAACCAATTTTGAGTTAAATACAGCCTTTTAAACCAATTAAATAAGACTTTTTCCTTAAAAAAAACTTAAATTTAATTTCAATTTTGACAAGCACTTGCAATATTTGGATCTTAATTACCATGGTAACCGAGTCAAGTTGGTTAACCTAACAATAATAAAATTATAATCCTTAATATTTCGCTTTATATTTTAATATTTTTTTAAATTTTATTTAATCTTTTTTTAATGTTTTTATATATTGCTTCTTAAGTACACTGTATAAATAAAAATATAGAAATGTCAATTTTTCCAATGACGTCCAGCAAGGCATTTGCGCGGGAATACGTCCATAAAACAGCGTTCATATGGAGTTAGGTTTGACTACTAATTGTGCTTACAACTTTCAGTCTGTTTCAACACCGTTGACGATTTTGTATTTGTGCATGGACTGGTCAACTTTGCACGGTTGGAATCACAGTTATAACATATATCTAAGCTAAAATAAAAATGCCGGTAATACAGTTTACTAAATACAATTTTATAAACGAACAGTTCACATAAAACACAATTTAGCCTTGTGAAATATTAATTAAAATTGAAAATAATAAGACTAAATTACATAAAAAAGTTTTTAGTTTATAAAAAAAGAATCATTTTATCATGTTTACTTTTGATTGTACCTAACTTCATTGTTCATAAATCTTAACCTAACCTCAATAATTGTTTATTATTGTTCGGATTTAATTCCTTGATATACAATATAATTATGAACATATTTAGTATTTTATTTGTATGTCAAGGGGTTAAGAATCGGTTTTTGATAATCTTATTGGTGCCTTGAGTGTTGCAGTTTTGTAACTCGTTATTATTATGCTACAATTTGTGAATGAATATCGATATGTTTACATTTAAGGTGTTTTAGGAGAAATGGTAAATACTTTACTAACAGATGAAATCATATAACAATGTACATATCTCATATGTTTTGACTTTTTCTGATTTCTTGTTGCTATATGGTTAATATGGTGCCCATACCTTAACAAAGTTGTATGTATGTATGTAGTTTCATGTGAGGATGAATTCCTACATAGCAGTTCCTTTATACATCTCCACAATTTAGAGTTCATTCAGGGGTTAGAAAACCAGCCCAAGGTTTTAATGAACATTAATATAGAACAGAACAATATGACTTACTGTCTCATCTTTCATTTCACACCCTTTACAAAGCTTCATGTAGAACACATGCTTACATGACCTGCAGTGTCTAGTCAGGAAGTGGGTGAGGAGCCTTAAGTCACTTTTTGACTTTCCCAGGAACTAAGTAGAAAGAAAAAATTTCTGGTCTACTTAAAAAGTTCCTGATTTACCTCTTGTAGGTCACTGTTAGACTTGGTGGTATCTTGAGTGGTGCAGTTTTGTGTACCTTTTAATATTGGTATCTTTACATTTATAATACATGTGTGTTTTAGGAGAAATGGTAAATACTTTACTAGAAAACGAAATCATATAAAAATGTATCTGATATGTTTTGACTTTTTCTGATTTCTTATGGTGCCCACAGCTTAACAAAGTTATTATGTACACTTAAAGAAGCTTGTTATAATAAAATTTACATTTTTGACACTGTGCATACTTATTTCTTTCATCCTCATTTTTTCTTGTGTTTAATAAAAGAATTTAAATGTAAATAAATGCTTTTTAATGACCATTAATCTTTGTTCTAAATAATTTTTTAAAACAAACAATACAAATAAAGATTGTACTTGTATAGTTTTCGTTTTATTATTTATTTATACCTTATTTAACCCCCTTATTTATTTAATTTTATGTATTAAGACACTTTCTTTGGTGCTATTTTACAGATATGAATCAAATGCTTTTAATTAACAACAGACCTCTATCGGTATGCAATGATTTCTGGAATCAAGATTTAAATTGCGATACCTCCTCAAACAGCGTTGTAGATGCAAAGCTGGAAATTGATGAGGGTGAACCAACAATTTTTACCCCTCAAATACTATATTCTATTCATTTAGGTAATAAACGTACCAATTATGAGTTTTTGTAACCAATATAATCATTTTTCAGAAACGGATCCTAAGTTAAATAACTCTTCATCATCCAAAAATAGCTTGGATTCAAGTGTTGACCATTCTATGAAGGAGATTGATGAAGAAAACGTAGAAGTCAACAAATTGATAATAAATACATCGGAAAATACGGAAACATTAGGTAATAATCTGTTTTGGAAACAATTTAAATGTAAACCTAAAATATCTCTTTATATCATAGGTAATGACAAAAATTTGGATAAAGAACAAACTCAAAATCATGTCTGCACTGTGTGTGGGAACCAATACAACCAATTGCAGGAATTGAGGCAACATCAACACAACGAAAACCATGTCGCAAGTAAGCATTCTTTACTGTTACTGAGCATTTTCCTTCCTTAAAAGTCTGCGCCCATGCGGATGCCGACCCTGAAGTAATGAATATAACCCGTCCATCAGGTAGGGTTCGCAGCTCACTAAAAAGAGGAGTCCTAGCCTGGTACACCGATGCTTCAAAGACAGTAAGATCTGGAGTAGTCATGGGCATCAGTGGACCAAATAGCCACATCAAATTGCCCCTCAGCTCGGACTTAACAATTTTCCAAGCAGAAGTTCTTGCTATAAACTTCTGCACCGCTTTGAACCTACAGAAGGGACAAAAAGGTGCATCCATAAACATTTTCACAGACAGTCGGGCCGCCTTAAAGACAATTCAGGCCTACACGTGTGGCTCTGCACTGATCAGAGAGTGCACCAACAACCTGAGAGAACTCGCTAGGGGCAATGATGTTACCCTATGGTGGGTTCCAGGTCACAGCAACATTGAGGGCAATGAGAAGGCCGACAAGCTGGCCAAAGAGGCAGCAAACACGCCCTTCATTATACCCCAACCTGGATGTGGACTACAAAAAAGCCACCTAAAACAAATAATCAACAACTGGGAGGCTTCAAAGATAGCCTTACGCTGGAAAGAACTTCCAGGTCACAGACAAGCGAAGAGTATGATAACTCCGTCGCAAAACAAAACCAAAGAGGTTTTATGCCTCAGGAAAGGGGATCTAAGAACGCTCTCAGGCTACCTGACCGGCCATGTGCCCCTAAAATACCACCTCTTCCACATTGGACAAGCTGAGGATCAAACTTGTCGACTATGCAACGACGAGTCAGAAACTGCTGAACATATACTGTGCAATTGCGTCGCCAGAGGCCGTCTAAGGCACAACGTCTTCGGTAAAACTCCCCTGTTACCTACCGACATAAAGGTTCAAGACCTCAGGACAATACTAAGGTTCATTAAGGACCTACATTTGCCCTAAACCTTTGGAGGGCTAAAGTTACAATAGATCTTATAGGTCGCGGTAACGAGAGGGGCCGCCCTCCTCAGCCCGGCAGCAATAATAATAATAATAGGGTTCGCAGCATAGTTGGGAATATCTTTACACCCAACAGAGTAAGGTGGGCTAATTTTAAGTCCCTAAAATCGCTTGTGGGGGACGTAATTCTGCCTATTTTTCTGCAAAAAGGCATAGAAAACCTGCTCCCAGTAATAATATCCGTATATATAGCAAGCTACAGCTTTAGCTAAGTATATACCTACACTACCCAGTAAACAAGAAACCTCTGTGAAACATTTCAATTTTAACGTACAGTGAATTAAATGAAACATCTTAGAACTACGTTTCATATACGTGACAGATACGATTTTTACGAAACGTATTTAAAGATATGTATTAAATACATTTCAGTAGAAATATTTATGAAATATCATTAAAATATGTAGCAGAAACATTTCATTTGAAACATTTCGCTACAAATGTGTCTGAAACATGTCTGGAATATCTTCAGATGGGTCAGAAGTAAAGTGAACCAAGTCCACTTAAGTTCGTTTCGAGAAAACGGACCGTTTGATTTCGATCCATTTACTAATTTTTTGTAATAGGCAACGAAATTTTTAAAGTTGATATTTTTTATAAATAAGTATCTACACTATTGTTACTTAGGTGTTATTTAAAAGAAACTTCATTATTTTAGCTATACAACCGGTTAAAAGAAAGAAATGTGGACTTAGTTTACTTTTACTCTGATTTTTTTTTACCGCAATTCGATCAAGTCCAACTATTAATACGGTGTGAAAAAGTAATAACAATTTCTTTTATAGAAACATTTTTCTTAAGGAAAATGTAAGAAAAGTAGTACAGTTTATAAGAGTTAACCTCACAAGAGAAATTAAAATACTAGAAAAAACAACAATTTTATTCATAACGTATGTGTTTCTCTGGAATTTCTCTCGATCCTAGTATTCGTTTGAACAGGTAATGACTTATAAAAGTTGTGGTAGAAATCATATCTTTTTTCTTAATATCAGTTATACGGCGCCTAGCGTTGTAGAGCGGTTTTTGATCTATTGATGCCAACGAAGAAAGATTTCTACCATTTTTGTTGTTTCTTTTTATGTTAATTTCTTTGAATGGAAGTAAGTTATCAGCTGTGTCCTTATAAAATATTGAAAATGGGTGTCCTCTTTTGAACTGAAATCGTTGAATCTTCAACCAATTTACAGGTTCTTTGTTGGTATTTATTTTTCTATTAGTAATGTGCTCTAATAAATCTTTGGTTGACAAAAAATCATTGAATTTAAGCTCAGTGACCTTATTTGGCGTTTTCTTTCTTGAGCTTTTAATTATTTTAATCCAGTCATCTGGGCCATAAAGCATTCATAAAGCGTCATTTGGCAGATAGGAATGCCCAGATATCATGAATATCACATTAATTGTCTTGGCTGCAGTAGACGCTTCATTGCACAGCTTCAGTAATTGCACTGATAAATTAATATTTCGATTTCAGTACAATTTTTAGCGTTATTTTTTAAATGCTTGTAGATATTTCTTGCGAACCCCTGCCTCCCTCTGTTTCATTCCATACAAACATTTCAGGTGGTCCGGAATTAATTGGATGAACACCGCAATTATACATGTACAAATTTCGTTTATAATAAGCGACGGACATGGTTAGTTTTGGAAATGCTAGAGCCTTCTGCAAGTCAAATGTACAAGCATAATAATTTTCTGAAACTTGTGAAGCCTCATTCTTCAACTCATTTCTAATTTTTTCTGCTTGAGACAAATGCATTTTTCTTTCAGTCTCTATTTTTGTTATAATAGATAGATCCTTTTCTGAAGCCAAAGCAATATTCCATTGGTCACATTTCTTGCATGTGTCTTTGTAGGGTATTTTAAAATGCAAATTATACTTTGTAATGAAAACATTATAGTAATATTTTTCCTTGCATGGAATTTTTCCTTCTAATTGACATTTTCTTTATTGACAATTCGGAATTTAAATATTTCCTATTAGGATTGTGATGACGTGTGTAGTGGCTGGTAAATGCAGGGAATGACTCAATATGTGATCGGATTTCAGTTTGATCAATTTTGTTACTTGACGGATGCCTCCCACGTGAATCCAATACAGCATGTACCTCATGTTTTGTTAAGCACCTGTACACCCTACCCCAACTGAGGTTTATGGTATTCAAAAAATATTTCTTACAAACTAAAGTGCTTTTATCTTTTAGATCGAGATAATATTCAAAAGTACGTGACCGAAAGCCTCTACTTCCATCCCAAATACGAGATCTTTGTGGTACTTTGATCTTTATAGCGCCTCGTAGAAATGTATTTTGCTTTGAATAATCTTTAAGCTTCCAAAATGAAGTGAAAAACATTTCGCGCTGCTCTTCTGTCACTTTATCTTTACATTTCGCTAGACACTTGCAATCATAATTCTGTTTAAATTGTTTTGCCGGTATGGATTTACCTTTACGCGTAGTGTAGGCTTGACCACTATTTCTGAGTAACTTATTAACATTTTGTTTCCAAGAATCTTCATCTCTTTCTCGCTTACGACCTATTTGCTTATATCTTTTCTTTCTACTGGTACTAGTGCAAATAGAAGGTACATCATCAACAGCACTATTACATTCTTCTATATCTAACTGACGAAATAACAGTTGATACTGTTTCTTTATTATTATTACAAAAATCTAAAATAGTATCTATAGTAGTTTTATTATGTTGGAAACGTGTGTATTACACAGTAAAATTTCGTTATAACACTCCCGTTCATAAGTTTTCACGGTTTTAAACGATCTTATTCTGTGATCCCGGACCTAAATGATGATTTTCCACACAAAACTAATTCGTTATAACTCATAACGCTCCGAATTCCCGGTTATAATGCTTCGATGGAGATAATTGGAGATATTTGTTACCGTCTCTTTTTGAAAATAAACATATCTGTTGTGGTTTTCGGATTTTACAAAAGTAAACTTTTTGTTTAAACGGATAGAAATTTAAAAGTAAGTTTTAGCATCTTTATGATTTCTCAGTTATAGCGTTTTCCCGGTTATGGCGCTCTTTTTCTTATGTCCCTAGAAGAGTGTTATAACGAAATTTTACTGTTTATGTACATACCATGGTCAGAAAGACTTAAGTCTTCGAATTCTTTATTAGAACCTGTGTTCAAATCCATCACTAAATTAACCACACAAGAAATTCACATGAATATTGCAATGACAGATTATAAAAAGAGCTGTCAGCGACAGTTGGGAGTTCTGACTTAGCCCACTTTATCACAGAATCTTAAGCTACTTGGACTTGGTTCATGTTTTCAATGAAAAATGGTGCAAATCATTCAGTATTAAAGTGAACTAGCGTACATTATTGGTAACCTGATGAACTAAGTATTGAATAAGTCAGCACATAAAATTATAACTATTCAAACGGACCTAAGTATGCTCTTAACTAAATTTTAGAAAAAAATAGACTTGGTTCACTTTCCTTCTGACCCACTCAATTAATGTTTGTAAACAGATCTAACCTAAGGTAACATTCCTTCACGGTTTAATTGACAGTTCAAAAGAAAACTTCACGCTATAATTAATGTTTGTAAACAAAACTAACCTTACGTAACATTCCTTCACGGTTTAATTGGCATTTCAAAAGAAAACTTCACGCTATGATTGGCATTACTAATTACTAAAGAAAACTTCACGCTATAATTAATGTTTGTAAACAGAACTAACCTTACCTAACATTCCTTCACGGTTTAATTGGCATTTCAAAAGAAAACTTCACGCTATAATTAATGTTTGTAAACAAAACTAACCTTACTTAACATTCCTTCACGGTTTAATTGGCATTTCAAAAGAAAACTTCACGCTATAATTGCCATTACAAATTGCCAAAGAAAACTTCAAGGTATAATTAATGTTTGTAAACAAAACTAACCTTACCGAACATTCCTTCACGCTATAATTGACATTACAAAAGAAAACTTCACGCTATGATTGGCATTACTAATTACTAAAGAAAACTTCACGCTATAATTAATGTTTGTAAACAAAACTAACCTTACGTAACATTCCTTCACGGTTTAATTGGCATTTCAAAAGAAAACTTCACGCTATAATTAATGTTTGTAAACAAAACTAACCTTACTTAACATTCCTTCACGGTGTAATTGGCATTTCAAAAGAAAACTTCACGCTATAATTGGCATTACTAATTACTAAAGAAAACTTCACGCTATAATTAATGTTTGTAAACAGAACTAACCTTAAGTAACATTCCTTCACGGTTTAATTGGCATTTCAAAAGAAAACTTCACGCTATGATTGGCATTACTAATTACTAAAGAAAACTTCACGCTATAATTAATGTTTGTAAACAAAACTAACCTTACGTAACATTCCTTCACGGTTTAATTGGCATTTCAAAAGAAAACTTCACGCTATAATTAATGTTTGTAAACAAAACTAACCTTACTTAACATTCCTTCACGGTGTAATTGGCATTTCAAAAGAAAACTTCACGCTATAATTGGCATTACTAATTACTAAAGAAAACTTCACGCTATAATTAATGTTTGTAAACAGAACTAACCTTAAGTAACATTCCTTCACGGTTTAATTGGCATTTCAAAAGAAAACTTCACGCTATGATTGGCATTACTAATTACTAAAGAAAACTTCACGCTATAATTAATGTTTGTAAACAGAACTAACCTTACGTAACATTCCTTAATATCCGTATATATAGCAAGCTACAGCTTTAGCTATATACCTACACTATGGAGGAAAGTAAAGGTGGTCTTCATATCTAAAGGTGGTAGGCGTTCAAACGCCGATCACAAGGCATACAGACTAAATAGCCTAATTTCATTTTTCCTCAAAGGGATGGAAAAGTGCTTGTCACTAATCCACTCCATCCGAGTCAACATGCTTACCAGAAAGCAAAATCAACAATTACTGCTCTCCATGCTTTGACAAGCAGTTTAGATGAGACAATTGCAACCAAAGAGATAGCCGTATGTGCTTTCATAGACATAGAGGGTGCTTTTGATAACACCTCCTACGAATCCATAGATAATGCTCTAAACGTAAAAGATCCTTCGACAATCAAATGGTGTATATCCACGTTGAAAAGTCGGCACACAGCCAGTCTGGGAGGCGAGTCGTTGACTATTAAGGCGCTAAGAGGATGTCACCTCGCCTATGGTGCCTGGTAGTTGATGACTTGATGAACACCTTAACAAAAAATGAATTCATGTACAGGGTCTGTCACGACGAGCTGTGTCTATATGTATAAAATAATATTTTCAACCAAATATTTTCAGGATTTGCACAGAAAGGACCCATAGCTTACATAACCTTGAAAAGTAAAAAAAAAATTATACAGGTTGGTTAGAAATTTGCGCCGAATTTCCCTATCTCGAAAAGTCGAAAACTTCATTTTTTTAAATGACAACCCCAATTTTTTCCTTCACCAGTTTCATTGTACGTTGAAAAATAGGGGAACTTTGTCATCGCAACCCTATATCTAAAATGTATGGTTCTCGTAGAAACTTGAAAAAAATGAAATTTTTTTGATTATTAGTAATTTAAAGTTACTAGTTGGTTTTGATTTGAGGGAAGTGAGACCAAACAAAAGTTATTGTACGCTAGAATGTAAGGAGGCTTTGTGATTAACATCAAAACGAAGGAGTTTGCTATTTTCGAAGATACAGCCCATGAATGAGGACTCCAAAAATAATCTCAGAGCTCGATCTCCGCACATTTTGTAACTTTTGTAATAGAATAAGAAATATAACAGCAAAAGAGCTCATGAACCCGGCATGAGTGGCACTCCGAATATCTTCCGAAGAAAGAAATCGAAATGCATCACGAATTGCATCCGAACGTTGTTGTTATATACAGGTGTCCCACCTAAGTTGCATCGGTTCATAGCCGAATTATGATTGAGTTTTTCAAAAAATGTTTCAAATAAAAGTTGAATCGAATCATATTGTACATATTTTAAAATTAGTTTCAGTAATGGCGGACTTCCGCTTCTGCCGGAAATGGATATCAAGTTTGTTATTTTAAATGGAACATCCTGTATATTATTGCATTTTTGGATTCCTCGTGAAATTTCAATGATACTTTGTTAAGGATACCTTAGGTCTAACTGGTATCGTTTTTGAATTATATAACGATTTTCGATAAAAATGACATTTGCAGCGTCTTATAAATTTGGCAATATTGCCGAAATTGTGATAGCTAGAAAGATTTGGTTTTCTGTTTTGGATTAACAATAAAAGAGCACACGTTTGCTAATAGAAAATTATGCATTTATATTACGGAGTTCTTAAGTAGGGATCTGTAATTTTCGAACTTTTTAATCATGGATAACTTAATTTTTTTTAATGGAACAATATACCAGTTTTTGCGTAACTGGATGTAAAATTTAATTTCCTTTCAGTTTTATACAGGTATCATGGTGTCTATCTTCAACGGTTTTGGAGATATTCCCGATTTTTCAGTTTTTAACGATTAATTAAATTATATTAAAAGGGATCTCGAAAATTCAATAAAATTGGTACATTGCATTTAAAATAACGAAGTTGGGGTCCATTTCCGGTATAACCGGAAGTTGGAGAAAACTGAAAATATTTTAGCTAAAACGAGCACCTCGGATAAACGCTACATGCAAATTTTGAGAAATATAATGCCAGTAGTTTGCCATATACATATAGACTCAGCTCGTCGTGACAGACCCTGTATATTGATGATCTGGTAACCACAAGCCGAGGTAAATATGACACAATCATAACTTAACTAATGGAGAAAGCCCTACTACTTACCAACACTTGATGCAGAAGCAATGGGCTCAGCATCAATCAATTCAGTTGGATCTGAAGTAGGCATGGGCATCAGTGGACCAAATAGCCACATTAAATTGCCCCTCAGCTCGGACATAACCATTTTTCAAGCAGAAGTTTTTGCTATAAACTGCTGCACCGCTTTAAACCTACAAAAGGGACAGAAAGGTGCATCCATAAACATTTTCACAGACAGTCGGGCCGCCCTAAAGCCATATCAGGCCTACACGTGCGACTCCCCACTGATCGGAGAGTGTACCAACAACCTGAGAGAACCGCTAGGGGCAATGATGTTCCTTTATGGTGGATTCCAAGCCACAGAAACATTGAGGGCAACACGTCTTTCATTGAATCCCAACCCGGTTGTGGACTACAAAAGGTAGCTTTACGATGGAAAGAATATCCAGGTCACAGTTAAGCGTAGTGTATGATTACTCCGTTGCAAAACAAAGCCAAAGAGGTTTTATGCCTCAGCAAAGGGGCTCTAAGGACGCTCTCAGGTTTCCTGATCGGCCATGCGCCCCTAAAATATCAACTCTTCCACATTGGACAAGCTGAGGATCAAACTGGGTCGACTTTGCAGCGACGACTCAGAAACGGCTAAACATATACTATGTAATTGCGTCGCCAGAGAGCGTCTAAGACACAAAATTTTCGGTAAAGCTCTTTTGATACTTACCAACATAAAGGAACAAGACCTTGGAGCAATTCTAAGGTTCATTAAGGACCTACATTTGCTCTAAACGTTTGGACGGCCAGCCCGACAGCAATAATAATAATAAAAAGCATTGTTTAAAAGGTTCTATTTTTATTAATTACTACCTTTCAGATGTGCAGTTTCAAACGTGTTTCATTTCGTTGTCAAAAATGGATCATATTTCCTGTTTCGGAAAGAAGATTGATGAAGTAAAACTGAAACAAAGCACTGCCGGTGAAAAAGTAGCGCAAATGAGCCTTATTGTACGAGAAGAACCAGTCGATGTGCCAAAACCAACATGTTCTCTACAAACAAGTAGAAATGGTAAGAGGAATTCTTTCTTTATTTTGATTTCATGATTTTTTAGATAATGAAGAATATAGTCATATCTGTGAGATGTGTGGTGACGGATTCAATAAGTACATTGCATTATGGAAGCATCAAATCAAAGAAAACCATATGACTAGTAAGTACTTTTTAATACTTAATATTAAATATACCTTCTAATGTGTCTCTTAGGATGACGCAAGAAGAAAATCAGTAAAATGTCTTCACTATTCTAGTGTTACCTCATATCACATGATATTTAACTCCCAGTTTACTTTTAGTGATCGTTTTTTGTCTTTCACCTCCTCTTAAAATTTTGAATTATTTTTAGCGTCTAGCAAAGAAATTCATTACCAGAAAATGGTTTCATGGATAAAGGGATACAACAGCTATTTATCCGTTGTCAGTTACAGCCAAATTTATTGCAAATTATGTGACACATCACTCCAATGTTCAAGCAAAAATGGAATTGCCCAGCATATCAGGAGAAAGCACCATCAGGTTCAGTATAATTCAGTACATGTTAATAGCTCAGTATATTTTCTCTTAAGAACAGGTTATGAAAAATTATATTTATTAATTTTAGGCGAATACAGAAGGCAAAAAACGAAAAGTAAGGAAAAGACTTTCAAAAAATCGACGAAAACGTAAATTTCATTGCGACAAATGTAACCGTAAGTTTAAATACATATCCAGTTTAGACTCGCACAAATGCGGATAACACGACGGTTTGTTTGCGACGCTGAAGGCTGCAAGTTCAGTACGTGCCAAAAATTAACTTTGAAGATCCACATGTTTACTCATAATAAGGCAACAATTTGAATGTTGTGAGACAATTTTTGTGTAAATAATTTTAATAGTTCAATATTAACCAATGATGCTAGATGATGATAATATTAGTATGTTTTATATTTTATGTTCGTATGTTATTACAAATTTGCTTTCATTAACTCATTTAGTCAATATTTCTATTTCTTTTTAACTGAGGTTTGAGTCTTGATGAAATTTGATGATTTAGTATTAATTTAAATTAATAATATAAACTGTTTTATTTTGTAAGTAAATGTGCAAGTTATCTATACATTTACTATATAATAATGTAATATAAGCTCTAAAACGTTATTAATGTGTTGTATATCAGTAAAGATAAATTTTAACTAACAATAGGATTAGTCTATGGACCTTACATAAACCAGTAATATACTCAACCACTGGAAAATTGTTATTAATAATGAGATTTAATAAATAAATAAATTCAATGCATAAAATACTAAATAAATTTACTTGAAATTGCTTGTTATTTTATAACAATATCTCAATTAGTTTTTGAGATACATAAAGATTAGTTAGCCTAACATTGATGTTCAATATTATGTGAAGTTGCAATCAAAAAATCATAACTCCAAAATT
The DNA here is from genome assembly GCF_036711975.1 of Onthophagus taurus. Taxonomy (NCBI): domain Eukaryota; kingdom Metazoa; phylum Arthropoda; class Insecta; order Coleoptera; family Scarabaeidae; genus Onthophagus; species Onthophagus taurus. Next base: position 5,099,877 of record NC_091966.1, read on the forward strand.
TAAAGATTCGAAGAAATGATCTTCAATGCATTAAATACTAAATAAATTTACTTTAAATTGCTTTTTATTTTATAACGATATCTCAATTAGTTTTTGAGATACATAAAGATTAGTTAGCCTAACATTTATGTTTAAGATTATGTAAGGATGTCATCAAAAAATCATAACTCCGAAATTTCAAGATTCGAAGAAATGATCGTCAATACATTAAATACTGAATAAATTTACTTTAAATTGTTTTCTATTTCATAATAATATCTCAATTAGTTTTTGAGATACATAAAGATTAGTTAGCCTAACATTGATGTTCAATATTATGTAAAGTTGCAATCAAAAAATCATAACTCCGAAATTTGAAGATTCGAAGAAATGATCGTCAATGTGTTAATTATTAAATAAATTTACTTTAAATTGCTTTTTATTTTATACCGATATCTCAATTAGTTTTTGAGATACATAAAGATTAGTTAGCCTAATGTTTAAGGTTATGTAAGGATGTAATCAAAAAATCATAACTCCTAAATTTGAAGATTAGAAGAAATGATCTTCAATGCATTAAATACTAAATAAATTTAGTTTAATTTGCTTTTTATTTCATAACGATATCTCAATTAGTTTTTGAGATACATAAAGATTAGTTAGCCTAACATTTATGTTTAAGATTATGTAAGGATGTCATCAAAAAATCATAACTCCGAAATTTCAAGATTCGAAGAAATGATCGTCAATACATTAAATACTGAATAAATTTACTTTAAATTGTTTTCTATTTCATAATAATATCTCAATTAGTTTTTGAGATACATAAAGATTAGTTAGTTTATCATTTATGTTTAAGGTTAAGTAAGGTTGCAATTAAAAAATCATAACTCCAAAATTTGAAGATTCGAAGAAATGATCTTCAATGCATTAAATACTAACTAAATTTACTTTAAATTGCTTTTTATTTTATAACGATATCTCAATTCGTTTTTGAGATACATAAAGATTAGTTAGCCTAACATTGATGTTCAATATTAAGTGAAGTTGCAATCAAAAAATCATAACTCCGAAATTTGAAGATTCGAAAAATGATCTTCAATGCATTAAATACTTAATAAATTTACTTTAAATTGCTTTTTATTTCATAACGATATCTCAATTAGTTTTTGAGATACATAAAGATTAGTTAGCCTAACATTGATGTTCAATATTATGTAAAGTTGCAATCAAAAAATCATAACTCCGAAATTTGAAGATTCGAAGAAATGATCTTCAATGCATTAAATACTAAATAAATTTACTTTAATTTGCTTTTTATTTCATACCGATATCTCAATTAATTTTTGAGATACATAAAGATTAGTCAGCTTAACATTTATGTTAAATATTATGTAAAGTTGCAATCAAAAAATCATAACTTTAAAATTTGAAGATTCCAAGAAATGATCTTCAATACGTTAAATACTGAATAAATGTACTTTAAATTGTTTTATATTTCATAATGATATCGCAATCAGTTTTTGAGATACATAAAGATTAGTTAGCCTAACATTGATGTTCAATATTATGTAAAGTTGCAATCAAAAAATCATAACTCCGAAATTTGAAGATTCGAAGAAATGATCGTCAATGTGTTAATTATTAAATAAATTTACTTTAAATTGCTTTTTATTTTATACCGATATCTCAATTAGTTTTTGAGATACATAAAGATTAGTTAGCCTAATGTTTAAGGTTATGTAAGGATGTAATCAAAAAATCATAACTCCTAAATTTGAAGATTAGAAGAAATGATCTTCAATGCATTAAATACTAAATAAATTTAGTTTAATTTGCTTTTTATTTCATAACGATATCTCAATTAGTTTTTGAGATACATAAAGATTAGTTAGCCTAACATTTATGTTTAAGATTATGTAAGGATGTCATCAAAAAATCATAACTCCGAAATTTCAAGATTCGAAGAAATGATCGTCAATACATTAAATACTGAATAAATTTACTTTAAATTGTTTTCTATTTCATAATAATATCTCAATTAGTTTTTGAGATACATAAAGATTAGTTAGTTTATCATTTATGTTTAAGGTTAAGTAAGGTTGCAATTAAAAAATCATAACTCCAAAATTTGAAGATTCGAAGAAATGATCTTCAATGCATTAAATACTAACTAAATTTACTTTAAATTGCTTTTTATTTTATAACGATATCTCAATTCGTTTTTGAGATACATAAAGATTAGTTAGCCTAACATTGATGTTCAATATTAAGTGAAGTTGCAATCAAAAAATCATAACTCCGAAATTTGAAGATTCGAAAAATGATCTTCAATGCATTAAATACTTAATAAATTTACTTTAAATTGCTTTTTATTTCATAACGATATCTCAATTAGTTTTTGAGATACATAAAGATTAGTTAGCCTAACATTGATGTTCAATATTATGTAAAGTTGCAATCAAAAAATCATAACTCCGAAATTTGAAGATTCGAAGAAATGATCTTCAATGCATTAAATACTAAATAAATTTACTTTAATTTGCTTTTTATTTCATACCGATATCTCAATTAATTTTTGAGATACATAAAGATTAGTCAGCTTAACATTTATGTTAAATATTATGTAAAGTTGCAATCAAAAAATCATAACTTTAAAATTTGAAGATTCCAAGAAATGATCTTCAATACGTTAAATACTGAATAAATGTACTTTAAATTGTTTTATATTTCATAATGATATCGCAATCAGTTTTTGAGATACATAAAGATTAGTTAGCCTAACATTGATGTTCAATATTATGTAAAGTTGCAATCAAAAAATCATAACTCCGAAATTTGAAGATTCGAAGAAATGATCGTCAATGTGTTAATTATTAAATAAATTTACTTTAAATTGCTTTTTATTTTATACCGATATCTCAATTAGTTTTTGAGATACATAAAGATTAGTTAGCCTAATGTTTAAGGTTATGTAAGGATGTAATCAAAAAATCATAACTCCTAAATTTGAAGATTAGAAGAAATGATCTTCAATGCATTAAATACTAAATAAATTTAGTTTAATTTGCTTTTTATTTCATAACGATATCTCAATTCGTTTTTGAGATACATAAAGATTAGTTAGCCTAACATTTATGTTTAAGGTTATGTAAGGATGTAATCAAAAAATCATAACTCCGAAATTTCAAGATTCGAAGAAATGATCTTCAATGCATTAAATATTAAATAAATTTACTTTAATTTGCTTTTTATTTCATAACGATATCTCAATTAGTTTTTGAGATACATAAAGATTAGTTAGCCTAACATTTATGTTCAATATTATGTAAAGTTGCAATAAAAAAATTATAACTTTAAAATTTGAAGATTCCAAGAAATGATCTTCAATACGTTAAATAATGAATAAATGTACTTTAAATGGTTTTTTATTTCATAATGATATCTCAATCAGTTTTTCAGTTACATAAAGATTAGTTAACCTAACATTGATGTTCAATATTATGTAAAGTTGCAATCAAAAAATCATAACTCCGAAATTTAAAGATTCGAAGAAATGATTTTCAATGCATTAAATACTAAATAAATTTACTTTAAATTGCTTTTTATTTCATAACAATATCTCAATTAGTTTTTGAGATACATAAAGATTAGTTAGCCTAAGATTTATGTTCAATATTATGTAAAGTTGCAATCAAAAAATCATAACTTTAAAATTTGAAGATTCCAAGAAATGATCTTCAATACGTTAAATACTAAATAAATTTACTTTAAATTGCTTTTTATTTCATAACGATATCTCAATTAGTTTTTGAGATACATAAAGATTAGTTAGCCTAACATTTATGTTTAAGGTTATGTAAGGATGTAATCAAAAAATCACAACTACGAAATTTGAAGATTCGAAGAAATGATTTTCAATACATTAAATACTGAATAAATTTACTTTAAATTGTTTTCTATTTCATAATAATACCTCAATTAGTTTTTGAGATACATAAAGATTAGTTAGCCTATATAACATTGATGTTCAATATTATGTGAAGTTGCAATCAAAAAATCATAACTCCGAAATTTGAAGATTCGAAGAAATGATCTTCAATACGTTAAATACTAAATAAATTTACTTTAAATTGCTTTTTATTTCATAACGATATCTTAATTCGTTTTTGAGATACATAAAGATTAGTTAGCCTAACATCGATGTTCAATATTATGTAAAGTTGCAATCAAAAAATCATAACTCCAACATTTGAAGATTCGAAGAAATGATCTTCAATGTATTAAATATTAAATAAATTTACTTTAAATTGCTTTTTATTTCATACCGATATCTGCATTAGTTTTTGAGATACATAAAGATTAGTTAGCCTAACATTTATGTTTAATGTTATGTAAGGTGGCAAACAAAAAATCTGAAGAAACATTCAGGTTTAACCATACGTCCCTTAAGAAGGCTAAACCGGAATGTTTATAGGTCTAGTATCAATTTTACTTTTAGTTCAATAAAAATACACAGCAATCTAACCCTGAATGACAATTAAAACTAGAACTAACACTAGATCTAGAACTAGAAACATTCAGGTTTAGCCATACGACTCTTAGGACGGCTAAACCAGAGTGTTTCTAGTTCTAGTATCAGTTCTACTTTTAGTTCAAATTAGTAATACAAGCCAGATTGAACTCGAATTACCCCGATATTCAATGACAGATATTCAAACTCAATATACTCTTGCGGAAAGACGCCAACGAAGAATAAAAAATGTCAAACATCGAGCAATGACGATGCATCAATCGCGGTAAAGGCGAGTTATAATAGCAATTAGTAAGAGAAGCGGCCAACCGGAAAAGACATTGATCTCGAGTGGGATAGCTAGGAATTAAGAGAGGCATGTGCAAGGGATATAGTGCATCTCTGCTCGTAGGAGCAATAAGGCAACGCGAATTTGTGAGCCAGATAACGCACAAATCTGACCTGCAAGGCCTCAATGCGGTCAATGTACACAACATACGCAGGATTCCATACAACTGAACCAAAATTAAGAATACTGTTCACATAAGCCATGTACAAAGATTCTATGCACTGTAGGTTGGTAAATGAATTTGATATTCTAATAATGAAACCTAAGTTCTTATTCGTCTTACTGATAAGTTCATGTACATGATATAAAAATAACAGTTTGGCACGAGCACTACGCCAACATTCTTTACCTTAGACAACTTAAGGATCCGGGTCCAAGCTCATAGTTATGATTTACAGTGTATCTTTTTCTGGTGATTTGATTGCATTTACCATAGTTTAGAAAGAGATAATTATTAGTACAGTAGGTTTGCAAACGATTAAGATCCATTTGAAGTTTTTGGCAATCAGAAGAAGATTCAATCTTGGAAAATATTTTGCAATCATCGGCATATAGCAAAAAATTATTATGGTGAAAGCACTCATAAATATCGTTTATATAAGCCACAAACAGAACCGGACCCAAGTGACTACCCTGAGGCATTCCTGAAGTGACCGGAATAAAGTTAGGTATGTAAATATTAATTTTTACAGCCTGACATCTATCAGAGATATAAGACGCAAACCACATTAATAATCCATCAGTTAAGTCACATTTTTGTAATTTGGTCAGGAGTGCCCCATGATGTAGCTTGTCAAAAAATTCTAAAGCGGGATGATGATTATCGAGGTTAACGAGTGGATCATCGCATGAGTGTAGAGTTTATCGCGGCTAAATTACACAAAATCAAATCTAAAGTTCTACTATTACAGTTAACTATGGTATTAAATTGAATCCGAATGATTCTAGTTTTAGTGTTAGTTCAATAAAAATACACATCCATCTAACTCTGAATGACATTTAAAATTAGAACTAACACTACACCTACAACTAGAAAGTTTCAGATTTAGACGTGCTTCTTCAGGCGAGGACCAAATTTAGTGAATCATATTGAATTAAGTCATTCCAGTTCCGTCTCAATAAAAGACATGGAAAATAGATTATGAGAATTTAATCCTCGTGATAGCTACTGAAACACAAGGAACAATAAATCCAACTTAAATTTTAAGATGTTTTAAAAAAGACTTTATTTTTCAAAGACAACTGAAACTTTCAAAAACACAACATTTTAATTTATTAAAAATACATTATTTTTTTTTGTTAAAATTAATGCTATTATCTTACGCAAACAGAGATATTTTAGAGCAAAATACATCTACTTAAAATTAAGCTAAAATGATTTTTTTAACAAATATTTTTTAGCCTTTACAACAAAAATATAATTAACGAGTCGCTTGATAACCTGGAAATAAACTTAACAACACTTCGGACAAATTTTCATTAACATTTAGCGGGTATTTTTTACCCAAATCATTTCTACAGCACGGACAGGTAAACATTTTCAAATTAAACGCCCTTTTTAAACATTTTAAACAAAAATTGTGTTTACAACTTGTCGTAACCGGTTTTAAAACTAATTCTTGACAACAAATACACATAAATAATTCTTGGAGGACCTCCAAAAATTTTGATTGTCCGTCTTTAAGAGATTCTTTCGCCTCCAACCACAATTTTTCATTCGCTTCATCAGTATCAATGAGGTTAGTTAATTTCGAATCGAGTTTGAACTCAATTTTTTTAGCCTTTTTAAATGCAATTTCAAGACTTTGGTCTTTTTCTTGTAGAGGTTTTCGTTTCTTTCCACGTTTTTCTAAATCTTTCTTTGACGATTCAGCTTCTTCATAACCATCAGGGAGAATCATTGGAAGTTCTTGACCGTTTTTATGCCACGGGGCGGGATTTGGATCGTCTCTCCTCAACAAATATCTCCAAACAATAAAACCAGATTTACCTTTTTCTTGATAAAATTTAACGACTTTATAAATCCCATCGTATCGATAACCTAATTCCGGTGCATATTTAGATTTTTTTAATTTTAATTTAAAACTCCGAACAACGCGAACTGGTTCACCGTTTTTCCAATTTTTTAGGTTACAATTGTTTGATAAAGCTTTGTTTTCTCGCGTTAATTTTTGATCACAAGTTTGTTTATTAACGCGTTTATTTCCCGATAAATCTCGTCCACCCGATCCAGTATAAAGAATTTCTTCGCCGTTATCAACATCATCTTCGTAACCACCAGAAACAACTATGCTATAAGCAAAATGTGATTCGCTTCCATGAATACCACTTACAGGAGCACGATGAACTCCTTCTCCGGATACTTGAGTGCGATATCTCCAACAAGTTCCAACTTGTACACCAGGTATTGGACCTGTAATGGTAAAATAAGTTAATATTAAGCAACCTCAGGTGTTTTCAACGGTTCATATAGCGAGTTGAACGTTGCTACACGTCTTGTTTACATTGTCAAAAGGAATATTCATTTAACAACTATCGTCATTATTGAAGGACGCCTTTAGAATTGAGAAGATCAAAGAGAGAAAGGAAAATGCCGAGTAGATATGATGATAGTTACGTTTCTGTGAGCTTTTGCAATGTTGAAAATCCAAATAATTTTGAGGAGGCGATAAATAGTAATCAGACAGAACAGTGGAAACTAGCTATGAATAAGGAAATGGAACGTTTAAAGAAAAATAAAACTTGGTAATTTGTCAAAAAGCCAGAGAATAAAAAAAAGTGTAGATGTGAAGTGGGTTTATACAAAAAAGTCAAATAACATTTATAAAGCCAGATTAGTTGTAAAAGGTTTTCAACAATCTGAAATTGTGGATGATATTTATTTACTAGTAGCTAAAATGCTGTCAAGAAAAACTAATTATAGAACAAATAGATGTAGAGCCTGCTTTCTTGAACGGTAAATTTTTTTCAAAAATATATGTAAATCAAACTGAAGGATTTGAAGATGGGACAGACAGAGTTTGTAAACTAGAAAAAGCATTATATGGTTTAAGAAAAAGTACTGGCGCATGGTACGATTGTTTTGATGAATTTTTAAAGGAGCAACGAAAAACGCTAGAAGATATCAAACCAAAATTGTTAGTAAAATATATAGACGATTTATTGATAATAACAAAGAAAAATAAATATGATCAGTTATTAACACTTTTCAACAACTACAATGGCAGATTGAAATTCACAGTAGAAAAACCAAAAAATTCACAATTACCTTTTTTGGACTTGAAAATAATGATAAATAATAATGAAAATAAAATATACAGATCTTGGTATAGAAAAGAAATATCAAGCAATAGGGCATTACAGTATTTGAGTAATCATCCAAAATCACAAATTTTGAATACCATGGAAAATTTAATTAGAAGAAGTATAACATTAACAGATAAACCATTTGTTAGAGATATAAAAACAAAAATTTTTAATATTTTGATAGAAAATGATTACCCTAAGACGTTAATAAATAGAAGTTGGTATAAAATATATAATAAACATATATAATTAACATCAATATAAATAACACCAATAATAAACCAACTACCAAAGAAAATCATAAATATAATTTACGAGAGAGAAACATAAAAATTGATAATAAGAAACAAACAAGAAACAATTCTTAATTACAAATTATATTAATGGAAATAAGAAAGACAATAACATACAAACAAATAATAATGATAATACACAAGTAAAAATAGATAATATTACTCAAATGAAATATCATAAAATCAAATATATACCTGAAATGACATAAAATAACAAAAATTTTTAAGAAGTATGAGATAAATGAAATAAAATGCGCACAATATAATCGTAATAAATTACAAACATTGATGACTAATATGAAAGACAAAATAAAACCTATGGATAAGGTAAATACAATTTATCAACTGGTATGGTATGGACTGTAACAAACTTTACATAGGAGAATCAAAAGAACATCTTCACAGCCGTTTAAAACAACATCAACATGATGTAAAAAGTTTGAAAACAATAAATAAGACAGCATTGTGCCAACATAGAATAAAAAAACAGCACCATTTTAATTTTGAAAAATCAAAAATTTTCAGTAACGAAAAAAATACATTTAATAGGAAAAATTTGGAAGTAATATTTATAACCAAGAATATAAACAAAACAGTAAATTTCAAATCAGATAAGGGAAAAATAGGTACCCTGTATGCCAAAATAATAGACATAAAAACTTTACACGAAAACCAAACCACATGGTTATTTTTAATAGGAAAGTCAACTCCAATCAAAAAAGAAATTTCCCCATATAACGAACAAATTAATAATAAAACACTAAAAAAAACTCTATTGATGGTACGTAAATGAAAATATTTAAACAAATTTTATACTTAAATATAGATGTTGTTTGTTAATCTTTTGGTTTAAACAGTATATGTTTTTTAAGATTAGTTTTTGTTTGAGATAACGTGATAGTTTACAGTGATTTGATGTTTTGTAGATTGTTATGTACCTGATGGGCGAATATTACGCTCGAAACGTCGTACTTAACTTTGTAGACATGTATTAATTTAAATACAAGAAAAATTAACAAGAAGAATGAAGTGTGTTACTACCAATTAAAAAATTATATAAAATAAAAACCTCCTTTAAAATAAAAAAGAATATATAAAGAAAAACGCTAGGTTTTTATCAACGCTTTTATCAAAGTCAACCTTTTTTTTTACGTACAATTAAACGGTGTAATAAAAACTATAGCATTCCATTTAAAATAACGAAGTTATGGTCTACTTCCGGTAGACTGGAAGTGGCGGCCATCTTGAAAATATTTTAGATCGAAAGTTCCGAACGAACAACCCATGCTACCAAAATTTCAAATCTCTACGAATAATGGAACTTAAAAAAGTTTTAACGAACCAGTTACGCGAGACAGCCTGTATACAAAGTAGTTCAGTTTTTAATCGGGAAACTTTACTAGAACGTAGTACTTGCCAAAATAACACAAGTTTTTTTATATAAACACTCAAGTAGGGTCGCAATTCGTTTGTTTTCGAACTATGAGCTGTCAAAGTTGAGCTAAAAATTTACATTTTGTTTAGTATTTCGGCTATAAGTAAACCGTAGAATTTAAAACTTTGTACGCATTTACTACTGATTAAAACCTTATTTTTAAACATACCTTAAACTTCCCTAGCGCCCTCTAAGGGGATGAAATTCACCACCCCCTTGATTTTTTTTTATAAGAATTTTTGAACACTATTAAATATTAACATAAAAAAATATGGGATTGCTCATTCTTTAGTGGTACTTTTTTGTCTCTTTAATATTTTCCTTAAAGTTAATAGTTTTTCTGTAAAAAAATAAAATATCGTGACATGTACCGCTATGTTTAGCTAAAATTATTCCAAAAGTTGGCTTTGAGAATTTGTAAGTTTCGTTTAGGTTGAATCCTCATAATTGTTGATGATTATTAATAATTTTTGACTTAAAGAGTAACAATTTTTTAATATTGTTTAAAAAACAACGTCATTTGTTCAGACAGACATTAACCTTATACAGGTGTATCTGAATGACTGCAACAAATTTCAAGGGGTGATTCTTTAGAGTGAATTTTAAGGGTACTTTAATATATAAACCATGGGCGACTTCGGCTCCCCTAAGGAGCTACACCCCTCAAAAAATGGCGGAAAATTTTGGTTTAATTTTTTTTTTTCAAAAACCATAAACACTAGGAAAATGAAATTTGGGTAATATGTTTAACTTATAATAGGGCACGTTTTGACCCTATTTGTACTTTCAATCTACCCTTCGAAACTACTAAACGTAACCACTCCCTTTTACTATTATTATTGTTTTATTTAAAATTTTGAAACGTCGAGTGAACGAGTAAATGCGATAGAACTTTATTCAAAAATTAATTTGAAAAACAATAATAATAGTAAAAAAGCACTGACATTTAAACGTCAAAAATATTTCTTAAAGAAATTGCAGAGCTTACTAAGATTTTTTCAATAAAATTCATTCCAACATTCGATTAACAACCCTACGCTTAACAGTTAGTGTTTGTTTAATTAATATTTTTCTCAGAAATTATCAAATTTTCGAAGAATACCAAAGAGACAACAAAATTTTAGAATATTTTTATCTATCTAAATAAAATTTTTCCAATGTATTTGCACCTTCATAAAAAAATCTAGGCAAAAATAGAACGGGGGTGGTTACGTTTAGTAACTTAGAAGGAAATATTGAAAGTGCAAATATGCTAGAAACGTGCCCTATTATAAGTTAAACATATTCCCCAAATTTCATTTTCCTAGCGTTTATGGTTTTTGAGAAAAAAAATTTTTCGCCGTTTTTGGAGGGGTGTAGCTCCTTAGGGAAGTCGAAGTTGCCCATGGTTCATATATTAAAATACCTTTAAAATTCACTGAAGAATCACCCCTTGAAGTTTGTTGCAATCATTCAGATACATCCTGTATACCGGGTGTCTCTTAGAAGTGGTTCACCCCATATTTCTTTTTTATTATTAGTAATATAAGAAAACCATTTGAAATGCATAATTAGGCCGTTAAAACGGATTATTACGACATGAAATCATTTACTTTGTACTTCCGGTTATACCGGATGTGAGTACTAATTTCGCTATTTTTTTAAATTTATAAATTTTTTTCTTCAGTTGGGTAGACAGCATAATTTCACATAACTTTTACTTGAAAAAATTTTCACGATCGTTTATAATTCTTGAAAAAAAATTATTTTCATTGTTTTTTAACGTTTTAGTACATTCGGAAAATGTACTATAACTTTTGACGCATAGTAGCTAGGTTAATAGTATAAATTACGCTGTGTTCCTCTTGATTTACTATTTCTCGAGCAGTGATCACTGCTATGCTTTAGTCAGTGGTTCTTTTTTAATAATGGTGTAAGTTAACAGTTGTATTAAATTAGTTATAAAGGAAAAACGCGAATAAACGCGTGAAGCAATAGAAAATTTATTTTCTAATGCCTCACGAGACCTTACAGGCGTATTATATACCTCATTTTTGATTTTGCCCTATAAAAAGAATCTAAAGGTGTGAGGTCAGATGACCTGGAAGGTTTTAACCAAAATAAAGTAAACAATCAAAATTATAATGTACAATGGACATTGTACATTGTAAGTTACTATCAGCTACAGAACATTTAGTGTAAAAGAACAAAAAATAAAGAAAAAAAAATGAACGATCAAAAATAATTGAATTAAACTTAATTGTTTGTTCGCGTTTTTCTTTTAAAACTAATTTAATACAACTGTATTAAAAAAACAAGATAACATAAGAACCACTGTCTGAAGCATACCAGTGATCACTGCTCGAGAAATAGCAAATCAAGAGGAACAGCGTAATTTATACTATTAACCTAGCTACTATGCGTCAAAAGTTGTAATACATTTTCCGAAGGTACTAAAACGCTAAAAAATAACGAAAATAATTTTTTTACAAAAATTAGAAGCAATCCTGAAAATTTTTTTAAGTAAAAGTTATGTGAAATTATGCTGTCTATCCAACTGAAGAAAAAAAAATTATAGATTTAAAAAACTAGCAAAATTAGTACTCACTTTCGGTATAACCGGAAGCACAAAGAGAATGATTTCATGTCCTAATAATCCGTTTTAACGGCCTAATTATGCATTCCAAATAGTTTTCTTATATCACTAATAATAAAAAAAATATTGGGGTGAGACGTCTGTGAAGTTAGCACCTCATTTTTTTAAAACTTCAAATTTCTCTTGAGTTCCCCATTGCACCCTATTGAGTTCTATAGTTCTCTACCATTTTTATTAAAAGTTCACAAAACGAGATCACAAAATTTTTCAATAACTATTAAACGAATGCACGTATCTAAAAACTTTATTAAAATATCTTTTAGAACTCGTGAGGTGCTACCCAGAACTCCTATTTCTTAAATTAAGAAATTAACATTTAAGAAATAGGACTTCTGGGTAGCACCTCACGAGTTCTAACGAAAATGATTAAGGCCCGAAGCCGTAAAACTAATATTTAAGAAACTGTGCGCGATTTTAAGTGTTCACATTGAGATTTCGTAAATGTCCCGGAGGGGTGAAAATTTTGAAAAGTTCCAGGAGTTCTGAATAGCACCTCACGAGTTCTAAAAGATATTTTAATAAAGTTTTTAGATACGTGCATTCGTTTAATAGTTATTGCAAATTTTGTGATCTCATTTTGTGAACTTAGCACCCCAAAAAGTCGATATCGATGTTTTTGCCTATTTTTGCGGAACTTTTAATAAAAATGGTAGAGAACTATAGAACTCAATGGGGTGCAATGGGAACTCAAGAGAAATTTGAAGTTTTAAGAAAATGAGGTGCTAACTTCACAGACGTGGGGGTGAGCCACTTCTGAGGGACACTCAATTACTCATTATATTTTTTATATTCTTTTTATTGTGTTCTATAAATTTAAATTTGACTTTGATATTAAATTTCAAGACTTTTTTATTGATTAGTTAAATTGAAGGATTGTTAATCTTATTGTAGAGTCTCTGAGGATGGCCATGGGCCAAAACTAGTAAGACTTAATTAATAAAAACCAGTTTCAAAAGTACAATACTGAGAAAATTAAATTTAATTACCTTTTCACAAATTAAACAACTGGTAAAATGGATTCTAATTATAATTATCTAATAAACTTGTGTTATTTTGGCAAGTACCTGTATATCTTTCTTTTGTGGACTTGTACAAATTGCCAGTGTGGCAATTTTGTATCAATACATATTATTATTATTAATTACAAACCTAAATGATTCACAGGAACAATTGTGCATATTTTCGTACGACCAACACACGCCATTCCTTTCCCCCAATCCCTTTTGGTTGATGAGTTTTGATTAGAAGCACTTTTCTTTTTCGTCGCCTTTAATTTCCCTCCAGCCATAACAATTTCGTTTTCATCAATTTTACAATTAGGACAAAACCAATCATTTTCATCCGGTACTTTTTCCAATGGTGGATCCAAACAATAAATATGATACCCATAATTGCACTCGTCACATAATAAAATTTTATCCCAATCTCGTTTTCCAAAACAAATTTTACAACCACAATCATTACATTTCTTCTTTGGATCATCTTTGCATTTTGAACAAATGTATGGGATTTTACGTAAAGATAATTTATCAAAAAAGTTTTCATCACGGTTAATATTTTCGTTTAAAGCTTCGATTCGATAAACCGGTTGGGTGGGTTTAAACTCAATTTCAAGGCGGTTTTCATCATCGTTAAATAGAAGGGAACCTTTTAAACCGTTCCGTTTTACACTATCAACACAAAAATCGTACCAAAATCCTAATTTTTTTGGTTCATCAACGTTGTAGTTAACTAAAACGGTGTGGTTTGGTTTTAATTCGTCTCGTTTTATTTCAAAATACGATTGTGGGCGGATGTCGTTGAATGTAACTTGAATGTGACCTCGTTCGACATCTGATCGACGCACCACGTGAAAAATAAGTTCTTCTTTATCTATTTCTTTTCTTTTAGTGATTCTCGCGATTTTTGCTTCAAACCAAGCCCCATCCGCATCCTTCATGTCCACATAATCACCAATTTGGTAAAATTCACTTTCCGTATCGATTTCTTCTGTAACCGTTTCTACGATTTCTTCTTTTTTCTGCTCCTCTTCAATTATCTTTTCTTCTGTCGGTAATGTTTTCACGAAAAGTTGTATTACATCGTTTAGATTAATTTTATAATCGAGAAGAGTGTAACAATCAGATAGTTCTTTGCCACCGTAGTATAGTTTTTGTCTTTCCGGTTCAATATCTAATTTTTCTTGGATTTTCTTCCGGATTTCTACGATTAACATTTTTCTTGATACCAGGAGAGGTATCTCGTCACTTTTCTCGCCCAATTTACGTATTTTGATATACATTTTTAATGTAGAACTACAACAAGCTCAACGTCTGTTTACTGGATTTTAAAAAATTTTGAGGTTATGTTCGTTACGTCGGTTGGTCACGTGATGAAAAAACCGCCAAATCAGTTTGCTACTGATTAAAAGAAATTAACTTAAATTATTGATAAATGCGGTTTATTTGAATTATAAATTATAGAATTAGTCGGATAGTACGAATTAATAACAAAAATTAAAAGTGATTTTGAATGTTCTAAATTGTAGCAACATCATCAATCTTTAATGAAAATTTGTTTAAACTTTCATTTTAATCAATTTCTTTTTAATCTTTAATTTTTTTAACTTAATTAGAGGATATATAAGTAAAAATAATAAATAATTTGAAATTAAAATAATTTAATAAATGGATTTTTGATCATTATTAGTCCTAATGATATTGAGACATTTTAATTTTGTTTTTTTATCTGTCAATGTCAGATTTAAAAAAATTTACTTTTGGTGCTTTATATTAATTTGTTGTATTTTACCACTTATTGTTAATCTAACGTATTTTAATAAATTAAAGTGAAGTGTTTTTGAAAGTTTCAGTTTTAACTTTGAAAAATAAATCTTTTTTTAAAACATCTTAAAATGTAGGTTGAATTTATTATTATTAATATTATTCTTATTGTTTCTTGTGTTTCAGAAACGAGGAAATTTACGTAGTAAATATATAACAGATTGTTTAGCAATGATTTATTTAATTAAACGTTGGCTAACAATAGAAAATGTTGGTTAATTTAGCGTGGAGGTGCCATAATACAAGGACTAGTTTCGAATTGATATAGGTAATCTTAATTATTGACCTCTGCTTAATTAGTTAAAAACTCTATAACTTCAGTTGATAAAGCCGGGGCTGCTTCCGGCCGAGGTGCTACAATATAATACAACATACAATAGGCTTGTTTTGGTTCGAGAGATCTGTAGTTCCAAACAGTTCAAACAACTCTCTTTGATCTGACCAAGACTTTCGACTGCGTTGACCACGACTTATTATTGCTAAAATTAAAAGCTCACCATTTTAGTGAACTTAGTATGTTTCTTTTAACACTACCAGACTTTTGATAAAATTACTGTTAAATACAGAGTCCCACAAGAATCTGTACTAGGTCCGTTGCTGTTTTTGATGTTTATTAATGCCTGTCACATAGCTCAGAGGTTGTACTTTATGCGGATGATGCAGCAACTCTAAATACCCGCCCTAATTTCAATACTCTTGATCAAGCTGTGTCTAGCAGTACCCAAAGACTTCTGTCTTGGTTTGAATCTCATAATCTTGCGTCCAAAACTGAGTCATTGACGTTTACTTTACGGGAAATTCCTCCAAATCTCACTTAGCCGGTTAAATATCTGGTAGTGATACTTGATTCCAAGCTAACATGGGAGGCTCTTTTGCTGAGCTTGGTCAAGAACTTAAATAAGTGTATTTTTGCAATTAGAAATCTGATAAATATATACTATTTGACACTTATTACGTCTATTCTGCTCACGTTGCCCAAGCTTTTGGAATGCAAAGGAGATGCTTGAGAGTCATGACTAGTTTGCGCTTTGCCCAATACTGCAGAACTAAATTATTCTGACTGTTCCGTGTATATATTCTAGAATGCCTATTAAAAATAATCCAACCCCATATAGTAAAGTGACAATACATGTATTGTGAAAGTTCGAGATGGTGTAAATTATTACTAAACTGAACTATTAAAATAAGGCTGTACCTTGGATTTAAAAGTTTATATGACATGAATGAATACCTCAAATATAATTTCGATGACTTGGAGGGCTTGCTGATAGCATATTTTATTTTATTTTGTTGTTTTTTTTGCATTAATTGCATTGGATTTTTATGATGTTTTCCTTTTTCAGCCTAATTTCCGTACGAATTTTTGCTGTACTTTTGTCTTATGTTATATGTACCAGGTGACGAGCATAAGAAAAGAAAAGTCTTTCTTAATGACAAAATAAGGAAATCAGACCTTATGTTAGGATTACAAAACTTTACGTATTGACCCTCTAAACTAATCATTCCGTTTCTCAAGTATGATATCTTTAAAATCGACTAAATATGCTATTTATTAGCAACCTGAAAAATCGATCTGTATAGTTTTCTTCAACTTTCTCTCAATAATAGTTTTGGTTAGCTTCGCAAAGTTTAAAGTAGAATTGCGATTTTTATAATTGCAGCCATCATTATAAAGAATGACTGCTTTTTGGATTACAGATGAAAATGTATCTGCTTTTAATTTCCTTTCTGATTCATTTTAAATGAAGCTAAACCACTTTTTGTCTGCTAATTAGTGATGGAACGGATAGTGATTTTGCGACAAACCGGATATCCGGCCATTATGGTTATAATTTCTCGTGCATTTCTCAAGTGATACCCTACATTGCCCTCATAATAAAAATGAAATTGATAAGAAAACTGATAAGATATGTCAACTTATTTGGATCCAAGATATAAAATGAACTTTTTTGATGCAGATTTAACAAGCGGAGCAAGAAGATGGTTTTTATTGGAAAGACTTGCATCACAAACTGAAAGTGATAATAACGATAGTTCTGTTAATAATGAATTTGATGAAGAAATTGCAACAAAAGATTTAATTCATATATCGTTTTGGGATTGTTACCATGAGGTTGCTAATGACAAACCTTAAATAAATAAAGTTGTATTAAATGAAAAAAGTCCTATTGAGGTTGAACTTGATTATTATCTGCAATGTTGAACACCTAAAAAGATCTAATAAAGCTAAAGAAGCTAAAGAAGACTAATCCCTGCGAATAGTGCTGTAATAGTTGCCACCACTTTTGCTAATCAAAGAACGTAGTGTTATGAAATACTGTCTACTGTAATAGTATATTAAAAAACAAGTTTCCTAAGACACGCTTGAAATACACGTATTCAAGTTTTAATGAATGAGTGCTTTAAGTCTTATGAAACGTGTTTTTTATGCTATTTTTTGTAATTCGCGTTTTTATACTTTTTTTTAACAAAAATAAAGTAAATTTTAGCAATGTAGGGAAATAGGTATGTAGCAGTTGGTAACACCGGAACACTTGAAAATAGAAACTTTGAATTGACAATTAGAAACTGTCAAAACACAAAATATATTCACCTGAAAAAATGTTTGATGTACACCTCCAAAAATAAGAGAAATTGCTTAGAGTCAATGTCCTCATCATTGTGGACCTTGTATTCGATGCTAAGAACGTGTTTAAACATCCATAGACAAAAATTGTCACATTGACAACTAGAAAAATGAATGACCCAATGTCACCAACTTGAACTGGTTCCATAAAATGTTACTAAAATCTCATTACAGCATCGGATGCTGTAAGGAGTCTCATTACAGCACCCGTTTGAGTACTGTTATAACTTCCATTACCGTAGCGAATTACAAAAAAGATTTTTAACATTGTTGCAAGAAATCTGTCGTACAGGGTGTCCCGTTAAGCGTACGGAGCGGCTGTATCTCAATAACGGTAAGGCCTAGAGGTTTGGGAAAAAAATCGTTATAAGCAAAGTGGGCAAGAGAAATAGCTGGAAATTATTTTGAAGTTCGTAATTCGACCGCTAGGGGGCGTAACTGCCATAGAGAAACATAAAATTCCCGCTATCTCAGAAAGTTAGACGATGAGCTATAACTTTGACAACATTATTTAGTAGCTTGGATAATACCGCATCGCTATATTTTTCATATCTGTCATAATAAGGGAGGGGGAGGCCAATGCGTTTTCAAATGTTTACATTTTAATATCTCCTGGACCATTCAACCGATTAGAATATTTTTGGTCTTGTTTGAAAGAGCATTTCATGCTCTTTTAAAAGATATTTTCAGAAAGACCGCTTGGTTTAAAACAAATAAGCTAGAGGGCGTTATCTGCAGCGGTTACATATTTTTGTGATTTTTGAAAAAAAGTTAAATGGAACGGTACTATTTACTTCACAGACCGTTAATCACCATAAAATTTGCTAAATATTAGTGAAAACCGCATCTCGATATCTCCATCCATTCTCGAATTATAAAAGAAAATGTTAAAAATTCGTATATCTTAATCGGATCAAGTTACCTTAAGAAACAAATAAGAGAGAACAATAATTTTATTATCTAGAACCTTCTAGAACACTTTATCCAAGCTTAGAACTGCTTCAAAACTACTTTTGAGGCGTGTTGAAAAGCCAACGGATCAATGAAACATCAACAATGATAATAAAACAAAATAAACCAAAACACTTAGAATAACTTAAATTTTTGGCAAAAATAACTCACTAATGTGCTAAATGCCTTTCATAAACCTCGATACATTTATTTAATCTAGTTTCGACGAAAAAAAAAGCGCTGCTTAAGTTTCGGCCCTAGATACGTTTCTACTGGTATTTAGTGTTTTGTCATATTTTCCTTGGTTACTGGTTTTTCTTGAAAAGTCAGGTCGTTTAGTCTACCCAATAGATAAAGGGGTGAAAGCAATGTGGGTTTTTCTCGAACCAAGAATGCATATTATGCAAGTTTACATCAGCTTGTGGACAGATGCTTCATGCATCCATAGCATTTGTGATAAAAGGTTTGGATTTGCCCAAATCATATTTAAAAGTCAATGGTAATAGTTCAGTCTGTTATCATAATCGGTATCGGTTAAGGCCTGATGTAAAACAACGTGGTGGAGATATTATTCTCTTGAGAACTCTTGTGGACAATTGTTTTCGGAGTTCCCAGATTATGTGGGATCACATTGCGCACCAATATGATTTACGAATTCATAGAGATGTCTGAATGAGCTACACGTTGCCAGTTTTCCGTAATCGCTAAGTCAATCTTAAAAACACTTCTAGAGAAAAATGTCTTTCTTTGTCGTAATTGCATTGCACATTTTTGCCATGCAGTTGCATCGTATTCGAAACATTGAAAATAAATCATCATACGCTCTATCATACGCTTCTGCGTTAGTAAATGACATGTTTACAGTTACCATGGTAATGTGATTTGCTTTTCTCGATGAGGTAACTGAATCCGATTGATGGCACTCGAGTTTTTAACATTTTCTTCTATAACTCGAGAACGGGTGGCGATATCGAGATGCGGTTTTCACTAAAATTTTGCAAATTTTAAGGTGACTAAGGGTCTGTGCAGTAAATAGTATCTAATAGTATCCATTTAACTTTTCTTCAAAAATCACAAAAATATGTAATCGCTGCAGATAACGTCCTCTAGCTCATTTGTTTTAAAGCAGACGGTCTTACTGAAAATATCTTTAAAAAGAGCTTAAAATGCTCTTTCAAACAACACCGAAAACATTCAAATCGGTTGAACGGTCTAGGAGATATTAAAATGTAAACATATGAAAACGCATTGGCCTCCCCCTCCCTTATTATGACAGATATGAGAAATATCGCAAAACAAAAGCGATGCGGTATTATCCAAGCTATTAAATGATATTGTCAAAGTTATAGCTCATCGTCTAAGTTTCTGAGATAGCGGCAACTTTATGTTTCTCAATGGCAGTTACGCCCCCTAGCGGTCGAATTACGAACTTCAAAATAATTTCCAGCTATTTCTCTTGGTCACTTTGCTTATAAGGATTTTTTTCCCAAACCTCTTGGCCTTACCGTTCTAGAGATACAGCCGCTCCGTACGTTTAACGGGACACCTGTATATCATTTATCATTATGGTTTTAATAGTACACAAATAAGTTAAACTTTTTGTAACATTTCCTTTATTCATTCACTAGTAGGTATATATTTCAAATCAACTAATTATCTTGGCAATTCAGATTTCTTTCTCAACTATAAGATAGATTTATACACGTTAGATATATCTATAAACATCACAGAAGTGTTAATTGTGATTTACAAGAAAAATAACACAAAAAGTTATTGTCCTTTTACTGTAATCTACACACTGTTCTTGTTTCTTTTTGTATTCGCCTTTAATATGCACCTCCTTCTTGACTTAGAACTTAGACAATAATGGTTATTAAAATCTTTACATTTACAAATAAAAATTGCAACAAATAAATAAACTGAATTACTAAATTAAAAGTGATTTCATTTAAAATCGATTTCAAATCATTCTTTCAGTAAATTATCTTTAATAAAAATTTATTACAAATAATTAATTCAAAGTTTCTAGTTCTAGGTCTAGTGTTAGTTCTAATTTTAACTGCTATCCAGTGCTAGATTGTTTATTTTTATTGAACTAAAAGCGTTCGACGACACCACAATGGTGTCATGCGCAAAGCATCGGTCAACGGCCGGCGTCACAACATTGGTGTCGCGCGCAAAATATCATCCAGCACTTTAGTATCGTTTCCATTTTATGGTGTTCAGTTCGTGTTTTGTTTAAGTGACAATAACTTACATACATCAGCAAGCCTTTTGTTTCTATAAGTATTCGAGCCCTTTCACCATGGCAGACGAAAGAGAAGATACGATTATTAAAGATGAATGCGCGGACGACTTGTCTGACGTTCCAAGCGACATTGCCGATTACGAAGAAGACATTGCATATCCAAAAAATGAAAGTGAAGCAGAATTTTCGGACGATGATGTACAATTGGCAACTGATTCGGATGAATCAGACGAAGATCACAGTACACCATGGTCAGACTTTGATTTACCGAGGACCAATAATGAATTTGAAGGGTCTCTTGGTCCAAACGTATTTCCCGAAGATACACAGAGCATCGAGGATATCGTAAAGTTATTTATTGGGAACGATTTATTTGAATATATTAGCAGCGAAACGAATAAGTACCACAATCAAAATTGCAAAAAAAGGAAACTAAATAAAAAAAGTGTCAAATTTGTTGATGTTACAGCAGCCGAACTTAAGAAATGGTTTGGGCTTACTATCCTGATGGGAATTGTAAAAAAAACAAGGATGGATGATTATTGGTCAACGAATCCATTGATAGAAACTCCAATATTTCGGAAAACGATGTCTCGTAACAGATTTAGACAAATATTATCATTTTTGCATTTTTCCGACAATAATAATAAACCGGATAATGCCGATCGACTTTTTAAAGTGCAACCAATAATTGATTACTTTTCCAAAAAGTTTGAAGACAATTTTAATCTTGGCCAAAACATCTCAATTGATGAAGGAATGATACCATGGCGTGGACGATTAAATCCGAAAGTTTATAATCCGTCGAAAATAACAAAATATGGCATACTCATTCGAATGCTATGTGATTCCAATACGGGATATATTTCCGCATTCAAAATATATTCCGGCGTTGGACAGCCAGTACCAAAAACAGTGATGGAATTACTAACACGTGCTTATGGCAAGTGGCATCATCTATACATGGACAATTACTACAACAGTGTAGAACTTGCGGAGAATTTACTTACAAAGAAAATTCGAGTCTGTGGAACGATACGGCAACGAAAAGGATTTCCAGAAAAGTTAAAACGCGCTAAACTCAATGTGTTTGAAGCTTGCCATCAACGAAAAGGAGAAGTACTCACGCAATTATGGAGACCTTCAACAACGAAAATGATACGAATAATCTCTACGATACATAACGCCACTTTGATTGACACTCAAAAAAAATGCAGAAAAACCAATTGCAGAATTAAAAAACCCGAAAGTGTGTTGGACTATAACAAAAACATGAAAGGAGTGGATCGGGCGGATTATTTTCTGAGTTACTACCCTATATATAGAAAAACTATAAAATGGTCGAAAAAGGTTTCCATGTACCTCTTTAATTGCGCATTATTTAATGCGTTCAGAACATGTCAATATTTCAATGCAAAACACAAGGGTCTCCGATTTCATGATTTTTTATTGAAAGTGGCTGAATCGTGGATAAAAGATCATGAGCAAAACTTGGAGGTAGCTACTACATCCCATTCTGATGCGATCGACAGACTTTCCGGTCAAGTAAAGCAACACCAACTAATACTTATTTCCGAATCTAATAAACGTAAGCGAAGAAACTGCCATGTGTGCGCGAAAAACAAAAAAAGAAAGGCAACAAATTTAATGTGCAAGTCTTGTGGAGTTGCGTTACATCTTGGGGATTGTTTTGCTTCATATCATCTAAAAGAGAAATACTAAGTATGTATTAAAGAAAATGTAAATCAAGAAATGTATAAAACACACAAATTTTACATTTATTTACAGCATATCTTCGAAATTTCATGAAAATAGGGGGACAGCAAAACTTAGAAGAACCAACGATAAAATTAGTAAGACTTAACAATTTATAATCTCCCGATAACTTCAAGAAGGGCCAAAAAGCAAAGTAATCTGAATTAGTGCTGTCGGCAAAGTGTTAAGAGACAAAAACTCGAATCTCTTTTGTTTTAGGTCTAGTGTTAGTTTTAATTCTTATTCAACGCTAAACTGTTCCAAATTTTTAGTGAGCTAGAATCAGGTTTAGCCTTTTAATCGTCTCTTAAGACGGCTAAACTCGAATGTTTTTAATTCTAGGTCTTGTGTTAGTTTTAAAACTAACACAAGACCTAGAACTAGAATCATTCGAGTTTAGCCGTCTTGAGAGACGTGCGGCTAAATCCGAATGTTTCTAATTTTAGGTCTAGTGTTAGTTCGAGTTTTGCACTAAAGTCTATTCAAATCCAAGGCGAACCAAAACAAAATCCGCTAGATGCGTGATCATTCGTTTGCAAGTGGAGAATTCGTTTCAACGCATTCTGCCCATCGCGGTAGTTGCTAGCAGTGTGGAAAAGGAAAGTGCAGCGTTTTATTATTTAGTTATTGTTGTTGTTATTAAGATTCAATTAAGTACGATATCTAACACAGACGAAGCTGTACATTTTGAGGCCTTAAGTTCAACTAAAGAACGTCGAGTGCATGATTGTGTTTATATTTAGTTCGTCTTGGATTAGACTAAACTTTAGCACTATCACTAGAACTAACACACGACCTAGAACTAGAATCATTCGGATTTAGCCGCACGTCTCGCAAGACGGCTAAACCCGAATGATTCTAGTTCTAGGTCTAATGTTTGCATGTTTTACTGCATTAAAACTAGACCTAGAACCAGTGATGTGAATTTGTAAATTACTAAAATATATTCCGTAATTTACTGTAAATTACCAAATAAATTTTTCATAAATTACCGCTAGGATGCATCTACGCATGCGCTTTCGGTGTTTTGACAATGCGGTAAAGTCCCTAATCGGTTGTTAATAACGCACAGTATTGCCAGGTCTGCTATAATTGTACCAGCTCTGGTACTTTTATGCTTTGTAAGTATATTTGGACTACTTTTCAAATTAAGTACAGTTTTTAGTACAATTATGAATATTTGCATTGTAATTAATTAGATCGATAAACATGAAAGTAGAAATCTTCCGTGCTTAAGAATATTGAAAACTGTTTGACCGATAAATTAGTCTATTATTTTAAATGTTCCTGTGTAGTTTATATAAAGGTTTTAACTAAATCAAAATAATAAATAGGATACCGTATTAATTTATCAAAAAAGTTATTAAATTATGTGAGAATAAATTTTGAAAAAAAACAGTAATTTACACAAATTATAAATTACTGTAATTTTACATCACTGCTTAGAACTAGAAACTGAAGTCTGAAGACGCACGGCTAAACTCGATACTTTCTAGTTGTAGGTCTAGTGTTTGTTCTAGTTTTACACTAGCACTATCACTAGAACTAACACAAGACCTAGAACTAGAATCATTCGGGTTTAAGCTCGTTACTACCATCTTTTAGTTAAATTTATCTAATAGATAAACCCATCTACTAGCCAATGAGAGCGCGTAAAATAGCCGTAACCATGGTAATAATCCCTTAGATAGCTTAACCAGAAGATGGTAGTAACGAGCCTTAGCCGTCTTGAGAGACCTGCAGCTAAATTTGAATGTTTTTAGTTCTAGGTCTAATGTTTGTTCTAGTGACAGTGATAGGTAGCACTGGTTAGCGTAAGATATCACTATGTTGCATATTTTTAGTGCACTAAAACTAGAACAAATCCTAGAACTAGAAACATTCGGGTTTAACCGTCTTGAAAGACGCACGGCTAAACCCGATACTTTCTAGTTCTCGGTCTAGTGTTAGTTTGAGTTTTGCACTAGCACTATTACTAGAACTAGCACAAGATCTAGAATTAAAATCATTCGGGTTTAGCCGTCTTGAAATACGTGCGGCTAAATCCGAATGTTTCTAGTTCTCGGTCTAGTGTTAGTTCAAGTTTTGCACTAGCACTATCACTAGAACTAACACAAGACCTAGAATTCGGGTTTAGCCCTCCTTAGAGACGTGCGGCTAAATCATAATGATTCTAATTCTAGGTCAAATATCTGTTCTATACCTTTTCAAGCTCAAATTGGCACTAATCAGAATCAAAATGACATTAGTCAAAATCAAATTGGCAATGTCAATTTCAAATTGGCATTAGTCAAAATCAAATTGACAATAATCAAAATTAAAATGGCATTAGTCCATATCATATTGGCAATAAACAATATCATATTGGCATTAATCAACAAATTTAGCACTAATCAAAAGCAAATTGGCATTAAACAAAATCAAAATGACATTAGTCCATATCATATTGGCACCAAACAATATCAAGATGGCATGAAAAATAAATGTATAAATCGGTGTCAAACAATTGTTAACTTATCGGTTATTGTCAAGTTTATGGTAATTTATTGCGAGATTTCAACTATTATATTCACACGAGATGTCTTATTTAAAGAAAAATGCTGCTGCAAATCTGAGGACACAGATTTGCGCTTTGTATAATGCCAATGGTGACTGGCGTAATCTTGCAAACGTACTACAGGTGCCAAAAAGAACCGCGTATCGATGGGTTAACAACCAAGAACAACCGAAAAAGCAGCGAGGAGGTAAACGTAGAGCTAAAATAACTGATGAGCACCGTCAATTCATGGAACGTTCAGTCGAAGAAAATCCTAAAATTACTCTTAAAGGACTGAGTGAAGATTTTGCACTCAATGTCTCCAACGAATGCGTTCGACAGCATCTCAATGGATTGATGTTTACTTTGAAGACTGCTCGTAGAGAACGCGAATAGTATTCAAACGAAAACAAGCAGGAGTATTTATGTAGAAAATTTATTGGATCTTCAAGCACAAAATATACCTATCATATACATGGACGAGACAAACTGTAATTTGTTCATATCGCGGACTCAGGGTCGTTCAAAAAAAGGGACTCGCTGCACAACAGTGATGTCTGCAGGTTGCAGAGGGTCGAATATTCACCTAATAGGATGCATTGGAAACATGGGGCTAATTCATTCCGAACTACGTCGGGGCTCTTTCAAGAAGCCGGAAACAAATGAATTTGTGAGGCAATGCCTAAGAAGAGTGCAAGGCCTTTACCAAACTGGAGTTGCATTAGTTATTGATAATGCTCCATGCTACTCTACTATTGAAGAGGATTTTGCAGAAAACGAATTTGAACACCACACACTTTTACGACTAAGTCCGTACAGCCCTATGTTTAATCCTATTGAACAAGCGTGGTCTGCAGTAAAAGCAGATATGGCTGTACAGCTAAATAACATCTTGGCTGGTGCTGACCGGGATCATCTGACTCAAACAGAATATCGAATGCAGAAATTAGAGAACACCGTTCATAATAATATGGACAAGATTACTGTTGCCAATTGCGCAATGTTTATTGCCCACATCCAACGATTTATCCCTTCAGCATTGAATATGCAAGATATAAATTTTTAAGAGTGTTATTTAAAACATAACGTTACCTACTTTCTTAAGTAATGTAATTGTTATCTACTGTGTTTGTAAGTCAATAAAATGTTTTTGCCCATTTCATTTTATTTAATGCTGATATATAATTTTATTTCCATGTCAATTTAAAATTCATAAGTGCCAATATGATATGGACTAATGTCATTTCGATTTTGTTTAATGCCGATTTGCTTTTGATTAGTGCTAAATTTGTTGATTAATGCCAATATGATATTGTTTATTGCCAATTTAATATTGACTAATGCCATTTTAATTTTGATTATTGTCAATTTGATTTTGACTAATGCCAATTTGAAATTGACATTGCCAATATGATTTTGACTAATGTTATTTTGATTCTGATTAGTGCCAATTTGTGCTTGAAAAGGTATAGTGACAGTGATAGGTAACATAAGATATTACTATGTTGTATATTTATATTGCACGAAAACTAGAACTAACACTAGACCTAAACCCGATACTTTCTAGTTCTAGGTCTAGTGTTAGTTCTAGTTTTACACTAGCACTATCACTAGAAATAACACAAGACCTGGAACTAGAATCATTCGGGTTTAGTCGTCTTGAGAGACGCATGGCTAAACCCGAATGTTTCTAGTTCTAGTTTTAATTGTTATTTAGCTTTAGATTGTGGTATATTTTTATTGAACGAAAAGTAGAACTAACACTAGACCTAGAACCAAAAACATTTGGGTTTAGCTGTGCGTCTCTTAAGACGGCCGAAAACTCAGGGTTATGATAAGGACGTTATTTTTTTTTCAAGAAAAATTTCCTTTTGCAAAACTACCCTATTAAGCTATGTTGCATTTTATGTGGAACAATGCAAATACATAGTAGTTTTAATTGTCATTCAGTGCTAGATTTTTGTATATTTTTATTGAATGAAAAGTAGAACTAAAATTAGAACTAACAATAAACCCAAAACTAGATCACACTTTTGTTGTTATTTTTTGTATTTGTCTTTAGTATCTATAATATCCTAGATTAAATAAATAAATTGATTAAAGTTGATTTAAAACCGATTTTAATTTGAATTCAGTAAATTATCTTTTAGTTTCTATTAGTTTAATCGATAACGATTTCTTTTAAAATAAAAATTTATTAAAAAAAAAATCAACTTTGAAAACACAACAAATTTAAGCTAATTAACAGAAAAATGCTACGCAGGACAATGTCTTAGGTACTCAGAATCGAAGTAAATAATAGTAATTGTAATATCATCCCTAAAAACACGCACGACATCTTCAGGAAGACTCAATAATTGCGATAATTTCCCGTGATCGATTCCATATTCGGTTCCTCCAAGCGCGTTTCGTATCAAATGCGTAGCCGCGTTACTATCTTTCGGTTTCGTTTTTAATCCTTCTTTCCGTTGCATTAACATCCCGTTAATTTCGTTTAAGGTCATATTTTTTCGAGGTAATTTTAACGGACTTAACGTTACTTTTCCACTCATGTGTTCGCCGACTAATCGAACAACTTGTAACGGAGAGATAATATCCCATAAACCATCGGTTGCCAAAATTAAGAATTTATCACGCGGGGTTAATTTATGATAAATCACATCCGGTTTAGCAGTTAAATACGGCGGTGTGTAATAATTCGGAGGCACCATATGTTCACCAAAATATTTCGTTACAATCGTTGACATTAATTCTTTTGACCATTTATATCGGAAATCGCCCATCGCTCGTAACGGAGCTAATTGGCCCAATAATCGTTCCATTTTAATTATTGTATTCGCTTCGTTTGATGGGTGTTCTTTTAATATTCGATCAACTTCTGGTTGGTTATAAGTATTATGTTCGGTTGTTAATTTTTTTGCCATCCAAGAATTCGTTTCGGTAGTTACTCCTACAATTTTTTTTTATAACAAATATAATTTAATTTTTTTTAATTCACCTAAAACGGCGTTACAATCCCCAACATTCGCAACATGTAAATGAGGTCCATCCACGTGGGCCACACAAGCAACGGCACCAGTCATCGCAACTGAAAGCGTTTTCATGTTAATAGGATCGCCGGATTTCGGTATAGCCTCATTCGATAGATCTTCATCTAAACGAAGAAAAGCCTGTTCTAACGCTTGACTCATTTCAAAACTTTGTTTGTTACCTACCTAGAATTTGTTTTTGATTCATTTTTTAAATTAAAATTAAATAATTTTCGATTTACCTCTTTTAATCTATTAATATAATTGAGAAAACTATCATTGTAAATGGCACGTACTTCGTCGACAAATTGTACTTTATCGTTGTAAGATTTGATTAAATCTAAAGGATTTTCTACGTTTTCTAATGATTTCATATATTTTTCTAAGGCTTCCGTTGGTAATAGACTTGCAGCGATGTATTTGTAAAGACGTTTCGCTATCACTTGAGCACAAGCACCACCTCCATGACCATCAAACACTCCAAATAATAATCCTAAAAATTAATTAGTTTCATTTCGACTCATGCAATCTTTTTTTATTATTATTACCCGTCGTTAATGTGCACTTTGCTTCCGACCTAGTATCTTCCATTGGATTATTTGACCCCAATTGATTGGAATCGTACGATTTAACAGATCCTTCAAAAAATTCATAATTAAATTCGTTCGTTCGCAGAATTGAATCAACCTAGAACAATAAGAAAATTATCTGTAATTGTCGTCATTTAATCAGATGATGTTGCGGACCTATTTATCTAGTTGTATTCAATTTTTTATTATTCTAATGATAAAAACTGAGTCATTCGTGAATTTATGAATTTATTTTTATTGTTACATTTTGTTATTGCATATTTTTGAAATATAACAGAGTTTTAGCACAAACAAGAATTGCACAATTCTTTTTTAATTAAACTAATTTAAAGTAATAACAATAATAATGATGAAACTGAATATCATAAAATGTTGAAAACACTATATTATTAACACATATTCATATTGTTTTCTGCATCACTCTGGTCTAAGGTTAGTGAGAGTACTGTTTGAATACGAAAATGGTCTCTAAATTATAAAAAAAATATAAAATAGAAAAAAAGAATCACCTTCGAACAATGAGAAATGTTCAAAACTTTTTCGAATAGCTTTAACAGCACGAACTAATGATCTGAATTGTTTAACAAAGATGTTGTTCTTTTGGACAGAGGTACTCTTAGCTGTTCTCGGCGAATTATTTTCTGACATTGAGGAACACTTTATTGGTTTCTTAGCAGCCAAAGTAAACACAACTCAAAATTTGAATAATTATTTAATCACAGAGTTAGACTAACTAGATATATCATTGAAAAATTGCAAAGGCTAAGGATATAATAATATCCCTGGAGAAAAAAAATTGTGTTCGGAAACGTTTCCCTACTTAAAATTAAACAATGACAGTCACTTCTTATTTTTTATCTTGTGGAAGTGACTAAACCTAGTAGCTTTTTTGGCTACAAACTTTACTATCTTTGCCAGGTCGAGTCAAAACTTTAGGAGCTATTCAAAGATAAATGTTATACCTAATTTGTGACAGAGTGGAAAAAATGCATTAAGTCTTAGTCATCTAATTTAGAACTACATTTATACAGGGTGTTAGGTAAACATGCGGCAAA
The DNA here is from genome assembly GCF_036711975.1 of Onthophagus taurus. Classification (NCBI taxonomy): domain Eukaryota; kingdom Metazoa; phylum Arthropoda; class Insecta; order Coleoptera; family Scarabaeidae; genus Onthophagus; species Onthophagus taurus. The sequence goes on from NC_091966.1 coordinate 5,129,999, forward strand.
AATTCTAGGGGTTATTTCTTAGCCTATTCTAAGAATATTTTGTCTTACGATAATTTTTGAAAAACCCCTTTGTTTCGAAGATACAGGGCGAATAAAATTTGCGACAGTAACAACATTTTATTATCAAAAAATACATGTAAAATTGCTCAATCTACAATAAATGTTCTAAATGACTTCCTCCAGCCTGAATACAAGCATTCAATCTTCTCGTCATTGACTGCCGAACTCTTTCAAACACACCACTAGTAGCGTAAACTAATGATTTCAGAGGTCCTCAGAAAAAATAACCCAGGGGGTTTAAGTCTGGGGAGCGTTTCTGCACAAAAAGTTGCGATACACCACGCCAGTAAGTCTTCCTGGTAGAAATACAGGTCCAATTAGATAATCATCCACAATTCCAACCCAAATATTCAAGGAGAATTGATGTTGAAAATAATCTTCACATACCTCATGCGAATTTTCATCTGCTCAGACATGATTATTATGAAAATTCCTTATTGTATTTCTTGAGAAACTGGCTTCATCAGTAAAAAGAATCTGTGTCAGGAATAGAGGGATGCGAACTAATGTTTGCAATATCCATTGACATAATGCAATACCTGGAGAAAAATCAGCAAGTAGTAGTGCTTGAACGCGTTGTGGTAATGTGGTATGGATACAACAAATTATCCTTACGAGTTTTCCAAACTGTTCAATGACTTACATTCAAAGAATATGCAATTCTTCGCATAGAACTACCAGGATCTTCCTCTATCATGTCCAGCACATTTTGTTCCAATTGTACCGTTCTTGCAGTCATTAATCTTCCTGGCCCTCCACTTCGTTTTAATGAGCCTGTTTCGCGAAGACGTCGATGAATGTTTTTGAAGATTTTTCGATCGGGAACATTATGGACAGGACATTGTTGGATGTACAATCATCTAGCTTGCCATCAGCAAGTCCACACATGAAATGCATGTCAGTCATCTCGGCGTTCGTATAAATCATAATAGAGTAGGTACTACACTAACTGTTAAAGACCCGCCAAACAACCAAACCTCACTCAATCTAAAAAAATGCGATCGATGAGACGTATTTAAGTACTTGATAAACTACGTACGCCATACTTTTATTCACATTAATAATTTCAACAAATATCGAATATGGTTGTCGCAAACTTTGTTGGCTCTGTAGCTTCGAAACAAAGGGGGTTTTCAAAAATCATCATAGGACACAATATTCTTAGAATAGGCAAGGAATAACCCCTTGAATTCCTGCCGCATGTTCACCTAACACCCTGTTTATTACCTTAATAATTATCAGAAAAATGGTTTCCAATCATGTTTAACATCACTGCGAGAAATAACCGAGGCAATGATATTGACTACAAATTTAAAGTAGCAAGAAGAAGACAAATAAAAGAACTAATTTTGATTATGAATGAGAAGATGAGTTATTTGCCGAAGAGATTTTATGTTTTTCTTGACAATGTAAGCGCAAGCTTAAGATAACTTGAATCGCTTAAACATGAAGAAAGCATATTTGTTTTCATGTAGAACATAAAAAGATTAAAGGAAATTGGTGAAAGTGAACTTTTGAGACAATGTAGTGACTTTCAAATATCCCTAATAGTAGGAGAAACTTCAGATCTATCTTGGTTCCGAAATATATAACAAAAAAATATTAACTGGATTGTTCCTCACTATCAAAGTAGTTCTAAAAATGATCACCATTACACCCATGATAGCTCTTTCAACAAAACGGAGGTTCTCAAAAGTAGGGTTAAAAATTATTATTTTGTATTATTTTTGCAACATGTATATTTATCCTTTAAACAAAACTCATGCCATGTGGCAGTTTTCATCTTTTTTACAGAATTTGTACTTCATATGATTGCCAGGCCATAGTAGTTTAAAACTTGCTTTTCTGCCACCTAGAGCAGTTCCATGTGGTTCAGTATCCGCTTTCGTTACTGTACAAGCTATAAGCGAAAGTTAACCGACTAACTCATAAATAGATATCGACTAGACAATAGTCGACTTACTGTCTATATGTTACAGCGAATTTACATAATTGGTAAATGGGAAATATGCAAAATTCAGGCAATTCAGGGTGAGGCATTTAAATTATCAATTTTATAAAAAAAAGTTTCAGATAAAACTTTCATCATATGAAGGGGGAAAATATTCTGGATGGTTTTCATTGTAGTGTAGAAGCGCCATCTAGGCCATTCAATTATTAAGTAAGTTTTTTTAAATGGATACATACATTTTTTTCATCACTATACTATTCTCCATAACAAAATAAATAACTTCTATTTGAAAGAAATTTTTATTTAATGAATGTTACGCATAATAAAAATTTAAAGTGCAACCACGGAACACCACAATTAACATCAAGTAGGCTGGAAATATTAAGGCCATAACAGATGGCAATTGTTTTAATACCCATATCTGTCAAAATTTCCCTTAGCAACAAATTCATTAGTTAGGTTTCACTAATTAAGCTTGGAAAGACATACGGTTGTTGAAAAAAATTTAAATGTTCTTTGTTTATGAAGAAGCAGCCAGAAATATAAATGTTGCTATGCTTACTTCAATATGATATTCTCCATGACAAAATAAACAACTTTTATTTCAAGCATTTTTATTTAGCGTGTTTTTATGGATAAAAATGCCAAACAATTACTTCAAACAAACACAACAAAACTCATATTATGCAAGTCTTATCTGAAACTTTTTTTGATAAAATTGATGGTTTATGAGTTATAAGGTCGTCTCAATTTAAATGCCTCACCCGGTATATTTATACAAACAACATGTAGAAAACACTATACTATCACTGTGTAGGTTATTAACACTCAAGTTGAGACCGCGTGGTTTGTATCGTTTAGGCATTGAAAAGCTTGTTGAATATTGGAAAGATTGAAAGCGATTGAAATAAGTGGAAATCGGATGAACCATCGATAAGAGTTTGGTTATATTGCTTCCTATACCTTCCTTGATCATATTGGTGATGTAGGACGTTAGGATGAAGGACGAGCTTTGCCATCTTCCTGAAACACATGATTCGCAGCCGTATGTTTTTAGATGTGTAATCTACCATACTGTTCGACCAGATACTAGAAATATCACTCAGAAAAATCACCAATACAGGTTACACAGGTACCAAAAGTATCCTCGCCTATGTAGACTATGTGGCAATACTAAGTCGGATAAAAACTTCCTTAAAAGAAACCCTAGCAAACATTGAAAGTGAATCAAAGGAAAGAATTACAAAATCAATCATCAAAAATTCTCATACTTTAAAATAAACCATTTTAATTATATCAACAACGATAGACAAGCGAGAAATGACATAACGAAATCCAAGATCTTAGAACAAAGTTCAAAACTGAAAATATACAAGAGCATTATAAGACCAGCCATAACCTATGACTACGAAGCATGGATTCTATTAAAATGACGCGATGAGGAAAGACTAAGAATATTCGAACGAAAAGAAGAATTTATGGCCCAATGCCACATAATAACGGCATATGTGGAATAGGAATGAACCATGAACTAAACAGCACTATAGAAGGCGCTAATTTCATCTGATTAAGGGAGAATATTAAGAAAAGTTGGAAGATGTTGAAAACTCGTCACTTTGCCTGGATCCGCAAACAGTTCTATTAGATCTCTCTGAATCCTGACGATTACCTTTGTTCCAGTTAGCATGATTTTAATTAAACTGTGATGTCAGCTTCTGTGAGCTGTTGTAGTATTTGTTTTATCAAAGACTTGTCTGAAATCGACGTAAATGCTGTACAGTTCCACGTTATTTTAGAGAATTTTTCTTGCATGGTCCGCAAAATGTGGAACATATGGTCTATAATTAAGTAGTCCAACCTAAATCCACTTTGATATTCCCCCAGGATTCATTCGGAGTAAGGTTCAAGACGTTATGTCTGATAGTACTATGTAGGTGGTACTTAGTAGTGTGATGCTTCTGAGTTGTTACAGGTATTATATCTATCTTCCATTTTTTGGAATTAGTTCATTTCTCCACACGACAAGCAAGTTATATTTTTCAATAAAACGTTTCCTAGGCTTGACTTGAGGTTCCGTAACATATAGTGCTTCTCCGGTGTTGGGTTGTTACCTCTAGGAGAACCCCCTACCTGGAGGACCAGCAACATTTCTGTCGGGGTCACCATACTACCTTCGACAATCAGTACCGATTATTTAAGAGTGGCAAAAACTCGTCTTCATAATCTCTCGTCGGCTACATAACGTGCATTCATTTCACGACATGCACCCGGGGTTCATGCAAGTTTTATCCTCGGGGAGCTGAGACTAAAGTTCGTTGGCAGAGCTGCTATCAATTCGTTCAAGGGCGTTTCTCATAGTTTTTGATACTGAGTAGACATCGACATGGGTACTAGGGATAGCCTGGTAGCAACCCGTTTAAGCTTGCGTGCAGTTTACCCGGGTTTGATTCCCGATTTAAAGCACATTTTCCCGGATTCTTTCCTGGACATTTTCTCCCAAGGTTCAAGACGTTATGCCTGATAGCACGATGTATCTATCTTCCACATTTCTGGAATTAGTTCATTTCTCTACACGAGAGGTAAATTATATTTTTCAATAAAACGCTCGAGTTGGCGTTTGGATTTATAAAGGTTTCCTTGATGTATCTCGATTTTACCATCTGTGGTAGTTTAAATTTTCTTATTAACACTGAATGCACAGGGTCAGATCGATATCTTTAAGAATTACTAACAAAGATGTCTTATGAGACAATATCTTAAAATAGTAATGTTCAAAGATATTGACAAGATGTTATCCGAAGAAATAATTTAGTAATTCTAAATTTTGCTAAGTAATAACATTAAACCTGGCACTACTTTTTTGTTCTTAACAAGCTTTTATTGTTCACATACGAGTAGGATTGGGTTACATAGCTGTCTATAAAGCTATGCAAACCAACCCAACCCAACTAGATATAGGATTAGGGTTGGGTTGGATTGCATTGCTTTACAGACAGCTATACAACCCAATCCAATCCAACCCAATAAGATGCAGGTGTATTCCTGGGTTGGTTTGCAACTCTAAAACTGTATCTGGTTGAATTGAGATGGATTGCATAGTTGTCTATAAAGCTATGCAAACCAACCAAACCCAACTAGATATAGGATTAGGGTTGGGTTGGATTGCATTGCTTTACAGACAGTTATACAACCCAATGCAATCCAACCCAATAAGATGCAGGTGTATTCCTGGGTTGGTTTGCAACTCTAAAACTGTATCTGGTTGAATTGAAATAGGTTGCATAGTTGTCTATAAAGCTATGCAAACCAACCCAACCCAACTAGATATAGGATTAGGGTTGGGTTGGATTGCATTGCTTTACAGACAGCTATACAACCCAATCCAATCCAACCCAATAAGATGCTGGTGTATTTCTGGGTTGGTTTACAACTCTAAAACTGTATCTGTTTGGATTGGGATGAGTTGCATAGTTGTCTATAAAGCTATGCAAACCAACCCAACCTAAATAGGTGCAGGGATTAATGATTATAATTAAATACAGCGATAATTTTTAATAAATGAAAACTTTGAAATTATTTTAGTTTCAGAATTTTTCATCTTTTGATTAATTCTAAATAAACCTTTTTAAATTTTTTATCGCAAAAATTATTTACGCTTCATTATCTCCTGATCAATATTTCACAAATATTTAAAAAAAATATGTTTATAGAGCAATCTTATTATCATTTGCGTAATATGATGCAGTTTATCTGTTTTTTTATAAATTAAAAGTTTCCATTCATAATTCAAACTGTATTCCACAAAGTTGTAACTCAAAGTTGTCATGTTTTAGTCATGTTCTATGACTAAGACAAGACAATAGCCGATTTTTTTAAAAGATTGTTTGCGCAAAAATTTCTAGTATATAAAACCAAATTTGGATAAACTAATCGTTAGTAAGTCCAAAGATACTTAGAACGAATAAATTCAAGTTTTAAAACTTTATTAATAGTGAATTAAAAAAAACATGGCTGTTATTCAAGTTATTTTCCTATTTTCATCTGTAAGTTGTATAACTATATTAATTTTAATTAATATTTTTTAATTAATAATTTTTTTTTTGCAGGTTTTATTATTCTCAAACGCATTTTTTTTGCCACCTAATGATGGGTCTGAAATCGGCGATCATTTTCTAAACCAAAAGTTGAATTTTCTTGAGGGTAAATTTAAAAATTCACCTCTAGTAGATTTCGATTTAATTAAACAAAAAATCGAAGCAAAAAGATTAGCGGAGAAAGAAGCTGAAACAAACCCAGAAACGCAAGATCAAAAATTGTGGTTTTTACAAAATAAATTTAACCCAAAATTCAATTTCATCAAAGAAAAAATTGAGTCCAAACAAACCGAAGATCCAAATTTGGACATTTTCAACGATAAAGTAGCTTTCTTAGAAAACCTATTAAGCCAACACTTCAATAACCAATTAAATCACGGAATTTCAAAGCGGGCAATTAAAGAGGAATCAAATCCGGCTTCTGGAGCTGCAATTGGAAATTATTTCTTAAACCAAAAATTATCTTTCTTAGAAAATAAATTTAAAGATTCACCTTTAGTAGATTTTGAGTTGATTAAACAAAAAATCGAGGCGAAACAAGCAGCAAAAGAACAAGAACAACAAATCGCCCAAGAAGAAAATAATGTAACAAATTTATTAAATTATTTGAAACAACTTCATGCCCAAAAATTAACCGAAACTCATCAAATCGCGAAAAGAGCTGTTGAAGAAACCAACGTTAAAGATCCATCGATTGGAAATTATTTTTTGAACCAAAAATTATCGTTCATGGAAAATAAATTTAAAGGAACCCCGATCGATTTTGAAACGATCAAAAATAAAATCGAAGCTAAAAAAGAAGCCAAATTACAAGAAGAATTATTAGAAAATGAAAATGATTTAAATAATGACCCCAAGAAAATTATTCAAGAGAAACTCACATTTTTACAAAATTTTCTTCACCAAATGAAAGCCGATCAATTAAAAGCGATTATTGATAAAATCGAAGGAAATCATAATGTTGCGAAACGCGCTGTAAATGATGAGGGGAATGCTTCCAAAAAAGATTATTATCTTAATCAAAAATATGCCTTTTTGAGTAATAAATTTAAGCAGATGAATATGGATTCTGAAGCACTCCTTCAAAAGATTCAATCAAAACAAAAAGGGGGACAATAATAATAATGTTGTTTTGAATATTAAAAAAAATGTAGTAATTTGTTAAATTTGCTTAATTGTGTTAAATAAAATTTTTGCATTTCATTTTTATTTATTTTTTTGAAATATCACAATTTTGTAGCATTTCTGCATGTGATTTTTATCACACAGCAATACTATAATTTATTGTCAAGTGTTTCACACATTTTAACATTTTTACCAACTTTAACCCATTTTTTGAAGTAATTAAAGAAATCAAAACAGATACAAACAGTTAACTGTCATTTATGAATATTTTTAGTAAAACTTGTTGGACATACAAAAATAATTAATGGAAAAACCTTGTTGATAAAAAAATAGTACATAATTTATACGTTAACTTTAATTCACCCACTGTACCTAAATGACTTTGCTACTTAATCCTTCGTTGTATTTCAAGTTGAAGTACACCAATTTTACCGTATTGTTAATTCATCTTCAAAATAGTTCCACAAAAAAAATATCTTTTTCACAGAAGTATTATGAGGTAATATAAGTACGAAGGCTTTCACAGCCGGTGTATATTGAACTTAAATTTAGAACTAAAACTAGAACTAACACTAGAAACTTTCGGGTTTTGCCGTGCGTCTTTTAAGAAAAGGTTTGACGTTTCGGATGCCATGTTGCAACATTCTTCAGAAACTGGTTCGAAGTCAAGTTTCACGGCAAAACCCGAAAGTTTCTAGTGTTAGTTCTAGTTTTAGTTCTAATTTTAGTTCAATATTATGAGGTATTTGGTTACTTTTTATTACACTTTTTTTTTGTAAACTTAGACACTTTTAACGAATAGTAGTGGAAATGAAAAGATTTAGTAAGCGATCTAGATCTTAGTGATATTCTAGATGTTGTGGCCCTGTATAAGAAAATGTTAGAAGAACTTGTCCCAAATGGACAGAACTTTCGTTTAATGTCATTTTTAAATGTTTATAAACGAATAAAAGACAATAAAAATCTTTCAAGCGAAAAAATTAAATTGGCTTATATTTTGGGGTGGTGTATTGAAATGGTAAATAACTTTTTTTAGATTATTGCATTGCTATAGATGATTTATTTGATAAATCTGAATTCAGAAGACGAAAAAAATGTTGGTATAAACATGAAGGTGTTAACGAAAGAGTTCTTTTGGATGTAATTTTTATTGAAAATTACGTGTATGAAATTAGCTTTGCTGGGTAGGTTGTCAATGTCTGTTTCTTTTTCTAATGGCGGTACAGTCAAATTTCTTTTCCGACGTGTGGCCGAAGGACGAGAGGGTAGACTTTTCGGGAAAATGTGCTTTATGCCGGGAATCAAACCTGGGTAAGCTGCACGCAAGTTTAAACGGCTTGCCACTAGGCTATCCCTAGCACCCATGCCGATGTCTACTCAGTATCAAAAACTATGAGAAACGCCCACTTAATCTGATAATTAGTCAGACTTTCAAAGAATTGATAGCAGCTCTGCCAGCGAAACTTTAGTCCCAGTTCCCCGAGCACAAAAGTTGCATGAAATAACTGCACGTTATGTAGCCGACGAGAAAGGATGAAAGCGAATTTTTACCGCTCTTAAATAATCGGTACTGATTTTCTAAGGTAGTATGGTAACCCCGACAGAAATTCCTGGTCCTCCAGGTTGGGGTTCTCTTAGGGATAACAACCCAACACCGGAGAAGAACTATATGTTACGGAACCTCAAGTGAAGCCTAGGAAATGCGAAAGCAAAAAAGTTGACGGAAGATGGACATGACTATTGGAACTTGAGCCATATGTACTGTTTATAGAAAAGGAGCATTAAAGAAACTAAAGTTAATGTACTGGCAATTCAGGAAACCAGATGAACAGGTACATGGCAAAACAGACAATATTTCACCACAACAATGGAAATAAACATGAACTAAGAGGAGCTTTTGTAGTGGACAATGTAGCCAAACCCAATATTTTAGATATCCTCGCCATAATCAATGCACATGGAGAAACAGACGAAAAGGACGAAGAAACAAAGGAACTATACAGAGAAGTGATTGGAAATAACAGGCTACATGGTATAGTAGAAACCACGAGAGCTGACAGTGACAGATCGCTTAAAAATGGTATGAATCAAGATATGGACGTACGACTTAGATTATTTCACCACATACATTTAAATGTAGGTTATGTTAGTAATGGAGGTTATATGTCAAACATTGTCAAAGATATTATTTAATGATTTTCCTTTCAAAAAAAACATTTTCGGCTTGTGAAAACACTAACAGATTCATGACAACGCTCATAAGACGTTTCGATTTGAGGTTATAATTATAGAGTTACATCCCTTAGAAGCAAGGTCTATAGAACATAAGGTTACCCAATACCGATTCTCCTCTGAGAGGCAAGGTGGGTCAGTGACGTAGCTGGTTCTATGAACAACAGAACACGATGCGAGGTATAAATATTTTATATAGACTGTACCACAGTATAGGCTATCTTTTATTCTGACTGTATCGAACCATTGACGTCAATTTGCGGGGTAATAATCGATACTACAGAGGCATTGGGAATGAGGTAACCTTATGTTCTATAAACCTTGCCTTAGAAGAACAGACGTACTTTTTCAACGTGGCCATTTGAATTGTACAGCAGACATATTAAACTAATGCTATCTCTTTCTAACACACATTACGCTCTAGCGGTTTGTGAACTACGTATGGCATTTGTAAGAGCGGAAAACGATGATTTACTGCCAGCTCTCGTGGCGCCTACTATAACAGCAGCGATAATGACAGAAGAATAATTGCTAGACTCTTGCATTACACAAGAAAAGATATTGATAAATTGACATGAACGTAACCTAACAGATATATACGCAAACAAATCGACCATACCATAATGAACGTAAGGACTTGAAGAAGGGTAAAGTGCGACTCAGACTACCTTCTAGTATGCGCACGATATAGGTGGTGAATATTAAACAAATCCAAAACAAAAGTAGCAGGGAACCGAAAATTAATGTCGACAGGCTGAAGGAACAAACGGAAAGGATAAAATATCAACAGGCGATACAGAGGAAATTGCAAGCAGGAATGGAGAAAGAACCCAATATAGGGACTATAAAGAATGAATGGAAGCAGTGAATGGAGTGGCAGAAGCCATATTGGGACAAAAACCGAGATGCAGGAGAAACGGCTGGTTGAGGATTGTCGCGAAGTGATAGAAAGGAGAAACGAAGTTAGAATCAAATATATACGGAGACCAATTAGACCCAAATAAAATATGTATCAGGAACTGAGAATACAAGCCAACGAGATTCTGAAAAATGATGAAAAAAAAAATAAAAATATGAATGACATCATATTAAAGGCAAAGTAGATTTTAAAGACGATGGTTCGAGGAATCCATTACTTCAAAGAAGGGTACAGGCCAAAAATTTCACTCTGTCAAGGAGACGTATTAGCGAATGAACTATTAAATAGGATAGACAAGTTTGATCTGAATATATACTACAAAATAAAGTAGAGACCAGATATGCTATGGAACCACTATCTTTGGAAGACATCACGAAAGTACTGAGATCTAGAAAGAACGGAAGAGCGTCAGGAAGAAACAACTTCCCAGAAGAACTCTTCAAGTATAGAAGAGACTCAATTGCAAAAAGTACACAGTCTAATAAATAAAATGTTAGTTGGCTAGCAGATATCAAGAATGGAAAACAAGTGTGATATGTCCAATACACAAAACGGGAGATAGACTACTATGTGAAAATTATACAGACATATCAAAGCCTACAAAGTATTCACAAACATCGTTAAAGACAAATTGGAACCTTTGGCAGAGAGAACATCGAGACTGGGCGATCATAAACTGATCAGATATTCAGATAAATTCCGGGAATACGACATAGACATATTATTACATCAACTTCAAAAAAGCTTACGATAACATACAAGTATATTTCAATCAATATTATTATACTTCGACATTCTACCAAAACTAGTTAGAATGATAACCATAACAATGAGTAATACAACAAGTAGAGCGAAGATTTGTAGGAAAGACGGAGAAACAAAAAAAATTTGAAGCCACACAAAGCCTGATACAGGGACATGAGGTGGCACCCATGTTTGTAAGTTGTCCCTAGAAAGACCAGCCAGGATATAGGATCGACTTTATTAAGCCGCTCACACCAAATCATAGGGTATATAGACCACATCAACCTAATTCACTAACTAATTCACGGAACTTCAAAGCTCCTTGTACAGAACAAGAAACCACGAAATCAAATAGGACGAAATATCAAAATAGACGAATACATCTCTGAAGTGGTACAAGAGTTCACATACTTAGGATCTAACATGTCACATGACAATGACAGAGCACTTACACACAGAAACGCAGAGAAACTGGATACACTAGAGTTTTAGTCTAAACGTCTGGTTAGGTATCGTAGGGGGTAGATTGATTTCCTGGATTCGAAGACATAAACCTTTGGTTTATGCAGAACTAGAAACTGTGTAAATTGTTAAATGCTTAACATGGGCAGGGCATGTCCAGAGGATGCTAGATGGAGAGGAGCACCAAAGAAGATACTTCAAGGCCAACCTGGAGGTAGGAAACCCATTACACGATTTTGTTGGTGAGATTGGAAGGATGCCAGGAACATGTTAGGAGCTGCTAACTGGAAAAGAGCATCAGAAAACAGAAATGGATGGAAGAGGAAAATTGAGGAGGTCAAAGATCGAATTGGGCTACACCGCCATTAGATAGAAATAATGATAATTTCATAACAAATCATATATTTAAAAACAAAAGATAGTTTATTTATTAATAAAGTGCAGAATTATAATTTAAATTAGAAACGGGAAATATTCTATCGATAAGACCATAAATAAACACTCTAATATTATTTAAAGTTTCAGTTAATATTCCATTCGAAGCAACATCCCAATTCAAAAATAATCTTTCAAAAATCGATTTTAAAGTTGAATTTAAACTCTCAAATAATCCATTTATTATTCCACCGGGTGAAACGTTATTGATATCATTGTTTGGATTTTGTGCAAAAATAATTGCAACAAACTAAAAATTAATTAATTTAAAAAAAAAATTTTAATTAAAGAAATTAATTAATTTCACTTACGGTTAATATCAAAACAAATAATTTAATTTGAACCATTTTAAACGCTTATTCAAAACAAAGAAACAAATCTAAATAATTTTTTTGTTGAAAAACATGATCTTTTATATTAGAACTAAAATAAACATTATTATCACACCTTAAACAAGATTTGGTTCATGGAAAAGCCATTTTGCAAGGTTTTACTATAGCTTTTATTATTTATACATTTTAATGATGAAAAATAAAGATAAAATTTAATATTTTCCATGTAAAATTTTATTGCAACATGATTAACAAAAATAAATTTAAATTAACACAAATTTAAATGGGAATTCCTTCAATAGGAGTCACCGAACCGATTGTCGAAGACACAGGGAACATTGAATCGATAACATTAAAAACACTATCTCGTAAGTTTATCAAAATTTCCGTTAAGAAACCTCCTGTAGATTCATTTATATTCGTTAGGAAAGTATTGATAATAGTTCTTAGAGCGGCATTAATGGTGCTGTAAAAGCTAGCAATAACTCCACCGAATATATCGTTTATTCCACCATCTGTAACTTGACGTTTCGAAATTTGATGTGATTTTGGTTGAACTTCCTTGATGTTATCGCTTTGAAATTGTTTAAGAATATTTAAAATCCCGATTAATTTAATTTTTATGTTTTCCGATGCGTTTGTAAGATTTTTCTCTTCGTCCTGAACTAAATTTTCGTTCAATGGCAACGAGAAAGTTTTAGATATCACTAGAAACTAATCAAAAATTATTTTTGATTTCAAAAAGTATTTAGTTACTTACAGAAATTAATAGAAAGATTAATTTAGCCATTTTTTCAGAAATAATATAAACTCGATTTTAATTCTAATCTTTGCAATTATCTTCTTCTTACTAAAACCGGGATAATAAAACATTTTTGCTTTATATGGTTTATAAATTTTTAGGTAAATAATTAAATTGTGTCTTTTTTTAGAGTGACGTTCTATGTTGATAAAGGGATAAGGAATCTATTGTATTCATGTTTATGTCATTTTCAGTAGAAAAATATGTTAGGCGGAAAAATTGTGTATGTAATAGTATAACTACTACTTATTTTATTACGTCAAGTTCTTAGATTTTGATATTTTCAACATTCGCTTCTATGTAAACGTACCTTTCTTAAATTTGGATTTAATTTAATTATATACTGCAAATTGGCGAATTATATAACATTTTTCGAAATAAATGCATATTTTCAATATTTTAAGTTTCTATATAGTTTTTAATAAGTTCCAGTGTGCAACAAATAAGTGTCAGGCGAGAAAATATTCTCAGTAGAACAGCATCTAGCAAGTTTAAAACACATAGAACTGGAGAAAAGATATATCCAAGTCAAAAGATGTTCAATTTGCAAAAGCTCTATGTAGCGCACTAATTTCCGTTGATTGACCTCTAGCTAAAATGCGCAACAAAAAATTAGTATTGTTCCTAGAATTATACACAGAGTACAAAGTACCATCGGAAAGTAGTCTTCGCATACAGAAATGCATAAACGATTACTTCTTGAGGATTTTAATTGACGAAACAACAGATGCAACAGGAAGATGTGGCTAAACAACAATTTTTGTTTCGTGCTTGATAAAGCGAATCATATCACTATCGCAAGGCTTTTCGATGTTTCTATTAAGATTTTGGGTGGGACTTTCAACAGAGACATGATTTTATTCTTTGTATCAGATGCTGCTCCCTACATGGTAAAAGCAGCTCAGGCCATACAAACTTTTTATCCAAAAGTGACACACTTAACTTGTCTTGCACACGGACATCATCGAGTTTGTGAGCACATTCGAGACATGTACGTACACTAACGTCGACCGGCTTATAGCCATTGTGAAAAAAGGATATTTAAAAGCGCTATCAAGAGTAGCAATTTTTGTGGAGTACATGGATTGAAGCTACCATGCCACTAACTTCTAAAAACTTGGGAATGTGTTTGATGCATTAGATGAAGACGACACTGCGCCAATGAAAATTCCAGAAAAAAAAGACCTACTAAATGACAATACAATAAAATCAGACTTTAGAAACATCTGGGCTACCGCTTTCTACGTAGGTTGATGTAGTGACACAAGCTCAGGACTTAATTAATGGCATAAAAACTGCAGCTGCTAACTTAGTTTTTCAATAACAATAAATAAATTGTTAGTGAAGCACTGGCATTTAAATTTGCACCTGTAAGTTCAGTGGCAGTAGAACGAAGTTTTGTAATGTATAAGTGAGATGTTTGTCATTTATTGTAATCAAAATTTAAGCTAAATCTGTTTGTTTTATTTTCTATTTGTCTATTTATATTATAAGTCGAACTAATAAATATCTCGTGTAGGTATATAAATAGAAATCATTTTTCATTTACTTTGTTTAACTTCACCTACAGACTTAAAAGATATCCATATTTTAATATTTAATTCTAATTTTTTGTAGCATATTTTTGAACATTTTGTAAGCGCTTAAACTAACATTTTTTAGCATATTTTAGGTTGCCCCAGTTATCACCATTCAATTTAATCGACCACAACCCAATCACATCTTCATCTATCCCAACATAACCTCAGTTTCACTTTCATTCACTCCAATCCAGCCCCAATCTCAACTTCAACCTACCCAACTCAAAATCACAACCACCAAAGAAAACTCACAACTTCATCTGGTTCAAGACGTTCTTTCTACAATCAAACCTAAAACTTAAATCCAAATCTTCACCCAATAAATAACTTCTATACGATATTTCAACTCAATTTCTTTAAATCCATAGAATTTTAACCTAATCCCATCTTATCTCTCAAGCCAATCGCAACCACATCTTTACCTAACCAATTCCAATCTCGTCTCCAGACAACCCAACCCAAATAAAGCCTCGTCTCCGTTCAACTCAATCAAACACTATCTTCATCCTACTCCATCAAGAAAGCAATTTGAAATTCCATTCTATCCAACTCAACTTAAACAGATACTTTATGCATATCGTCATTCACTCGCACATCATCTCCATCAAACCCAACTAAAACCTTATTTCCATATAAACCAGCGAAAGCTTATCTCTATCCCGACGCAACACCAAACTTATTTCTATACGGTTCTATACAACATTCTGGTTGAGCCGTGCGTCTATTTACAAAATGTTTGATGTTTCGTATGCCATGTTGCAAACTTCTTCAGAAACAAGTTCGAAGTCAATCGTCAAACACTTTTTCAAAAAACGGACCGCCCAACTCAAAAGTATCTAGTTCTAGGTCTAGTATTAGTCCAAACCGCATCTTCTTCCAACTTGATCTCAATCTTGCAACTTCATCTACAATCTTCAAGCCAATCGCATTTCTATCCACCCTAACATAACTCCAACTTTATCACGTCCCTGAACGTTCCAAATACCATCAAACCTAAATCCAAACTTTCATTCAATTAATCAGTCAATAATGATCAACATGTGTTGCTACACAACTGAACAACATGCTCATCTCCAATCCTAAATCACATTTCTACCATACACTACCCCACTCATCTCTCAACTCCATCCAACTCTACCTCGTCTTCAGCCAGTGCATCTCAATCTATTCAACTAAATTTCAAGCTTATCATCAAGAAACACAACTAGAATCTTGTCCATCCTCTAATCCAATTCTCCAATCATCTCCATCCAACCCTGTTTACTGCCTCAGCCCATATCTAAATACAAATTTAAGGCAAACTTTTAAACCAGCGTAACACAAACAAAACCTCGTCTTCGTTCAAATCAAATCTCTGTCCAACTCCAACAAAGCTTATTCTCATCTATCTCAACCTCATCAAACTCAATTTTATCTTCGCCAACCTCAACACAACTCAACGTCACATCCAGCTAACTCAACTCAAACCTCATCTCCATCCAACTCTATTTCATCTTAATCCATCTCAATCCAAACCTAATCTTTATCCAACTTAATTCCAAGGATATTTTCAACAAATGCTATTATAATTTCAGCCAGCATAGCACAAATAAAACATAGTTTCAATTCAAGTCAATCCAATACAATTTCAGGTTCATCTCTGTCCAACTGAAAATAAGCCTTATCTTCATCTACTTTGACCTCAACCTTATCCAACTCAATCGCATCTCCACCAACCCTAACACAACTCAACATCCACTCGAACTAAGCCAACCACAAATTCATACCCATCCAATCTAACTCAACCTCAGCATTAACTACATCCACTTCAGAACGTCCAGCTATCATCAAATTCCAAACTTAAATTCACATGAACTTTCAATTAATCAATAATTTTCAATTGCACAACATCCTTAACAGCCTCATCATCCAACATGTCTTATATCCAGTCCAACCCAACGCAGACATCACCTTTATCCATTTCGACCTCAATCTCAACCTAATCCAACCTCATCTTCAACCACTAGAACAGATGCAAATCTTGAGCAGCAAGTCATTTATAAACTTCAAATGTGGAAAATATAGGGTCCCAGAATTACTAATTAGTGAATTTGTACAAAATTATTCAATAAGCTAAACATATTAGAAGCATTTTTTATTTATCACATTACAATATCTTTATAAAATATATCTCAATTAACTTAAACCAACGCATTAGCAGTAAAATAAAAATTATGAACGACCTCTGTAATCAATCCATAATTCATCTTATACTGATACCTTGCAAACATTTTAAACATCGCACTCAAAAATACATTATCCGGATACATTCGTACAGCCACATCATTTAATTTATCATAAAATAACAAATTCAGATTATTCAAATCTATCCTTAAAGTTCCATCTTTAGCCAAAACCAAATCCGAACCCAACTTAGAATTTATCGAAACCGCAAAGAATGGCAAATTCATTTTTAACAATCCCGCCGCAAATGGAATTTGATATTCGGGAACTTGAAACACTTTCATGATTTCATCAAAAATCATCTTACTTATTTCTTGTTGACTTTTTCCTTCGAATGAATTAATAATTGTTGGAACATCGATTGTTGTATTCGATAAAATTCCTAATAAATAACTTTTAATTACTTCTTGTTCATCATTTCCGGTGAGATTTAAAGTTGTTGAACGATTTTGAAGATTGATGATTCCCAAATTAATCATTGCTTTGATTATTGATTGTAATGAAGATGGCAATCGTGGAAGAATCGCGTCGACTAAAAGTGTTAAAGTTGCTGGTGGTAATTTTTTATTTTTGTAAATATAATCGATTACGAGAATTCCATCTGATAAAATTTCATCGTTTAAATTTAAAAGAAATAAAACGTTCATTGGGTTTATGTTAAAATGGTTTAAAATATTTTTGATCGGTGATATGATTATTTCGGTTATCGGTGTAAATGATATTAAATCATAAATATCGGTTTCTAATAAATACAGTTCGTTGCAAATATTTTTGTAATTAATTTGGCAAGTTTTAGTTGATGGGTTAAATCCTTGTCCATCAGGACAAGTTAATTCTTTAATTTCTAAGTTACCACTTTCGGTTGAGGTAAAACATTCGTAATATTTTAAACAATTCCTTGTATTTGGTAAAAATCCGTTTGTTGTACATCTTGTTTTACAAATTTGTTTATCCAAGTCGAAAATTTCAGATTCTTTGCAAGCTTTTATAGAAAATTTACTTGAAATGCAAGAATAATAAATCGAAGAATCTCCCGGATATAAACTTATTGAATCTTGCAACCCACACGTTGGTAAAACAACACAATCTTCATCACTTAATTTTAAAATACATTTTCCGTATGTTTGTTTGTAAACGTAGTTTTGTGCGCACAAAAAATCTTCGGATTTTAAATCAACAGAACATTTATGAAATAACCCACAATCTTTTGTGTGTGGTAATAAACCCTCCCGAAGACAATTAAACCGCGAAATAGATGCACAGCCATCAAATGGGGTCGAAGTACATTTATCAGTGGAAGGGTCGCAATAAATATTTGCTTCCCCAGTTAACCCACTTCCACATATTTCCGTTGTCCAATGTGTTAATCCGAAGAAATTTATACATTGTTTTCGCGAATAACAATCGTAACAAGATAATCCGGCGTATTCACAATTCGGTTTTGAAAAACCATCAATTTGTTGGACCTATAATTTATTATTAATCAATAAATTAATGATTTATAATTTTGTTGTACTTACAGCGAGAAGCAATAAAATAAATAGCATTTTTAAAACATAAAACGTGTATACTGAATTGTTCTCATAAAATAACTAGGTTGGTGTCAAATCCATTTTTCTTATCTCATATTTTTTGTTTGCCAAGGAAGGTTTTTGGAATTGTTAAGGTGAAGGTTTTTGAATTATTATGTTATTGTGTGTGAGTTTAACATTGTAAACTACGTAGATTATAATGTAAATAATTTGTCATTCATCTAATTAATTCTATTCATATTTCGTAGACAATTTTAATTATTATGTAGAGTTTCAATTTTTATCAATTCATTATCAAATTATTCTCCACTGATTTTTATTGGAAAAATAGTGTATGTTTTGGAATGAAAATACGAACTCAATCCAAAATCAGTCCATAACATGAGCAACCTATAGCGCCATCTATCATTCACTAGAAGCATTAGAACTCATAACAATTTTGAATTTAGAGATAAGGTAACAGCAGAAAGACAGATTCAAAGAAATGATTCATTCCAACACAATCTGTTACGATTGTAGTCCACAATACACAGCACACTCCACATACAATGGAGTTTATCTATTGTACCTTAAGGTCATATTCAATAAATCTGGTGTTTACACTCTTAGAAGGTTGCGAAATCTGTTAGCTGTACTGGTTTCTTGAAGATACTTCATCTTGCTTTGATCATTTTGATCGGTTATGATTTCGTGACGTGCTGGCGGTTGTCCATCATAATGCCGTTTCCTCTGCTAATAAATCTGTGCTCTTTTCTCCGATTATTTCGGTTCGGTATTCGTAACACCAGTTATTGGTGTATATCCTGAGGGGGGTTAAATTCATAATATGGATTCCATTGACTGTTTTGATTTTCTGGAGGTTAAAGAGGTTATTGATGGTGTAACCGCGAAACCTGTATGGTTAATATTTAATATGTCACTGCGCTATGGCATCTTTCCTTCTGTATGGAAACAGTCTGAAATTACTGTTATTTTTAAGTCTGGCGATCGAAGTCTTGTAAACAACTATCGCCCTAGGTAGCATCCACCTGGATATTTTATATCGATTTCAGCAAAGCTTTTGATAAGGTTGATCACAATTTAGTACTCTTAAAACTGGAACGCATAGGAGTCGCGGGTATCTTGTTTTTGCCTCTTATATCTTCAATCGGACTCAGGTAGTCATGTTTGGTGGGCACTCGCCTGACCATATTGTTATGACTTCTTGGTACTTCAAGACAGACATTTGGGACCACTTTTGTTTATAATCTACATAGGAGATATAGCTAAATCTTTTCCTAACTCCAGATATCTCATGTATACTGATGGCTTTAAATTTTTTTCTCCAATTAGTAATCTCTCGGATTGCATTACCATTCAAACCGACCTGAATAATTTTATGACTACTGCGAAAATAATAATTACATTTAAATATATCGAAATGTCATAACAATTCATTAAATTCGATTATGAGCGCAGGTCTAGTGTACTGCATAACGTCGATTCTATTAAAGACTTGATGAAGTTGTGGCTAGAGCTAATAAGATGCCGGGATTCGCATTGCTTATAATTTCTATGTATAATGCCTTTGTAAACAGTATTTTATGTTTCGGAATCCTCATTATGATATTTATGTTAATAGAATAGAGTGAGTTCAGATTAGGTTTCTGAAATACCTTTCCTATCGATTTCGTCATCCTTATACAGATTATTTATTTGTCTGCCAAATCTATCATATGCCCATGCTTCAGCAACGTAGATATTGTAGTGATGTTTGCTTCTTGCTTAGGTTAGTCAATGGTTATTGCGACTCCCCATATCTTCTCTAAAGAATTGACTTGCATGTTCCTCCTCATCGGTTACGATGTGATTTTTTATTTTACGCACCAACAGCTCGAATCAGTTCTTATAAAAATTCTCAAATCGTACGGATGGAAAGAGCAGTAGATTGCCTTAGGTTGGACATACTTGCCCTCACGCCAATCAATTTTACACGTGTTATTCGAAGCGAATTCATATTGGAATAAATGGAAAAGGCGTTTCCAACACCGTTGGAAGTTGCATATGGAGGGGTCTCAACGCAGGAGGATTAAAGATATATAGAAACTCCTTTGGTGATCACGCAGTGAAGCCCCATTTGTTGACAAAGGACTTTACCTAAACCTTATATCTTAGGTTCAACGGTGCAATCAGAGTTTCTTGGCAGGCAAGCCAATAAACGTTATGATAATGTCAGGACTATTGTAAATCTACTTCCAGTGAGAAAAATATTGCAATGTAGGATGCTCAGGAATCAAATGTGTCCTTGATAATTCCTTCCACGTGATGTCCACCTGCTGAAATATTTGCGATAAAGTTATCATCCTGTAATCTGACATATGAGCATTTTCAATCGAAAGAAGTGATCAAATCGATTTAATTTTAACGCATCGTATTTTACCACTTTTATTCTCTCTCTTTACAGCTCTACAGCCCATATTGAGCCTTGGCCTCCCTCAACCTTTGCCTCTAATTTTCCCTATCTTTGGCCCCTTTTTTCCAGTTTCTGCCCCTGATAATCTCTTTGGCGTCCCAGTCAAATACAGTATCTTTCTTTAAAAATATTTACAATTTCTGCCGAGTTCCGAATGAACGTCCATGATTCACTACCATAACTTATAATTCTAATGATTGTTTTATATAAACGAATTTTAGTGTCTCAGTATTCGGTAAAATGGAACTCCTTCTGCCATTTTATTCCTCTGCATGCGTCTTGATAATTTCACCTCAAGGTATGCAAAAAGTGGCACCTGGTTTTTGAACCCGGTTATTTTAGCATTCTTTTCATTATGTTTATAGTTGACATATTTCGGATTTAATGATTAATAGACCTGAACTTATCACTTACTTGTTCCTTATCTGTTAGTCAGGTACAACAGGGTGGGTGCCAACTCATCTCCTTGTTTCAGACAATATGGGATCCAAAAGAGTATATGTAAACATGCTACACTACATCTCTTATAGTCTGTATAAGCTGTATCAGTTTAGCTGGGATATCAAAGTATCTTAGGATCTCGTAGAGTTTTATCTATTGATAGAATACTGAAATCTACAATCTTCAAATTTGCAGCTTTTGGTTCAGAATAGTTTGGATTAAGTAGTTTCCTAGTTTCCTTTTTGTGTATATGGAATATATTACGGCGCGCACTTACTAAAAATGTTCACGAGAAGCAAACATACCGCGCGTGATGACGTCCAAATACCGCGCGGCAGCGCTTATTATAAAACCCTTATGGTTTTTTCCATTCGTTAGGTAAATTTTCTTCTTCCCAGATCTTCTACAGTAATGCGTAAATATTCTTAGCCATCCACCTTGATAAGTACTTCATCGCCCTGATGGTATGCCATCAATCCCTGATACCATTCCATTTCTTAACACAGTAATTGCATTCTGAACCTCAGTGATGGACATAGGCTCCATGGCATTCTCATCTTATTGGTGTGGTAGCCTGTTGTCCATTCCCAAATCAGTTTCTGCTTTATAGTCTAGTATTTAATTTTGACTAATATTTATTAGTCAAACCAAGTTTTCTTTATGGCTCCTCAACTATTCCAAATACTTTCCCTGCTGCCTCTTCCATAATTGTCTTAATAATTTTCCACTGGATATCAATCATCAGATTCTGCTGCTTTCATATTTTCAGAAAACGCATTTTTTCTCGATCTTTTTCTTATATAACTATATGATTTGATACATTCATCACATAGAGGGATTTATCCTCTATCAAAGTATGAAAAAAAAACATATGCATCCCATTTAAAATAACAATGTCGGTTGCCATAGGAACGAAACAAAAAACGATACAAACAAGCAAATATCGCCAAAAAATGCGCCACAATTAATAAAGAATTTTTTATTTGAAACATTTTTTTTAAAACCACAAATGGCGAAGTTATTGGCTATATTCAAGATATTTGACACACCCTGTATATGTACTCTCTTACAAAATATGGTAATTACAACATAAAGTGTTTTATTGATACTTACTAAGGTAAAGAATTATAATAATTAGTTTTCAATTGATTATCAATATGAGTAATGTTTTCTTCATCATTTATAATTTTATAATTGCAATAATTATTACCTTGCTTCATAATATTTAAAATAATAGAACGATTTCTTACACATATGAAATACCAATCGCTTCAATCAGCAATTATTAATTAACATCAACAATACTAAACATGAACTTTACACTTATGTTGAATATATTTATACGATTTATTGACGTCTTTATTTATAGATTAACTTCGTAGCGAATATAAAAAAAAACCTTACCTCTTGTGGTGTTAACTTTGCTAGCATAGGCCTAGTCTCTTTCGGATGATAGTGCCGACAGCCACATAACCTCAAATTGTTCTTGTTTTCGCCAATGAATTGAAGACGGTGCAAACCGTTTCCCCAACAATAAATCGATCGCTTTCCATTTGTTAATTGAACAGTTTTCGGGAAATGAATAGTTTTTCCAAAATAAAAAAGGCTATGAGTCCTGTATGCCACTACCATTGTCACACATGTGTACTTGTTGTGTTCTCTCTTAACAATGTGTCGTTATCAAACCTGGGATATTTATAGGCATAACAGCCGTTTAATAGCGCGTAACGATGAAGAAAATACCACGACACTGTCCTACATCGGTACCAATCAGCATTTTTTAATTAGAAATTCTATTTTTGTCATATTTTGAAATTTGACAGTTGCCGAAATGTCAATCTCGTGCACGTATTGGTTGATTAATAGAGTTGCTACGTTACCGACTTTATGTAATTTTATTTATTTATTTTTAAATTTCTTTTTTATAAATAATAATTTTTATATTATTTTGATTTAATAAGAAATTAATTTAAATATAACGATAATTACATAGTTAATTATTTTAATTTATATATCAGTGCTACCAACTTATTTTTGATTTAAATTTATTTTTATAAAATGTAAAAAATGTAATTTAATTTATCTTTCCTTTTATGTTAAAGCCATTATTAAAAATTTCTTATTGTATTTTGTAATATAACATATTTAGTTAATGTCATTTGTATAACCAACAAATAAAACTTTGGAATATAAAATTTATTAATTAATTTTTTAGTCAAATTTTAAATAACCATTATTCCAGTATTATTAATTAATTATAATAATTACATTAATAATTATTTCATAACAATCCCTTGTAGACGATTTGCAAGAACCCTTTCAAAATGCGTTCCGTCCCAATACACCTTTCCACAATCTTCACAAATATAAAAGATGTCGTGCTTATTCAAGATCCCTTCAGGTACATCCCTAATTTGAATTTTAGCACCGTTTCTTGTCATACACAATCCAAAATCAATTTTCTCTTCAGTACCTTAAAAAGAAAACATTTAGAATCATTTTTTATAATATTCAAAATTTATCTCACAAGTTTCCCATTTCCTTGTATATGAAATCGGCGGTGGACAAAAATCGTCATCTTCGCTAGAAAATCCAGTCGCTTCGTCAGCTAAATCGATTGCTTCCGCATACTCAAGTTGTCTAGCTTTCGAATCTTCTAAAGCTATAGCATTTATGGTCGATTTTGATATTTTCACGAAAGAATTACTATTGCAAGACTAAAAAAGCATATTTAGACTAATTAAAGTTTTATTATTATTATTAGGTTTATTTACTTGGCACCTACTGAACACGTCATCTTTCGTTACCGTTACATTAAAATATTCTAAAACTTTCTTTAATTGTTCGTCTACGTCTTCACTTTGTACGTTAAAACAATGACCAGGAGTCACGTAACCATTTAGCTATAAAAAAATATAGAAATGCTAATTCTAATAATAATATTAATCGAAAAACTGAAAATAACATAATTACAGGTAAAGTTGAGATATCAGAAACCTCAATTTTATGAGCTGCAAAGAAAAAGGCATAGGTTATACGTCGGTAAGTTCAGCAACGACACTACAGATAAATTTGTAAAGAAGTATCTAGCAACGAAGAGACCCAAAGAGCAATTCAGCGTAAACGAAATTAAGAAGAGTAATAAAAATAAAAGCCAAATAAAATCTTTTAAATTCTTCATTTCCATTTTTCCAAAATCTTCATCCCAAGCCGACTTTTCATTATTAATGCATTTTAAAATATCGAAAGATTGCCAATTGTCTGACTGTTTTATCTGAAGAGTGCAAAACTCTCACCATTTCCAATATTGCGGAGATGGTATGCCTTAAAGATTGCATTAACCCCAGATCCATTGGCTGCAAAAGTGATGTATTTGAATGCATGTAAACAACTTTGACAGCCAATGGTGTTATGATTTCGTCCAAGTTTTGAGGATGTCCTGGAGCATTGTCCAAGAAAAGACGTACCTTAGGTGTTAATTCATTTTTTTCACAAAATCGAAGCACAGCAGAGCAAAGATAATTTGTATACTAATATGTGAAAATAGCTTGTGTGACCCAAGTTTCTTGTTCAACTTCCAGTAAAATGGTAACTAACATCGGTTTAAGTTTCAAGGTTCCTGAAACGTTCATTCCTAGCAAAAGAGTTATTCTATCTTTCGCAACTTTAAAACCTGGAGCAGCTCTTCACTAGAAATAAAAGTTCTTAAATACTGTTACTTTTTAAATAATAAATAGTTCTAGACAAATTAAATTTGGTTTACTTCAACGGCATATATTTAACTAAAGAAAATTGCAAAAACAATGTTACAACTCTCAGTTACTTTCAAGTTACACTTAAAAATGTAAATTAATAACGCAAAAGACAAGTATGCTTTGAATTCGCGAATGAAAGCCTAGTAAAGATGACTGAATTCAGTTGTAAATTTTCGTTGATTCGAAGCGTCATGAGGCATCTTAGTGAAGTGCAAGTTGCTCGTGCTATCGCCCGTATTCAGCATGGCCACTCTGTTCGACACGGATCTTCGAGTTTCCCCTTCTGTTATTCAGCGTTTATGGAATCGGTTTCGGAAGACTGGCCAACATGTTAGAAAAGCTGGACAAGGACGAAAACGAAAAACTACTCAAAATCAAGACCGATTTCTTGTCCTTTCCTGTCTATGTACGCGTACTGCCACAGCACGACACCTCCTAAATCACCTAAGACGAGCACATGGAATAGAAATTTCCATAATCAAAACTGATCAAACTGTTAGAAACAGATTAAAAGAAGCGAATTTGAAACCTAGAACACCTGTCCGCGAACCACGCCTTACGCAGCATGAATGACAACACAAAACCTAACTACAAAAACAACGCGAATGAGGTTTGCTCTGGATCACAGAGATTGGCAACTTCGTCACTGGACGCCTGTACTGTTTACAGACGAGTCCAGATTTCGTTTAACTCGTTGCGACGGTCGAGTACGTGTATATAGACGTCCTAGTGAACGCTACGCAGCCGCTACAATAAAGGAAGTGAATAGATTTGGTCGGGGATCTGTTATGGTTTGGGCTGGAATCACTATAGACAACAGAACTGATCTTGTTGTTATTGCTGGTATACTAAATGCCATGAATTACATCGAAAATATCTTGGAGAACCATGTGGTGCCTGCTTCATATGGGGTCGCTCAAAATTTCATCCTAATGCAGAACAATGCAAAGCCGCATACCGCCAGCATCACCAGAAACTTTTTGCAAGAACGTGGAATTCAGATCATGGAATGTCTGGCGTTAAGTCCTGACCTCAATCCTATTGAACATGTCCTATTCAATTGAGATAGCAATATAGCAGTAGCTAACCATGGCAACCAACAGTTTCAGATATTAAAAATTAATCATTGTCTTAATAAAGTATCTGAAACAACTGGTTGCCATGGTTACGTATGGCTACTGCTATTTTTCTACTTTAAATGAATCATGAAACTTCAAGGCAATATTTTTCGAAAATTTTATTATGTAGCTAATATCAATTTTGGCGGTACCAAATTTAGAAAAAATCCTCTTTCATATTCCATAATACAGATGGGGCTATTTGAAAAAAATAGCGATGACGTCAAAACTTGTTTAAAAATGGCGGAAAAAATTTGAAATCTATACCAAAAAATTGCAAAAAATAGAAATCCTTAGACCCGTCTCAGCGATATCTCCATAAACTGTTATTAGTTGTTTTAACGAATTTATCCGTTACTTTTGGGAAACCCTGTATAATTCTTCATCCGAATTTTAATATTTTATTTTATTAATATATGGGAACAAATGTAGTATATATAAATATATAGTAAATATATCTGTGTGGGTGGGGACACAGAGATATTTAGTTTTTAATACATAATGTATAACACAAATAGTGTATTTTTGTTTTCTGATCGAATAGGTGGATTATTCATTTGTTGATTTATTATTTTTCTTTTTAGGTCTGCATTTTGCTGTATTTTAAGGAAGATATGATTTTGCAAAATTAATGTCCGTGTTCTTAGTCTATTTGAACAATTATATCTAGAACAATTTGAATCAGCAAAGTTTGAGTTATTTGAATTGTTCTATGTGTTTTAATTCTTAATGTGTAATTGAAAACCACTGACGCAAGAATTATTGACTCAACCTTCTGAAAACTTTAATTTTCAAAGAGTAAAGTGTCCTTCATAGAGTTGTTCTAGTGAAAATAGTAGCTGTTCCAGATTGCTTTAGATATAATAAGTATACAGGGTGTATCTGAATGACTGCAACAAACTTCAAGGGGTGATTCTTTAGTGAATTTTAAGGGTACTTTGATATATGAACCATGGGCGACTTTGGCTCCCCTAAGGAGCTACACACCTCCAAAAATAGCGGAAAATTTTGGTTTAATTTCTTTTTCTCAAAAACCATAAACGCTTGGAAAATGAAATTTGGGGAATATGTTTAACTCATAATAGGGCACGTTTTGACCCTATTTGTACTTTCAATCTACCCTTCTAAACTACTAAACGTAAACACCCCCGTTCAATTTATGCCTAGATTTTTTTTATCAAGATGATAAATACATTGTTAGATAGATAAAACTATTCTAAAACTTTTTTATCTCTCTGATGTTCTTCTAAAAATTAATAATTTCTGAGAAAAAAAATAATTAAGCAAACACTAACTGCTAAGCTATAGGGTTGTTAATCGAAAGTTGGAATTAATTTTAAATGAAAAAATCTTAGAAGGCTTTGCAATCTTTGTCAGAAATATTTTTGACGTTTAAATATCAGTGGTTTTCTTACTTTATTATTGTTTTATTTAAAATTTTGAAACGTCGAGTGAACGAGCGTAAATGCGATAGAACTTTATTCAAAAATTAATTTGAAAAACAATAATAATAGTAAGAAAAACTGACATTTAAGCGTCAAAAATATTTCTGACAAAGATTGCTACGCCTACTAACATTTTTTCATTCAAAATTCATTCCAACTCTTGATCGACGACCCCGTTGTTTAACGGGCAGTGTTTGCTTTACTATTTTTTTTCTCAAAAATTAGTCGCTTTTGGAAAAATTTCAGAGAGACAAAAAAGTTTTAGAATACTTTCATCTATCTATGTAAAATTTTTCTAATGTATTTATCATCTGCATAAAAAAAATTTTCGCAAAAATGCAAAGAGGGTGGTTACATTTAGTAGTTTAGAAGGGTAGGTTGAAAGTACAAATAGGGTCAAAACGTGCCCTATTATGAGTTAAACATATTCCCCAAATTTCATTTTCCTAGCGTTTATGGTTTTTGAGAAAAAAAAATTAAACCAAAATTTTCGGCCATTTTTGAAAGGAGTGTAGCTCCTTAGGGGAGCCGAAGTCGCCCATGATTCATATATCAAAGTACCCTTAAAATTCACTAAAGAATCACCCCTTGAAGTTTGTTGCAGTCATTCAGATACACCTGTATATTTGTAATATAGAATTGAAAATAGAAAAACTATGGTTACAGCAATCAACTAAACATTTTAGCAACCAAACCTATTTTTAGTTATAACTTCGTAATGATGTATCCCATAATTTTGATTTTCTAGAACAATAACTAGGACAACTAGAATAACCCAGAACAACAAAGAAAAGTTGATATTCCCAAAAATGGGGAGCTAGTCAAAAAAACGTTTTTTCGGTTTTTCTCGCCGAGTTTTTATTTTCTCTATTTGCCGCTTTGGAACAATGTAGAACAACTCTAGAACAATCTAGCACAGCAATGAAAAATTTAAAAATAAAAATGGGGAGCTAACTTCCCGCACTTCTAATGTTATCTAAATTTTCCATAATTGTAGTAACATTTGATGAAGTCAAGTTTAAAGACTTTAGGGCAGGTCTGTTCAGTATAGGGGGAAAGACCGATCGAGACGGGGATTTACATAGCAAACTACGTAGCGGCATAATTGTGAAACGGCGTAAATCGAGAGCTAAATTGAGCAATAAAAATTATGATTATTATTAAAGTTAGTTGTAGTAATAGTTTAAGTTCAATTAACACCGGCTGTAAAAGCTTTGGTATTTATATAGAAATGGTAATTTAGAAGTTGTCCAAATTAACTTACGGTATTAAAAACTGTTCCACGTGTTAATATAAATCTCCTTTCATCTTGATAGAATCTTACACATTCTTGATGGTCTTCGTTATTCTCGAGAATTGCAGTATTGATTCCACAACGTCTCAAATTTTTTCCTAAACCCTGTAACATTGAATCGCAGACAAATTTGACTTGTTCGGCTGGTTTTGGTTCATAATGCGGACTTGGAGGTTGGGGATTAATTCTTGGACCATCTTTTGATTTCTATTAAAAAAAATAATTTTTTCTTAATATTTATTTTAATGTAAATATTTTTTTTATGAAGTTACCAACCCCAATATTTGTACGCGATTTTTTCTTTTTCCCTTTAGAAACGGTCATCAAATGATAACAAGTATCCTCAAAAGGAAATCCAACAGATTCCGAACAACGCCTTAACACATCAAAAACTTGAATCAAACAATACGCATCCAAAGCCGCATAATGCAATTGACTTTGTCTTAAAGGTCGTCTTTCCCAATTTGAGAACTGATCGGATTTATCCAAAACATACCCAAGACAAATTTGTACTAACATGCCCAAACTAGGACCACCGGAATGAACCTCAAACGGTAATTTCACTTTTGGGTGTTTGTCGATTTGTTTCCAAAGTGTTAACAAATCTAAAAAGCCCCCGTTTTGATTGAACGATAAACTTGGAAGCGATTGGAGAATCATGGAGGTGTCACCGGTAAATGAAAAACCCAATTTTAATATATCACAATTATTGAACACAGTTTTGCCCAATTCTTGCCATAAATTAGCTTGATGAGCGAGACTTATCGTATCTAGAATGTAAACAGCTCTTCTTGAAGCGATTTGCATTAAAGCTAATTCGTTTCTTTGAACACCGAATGATGGTTTCCATTCGCAATCGACACCAATTAATGTTTCCGTTTTAATGTAATCTAAAAATGTTCGAAAACCTTCAGGGTTATCTACTAAAATAACACAATCGGGCGGAAGATTTAATTTTAAAACGGGCATTTTTATTTCTTTTTTGTTAACTGTATCCCAGTTTTCTTCTACAGCTGGTTGTAAATTTTGTTGTTGGTGACTAAAAACATTAAAATTAGATTTAATTTAACTCTCCGTTAGGCGCGTATGTATCCAGCAGATACATGCATTAAATTGCTTGCTCTTCTGTTTAATAATGGATTTCACAACAGCTGTTCAATGTAAAAATTTGCGGTTATAATCACTGATCATTTCTACTATATTAACGTGAATTTAAAAATTTCTGGCTCCTTAGTTCTTTGTTCTTCTTTTAAAATCGGGAAACAGTTTTAAGTAGTGTGCGAAAAAGGGAAGAAAAAAGTTAAAACAGTGCAAGTTTAATTCTATAGATAAAGCACTGTTAAAGTGGATAACAATGATGCGAAGACAAAATGTGCCGGTCTCAAGACCATTTATTAAAGAAAAAACAATTGAATATTTAAAAATGTTGATTCTTGATAATTTTCAAGCAACTTGGACAAATTTAAAAGACGACACGGAATAAATCAAAAGTTGTATCGGGGAAAGTACTAGCGTATCAGAAACGGTTTGTGATCAATGGAAACCAAAATTGTTGTTAATATTGAAAGATTATCAGCCTGATGTGTTTAATATGGACAATTTTATAAATGTCTTTTCAATAAAACACTGTTATATTTTTTAACGCGCATTTTTTTGAGATATAATTGAAATGTGTAGGATGTTCCAAAATTGAAATACCATGCCTAAGTTGACATTTTTAAATAGAAACCCCCATTTTTGTGTTGCATTTATGGATTCTACATAAATTTCGAGTATTTATCATATAGCTGTCTTCGAAAAAAAAGCAGTTAACAAAATACTGTTACTATTTTATTTGCAGTAATAGAGTAAACTATTCTCTGTTTCTGTGTTAATTTCTGACAAATGTTTAATAATGTAATGATACCATTTAAATATAATATAATTACCAATTATGTTTTAACCCATAAGCAAATTTAGTGTTTCAACATACTGTTTTAAAATTCTTTTTATACCTATATTTATTTTTCTTCATCTTCACTGTGTTCTACAATTTCCAATATTAGTTGCAATTGAGTATAAAAAATCTTTTTTATTACTGTGTGTTGGGTAGGCGTTTTTTAACTAAAAAAATACTATGTACTTGTTTGGGAAGAAGGTTACAACATGATATCCGAATCGTGACTCTTTTTTTAAAGACGCACGGTTAAGCCAGAAAACTTCTAGTACTAGATCTAATAATAGAGTTAGTACATACTAACATTAATTCATAAAAAATAGTTATTCTGAAAAATTGTAAACGATTGATAGTTTGAAAACTAATTTTCAGTATTTACTGTCGACTATCCGTAGACACCACCCTGTATCCTGTATATTAGCCATTTTATTGAAAATTCGTAATTTATTTGTTTGGGAACGGAAAGTATAGGCTTGAAACTACATGAAAAAACAAATTTCAACCTAAGTCTAAAACCAGTTAAAATGGTTATTAATAACGTAAAGAATGTTTATAGAAATAAAGAAACCCTTAATTTATTTTTTATGCACGGAAAGTGCGACAAAGTTCTTAGTAGAACTTGCAGAATGTTTAATGAAAACTGTCTACATTTATCTCCGATGACAAAAGGTAAATTTAGAAGAATAGAAGCAAATATTTTGTATTTTGGACGAATTAATCACGTGTTAAACTGACCAAAAAATGTAATAGATAGTGCAGCGGAAGAGGTGAATACCTTGGCTTATTTCGATCCCAGACCCAACGCCTCAATTTGAGCTGCCGAAGAAGATCTGGGAATCATACTACGAACTTTGCCGCGCTTTTCATGTATAAAAAATAAATTAAGAATTTCTTGATTTGTGGTATTATTTTGGTTATTGTTATCGATTTTAACTCTTTTTAGTACTAATATTAAGGGACCTAACAGATAATTATTAGCTCACAAGCATCATGTGACGTAAACAAGTGAGACTGACAAAAACTCATTGAGAAGGCTTGTTTTCCATGGCAAAATAAATAGCGATATATCCTCTATAAGATTCACATAAGAACCGACACAGAGCAGGGACATGTAGAGGACAATAAATTAAGATGATTTAACGTAACTTACCTCTATACTAAGTTGTACACCTGATGAGTTATAGGCCTTCAAAGTTGACTCCTAAATTTTAAAAAAGTTCAATTTCTTCGTAATACATTAAGCTAGAAAAACCAAATTTGGTATACGTTATGAGTGTACCAAGGGTATTAATTGGTAGCAAATTGAAGCATTTCAAAGGGTTAATTAAAGGTGATGGTACCCTAAATTTTGACATGTTTTTTTAACCTTTTGGCACTACATGTCCCTGCTCTGTGTCGGTTCTTATGTGAATCACCCTGTATGAGTGCATTTTTCAAAAAACCCTAATTATCTCCCAAACTATTGAAGTTAGGTATAGGACATATGGGATATAAAAAATGTAAAATGAGACACCGAAGACGACTAAGTAATAAAATATGGGGGTTGCCATTTAAAAAAATGAAGTTATGGTACTTCCAACTTTCGAAAAGTTAACGTGGCATAGTAAAGTGACCATACGTTCTAGACAGCCGTTCTCGGCACCAAAACATACTCCATTATGTTGCTTAAGCATGTTCTGAATCCTAAATTGATATCCTAAAAATCGAGTGTTCTCTGATTTTTTGAACAAATGTCTAGAATGTTTTTCTAGAAAAATTCGTATAACTCGGGAACGGCCGAATCAAATTGCAAAAAATAAAGGTATTCATAAACCTTGAAACCAGACAAATCCAAATATGTAAAAATATACAGGTTTCATTAAAAAAAATAAAGTAGGTGGCGACCTTCGGTATAAACGGAAGTGCTAGAAATCTGAAAGTATTTTAGTCAAAGAGAACGCAATTGATAATATTTAAATCTGAACTCTCAAATTTTTATTTTGGCCAAAACCCCAGAAACGTCTAATGAACGGTCTCGCTAAGACACCTGTATAAAATATGAAAAAAATAAAATATACTTTGCATTCAGAACATCACCTGTTGAAATACCAAAATTTTTCGTCTTATATTTTTTGATAAAAAAATTCATAAAGTGACGATATTTACAGCAATCTCAAAAATCGGGTGTTACTTTATGATTAATTCGATACAAAAAAAAACTGAGGAGCCAATAATGTTCAAATTCACGTTAATATAGTAGAAATAATCAGTGATTATAACAAAGTTTACTGCAAATTTTTTCATTGAACAGTTGTCGTGATATTCATCCATCCACATACAGTGTGTCCGTAAAGTAACGGATATAGACGATAAAATCATTATAAACGGTTTATGGAAAAATCCCTGAAATGGGTCTAACGATTTCAATTTTTGTCCGCCATTTTTAAACGAGTTATGACGTCATCGATATTTTTTTCAAATGGGAATCATCCAATTTTTTTACGGAATATGAAAGAGGATCTTTTTCTGAATCTAGTATACTCAATATTAATATTGGTTACAAAAGAAAATGTTCGAGAAAAGTTACTTGATTTTATCGCCTATATCCTTTACTTTACGGACACCTGTATATGCGTATATTTGCTGGATATCCGCGCGCCTAACGGAGAGTTAAGCTTAACTGGTTTATTTTTGTACCGATCTTTATCCGGATTATCATTAAATAATCGTACACTGTAGGGCCAATCTTCACGCGGTATTTTATAGTAATTCGCCCACATTAGAGCTTCTGAGGGTGTCCCAAACAGGGCTATTTGTACTACAAGGTCTTTTTGGAGGTTTTCATCATCTTGTACGGCTTCTTCTACCATTTCTCTCCAACTCTCATAACCTATAAATCAATCAACATTATTAATTCAATATTATTTGATTAATCCTACCAAAAGATTGATCAACAAATCGTTTATTAAGAAGAAAATATAAAGCCCCTTCATTTCGTTTTTTATTTAAATAAGGAGAAACGTCAGCGGGA
Organism: Onthophagus taurus; assembly: GCF_036711975.1. Lineage (NCBI taxonomy): Eukaryota > Metazoa > Arthropoda > Insecta > Coleoptera > Scarabaeidae > Onthophagus > Onthophagus taurus. The sequence goes on from NC_091966.1 coordinate 5,163,941, forward strand.
AGGTTGTAAATTTTAATAAGTCTCACAATAAGTTTTCTCCACGGTTTATAAGACAATTTTTCAAATTTAACATGTGGAATTTCTTGTTTTCTACAAAAAAAAGGAAATTAATGATACATTTAATCAAATTAAAGTGTTTCTTACACAATATAATTGTCTAATGTAATTCTTATACTTGAAGGTTGCCCCAAAATCGAATCCAAATAAGAAACTAAATCATATTGATGATGAGGACTATCGTTTAAAAATTCTTCGACGATAACTAATTTGTCTTGAAGTACTAATGGAACTAAAAACTCGTAAATTCCGAATTTATCCTGTAACCTCAACAAGGAGCTACACTGACACGCGTCTTTGTATTCTTTATTTTCGATCATTTGCACAATCAAATCGTAAAAAATATCACAGTCGTTCAGCATTTCATAAATATCCACCACTAATTTCATCAATCCAAACTGACTTTGTTTTCTAACCACATTAAAAGCGGCAATTTTTATTTCCGACGTAAGTAAATGATGAATCCGATTTCTCGATACCGTACTATAAATTTTAAATTCTTCCATTATCGTCATTGTTAACGATTTACTTTTAGCAAGTTTAAAATCAAAACTGTTATACATTAATCGTAGGACGTGCTCGTAAGGATTTTCAACTGTATCTAAATGTTGAGTTAACATATTGCTTGTTGGGGGACTTCGTTTAACAAAATTCCATAAATTTCGAAATTGGGCGAACCATGTTTCCGTTGCCTCATCTAGTTCTAAATTAATCGTTACTTTGTTTATTAAGGAGGCAGTTGTGCTACGGATTGATACTGGCGAGTTGTCATTATGGGGCGTACTCGATGTTGTTGTTTCAGTTTCCTTATTTCGATTAGGACGTCGCATAAACACACCTCGACCGCGTCCTCTACCTCTTCCGCGATGATTATACATTATTTCCCTAAAATAGAGATTTTTAAAAGGAACATTTTTTTAGGTCTTGATTATATCCATGATTTTTTTTTTGACAGGTGACATAACCTCGAAAAAAACTCATAATATTATTTATAACCTCAAAATAATTTAAAGTAATAAAGTGTATAATTTATTTTCTTTATGTATTATACATTAATAAAAAAGAGATCAAAATTAGGAAATTAGTTCAATTAAGATTTTATAAATAATAAAAAAAAATATTTTTGACAGGTACATAACCTCAAATATTCTTCTACATGAATAAACGTCAAGTTGACGTTTAATTTATTCAATTAATTTAGTACTTTGAGTTTAAGGAAATAAAATATTAGATTTATGATGAAAAGTAAATTAACTCTTTAAGTGACGTGGATATATCGCTTACCTGTAGGTGTTAATATATTTTTATTTTATTTTTTTTTTATTGTAGTATCGATGCAAGGTGAAGAACTTATTTTTTTCCTATGACTAATTTGTACTATTTTGAACTGTACTAAACACGTAGTATCGCAAACATAATCGCGAAAATTAGTTTTTTTCAATGACTTCGTTAAAAATACTTTTGCTGGCTGCTGGATGATTGTTGTTGGTTGGTCGAATACCACCAGATGTTAGCGGTTCTAAAACGGTGGCACAAACCGTTGGGTTTCTAAAAAAGTTTCACAAAAAATCGAGTTCTGAATCATACAAATATTTACATACAAAGATAACAATGATTATTATTTTTTTTTAATGGTATATTTGATTAATATCAAATACTTATAGAAACTAGAGATGGATAGAAAAAAAACATTAATAAATTCTTCTATATTATATGTATACAATTTAATGATAATGAGCTTTAATAGTTATCTAGAGGAAGATGTTTGTATGAAACAACCCGAAGATTTTATTGTTAAAAACAAAGAGCAGCAAGTTTCATGATTGAACAGTTCTTTTTATGATACAATGTGATGTACAATAAATCGCATGAATGAAAAATGAAATATATACTTTGAGAGAAAAAACTGACTGCAAGGTTTAAGTTGAAGGATTTAGTTGAAATCAAGAATTGTTTAAATATGAGAGAATGTTTTAAATGGCAGATTGGGCGGGTGATTGTTAACATTGCGGCAAGGAATCAAATTTTTGCAAAAAGATTCCTCTTTGCAACATTAAATTTACGACGTACTTGAAAAACTGACTTTTACTACAGATCAAGACTCTAATATGAAAAAAGCGTTGGAACAATATTCGCGTATTAATTGTATTGCCCATGTTCTGAACCTGATTTTAACACATACATTCAAGAAAACAGTACTGGAAAACGGTTGGGTTGGGTCGGGTTCAAGAGCCGTAATATGCGGTGATTTCAACGCCAAGACGAGAACAGCCGGCGACGCGATGCACAATCAGAGAAAAAAGCTGCTCGAAAAATCGATGGCGAAGAACACACTGGTCGTAATGAACACGCCTAGGGTAACGACGTATAGAGGACCCAGAGGATCCTCTGTTATTGATCTCACACTGGAACGTCGTCAACAACGTCAAGAGGTAGAGAGTGAGAGAGGAGATAGAGGTCCTTAGCGACCACATGCTGATTTCGTTTTCCGTCAGCACGGCAACGGAGATGCGACAACTAAAAACAGAGAGCCACAGAACGTTGGGATGGAAAATGAAGGAAGCAGAGGTGCCGGGTTTGCAAGATTATTTCAAGGCAAACAAGATAAAAAGCTAAGCAAGAAAATAGTTAGAGGTAACAGAACGGCGAAGTATTGGTGGACGCAGGAGATCGCCGATGCCAGGATGAACTGTGTGAGAAAGAGGAGAAAGCTGTAACGCGTTAATAGAACATCCCAGCAGAATAACATCGATGAAGGCGATGAGAGGCCATAAACAGGAAGACGGTGGCGAACCTGCTGACTTGTGGTGGAAGAAAGTCAGAAGATCTGACAAAGTATCGCAGAGAGACGATGATAGCCAAGAACAGGGAGGAGATTGAAGGTATACCAAGAGACTAGGTAAGGTTTATTTTCCCGATGAAATGCCCTGATGGGCGAATTCCAGGAAGAGCTTTTTCATAGTCTCACACTCCCGGCCCAAACAGATCTCTACGAACATCTTAGATGCGCCAACAGTAGGCCGGGGTGCATAACGCATCTTCCCATCCTCTGCACAAAAAAAAAAATAAGGGTTGGGTCGGGTCGGGTTGGGTTGCTGGACATTGAAAATGCCTTCAACTCGGCTCCATGCCATGAGATAGTGGATGCCTTGAAGAGAAAAGGGATCAGTAAGTACCTTATCAGGATAATACAATCATACTTCACGAATCGCTGTATTACATCTGACGGGAAAAGGTTGCAAATATCAAGCGGCGTCCCACAGAGGTCAATTTCGGGGCCGGAACTATAGAATATTTATTATGATAGCGTGCTGCGAATAGAAGTAGAGGAGGGAGTTACGCTGGTGGCGTATGCAGGCGACCTTGGCGTGATGATGAAGGGAAAAGACAAGATCCAACTCGAAGAGAAAACAGCGTGGGCGGTGAATAGAGTTATCACAAAGTTACAAGATATGAAACTTAAGGTTGCAGCTGCAAAGACAGAGTTGGTGCTTCTTCAAGGGGGAAGGAAGATCTGAAGCCTATAAATAGAAATAGCTGGGACAGTGATAAAGAGTACAAAAGCGTGAAATACCTGGGAGTATTTATAAACAAAGATCTGTCAATGACTAGCAATTTGCTGGAGATAGCTAAAAAGGCGTCAGTAATGTCGAATCTGTTACTAAAATTGATGCCGAACGTGGGCGGGCCTAAAGCGAGCGAAAGAAACTTAATAGCAAGTGCAACAATATCGGTGATGCTGTATGCAGCGCCCACGTGGAGGAAAGGTCTGAAATTTCAACATCACAAGATGAACCTGCAATCTGTCCATAGAAGATTATGTATTGGCATAGTATCGGCCTATAGAACTGTTTCGGCAGAGAGAGCAGGATTCCACCAATTGACTTGCTGGTGGAAGAAAGGAGCGTGCATGAGCGAGGGAAGGAATTTAAGGTCGAGATAAGGGCGGAGATGATTGACGAGTGGCGCCTGAGATGGAAAATGAACACTAGTTGGACCAAGATGATGATACAAGTTGACGGGACATGGGATATTCGGCAATTATTTGAAAAAAATTGGCAAAATCATGACAGATAAATGTTGGTTCTGCGAAGAGATTTATATCGCAGAACACACGATATTCAACTGCACACAGTTTGAAGACGTGAGGGAGAAGTGCCAAAGAGAGTGTGGTGAAGCTGTAATAGTTAAAAAAAAAAGGATTGGGTTGGGTTGGGTTGGGTTTCAGGCCGGTCAGAATGACCGTTACGGTTTCTTGCTGGTATTCATCTTCAGTAAGTTTTGGAGAGGAGACTGTTGAATTAATTTTAACTTTATTGTTGGTGTCTTTTTCTAAATCTAATAAAACAGGGGTGGTTAGGAAGTAATCTGTTGGTTATGATGCGAAGAATTTGTTGGGTTGAAGTTTCGAGGTAGGAATCCAAAATATTAGTCTAAGATGGTTTTGTGAATATTCATTTCTTCTTTTTTCTCTTGTCTCCATACCTTACGGTGTTGCGTTTTGGATCCATGTTTTATACATCTTCCTATCTCTGGCCATAGTCCGTACTTCGGCGAGTTTCTTCCCTCTTCTTTCCTTCTGGCCTCATGTTGAACATTTTCTTAGGTATTCTATCTTTTTTCATTCGAACCAGATGACCATACCAACTTAGTTGTTTTCCCTCTATTTCCTATGCCAATTTAGTTCTTCTCAGATGTTCTTGATGTATACTCTATCTCTTCTGCTTTTCCCCAATATCTTGCGTAGGTACTTCATTTTTGCTGCTGTTATTTTCAATTTATGCTCGTCCAACATCGTGAATATTCACGTGATTTTTTAATTGTTTTAAAATTACTTTTTTCAATTAGCTTATTGAGTGTCAAATTTATAATAGATAGACAAATTGTTATGTTTATTGAGATCCTTTGTTTTATTAGTTTCGGCTATGTGCCATCTTCACAGACTAATTTGACAAATGTCGTGAAGAAGATTAAAATATCAAATTTGTTATAAAAACATTCTTTGCATAATTATAAAATGTTGAAGTTATTATTTATGATGCTTATGAGTGGTTGAATAACGTAATATGCTAATTGATGACCACTTTATTAAATGGTCTTTTGTTAAATTTGAAGGCGAGTTTGGGAAGAAGATGATGGGTCAGCACTCCTCAAAAGATCGAATACTTTCGATTATACAATTTATTACTTTACGTCTTTTCTTTCCTGCCATGGTGGTATTTGCCGCTGCGCCATACAATTTCTGCCGCAATAACTAATAATCGCGACCGGGCCGCTTCAAGTTTCAACTTTCAATTGATTCGGATTCTCTATCAATAAAGGCGGAAATTTCAAGGATGAGACCCGGTCGTTTTTATGAGAAATGCTACAACAATTGTAAATTTTATTGAGAGCATTCGAATATTATTTATGTCTTAAGATGAATGTCAGGGATAAAAAAAGAATGGAAATTTTGTTTTTTAAATTTGTTTTGATGAATTATAAATGGCGTAATCTTGACTCAAGATATATGATGTGTAATAATCAAAACCATATTATTATTAAGTAAGATCGCTCGAAGAACGACGCCCACGTCGGCCGATTCTTTTCATCCACCCATTTTCCCATAAGAAGAGCAGATCGTGTCCGCGATTCTTCGCTGAAGGCGCAAGATCACCTCAATGGCATCCGGAATTCTTCATCAAACTCTCATCCTTGAAGAAACCGGCGATCCTTTTAGGTGTAACTCTTCTCTTTCTTGGGGCGTCGCCTGATGGCGTCGTCGTTGGTCCTCTTGAATCCTTGAGCGTCTCCGGCGGTTATTACAAGTTTACTTTTACGGCGTGGGGCCTTTCCCTGGGGCCTCGCCCCGTACTCTTGGCATTATACCTTCTTTGCCGGTCCTAAATTGCCTGATGATGATCTGGATTATTGGTGGGGCCTTTAACAGCTAATAAGTGTTGGTAAGGTTCATCTTTATTTATGAAGTGGAGGTGGAAAACGAACGGCTTTTTCACTATATAAATTAAATCGGATCAGATCCAAATGCACTAGTTGTGTCTAAGAACTTGAACATCTTTACAAAATGATATCAGTAAGAAATTATTTATTTATTTATTTTTTATTAGATTAAGTATTTGCGCACTATTCATATTTAGATAAGGTTTCTTAGAAGTTAAATCAATAACATATATTTTTGATTATTAAAAAGTTCATCGTCAATATATTTTAGATAAGATTATTTAATTTTTTAATAACTTTTTACTCTTTGGTACATTACATTCTTATTTTACTTGATTTTTCTCTAATTCACTAGACTTTGTTTTCATGAGACTTTGCCCTTTTATAATACGTCTCATCAATATGGTAATTGTATTCCAATAAAATTACATTAATATTCTAATCAGGAAAGAATGAATCTTATGAAATTTAAAACAACGACGGTTACTTAATAATAATCTAATCAACTATAATTTTTATAACAATTTTTACTTTTATTTTAGTTCATTCTTTTGGCATTATTTGGATTAACATTCCCAGCCCGTTTAGACGGTGCTTTCACACACGGAGGTGGAGGTGGCGGCGGTGGATACCCATACGGAGGTGGTTTCGGAGGTGGAGCTGGTGCCGGCGGTGGATTTGGAGCTGGAGGTGGTTTCGGTGGCGGATTCGGTTACGGTGGAGGTGCTCACATCCCAATTGTAAGATACGAGAATAATCCAAATAAAGGGGACGGTTCGTATAGTTACGCTTACGAAACCGGAAATGGAATTCAAGCTCAGGAAAGCGGACGTGGCGGACCAGGTCCGGATCAAGGAACCGCCGCACAAGGTTCTTATTCTTACACAGGTCCCGACGGACAAAGATATTCGATCAGTTATACCGCCGATGAAAATGGATTTAGACCGGTTGGTGCCCATTTACCGACTCCACCACCAATTCCCGACGCGATTTTGAGATCTTTGGATCAAAATAGGATAGGAGGAGGTGGGGCTTATGATGATGGTCAGTACAGATCTGGTGGAGGCGCTTACATTCCTCCGCATACTGGATATCGTGGTTATTAAAAGAATTTATGAATTTGGATCGGATTGGATTTAGTTTTTTTTTAAATGTTGTAAACCGACTGTTCTCATAATGGCTATGTATTTTTTGTATCTATAATATTTCTTTATTTATATTAATAGAAACTGTGTTGTAATTATAGTTTATATATGCAAGTGAATCAATAATAAAGCAAGTTTGCTTGGAATTATTTGTTTCATTTTATAAAAATTTTTAATCTTAATTTAACACTCAAAAATTGGAAAAAATTCCAATGGTATCAAAAAGCAGCGTGCGATTCTAATTCTAACTTTATGTGAAGTATTTTAGATGAACTTGACTCAGATTATCTCAATGTGGTAGTTAAAAGCGATACAACGAATGAAAAAATTATCTTAGATACCAATAATCAACCCAGGCTCATACTATTCTGCGCGAAATTATTGCATTGATTATACAAAAGAATTACGCTTGTCAGGAATTGTAACAGCTAAGAAATCCTGAAACTAAAGCTACAATAAAGATACAATTAATTATATCATAGAGTGAGTTACTAGAACACACTCTGCAATTATCATGGAAAACTGAAAACTTTGTTATACTGATGACGAAACGGCAAGAAATTTCGCAAAACATCTAATTCAAGCATTCACTTCGAGAAATGCCCACCACATCATTCGCACCTAATACAATCCAACATGTTACGAGATTTTTACGAAATCAAATTCCGTTCTATCCCCAAATTCTCTATAATATATACATGCATGGCATCACCCAGGCTATAACAGATGACATATCTTTGTTTACTAATGACACAGTTTTATTTGCAAAAGTTTGCGAACTGGAGGATTCACCAAGATAGTGTTGCCATTCTACAACATTAAGTGTAGAACCAGCACATTTAGTTATGTTGAAAGTGAGTTAGGTTACTTTGAGGTATGTTGCTTCGAAATTGGGTTAACTGGCTTAAATTCAGTTTAGCTGGTTTGCTTTGAGATTCTCATTGGAGTTGAGTTGTTTTGGGATTGGGTTGGTTTGCAGTTGAATTAAATTGTTGTTAAATACAGCAAGCTGAGTTCCTTCGGGAATAGGTTATTTTGTGATGCAGATGCTTTATGGTTAACTTTTAGAATTGAGTTACTTTCTGGTGCAGTCGCTTTGGAGTTGGAAACCACAACGCCGATGTCTCTCTTGCATATTCTTCAACATGTTATGCTTCCTGCCATTTTAATCTATTTTTAATGTTTTTTTCCCCATCTATGTGACATATATAAAATCGATCTCCACTATCTATCTCTTCCACTTTACCTTCTTAGGTATATCTTCTTTTTAAGCCTCTCTGCCTTGCAAAATTTTATTGTTCTATTTCCATCTCCAACTCCTACTTTTCTCATAGTATCTTTCGATAGATCTTATCATCCAAACTGTCCAAATTGTCCAAACGTTAAATTCTGCTTCTTCATGAAATTACTCTACTTGGTAGATTACCAATATACTTCGAAAATAGACACGGACTAAATAAACAACCTTCCTCCATATCTTTCCTCAATACACATCCATTGCAACAACTCCCTGTTCTTTTTATTCTGCATTTTGTTTTTCAACCTTCCCTATATATCCTCGTCCTCCCACTCTATTCTATCTTTTCCCCAGTTCTCGCGTTAAAACTCTTCATCATGTCTAATTATCTTCTAGTACATTTCATCTTTTTGCTACAAATTTGCTTCCATTATTTGCCTTTCCAATCTTATCTCTCTTTTCACAATCTCATTGAATTTTTCCGGAATTCTTTGTCCTTATTTATTATACCTGCCACATTCCAAACCAGTATTCTTATTATTTTTGCCTTCTCTAATTTGTTTTCTCCTGGCTTTCGTTTTTCTCTCTTTTTAATGTCCATATTCTGTTTAATGAACATTCATTAATGTTCATATCTGGCATATCTCACTACCATCTTATAATCCTACAGAACTCAAAGATATGTAAGGTTGTTAGGATTCATCTTATAATAATGTTATGTAACCATAGAAGTCTTTGGAGCAAACCATAGATAGTTATATAAGAGTTTAAGAGAGTTACAATGATAGGAGTTGAGATCGCAAGATCGAGAGGTGAAAGTGGGGAAGGATATAAGAAGATAAGAGAAAAAAGAGGATGACCTTGAGGAAAAAGTGAAGAAGAAAAGGTGGGTTTTAGATTGCCGGGGATAAAAGCAACAAGAAAAGTACTCTAAATACATGATTACCTGGTCTATAAGATATAAGATTGGAGAAAAGGTTGTCAAGTTATTTCTGAATCAAAGTTTAACTTTCTTCAGATTTTATATGTGCTTATACTTTTAGGAGGCTCAAGTGATTAAAATGTCGAAAATGAAGATGTCGCAGCCAAAGCATTTATTAGTCGAATATCTCATCCTAAGCCACATATTGAGTATCAACTATTTCAACCTCAAGTTGGATGGTGTCAGTAAGTTGGATACTTCGTGTATACATTTCCTGTAACTTTCTTGTGGTGTCTGGCATGAATAAGAGTCGACATATAGATAAACTTGTGGCATCCTCATTCTTTTTCATGATCAGTCTACATTCTAATTCCTTGGCGTTTTCATTAATTTCTTCGTATTTTTCAGACACATTTATCAAAGTAGATTAACGTGTTGGGCTTATATCTGCTTCAGGATTTTCTGCATCATTTATGAGTATGTTTGTCTGCTATTAAAATTATTAAAATGATGCCGTTTTACACAACCTGTTGCACTGTCCAAAATATCAGGACATATCAGAAGATTGTCAAGTTATCTCTGAATCAAAGATTATAGTCAGATAAGGTGATTAAGTGTTAGGGAAAATTTTTGAGGTTGATTGTTTTTTTTCTAGTTCCAGATTGATTTTTTTCGTCAGTTTCAACATTTTTGTGTTGCCCAATAAAAGAAATCAAATTTCGCCCCTCCAGCCCCATTGCAGTTACGCCACTGCTTCCACTATGTCCATTTCCAACCATTACCTTTCTCATAGTATCTTTCCATAGATCTTATCATCCAAACAGTCCAAACGTTAAATTCTGCTTCTTCATCACTCTACATGTTAGGTTAGGTTAGGCCAATATACTTCGAAAATAGACACGGACTAAATAGAAAACTTTCCTCCATATCTTCCCTCATTATACATCCATTGCAACAACTCCCTGTTCTTTTTATTCTGCATTTTATTTTTCAACCTTCCTTATATATATCCTCCTCCTCCCACTCTATTCTATCTCTATCCCAGTTCTCGCGTTAAAACTCTTCCCTACTACATCATGTCTAATTATCTTCCAGTACATTTCATCTTTTTGCTATAAATTTGAGAATGCTTCCATTATTTGCCTTTCCAATCTTATCTCTCTTTTCACAATCTCATTGAATTTTTCCGGAATTCTTTGTCCTTATTGCCACATTCCAAACCAGTATTCTTCTCTTATTGTTCATATCTCGCATATCTCACCACCGTCTCATAATCCAACAGAACCTAAAGATATGTATATAAGGTTGTTAGGATTCATCTTATAATAATGTTATGTATTCATAGAAGTCTTTGGAGCAAACCATAGATAGTTATATAAGAGTTTAAGAGACTTACAATGATAGGAGCTGAGATCGCAAGATCGAGAGGTGAAAGTGGGGAAGGATATAAGAAGATAACAGAAAAAAGGAGGATGACCTTGAGGAAAAAGTGAAGAAGAAAAGATGGCTTTTAGACTGCCGGGGATAAGAGCAGCAAGAAAAGTACTCTAAATGATGAATCAAATTTCGCCCAACCAGCCCCCCTTGTAGATACGCCACTGCTTCCACCTTACCTACACAATATCTTCCTCACTATATCTTTTTACGTGTCTCTGCCCTGCAGAATTTCAATGTTCTATGTCCATTTCCAACTCCTACCTTTCTCATAGTATCTTTCCATAGATCTTATCATCCAAACCGTCCAAACGTAAAATTCATACTTCAAAAATAGACACGGACTAAATAGATAACTATCTTTATTTATTATATCTGCCACATTCCAAACAAAAAAAAAAGTATTCCAACGGAATGCAAAGATATATAAGGTTGTTAGGATTCATCTTATAATAATGTTATGTAACCATAGAAGTCTTTGGAGCAAACCATAGATAGTTATTTAAGAGTTTAAGAGACTTACAATGATAGGAGTTGAGATCGCAAGATCGAGAGGTGAAAGTGGGGAAGGATATAAGAAGATAAGAGAAAAAAGGAGGATGACCTTGAGGAAAAAGTGAAGAAGAAAAGATGGGTTTTAGCCTGCCAGGGATAAGAGCAGCAAGAAAAGTACTCTAAATGCATGATTACCTAGTCTATAAGATATAAGATTGAAGAGAAGATTTTCTGAATCAAAGATTATATTTAACTTTCTTCACACTTTAAATTTGCTTATACTTTTAGGAGGTTCAAGTGGTTTAACATAAACCTTGAGCTTGAATTTGTTTCGATCTAGTCTTCAAAGCGTGAGAAAAATAATACCGTGTCTGGTCGTGTAAATAGTGGAGAGGTTTAAGGAAAATCAAGATGTTGCAGCCAGAGCTCTGTAATAAAGTATTTATTAGTTGAATTTCTCATCCTAAGCCACATACTAAGTATCAACTATTTCAACCTCAAGTTGGATGGTGTCAGTACTTCGTTGGATACTTCGTATATACATTTCCTGTAACTTTTTTGTGATTGTGGTTTAGCCATTCTTCTTCATGACCAGTCTACATTCTAAACCATAGAGATTCTCTTCAACATTATTTTTCATTTCATCTAATTCTTTTTTCCTTGGCGTGTTCATTAATTTCTTCGTATTTTTCGGACACATTTACCAAATAGATTGACGTGTTGGGTTTACATCTGCTTTAGGATTTTCTGTATCATTTATGAGTATGTTTGTCTGCTATTAAACAGATTCTGCAATGTTCTATAGCGTTGTAAATCGGTAATATGTTGCCGTGTTGCACTGTCCCAAAATATCAGGACGTATCAGAAGGTTGTCAAGTTATCTCTGAATCAAAGATTATATTAAAATAAAGTGATTAAGTGTTGGGCAAAATTTTTGGAGTTATTTTTTAGTCCCAGACTGATTTTTTTTGTCAGTCTTAACATATACAGTGTTAATTAATTGTCATACCCGACGTCATCATTGCAAGTATGCAACCAATATCACAGTATTGGTATTGCAATACGCAAATCTCGTATTATAAAATAAATATTGTGATATTGGTTGCATACTTGCAATGATGACGTCGGGTACCTTAATTAATTAACGCACTGTATGAAGAAGACGTTTTAACCAGTTGGAACCCTACTTATCATCTTGTATCATTAATTTTTTGAGGTAACTTTTTTCTGCTTACTTAATTTATTGCAGAAATTTCGTTTTCAGCAATTTTTGTGTCGCCCAATAATAAAAATCAAATTTGGTGGATTTCTTCTCGAACAATTTACGATATATTACCTGCTTAGGCAACCAAGATTGCATATTCATCAAAATTTATTTTGAAAAGTAAATTATTTTGAATGCAAATTTTTAAAGAATATGTAATATTGGTTGCCTATTCAATCCAATTTGTTTTAAAATATAAAATTTGTGCGTCTTCTTTGAAACTGAATAAACTTTGTCGTTCTTTCACCGTGTTCAGAAAGGTTCATTTATATAACTTTATCGAATCGAGTACATTTCTCACAGTTACATGGAACTCCGAAATCCATTAGATATTAACGATAATTACTTATACATTATAATTCCCGAACCGACGCAAAACAATAACACCTCTTCTTCTTCCCATTGACACCACCACGGGATCGTAATTAATCGTGTTCGTTACGTGACACTCATTTTGCGGAAACGAAACTTTTTCAAATTAAACCTTATATAAGTTACTTAATACTAGAAAATATAATAATAGTTTTAGCGTTTTAACTTTTTCTTTTTTTTGTGTGTTCTCAAACCAACAAAAAAAAACGAAATTGTCGGGAGCGAGAAAATGATGGATGTAAACTCGAATGGAAATCATCATCAATCGCGTTGGTTGTATATAACCCCGTGGGTTCGTTAGGTTTTAAAACCGGGTTGTTTCGTCACAACGTAAATTACGTACAGGTCATCACGTTTTATCTTTCGCCCCGCAGTTCGATAATTCGGACTTGGATTTATGTGCAAAAGTGAAAGATAAACATTGCGTCTAAACAATTAAATTCTAATGCAGCAATAATTTACGTTTCAAAACGTGTTATTTACGCGTTAATTCTTTCTGTAAATTTAAAAAAAAAGTTTTTCTTTTTTGTATAATTTAAGTTGTAAGGAAATAGAAAAATAAATTTGGTTTTACGAGTAGCGTGTGTATTTTCCACCATAAATCTTCATAAAATATTTTATATTTGAATCAATAAGATGTACTACATACTTATATACATAGACTTTTTTTACCATTAATCCCGACAATAAAGAGTAAATAAATACCCATTCAGAAAATTAAAATAACTTAAAGTCCATAAACCTCACTTTTTAATTAACTAAAAGTAAAATAATCGTTTTAAATAGAACACGGTCGGATAATTAAAAGAGTGGTCGAACCCAGAGCAGAAAACTGAGCTAATTAAAACTTGTCCAGTTTACGACTCTATGAAAAGTGTGTGTGTGTGAGAGTGCAAAAAAATGTAAAGTCTCGAAATGTCATAGGGCAGGTGCGCATCCACCAGCGCGAAATCTCCAACTCGATGATGAGTACCATCATATACCCACGTAGTTGTAGTATTTTGCGACCCAGATACGAGCTTAATCGTCTGTATTAAGAACCTGTAAATCTAGATATTAGTTCGTGGTAATCATACCGCGGTCTAAAGTTACGTCATAGTCACGCAATTGCTTTAACTTTAACAACAGGTAAGGATCAATATTAAGTATTAGAGAAAATGAGTTTAATTTTTAAATCAATTTGATGTGATTTAAAAATTAAATCACTGAAAATATTCTTCAAAATGAGGTCAATGAGACTACGTATAACCAAAAGTAAGACTCAGAATCGGAAAAGAAGATCTTATACGATGTCCATACAACATTTACCTTAAGAGCTTAAGGAGTAAAGATTTATTAGAAGGTCTATTTACTGTTTCAGATCCACTGAAATAGCCATAGTTTCGGAATAGATTTCAGAATGTCGTCGAAGTAAGCTTGAGCATTGATTTTCACCCCCGGGCTGCCCTCACCATGATCTGTATTGGATGTTGAGTTCTGACAACATCAGCGATCCTTGGAAAATTACTTGAGAAGTTTATTGTGCCACTGAAAACGAGTCTGCGCAGTTTAATGAAATGTAGTCAAAATCGCATATTGAGTGTCTTTGTAATCAACTAGTCTAAGTTAATGAGTTCGAGCCCTGCTGGAAATTGCAAAAGATTTCCTATCAGATGACCTTAGTCTCTCTCGTTTCGCTTCAACTTGAGTTGAATAGTTCGAATTGGATTCTTGGTTATCAACTTTGCTTTCAAGAGGGAACTAATTTAAAGGAGTTTTATTATTATTATTGTTATTAAGGATCTGGAAATCCGCAGATGTTGTTATCGTTAAAAATACCATCATCAACTATAATCGTGGGTTATTGCAATAATTTTATGCATCTTTTAAATCATAACGTTATATCACACTTATTCGGTGGTTAGTTGATGTTGTCAAAAAGCGAGATCACCATGTTTACATCCATAACATCCATTATTTCATACGCTCTGTGGGACATAACCTCGTTTTGTTGGAGTTTTATATCGTTTAGATCCATATTTTCCATTTTAAGTCAACGAAAATTCATTCTCATCAGACCAATATCCGTTGAATATTCTTGGTTTGTATATAGATATAGCTGAAATGTTTGATATACTGTGATGGACAGCAATACTTAAGCGACTTACACTAGCGGGAATTACCATAGACTAGTGGTGGAACTGATATCCGGCAACTATCCGGTATCCGGCCATTTTTTTAAATACTGCCGGATACCGGATAGTTACCGAATATCCGGCTTTGGCCGGATATTAAAAATCTCGCCATTCCCAGGAATTAGTATCTCTTTTATTTGTTGGACACTGCAGATAATAATCAAGTTCAACCTCAATAGGACCTATTTCATTGAATACAACTTTATTTATATCAGGTTTGTCATTAGCAACCTCATTGTGACAATCCCAATACAGAGCTGGGACGGATACAGGAAAAAAGTATTCGAGTGCCGGATACCGGATACTTACAATGTATCTGGATACTTTTTTAAACAAGTACGGATGCTTTCTCCATAAAAGTATCCGGATTCAAGTATCCAGATACATGTATCCGGCAGTTTCCGGATACATTCTCGGATACTTTTAAAATGACCTAAATTATTGTTAAATTAATATATTGTCATCCATATTTTACTTACTACTCCTAATCTTTTCTCCTATATTTTTCACGAGTGGTGTCTCGCTGGGGAAATTTAGTGTGCACTTGCTAGGGAATAAGTTCTTTGAATTTTTTCTAAAAGGGCGAATGTTGTCTACAAATTTTAATCGGAGAGAGAGCCCTCGATTTTCCCACAATAATAAAAGAGAAGAACAACTTCCGACATGTAAAGCCACAATTATTGATGTAGTCACAAAAGATGTACAATAGTAGAAGAAAAAGAAAAAATATGGGGATTCAAACACTCTGGTGTATATGTACGTCTGTAATAATAGAATAGGAAATAAAAAAAACTTAATTAAAAGGTATCCGAACACCGAAAAAAGTATCCGGATACCGAATACTTTCAGGTTTAGTCACGGATATCGGATACCAAATTTGAAAAGTATCCGGATACAGAGCATCGGATACTACCCAACACTGTCCCAATACGATATATAAAATCTCTTGTTGCAGTTTCGTCTGAAACTTCTGTTCTTGAAAAATACATTTTTGAAATGATCGAGAACTTTTTCGAATTTTTCAATTTTCGCCGATTAAGTTTTAAAAATTCGTATAAAATCCAGTTCTTGGAATATGAGCATGAAAATTTCCCAAAGTGTTAATAAGAGTGTCCTCTTTCCAAGGAACCAACATGTTTTGAAAAATAACTTTTAGTTTTTGAGAAAACAATATTTGAAGTTTTGATCAAATTATCGATGTTGCAATTTTTATCGATAATTTTCAAAATTCGCTATAAAATTAATTTCTTGAAGATTCCTTGTGGAAATATCACCAATTATTAATAAAAGTATCCTCTTTTTAATGCAATAAGCCGTTTTGAAAAATCTCTTTTAGTTTCTGAGAAATAAATTATTGAAATGATCGACAATTTTTTCGAATTTTGCAATTTTCGCCGATTAAGTTTTAAAAATTCGTATAAAATCCAGTTCTTGGAATATGAGTATGAAAATTTCCCAAAGTGTTAATAAGAGTATCCTCTTTCCAGGGAACCAACATGTTTTGAAAAATAACTTTTAGTTTTTGAGAAAACAATATTTCAAGTTTTAATAAAATTATCGATGTTGCAATTTTCATCGATAACTTTCAAAATTCGCTATAAAATTAATTTCTTGAAGATTCCTTCTGGAAATATCACCAATTATTAATAAAAGTATCCTCTTTTTAATGCAACAAGCCGTTTTGAAAAATCGCTTTTAGTTTTTGAGAAATAAATTATTGAAATGATCGACAATTTTTTCGAATTTTGCAATTTTCGCCGATTAAGTTTTAAAAATTCGTATAAAATCCAGTTCTTGGAATATGAGTATGAAAATTTCCCAAAGTGTTAATAAAAGTGTCCTCTTTCCAATGAACCAACCCGTTTTGAAAAATAACTTTTAGTTTTTGAGAAAACAATATTTGAAGTTTTGATCAAATTATCGATGTTGCAATTTTCATCGATAACTTTCAAAATTCGCTATAAAATTAATTTCTTGAAGATTCCTTGTAGAAATATCACCAATTATTAATAAAAGTATCCTCTTTTTAATGCAACAAGCCGTTTTGAAAAATCGCTTTTAGTTTTTGAGAAATAAATTATTGAAATGATCGACAATTTTTTCGAATTTTGCAATTTTCGCCGATTAAGTTTTAAAAATTCGTATAAAGTCCAGTTCTTGGAATATGAGTATGAAAATTTCCCAAAGTGTTAATAAAAGTGTCCTCTTTCCAATGAACCAACCCGTTTTGAAAAATAACTTTTAGTTTTTGAGAAAACAATATTTGAAGTTTTGATCAAATTATCGATGTTGCAATTTTCATCGATAACTTTCAAAATTCGCTATAAAATTAATTTCTTGAAGATTCCTTGTGGAAATATCACCAATTATTAATAAAAGTATCCTCTTCTTAATGCAACAAGCCGTTTTGAAAAATCTCTTTTAGTTTTTGAGAAATAAATTATTGAAATGATCGAAAATTTTTTCAAATTTTGCAATTTTACCGATTAAGTTTTAAAAATTCGTATAAAATCCAGTTCTTGGAAAATGAGTATGAAAATTTCTCAAAGTGTTAATAAAAGTGTCCTCTTTCCAATGAACCAACCCGTTTTGAAAAATAACTTTTAGTTTTTGAGAAAACAATATTTGAAGTTTTGATCAAATTATCGATGTTGCAATTTTCATCGATAACTTTCAAAATTCGCTATAAAATTAATTTCTTGAAGATTCCTTGTAGAAATATCACCAATTATTAATAAAAGTATCCTCTTTTTAATGCAACAAGCCGTTTTGAAAAATCGCTTTTAGTTTTTGAGAAATAAATTATTGAAATGATCGACAATTTTTTCGAAATTTGCAATTTTCGCCGATTAAGTATTAAAAATTCGTATAAAATCCAGTTCTTACAATATGAGTATGAAAATTTCCCAAAGTGTTAATAAAAGTGTCCTCTTTCCAATGAACCAACTCGTTTTAAAAAATAACTTTTAGTTTTTGAGAAAACAATATTTGAAGTTTTGATCAAATTATCGATGTTGCAATTTTCATCGATAACTTTCAAAATTCGCTATAAAATTAATTTCTTGAAGATTCCTTGTGGAAATATCACCAATTATTAATAAAAGTATCCTCTTTTTAATGCAACAAGCCGTTTTAAAAACGTTTACGGTAATACTTCTTCTGATATCTGATAGTTTACGGTTATTTCTCTTCTTTGATTTAGTTGTAATATGGTACCTCTCTAGCCCTGATTATACTGATACAGCATTCTGAACATTTGTGGTGATTTTCCTGTTCAAGTCATTTATGTTAATTTCCATTTTGATCAAGGCGTTGATCAGTCCGATTTTCCTTTTCAGTTCCTCTTGGTATTCGTCAACTGTTTTTCGAGTATGTGAATTTTGGCTTTATCAGTTTGCTTCGTTCGATCCTCAGGTTAAAAATTAATGATAGTCTTATTAACCTATGGTCACTTCCCATATCAAATAGGTTTAACACTGGATTTAAAAAGGTGTTGATGTAGTACATGTTTTCCTTGAAATTTCTGATGTTTCTTGGGTTTGTTCCATTTCTTGACATTTTTTGACAATCTTGGCATTTAGGCCAGCGCCACTGATCTTGTGTCTTATTTTTCTGTATACTAGGAAGGCCACGCCGCCCTGTCCAGTTCAATTATCGGCGTTCTTTTGATACAATGCATGGCCTGATTTCAAAAAAATAATTTAAATCCCATCTAATCTGGACAAGTTTTTTCTCTATTCTCACCAGGTGTTCTAGCATTCTCATTGTTCTGATATTGTACGTTGCTAATTCAATCCATGTTTCGGTAGGTTATCTTCTATTTTGGGTATTAGTAACTAAATTTTTGTCTATCTCAGAATCTATTTTGAGGTAATCTGAATCGACATCAAAGTGATGTTTTAATTGCTTTGTGCTACTCATGTCCAGCGAAGGGAAGATTGTGCAGCAGCTCAAGGGTATTACTGGGGAGAGGGAAAACTTCAGAAGATGGATCCGATAGGAGCACGTTGGGGAAGAGAAAGAAGAAGAAGAAGTGCTACTTCGTTCCTTGCAACCTAGTTTAATTGATTAATATCTCAAGATTATGTGATAAAATAAATTTTGAATATAAAATCTCCAATTATAAATGAAGATAAAGTGATCAATGCTTTAGATTATGTGTTAAAACTTACAATTTATGCAACCACAAATCCAGAACAATATTTTCTGGTTAAATATCTTATGTTATCGTGAAAACTTAAAAACAAAACGATATTTTTATTAAATTTTTTTTTAATTTTCTGTTTTATTTTGTGGTAAAACGAGTGTCGTTCTAAGTCATAAACACGTTAAGTACTACACCACATTTGGTCGTTTTGTTACTAAAAGTAGGTGTAACGAAGTCGTGACCCCATGTTACATAACTCTTAGCGCTCTCTCATTTGATTTCTTCAGAAGAAGAAGACTACTTAGACGGAGAAGACACACCGCGTTCGCGTCTAATCTGGATTGCCGAACTGCAATTTTCCCCATTTTTTTTATTGTACTTGTTTGTTCTTTCAAAATCAATCGTCGTCGATCTTCTTCTTCGTATATTTACGCCAATTTGCATCTACCTAGTTAGCAATTCAAACAGAACATCGTTCGTTCTCGACGATTTTGGTCGTGATCAAGATGTAGTTAAACTTTCAGCTTCATCGCCTCGAAACGAACAATAATCGGGATTATCTTTTTTTTGTTTGAGTTTCTTGTCTTAGAGGCTCGGTATTGTCTCTTTGAAGGTGTGAAAAGCATGACACAATTAATGTGCATTCCGCGTGCAATTCAAGATTTCAAATTTTAACGTGGGAAAAAATAAGAACGCGAAATGATTTAATTAAATTTTGAAACTATAATACTTCGCAATTATTATAAATTAGGATGTTAAATTGTTTTAAATTGTCTTAAATTACACTTGCAGATCGAGTAAATTATGGAATATTAACGAAATTGTGCAAGTCAGAGCACATCTTTACTGGTTATCGATCATTCACGATCATATAAACCAGCAAATAAGTCGAGACGTCTATAAATTTCACCAAGATCTACACTTTACCAATTTACGCAACAGAGAATAACCATCGCACCGTCTTGAACTGCTTCATCTGTGCTGCGGACGTGAATAATTGGGACATCATGTTTCAATTAAAATGCTGCAAGAATCCTTGCAGTTCATCATTTCAAATGGTTACAAGATTTTTTTTTTTAAGAAATTCCTCATGGAACAAGTCTCGTCTACAAATATTTTACATTTTTAACTTTTTTTAACATCATTACGTATAAGGCAAGGTTTGAATTCCAATCGAAGTAAAAATTTTGTTACCTTCTTCAATTAACTGTAATAGCACTCATCGAGGTTTTTTTATTTACTTTCGGCAGCGCCAAAATGCCAAACGTACATTTCACAAGGAACGAATATGTAATAGTAACGCTTCTTCATTAAAAGAATAGGTGAAAGGAATTTTATACAATTAAATAACAAACTATAGAAAGCGTTTAAAAAAACATTTTTTTCCGAGAAGAATTTTATTAAAATGAATTTGATGGATTATCAATCCATATATAGGTTGTCATCGACCCAAAAGCACTCCTTTCTGACATTTAAACAGATAATGACTCCTCGTTATGTTGTACCTAGTCGAAAAATCGCTTCGTAGCTCCAAAAGGTGCTTTGGTCGAGATCTCATGATGATCGAATAAGAGGAAGGTTCAAAACGATGACTCCTCAATCTCACGGAATCCCACAGCGCGGTGATTTACGCCGCCCGGAGTTGCGCAAAAACAGTCGCAAGCCATCCTGTTTCAATTGTACACCAATATGGTCGAAACGTACACAATAATATACGAGTGTACGTTTATTAAGCCATTCCTAAATTCTTTCCAATTTAAGATTTAACGGCCACACCACGCGTGGAATTGAGAACGTGCACGATTCGAACGCAACATAATCTTTTAGATGTCAGTTAACGTGACATTTTGTGTTACTTAACTAAACGGGTTTTTTTCCTTTTAACTATTCAATACGCAAGTACGTATCAGTTGGTATCTTCGTTTTGAATTCTATACCTGCCAATAAGTTCTGTCAATTCTATTTGGTTTCCTAGATCCTTATACGGAGGCGATCGTTAAAAGCGAGAGTATTGGCAACTAATATGTAAAGTTTCCAAATTTGGTTTCATTAATTGTAAGAAAAATTATTTAGAATTTCATGTAAAAAATGTTTTTATAAGTACAAAGGCTGAAGAATGGTTTTATTTCTAAAGTATAACAAACATAAATAATATGTATTCAAAAACTTGCATTGTGGGATAATTCTATTCAGAAAGAGGTGAAATTAGATCTAAACCACAACCAGTTTTAGTTCTTGACTGATATTGTCGGGCCTATCTTTAAAACGGGAAAGAGAAATATACATACTTACCTTGATTTGTAGTGTAACTAAATTTCCAGATTATAAAGGATTATTAAGCATTACTATTTTCTACGGTTGGCTTTTCTTCAGAAATACAGACAGATTTGGAAAAAGTGTTTGTAAACAAACACCAGGGAATTTCTGTAACAATGCGGCATTAAAATAATACACAGTTTTTCAGCAAAGCATCTTCAGTCAAATGCAGAACAGAGATTTCACGACGTGTTTAAAAGAATACTCAAAGCTTTGACTTGCTAACATGGAAAAGATTTTGATGAGTATAACGATCAGGCATTATTTGCCATAAGAATTACGTCACATGCAGGTCATGGTTTTAGATCTTCATTAGTGGTGGAACGGATATCCGGCAACTATCCGGTATCCAGCCATTTTTTAAAATCCGGCTAGATACTGGACAGTTACCAAATATCCGACTTTGGCCGGATATTAAAAACCTATTACTTAGAACTCCACCAATCACAGGAATTAGCCGTTTTGAAAAAACACTTTCAGTTCTTAAGAAATAAATTTTTGAAATGATCGACAATTTTTTCGAATTTTGCAATTTTAACCGATTAAGTTTTAAAAATTCGTATAACATGCACTTCTTGGAATATGAGTATGAACATTTAATAAAGTGTTAATAAAAGTGTCCTTTTTCCAATGAACCAACACGTTTTGAAAAATAACTTGTAGTTTATGTAAAACAATATTTGAAAATTTGATAAAATTTTCAATGTTGCAATATTCACGATAATTTTCAAAATTCGCTATAAAATTAATTTCATGAAGGATGCTTGTGGAAATATCACCAGTTATTAAATAAAGTATCCCCTTTTTAATGCAAAAAGCCGTTTTGTAAAATCACTTTCAGTTCATGAGAAATACATTATTGAAATGATCGAAAATTTTTTTTTTTCGAATTTTGCAATTTCCACCGATTAAGTTTTCAAAATTCGTATAAAATCCATTTCTTGGAATATGAGTTCGAAAATGTATCAAGGTGTAAATAAGAGTGTCCTCTTTCCAATGAACTAATCTGTTTTGCAAAATAACTTTTAGTTTATGTAAAAAACTTTTGAAGTTTTGATAAAATTTTCGATGTTGCAATTTTCATCGATAATTTTCAAAATTCGCTATAAAATTAATTTCTTGAAGGATCCTTGTGGAAATATCACCAAATATTAATTAAAGTATCCTCTTTTTAATGCAACAAGCCGTTTTGAAAAATCGCTTTTAGTTTTTGAGAAATAAATTTTTGAAATAATCGACAATTTTTTCGAATTTTGCAATTTCCACCGATTAAGTCTTCAACATTCATATAAAATCCATTTCTTGGAATATGAGTTCGAAAATTTATCAAGGTGTAAATAAGAGTGTCCTCTTTCCAATGAACTAATCTGTTTTGCAAAATAACTTTTAGTTTATGTAAAAAACTTTTGAAGTTTTGATAAAATTTTCGATGTTGCAATTTTCATCGATAATTTTCAAAATTCGCTATAAAATTAATTTCTTGAAGGATCCTTGTGGAAATATCACCAGTTATTAATTAAAGTATCACCTTTTTAATTTAAAAAGCCGTTTTGAAAAATCACTTTCAGTTCTTGAGAAATACATTTTTGAAATGATCGAAAATTTTTTCGAATTTTGCAATTTTCGCCGATTCAATTTTAATAATTCGTATAAAATCGATTTCTTGGAATATGAGTATGAAAATTTCCCAAAACGTTAATAAAAGTGTCCTCTTTCCAATGAAACAACACGTTTTGAAAAATAATTAAGTTTTTGAGACAACAATATTTGAAGTTTTGATAACATTTTCGACTAATCTTCATTAAGTATGCATATATATGATGAATATACATACAATTGAAAAAAGAAAAGAAAGAAACTTTATTCGCTGCAGAACTTTTAGAACAATCAAATGGAATTGGAAAACTTACAGAAGAACAGAGGAAGGATGAGGAGAATTTAATTGAAGAATTTCCTGGCTTATTGTTAAATCCGACCAAACCATATTAATAATCTCCACCAGTACGTCAAATTATAGACGAAGAAATAGATAAAATGCTTGACTTTGGCGTAATTAACTACGAGAGGCTATGTAGCCTTGGTATTTGCCATTACTTTATTGCTACGTCCCCTACAGCTATTTACTATGATATAGCAAACACTGGGCAGAAATGTACTGGCGTCAATACCCAGCAAAGAGCTTCTAAAATGCAGCTATTACTTTAGTATTTCTCACGCTTGCCGGATGATGCAGTACTATGGTTATCTACTATGACTATCCGGACTTATGTCCCTGCAAGATAACGTATTTTATCCACACAACAAAAGATCGAATAGATCTAGTATCTAGTTCTAAGAGGCAAAAGTTCTAAAATGGAGAAAAATGATAATCAAATCATTTGAAAGAGGTTCATGGTTACCAGAGTCCCGCAGAACGGCCGAACAGAACAATAAGTATAGAGCACAAAAAATAAGACTCAACCTAAAACCGATTGTATTGTGGCGCCTCGAGACCTAAGTTTTAGCAGGTGAAGTTGTAGATCTTTTGATTAATTATGCCGAGGTTGCATGAGTACAAGGCTTAGTGATTAATATTATCTCAACCTGCGACTGGTTATCATATTGTGGCGCCTCAGATGCAAACAGCTCCGGCTTTATCGAAAGCTTAACCAGTAAAGTTGTTGACCTGTTGATTAATTAAGCAGAGGTCGCTTATCGTCATCATATTAAGACGCCTGCACTGCAAGCAGCCTCATCTCAATCAAAAAGAGTGTGGATTTTTTCACTCATTAAGCCGAGGTCGTTTGCGGCAGAGAATTGTGGAAACTTATAGCATAATAAATTCTCTTACAATAAAAACAAAGAAATGTTAGTTAGGAAAAGTTCTCAGGCATAAAATTGGGCATATAGAACTCCATCCGAATCAAAAGTTGCTGCAACGAAAGTATTTCAACGATCGGCAACAAAGGGATATTAACACTTTTAGTGATAATTGTATTTTGACTTTTCAAACAAATAATATCATCCATTGAGTAAACTAAGACAACTAAACCCGAATGTTTCTAGTTCTAGGTCTAATATTAGTTCTAGTTTTAGTTCACTGAAAAAATACAACAATCTAATGCTTAAACTAGAACTAACACTAGTCGTCTAAAGGGACATACGACTAAAAATATACAATAATTTAACGTTGAATAACAATAAAAACTAGAACTATCGTTCATGATTATATGAGGCCATCAGTGCAAAAGTGGTGAAACCCACATTTTTTCTTGTTTGCTGTTCTGGTTTTATATATATTCCTTACATTACCAATTATCAATACAAAAGTAGAGTAAAGCCACCTTTTGATATTCAAAAGCAGATGGAGCTGAAAAATCGTTTTTGCACAGCACATAATATAACAAAGTAATAGAGCAAAAGTGGTGTAAGTTGAATACAACACTTTTGCATTATGGCAAGACGAAATTTCATTGGAAATCTTAAAGCCAATGCCAAACGAATTATATAGAAATAAATCATGGACGAAGAAGATGATACTACTGGAGGTAAGTTAAAATATTGTGTTATTACCGCAAATTAGAAACAAACATGTTAACGTTTAAGTATGTACTTAAACAATGGTGGTTAGAGTTGGAGATTTTGAAGAATCTGGCTCTGAATATCTGCCATCCCCTGCACTCTCATCAGACAATGATGACTCTGAAGAAGTCCAGCAAAGCAGAACTGGTTCAACCACAAATTTACAACAGCCACAGCCAAGCAGAGCTAATTTAATAACAGCAGAACCGCAAGTAAGTATACCTGGACAAGGGCCAGCAGCTGAAACCATAGATGAAACTCCTATCCTCAGAAGTAGAAAGAGACTTGGTAGCGAAATGTGCTTAAATTAAAACGAGCAAAAGGCGAACAATATAAAAACTACAAAGAGAACATTGTTCCTGCGAAGACACTTAAAACAGGCGAATGTCCATGTGTTTTCAAAGAACTTTCTGAAGACGCACGGCTAAACCCGATACTTTCTAGTTCTAGGTCTAGTGTTAGTTCTAGTTTGAGTTCAATAAAAAGTTTTGTTTTGCTAGTGCAAAACTAGAACTAACACTAGACCGAGAACTAGAAACATTCGGGTTTAACCACATGTGTCTCAAGACGCCTAAACCCGAACTAGAACTAGATACTTTCTAATTCTAGGTCTAGTGTTAGTTCTAGTTTTAGTTCAATAAAAATATGCAACATAATATCTTATGCTAATTACGCTACTTACCACTGTCTCTAGAACTAACATTACACCTACAAGTGGAAACATTCAGGTTTAGCCGTTTTAAGAGACGCACGGCTAAACGGAATGTTTTTAGTTCTAGGTCTAGTGTTAGTCTAGTTTTATTTGTTATTCAGCGCTAGATAGTTGTGTATTTTTATTGAGCAATAACGGACACTGAAAGACTTTTTTTTAGGAGTGTATGTAGACTTTTTTGAGTTAAAGATATGATTATGTTTTGTGTTCCCCTTGATTAATAATAACTTAGTTCTTATGTAAAATATGGAAATAATATGGACTTCTTACATGTTTTGTTAAAAAATTTCATTAAATTACATTTCGGGAGCTGAGATATTATCATTTTCCGAGCTGTATGTAGACTTTATTGTATCACTGTAAATACTTAGTTTGGGGTTACACCATTTTTGCGTTACGGCCTCATATATCCTATAGACAACTCGGGGAATACCTCGAATTTATCTATGAACATGGAATAGAGCAACTTGAAGAATAACCCGAACTGTATTCTATCTATGAGCGCTAACATTTATATTAAAATATATTCAAAGTCCATTATGTCGAGGTTTAACTGTATTTCGAATTCATTTTGAGATATTTAGATTGTTCATTGTTAAATTGCCCTTTAATAAAACGTTCTTTTTTTGTAGTAATAGTTCTCGTTAAGAAATCGATTGCATCAATACATTAAAGCGTTATTTAAATCAAGCGGATCTTTCGTAAAACGAAATCAATTTGGTCTGCCTACTGTTGGCGGAGTTACACGCAACATTAGAGGCCAATTAAAGTAGTTGAAACCAACCGTGACGAATGATTAAACTGATTTTCCATCATTTTATAACGTTTAATTATGAGCTTATGAGGTGTGTATTATATAAATTAATAGGTGATTATCTCAATAATGATTTTGTTTTAATTGGTATTAATCGGTGCCAAAAAAAATTTAAGGAACTCAAAATTGAAATTGAAAACGTGATGGTAATTTTTCTCAAGGAGTTTCATTGAAAAAAGATTGACGTCGAAATTGGCTATGTCGGATCTCCGTGATGTGATAAAAATCAATGTCAACGGAATTACAACGCGTTAGAATCTTGTGAAACATTCGAGGATGGAATTCCGAGCACTTTGCCTCATCATCCTTTACATTATTTAAAGGTCGCACCACTTACTATAGATTGTCGAGGGCAATTTGATTAATAATCGAACGGTTGATTTACAAGAAAGGATACATATTGTTGTTTGAAAATGAAATTGAGACGGGCACGAATTTGTTGTCGTGAACAAATGACTCACTCAATGGATGATATCAATGTTAAATAAAAATTTTGTTTTAAAAATCAAAATGTTTTGCTTTAAAAAAATATGATAATTATAAAAAATCTTATATTTCGAAAAAGAAAGACAACATTTATTTAGACTTAAAGTAAAATTAGACTTGCAAATGAAGACAACATTAAAAAAAATTTGGTTTTATTGAGATAGAAAAATATTAACTTTTAGAAAATAACTCTCTTGTGTTACTTTTTCGCTCCAACTCTTCGTAGCCGACTTCTCACTATCTCTAGTTGTTAAATCTAGCTTTAGACGGCGCTTTTGTTCACAATTGCCTCCGGTTGAAATAGTCTCTCGGTGATAAAAATCCACAATTCTGCCATCCAAAGGACTGGTCCCATCTCATGTAAACATTTACTAAACTCGAAGTTTTAAGGTCAAACTCATATTCGTTCAAACTTTTCAAACTCCTTTTTTAACTTAATAAATACGTTTTCCTTCTGTTCATCCCAGTCGACCTTGTTTTTAGCCGTGTGTCTCTTAAAACGACTAAACCCGAATGTTTCTAGTTCTAGATCTAGTGCTAGTTCTAAAGCTAGTGTTAGTTCTAGTTTTAGTTGTTATTTACCGATAGATTCTTGTATATCTTTGTTGAACTAAAACTAGAACTAACACTAGACCTAGAACTAGAATCATTTGGGTTTAGCCGTCTTGAAAGACGTGCGGCAAAACCCGAATGTTTCTAATTCTAGCTCTAGTGTTAGTTCTAGTTTTACTTGTTATTCAGTGATAGCTCGTACATTCTTGTTGAACCAAAAGTAGAATTAACACTAAACCTAGAACTAGAAACATTCGAGTTTTAGGTCTAGTGTTAGTTCTTGTTTTAGTTATTAGAGACGCACGGCTAAACTCGATCAAGATCTTTATTTTATCTTATGAATTTTAAGTCTCAAACTAACAACATTACAAATCACGAATAAAATAAATTAAATGCTTAATTTAAAACTATACAGAGTTAGGGCTAAAAAATCATAACAACCTAACTTATAAAAAGTAAGAAATTATTTTTGTATCATTAAATGTTGACTAAACTTACTTCAAAATGTTCTTTATTTCATCATAATATCTCAATTCGTTCTTGAGATACGATGTTTGCAATTTCTATTTTTCAAATCTATATCAATCAAAAGTGTAGAGTTGTGTTTAAAAAGTAATCATAGCCAGGTTTATGGAACCAAAGAATTTATTTATGGCACATTTAATCTTCATTAACTTCACTTTAAATTGCTTCTAATTTTATCATTATATCTCAGCTCGTTCTCGAGATACAACTTTTTAAATTTTTATTTCTATAGTATAAGTAATAGCGCAGAATTGAGGCTAAAAAATCATAATAAACAGATTTATAATAAAAAATTGTTTTTGGAGCATGAAATATTGACTAAATCTGCTTCAAAATGTTCTGTATTTCATCAGGATATCTCAATTCGTTCTCGAGATATTATTTTTTTAAATTTCTTTTTTTCAAATCTACATCAAATAAATATGTAGAGTTGAGTTTAAAAAGTAATCATAGCCAGGTTTATGGAACCAAAGAATTTATTTATGGCACATTTAATCTTCATTAACTTCACTTTAAATTGCTTCTAATTTTATCATTATATCTCAGCTCGTTCTCGAGATACAACTTTTTAAATTTTTATTTCTATAGTATAAGTAATAGCGCAGAGTTGAGGCTAAAAAATCATAATAAACAGATTTATAATAAAAAATTGTTTTTGGAGCATGAAATATTGACTAAATCTGCTTCAAAATGTTCTGTATTTCATCAGGATATCTCAATTCGTTCTCGAGATATTATTTTTTTAAATTTCTTTTTTTCAAATCTACATCAAATAAATATGTAGAGTTGAGTTTAAAAAGTAATCATAGCCAGGTTTATGGAAGCAAGGAATTTATTTATGGCACATATAATCTTCATTAACTTCGCTTTAAATTGCTTCTAATTTCATCGTTATATCTCAGCTCGTTCTCGAGATACGACTTTTTAAATTTTTATTTCTATAGTAAAAGTAATAGCGTAGAGTTAGAGTTAAGAAGTCATAAAAAGCAGATTTTTAGAAAACATGAAATTGTTTTTGGTGCATGAAATATTGACTAAATTTGCTTTAAAATGTTCCTTATTTCATCATAATATCTCAATTCGTTCTTGAGATACGATGTTTTTAATTTCTATTCTTCAAATCTATAGCAATCAAATGTGTAGAGTTGTGTTGAAAAAGTAATCATAGCCAGGTTTATGGAAGCAAAAAATTTATATATGGCACATTTAATCTTTATTAACTTCATTTTAAATTGATTTTAATTTCATCGTTATATCTTAGCTGGTTCTCGAGATACGACTTTTTAAATTTTTATTTCTATGGTATAAGTAATAGCACAGAGTTGAGGCTAAAAAATCATAATAAACATATTTATAATAAAAAATTGTTTTTGGAGCATGAAATATTGACTAAATCTGCTTCAAAATGTTCTGTATTTCATCAGGATATCTCAATTCGTTCTTGAGATATTATTTTTTTAAATTTCTTTTTTTCAAATCTACATTAAATAAATATGTAGAGTTGGGTTTAAAAAGTAATCATAACCAGGTTTATGGAAGCAAAGAATTTATTTATGGCACATTTCATCTTCATTAACTTCGCTTTAAATTGCTTCTAATTTCATTGTTATATCTCAGCTCGTTCTCGAGATACGACTTTTTAAATTTTTATTTCTATAGTAAAAGTAATAGCGTAGAGTTAGAGTTAAGAAGTCATAAAAAGCAGATTTTTAGAAAACATGAAATTGTTTTTGGAGCATTAAATATTGACTAAATTTGCTTTAAAATGTTCCTTATTTCATCATAATATCTCAATTCGTTCTTGAGATACGATGTTTTTAATTTCTATTCTTCAAATGTATATCAATCAAAAGTGTTGAGTTGTGTTTAAAAAGTAATCATAGCCTGGTTTATGAAACCAAAGAGGTTATTTAGGGCACATTTAATCTTCATTAAATTTACTTCAAAATGCTTTTAATTTTATTACTATATCCCAATTCGTTCGTGAGATACGATTTTTTGAATTTTTATTGTTAAAATATAAAAACTATGCAGAGTTGGGGCTAAAAAATCATAACAACCTAACTTATAAAAAGTAAGAAATTATTTTTGTATCAATAAATGTTGACTAAATTTGCTTCAAAACGTTCTTTACTTCATCATGACATCTCAATTCGTTTTTGAGATACGATGTTTTTAATTTCTATTCTTCAAATCTATATCAATCAAATGTGTAGAAGTGTGTTTAAAAAGTAACCATAGCCAGGTTTATAGAACCAAAGAATTTATTTATGGCACATTTAATCTTCATTACCTTCACTTTAAATTACTTCTAATTTCATCGTTATATCTCAGCTCGTTCACAAGATACGACTTTTTAAATTTTTATTTCTATAGTATAAGTAATAGCGGAGAGTTGGGACTAAAAAATCATAAAAAAACAGATTTATAGAAAATATGAAATTGTTCTTGGAGCATTAAATATTAACTAAATTTGCTTCAAAACGTTCTATATTTCATCATAATATCTCAATTCGTTCTTGAGATACGATGTTTTTAATTTCTATTCTTCAAATCTATATCAATCAAAAGTGTAGAGTTGTGTTTAAAAAGTAATCATAGCCAGGTTTATGGAACCAAAAAATTTATTTATAGCACATTTCATCTTCATTAACTTCGCTTTAAATTGCTTCTAATTTCATCGTTATATCTCAGCTCGTTCACGAGATACGACTTTTTAAATTTTTATTTCTATACTATAAGTAATAGCGCAGAGTTGGGGTTAAAAAATCATAACAAACAGATTTACAGAAAATAAGAAATTGTTTTTGGAGCATTAAATATTGACTAAATTTGCTTCAAAATGTTCTTCATTTCATGATGATATCTCAATTCGTTCTTGAGATACAATTTTTAAAATTTTTTTTTTTTTAAATATAATCGATTTGAGATGTAATTTTTTGATGTAACTTTGAAATGGTTGTCGAAAATTTTCTAAACATAATCTAGCGTTAAAACACTTTAGCTCCTGTAGATAAAATCTAAAACTATCAACTATACATTAACTTTGTGGCATTATCATGAAGAAACCGCCTTCGTCTTTGCACACGTAACTTTGGGCTTCATGCAAATCGTAATTAACCCGGAGACGTAACCAACTCGTGCAGAAAAAATCATCGTCTCTGAGGTAAAGAAAGATTTTCCATTCTTTATTATTTTTCATTATTAATTTGGAATTAAGTAATAGTCACAAAAGTACATGTAATAGTCAAAAATGAAATATTTCAACCAAAAATTATTATACAATTTGTATTGTTATTTATTAATATTCTTTCCGCATCGTTGTATGCAGTTTTCTCAGGCTGTTTAGAACGTTCGTTCTTAATTATTCTTATTATGCTTCTTTCGGGCTCTCTTTGTGGAGATCGACTTCAATTATGAGCGAAACTTCGCTGTTAAGTAATAGCTGTCGGAAGGAGAAGACTTTTTGACGTGTGAAAATTAAATCGAGTGTTATAATTAATTCGTACAATTTTTTAACACATTTTCGAATTATTTCTTTAGTTATGAGAGTCGATTTAACATATTAATTGCTAAAAGCGTTTTATACGTTTTAGGTATAAAAGCCATTAAAAATTTTTGAATCAATTCCCAAACAATACATATTACGAAATTTAATTCACTCATTTAATTTTAGGCTTAATAATTATCCAATAAATAAGTTAACCTATTTTAACCGTGAGTTCCTCAATTATTAATTATCGTTTGTTTCACCTTTATTGAACTTTGAACTCGACTTGAAACAAAAAGAAGAACTTCGATTACAAGTTTAATATTTTCAGTTTGATTTAAGAGCCGTTTTGTGTATTTATTCGACATCGATGCTTGTTTATGTTACATAATGCCCATTTTCGTGATGCATCATCGTGATTACTCGTGTATATAGTATAAATACCATTTACGAGACACCTCAAATGTATGTGTGTACGAGGTATCCGACCAATTTTCGATCGCGTTCGAACAACGCCAACAATAAAATAACTTTAAATAACGGTTATTACAGGAACTCCTCACTGAAAATGTCACACGTATCACATTAATCTATTTTCGTTGACAGTTTTCGGGTAATGCAAACTCGTTATTAAATCGTTTTTCATTAAAACAAGCGTAAGATCATTAAATCTAATCGATTTTCTTTATTTGAATCGAGTTCCTTTCTAATGCGTAATCAAGCTGAAATGAAATATTGATAATTTTGAAATAAATTTTACTGACATTATAATATGTGCAATATCATGCTGTAGGTTATATTTTAACAAGGTGTATATGATAAGAAATTATAGTAATGACTTTATTTCGAAATATAGTAAAACCTCGACTTTTTAAACACAACTTATATACACGTTTGATTGATATAGATTTGAAGAATATAAATTAAAATCATCGTATCTCAAGAACGAATTGGGATATTACGATGAAATAAAGAACGTTTTGAAGCAAATTTAGTCAATATTTAATGATACAAAAATAATTTGTTACTTTTTATAAGTTAGGTTGTTATGATTTTTTAGCCCCAACTCTGCATAGTTATTACATTTTAACAATAATTATAATTCAAAAAATCGTATCTCAATATCGAATTGAGATATAACGATAAAATTAAAGGCATTTTCAAGCAAATTTAATGAAGATTAAATGTGACATAAATAACTTCTTTGCTACCATAAACCTGGTTATGATTATTTTTTAAACCCAACTCTACATATTTATTTGATGTAGATTTGAAAAATAGAAATTTAAAAAAGTTGTATCTTAAGAACGAATTGAGATATCATGATGAAATAAAGAACATTTTGAAGCGGATCTAGTCAATATTTCATGCTCCAAAAACAATTTCATATTTTCCATAAATCTGTTTTTTATGATTTTTTAGCTCCAACTCTACGCTATTACTTTTACTATAGAAATCAAAATTTAAAAAGTCGTATCTCGAGAACGAGCTGAGATATAATAATGAAATTAGAAGCAATTTAAAGCGAAGTTAATGAAGATTAAATGCGCCATAAATAAATTCTTTGCGTCCATAAACCTGGCTATGATTACTTTTTAAATACAACTCTACATATTTGATTGATATAGATTTGAAGAATAGAAATTAAAAACCTCATATCTCAAGAACGAATTGAGATATTATGATGAAATAAGGAACATTTTAAAGCAAATTTAGTCAATATTTAATGATCCAAAAACAATTTCATGTTTTCTATAAATCGGCTTTTTATGACTTTTTAGCTCCAACTCTTCGCTATTACTTTTACTATAGAAATAAAAATTTAAAAAGTCGTATCTCGAGAACGAGCTGAGATATAACGATGAAATTAGAAGCTATTTAAAGTGAAATTAATGATGATTAAATGTGCCATAAATAAATTCTTTGCGTCCATAAACCTGGCTATGATTACTTTTTAAAAACAACTTTAGTCAATTGATTTACATAGATTTGAAGAATAGAAATTAAAAACATCGTATCTCAAGAACTAATTGAGATATTATGATGAAATAAGGAATATTTTAAAGTAAATTTAGTCAATATTTAATGCTCTAAAAATAATTTCTTATTTTCTATTAATCTGGATATTATGATTTTTTAACCCCAACTCTGCATAGTTGTTATATTTTGGCAATAGAAATGCAAAAAATCGTATCTCCCGAACGAATTGAGATACAGCGATAAAATTAAAAGCATTTTGAAGTAAATTTAATGAAGATTAAATGTGCCACAAATAACTTCTTTGCTACTATAAAACTGGTGATGATTATTTTTTAAACTCAACTCTGTATATTTGATTAATACAGATTTAAAGAATAGAAATTAAAAATATCTTATCTAAAGAACGAATTGAGATATCACGATGAAATAAAGAACATTTTAAAGCAAATTTATCAATATTTATTGATCCAAAGATAAATTGTTGTTTTTTGTTAATTCGGTTATTATGGTTTTTTAACCACAAGTTTGTCTTGTTAGTTATAATTTAAAAATAACTACTTTAAAAAATCGTATCTCAAGAACGAATTGAGATATAACGATGAAAATAAAAGCAATTTATAGCAAATTTAATGAAGATTATGTGTGTCATAAATAACTTCTTAGCTTCTACAACCCTGGCTATGATCATTTTTTAAACCCAACTCTGCATATTTGATTAATATAGATTTAAAGAATAGAAATTTAAAATATCTTATCTCAAGAACGAATTGAGATATCACAATGAAATAAAGAACATTTTAAAGCACATTTAATCAATATTTATTGATCCAAAAATAAATTCTTGGTTTTTGTTAATCCGGTTATTATGGTTTTTTAACCATAACTCTGCGTTATTAGTTATAATTTAAAAATAACTACTTTAAAAAATCATATCTCAAGAACGAATTGAGATATAACGATGAAAATAAAAGCAGTTTAAAGCAAATTTAATGAAGATTATGTGTGCCATAAATAACTTCTTAGCTTCTACAACCCTGGCTATGATTATTTTTTAAACCCAACTCTACATATTTGATTAATATAGATTTAAAGAATAGAGATTAAAAATATCTTATCTCAAGAACGATTTGAGATATTACGATGAAATAAGGAACATTTTAAAGCAAATTTAATCAATATTTATTGATCCAAAAATAAATTCTTGTTTTTTGTTAATCCGGTTATTATGGTTTTTTAACCACAACTCTGCGTTGTTAGTTATAGTTTAAAAATAACTACTTTAAAAAATCGTATCTCAAGAACGAATTGAGATATAACGATGAAAATCAAAGCAATTTAAAGCAAATTTAATGAAGATAATGTGTGCCATAAATAACTTCTTAGCTTCCACAACCCTGGCTATGATTATTGTTTAAACTCCGGGCAGGCCAGATATTTGAAAAGAGTTTGGGAGAAAATAAACTCCGGGCAAGCCAGATATTTATTTTGGAATGGATTAAACTCCGGGTACGTCAGACGTTTAATCCAGGAATGAAACGAGCATTACGAAGATATCAATAACACTGTTTTATTAATACAAATTTTGGGTTTATATACGAATTCTTACATGCTAATATTATATATTATATTTCTCTTATTGTTTTAACATAACAATAATCAAGTATTTTAAAGTAATTAATTTAGGTCGCATAATTGTGCGCGGTGTGCATTACACAATTAGCGATGGCTTTGGTCAGCAACGCTTGTTAATTTGGGTACTGACTTTATTAAAAAAAGTAAAAAATAAAAAGAAAAATTGAATAGAAAATATTGTTTAATTGAGATTAAACAATTATTTTTTAAACACAACTCTGTTTATTTGATTGATGTAGATTTAAAGAATAGAAATTTAACGTTAAACATGATATCTCAAGAACGAATTGAGATATTATGATGAAATGAAAAACATTTGAAAGCAAATTATAAATAACAATTATTTCTTATTTTCCATA
The DNA here is from genome assembly GCF_036711975.1 of Onthophagus taurus. Classification (NCBI taxonomy): domain Eukaryota; kingdom Metazoa; phylum Arthropoda; class Insecta; order Coleoptera; family Scarabaeidae; genus Onthophagus; species Onthophagus taurus. Next base: position 5,199,555 of record NC_091966.1, read on the forward strand.
AATATTGTTGCTATCAATTTTGTACTACTTTATGTTTGGTCGTTAGAGATTTTGATAATGGAAGTTTAATAAATCGTATCTCAATAACGGATTGAGATATAACAATGAAATAAGAAGTATTTTAAAGCTAAATTAATAAAGATTAAATATGTCATAAATGATTTCTTAGTTTTCACAAATCTCGTTCTTACGATTTTTTAAACTCAACTCTGTGTTTTCATCAATAATTTAAAGAAAGAAATTAAAATAATCGTATCTCAAAAACAGATTGAGACATCGTAATGAAACGCAGAACATTTTAAAGCAAATTTTATCGTGATTTAATGTAATAGTTGTGCTAATAACTCAGTCATTTTATCAGAAATATAGATTTAGAAATTAATATCATATTATTTGTTTGTTTCTTGTTTCAATTAACATCATGTTTTCTAACTTATCATGAAATATTTAGAAACTTATGCAAATTTAAATGCTAAATTTGTATAATTAGCATATGTTTTACAACTGTTAATGAAGATAATTACATTTATATTAATAAATTGCATATATTTATGAAATTTTTTAATTTCAAGTTAATAACACAAATATTAGTCAACTTTTAGATGCGAGAATTTTCTACTGAAATATTCTTCTTTTGCTTTAAAAGTTATTTCCGGTTGTATGTACTTACTTTGATTTATTTTTTAAGATAAATTTAAAACAACTAAATATATTTTTATAATTTTTACTTTTAAATATGAGTGTGAACTATATGGTTAATAATCAAAAATTGCAAGAGAGACGGCCCGAGGCTTGAGTAGCATCTTTATTCGAACACTTAGAAAACGCGGCGGTAACCCGACGGTGCTCTCGTATTAACCTATTTCGCAACATCGCCGACATAACCAGCGCTCTTCTTCTTCTTTTGCTGCTTCGGCTGTTCACGACCTTGCGCCTCAATTCAACCAACGTTCTATGCAGAACACACGGATTCACTTTGGATTTCGGGTAGGGAGGCCCCCATATAAAACCGACGGCTCATCACCTACCCATCATCACTTACCCGTTCGCACTTCACCAAAAATGAAACAGGTAAGCAAAATAATCTCATTACAAAAGATATATTTTCTCAATTTATCTTAAAAATTAATTCATTTTTTACAGATTATTTTAGCGCTGGCTCTTGTGAGTTTGGCGACATGTGCCAGACTTGATAGTAAATATCTTCCACCTGGACGTGGTGGAGGAGGTGGTGGTGGAGCTTTCCCAGGACCTGGACCTCGACCCGGCCCTAGACCTGGAGCTGGTGGATTTGGAGGAGGTCCTGGACAATATCAAGGAGGAGGAGGAGGAGGAGGAGCTGGTGGATACCAAGGTGGTGGTGGAGGAGGAAGTGGGGGAGCTGGTGGATATCAAGGAGGTGGTGGAAGTGGAGGAGCTGGAGGGTATTAATTTATTTTCAAATTTCTCCTTAAATATGATTCGTTTAAAATAATTTTATTTAAAGATATCAAGGTGGTGGTGGTGGTGGAGCCGGCGGTTACCAAGGAGGCGGTGGTGGAGGTCCCCAAATCCCCATCATCAGATACGACAACAGCCCCAATCAAGGAGATGGTTCTTATAACTACGTTTACGAAACCGGAAATGGAATTCAAGCTCAAGAACAAGGTTACCAAAAAGGTCCCGATAACGGTTTTGCGGAAGGATCATTCTCATACACCTCACCAGATGGTGGACAATACTCAATCACCTACACAGCCGACGAAAACGGTTTCCAACCTCAAGGTGCTCACCTCCCGACTCCTCCACCAATTCCGGATGAAATTCAAAGATCCATCGAACAAAATTTAGCTGATGAAGCACGCGGAGTCGTCGATGATGGTCAATATCGTGGAGATGGTGGTGCAGGTGGTGGTTACCAAGGTGGTGGAGGTTATCAAGGAGGAGCTGGTGGAAGTGGTGGATATCAAGGAGGAGCTGGAGGTTATCAAGGTGGTGGCGGTAGCGGATTCCAAAGTGGTGGAGGAGCCGGAGGATATCAAGGAGGAGCTGGTGCCGGTGGTCACGGTGGCGCTGGAGGAGGTGGTGGAGCAGGTAATGGAGGCTACAGATACTAAGATTACTAAAAAATGAAGAAAACAAAGAAAATCTGATGATGATCTGATGATAATGATGGAAATAGTCATAAAGATATAAAAAATGATGTGTATATAGTTTTAATTTTATACTTATCTTATAATAAATTGATTAAACTTTTTTTGTAAAACATTTCGTATTATTTCGCAACACCTCATAACGATATAATAACAGCGATAGCATTTTGAGAAAGGCCTCGGAAGAAACGTAATTTACTTTCTGGGTAATAATAATATTATTGTTACACAACGAAAAACGTATTCGTTGAATAACAATGGGTTCTCACCATCGTCATCGTCTTAGTATGTGTGAGAAATGTCGCGGAGGGATTCAATTAAATCTTGATTAAGCTAACTCCACTACTTTATGCTGCAAATGTTTAAATAACGTTATAATTACCTCTCCTATTAACGATCATTAGAACCATCGAAGACACTTAATCATATGTTGTACTTTTCATACCATTCCAATTGAGTGGTTTTATCTTTAACACAGGAAGTAACACAGGCAATCAAAGTTGTTGTTAATAAAAGTATATTTATAGGTTTTAATTGGATGGGTATAAAAAATAAATTAATGATAGCATTGAAGGTTACAATTAATTTAAGTCATTTTCTTGAAATGAAACACAAAGAGATTTTAAGCAAGCAAAAATAGGTTGTTATAGATGATATTTTTAAAGATGCAAAATTAAGCAATTGTACTAACTTTGTTTATGGGAATTAATTAACGTGATTTATGTTAAATAAAAGCTTAAAGTATCCTCTTTAAGACCATATAATGGCTTATTAGTTTATTAAAAAAAGTTTGGCGAATAAAAGCTTTTTAACTCAATCAAAAATGTGGTTTTTACAACAGATATTTTAAAAAATAACCATAACTTTAATGAATCATATTTACCTTATTTATAAGAGTTAACAAACGATTTTTATATCAAATTAAAGTTTAAAGTATCTGCTTTCAGACCATATAATGGTTTATGAGTTGATCAATAAAATTCAGGACGAAAAAATTTTTTTAACAAAACTTAGAAATGTGTTATCTTTACAAAACATTTTTAAAAGTACAAAATTTAAAATATCATATCTATTTTATTTATAGAAATTAATAAACAATTTGTATATTAAATTAAAGCTTAAAGTCTCTTCTTTAAGACCACATAACTGTTTATTAGTTGATTCATAAATGTAAGGAGAAAAAATGTTGTTTAACTGCATCAAAAATGTAGTTTTTACAACAGACATTTTAATAAATAACCATAACTTTAATGAATCATATCTACCTTATTTGCAAGAGTTAACAAACGATTTTTATATCAAATTAAAGTTTAAAGTATCTACTTTCAGACCATATAATGGTTTATGAGTTGATCCATAAAATTCAGGACGAAAGAATTTTTTTAACAAAACTTAGAAATGTGTTATTTCTACAAAACATTTATAAAAGTACAAAATTTAAAATATCATATCTACTTTATTTATAGAAATTAATAAATAATTTGTATGTTAAATTAAAGCTTAAAGCCTCTTCTTTAAATCCACATAACTGTTTATTACTTGATTCATTAAAGTAAGGAGAAAAAATGTTTTTTAACTGCATCAAAAATGTGGTTTTTACAACAGACATTTTAAAAAATAATCGTAACTTTAATAAATCATATCTACCTTATTTACAAGAGTTAGCAAACGATTTTTATATCAAATTAAAGTTTAAAGTATTTGCTTTCAGACCATATAATGGGTTATGAGTTGATCCATAAAATTCAGGACGAAAGAATTTTTTTAACAAAACTTAGAAATGTGTTATTTCTACAAAACATTTATAAAAGTACAAAATTTAAAATATCATATCTACTTTATTTATAGAAATTAATAAATAATTTGTATGTTAAATTAAAGCTTAAAGCCTCTTCTTTAAGTCCACATGACTGTTTATTACTTGATTCATTAAAGTAAGGAGAAAAAATGTTTTTTAACTGCATCAAAAATGTGGTTTTTACAACAGACATTTTAAAAAATAACCATAACTTTAATAAATCATATCTACCTTATTTACAAGAGTTAACAAACGATTTTTATATCAAATTAAAGTTTAAAGTATCTACTTTCAGACCATATAATGGTTTATGAGTTGATCCATAAAATCCAGGACGAAAGAATTTTTTTAACAAAACTTAGAAATGTGTTATTTTTACAAAACAGTTATAAAAGTACAAAATTTAAAATATCATATCTATTTTATTTATAGAAATTAATAAACAATTTGTATATTAAATTAAAGCTTAAAGCCTCTTCTTTAAGTCCACATAACTGTTTATTAGTTGATTCATAAATGTAAGAAAAAAAAATGTTTTTTAACTACATCAAAAATGTGGTTGTTACGACAGACATTTTAAAAAATAACCATAACTGTAATAAATCATACCTACCTTATTTACAAGAGTTAACAAACGATTTTTATATCAAATTAAAGTTTAAAGTATCTTCTTTGAGGTCATATAATGGTTTATGAGTTGATCCATAAAATTCAGGACGAACGAATTTTTTTAACAAAACTTAAAAAAGTGCTACTTTTACAAAACATTTATAAAAGTACAAAATTTAAAATATCATATCTACTTTATTTATAGGAATTAATAAACGATCTGTATGTTAAATTAAAGCTTAAAGCCTCTTCTTGAAGTCCACATAACTGTTTATTAGTTGATTCATAAATGTAAGGAACAAAAATGTTTTTTAACTGCATCAAAAATGTGGTTTTACAACAGACACTTTCAAAAATAACAGTAACTTTAATAAATCATATCTACCTTATTTACAAGAGTTAACAAACGATTTTTATATCAAATTAAAGTTTAAAGTATCTACTTTCAGACCATATAATGGTTTAAGAGTTGATCCATAAAATCCAGGACGAAAGAATTTTTTTAACAAAACTTAGAAATGTATTATTTTTACAAAACATTTATAAAAGTACAAAATTTAAAATATCATATCTATTTTATTTATAGAAATTAATAAACAATTTGTATATTAAATTAAAGCTTAAAGCCTCTTCTTTAAGTCCACATAACTGTTTATTAGTTGATTCATAAATATAAGGAGAAAAAATGTTTTTTAACTGCATCAAAAATGTGGTTTTTACAACAGACACTTTAAAAAATAACAGTAACTTTAATAAATCATATCTACCTTATTTACAAGAGTTAACAAACGATTTTTATATCAAATTAAAATTTAAAGTATCTGCTTTTAGACCATAATATAATGGTTTATGAGTTGATCCATAAAATTCAGGACGAAAGAATTTTTTTAACAAAACTTAGAAATGTGTTATTTCTACAAAACATTTATAAAAGTACAAAATTTAAAATATCATATCTACTTTATTTATAGAAATTAATAAATAATTTGTATGTTAAATTAAAGCTTAAAGCCTCTTCTTTAAGTCCACATAACTGTTTATTACTTGATTCATTAAAGTAAGGAGAAAAAATGTTTTTTAACTGCATCAAAAATGTGGTTTTTACAACAGACATTTTAAAAAATAACCATAACTTTAATAAATCATATCTACCTTATTTACAAGAGTTAACAAACGATTTTTATATCAAATTAAAGTTTTAAAGTATCTGCTTTTAGACCATATAATGGTTTATGAGTTGATCCATAAAATTCAGGACGAAAGAATTTTTTAACAAAACTTAGAAATGTGTTATTTTTACAAAACATTTATAAAAGTACAAAATTTAAAAACTCATATCTACTTTATTTATAGAAATTAATAAACGATCTGTATGATAAATTAAAGCTTAAAGTCTCTTCTTTAAGTCCACATAGCTGTTTATTAGTTGATTCTTATATGTAAGGAAAAAAAATGTTTTTTAACTCCATAAAAAATGTGGTTTTTACAACACACTTTAAAAAATAACAGTAACTTTAATAAATCATATCTACCTTAGTTATAAGAATTAACAAATGATTTTTATGTCAATTTAAACCTTACAGTATCTGCTTTGAGATCATATCATAGTTTATGAATTGATCTATAAAATTCAGGAGAAAAAAGATTTTTAGTAAAACCTAATAAAAGATAAAATCAGGACGAAAGAATTTTTTGAACAAAACTTAAAAATATGTTATTTTACAAGACATTCCTGAATGTACAGAATTTAAAAAATTATATCTGCTTTATTTATAAAAATTAATAAACCATCTTTACATTAGGTTGAAGTACAAGGTTGGGTTGGGTTGGATTGGGTTCGTTTGGGTTGGGTTGAGCGGAGTTTGAACGGCAGAGATGCAGAACAGTTGGAAGAGGAGGCGACCTACACCGTCTATTGAGTGGTCATCAATATGAAAGATATAGGATTGAATATCGCTGCCCAAAAACGAAATTATTATTGTTGCAAGGGAAAAGGAAATTCATAGAAAAAGTATGTATCTAGGAGTGTTTATTAACAAAGTCATGACCATGACGGGACACGTAGAGGAAGTAAAAACTAAAGTAAATTTTTTGTGTAACCTAATTAAAAGGCTAATTGCAAATCTGGGAGGACCAAGGTCAAAGAAAAGTATGTCCTTCTCACCAACAGTAATGTCTGTAATCCTATACGCTGCATCAACCTCAACAACAACCGTAAACAGAAGACTGGCGATGGATATAACGTCTGCATAGGGTACGGTACCAGGAGAGAGCAGAACTGTATGCGAGAAGAAAAGAATCGAGGAGCGAATGCAGAGAAAGGATGATGAACACTTTACAGAAAAGATGGACACATTATGACGGTTGGACAAGGGCTTTAATATCGGAGATAACACCATGGATCACCAGAATAATAAAGGTAATAACCTTTATTTTAACTAATATTTCATATGTTCCATATTGACCGTTAGAGAAGTGAAAAAGAAAAAAGGCACTCCGAAGTAAAGTCCGTTCAGGCGGTTTCGGAGAAGACGAAGAAAGGGGATTTTTAATGGGTCAACATTGAGCTCCAACTCCACACTATTCGGCACTAACATTCCAAGCCAGATATCTGGTAGCAGATAATTACCCAATCTTGTAGCAAAAGGATTGGGTTGAGTTGGCTTCATTACAGTGGATTACTTTATAGTTGAGGTAAATTGTCAAAGCCACTCACTTTACACTACAAAATAATCTACTATAATGCAACTCAACCCAACTCAACCACTTGTTCAATTTAATTTTCAGTAACTTGAGTTAGGTTGGGCTGTGTTACTATAAGGTTTAATTGGCTTGCTTATCGGTTGAATTACTTGGGTTTAGATTTTGTTGGTCAGAAGTGAGTATGACTTGCGTGTTGGTTGAGTTAAATGGAGATAGGTTGAGTTTTATTAGAGTATGTTTGATTTGTTTTTAAGTTAGATTACTTCTGAATTGAGTTGCTTTAGAATAGACTTGCTTGAGTCTTTGTGGAAAGTTACTTATTCTAATAAGTTAAACATCTTTTATTATCGAGATTTCATTTACAAATTTAAATTAATAAAATTGATACTCCATAAAAAGGAAATAATATATATAATATTACTATCTTCTGTAATAAGGAAACCATAAAAAATGATTCCTTGGTAGTTAAATCTTACGACCGTTCCCGATTGCAAATTTTACGCCGCGACTATTCGTTTCGAAGTACCATTTAAATTGAGGATCGTAAAAGTACCCCTTACTAATTTACTACACGACATTGTTAACGATTTCGCATCTATATAATACACGTTTAAATCGTTACGATAAAATCTACAACGCCCAAGAATATTTTACCCTTTTATCTACTCCTAATATCCAGCGTCCATTTGCACAACACTTTCCCTATTTAGGAGAGACGAGATTTCTCACGAATTCGGACAAAAAAATAAGAACTATCGGCCGGCGATTATTGAAAGCATGCACGTTTCAGTTTCGTAACCAAGTTTCTTCCTAATATGGTTTATTTGCCCTTTTAACCTAAGACGTAAATGAACAGAAAAAGTTTTGTATTGTTAATAACGTATGTTGTGTTTACATTTTATGATGATGTAAAGAAAATTTAATTATGTAACAAAATTAGTTGAAAATGATTATATGGTTGCCTATTATTGTCTCAAATTACAGTAAAACCTCGATATAATGGATTAATACAGGGAAGGGAAAGTTGAGTTCAATCTATGTGGTTTTATATTTATACCAAGAACGGTAGAATCTAAGAGCGCTACTACATGCCGGGAATTGGTGTGCAGTTTGAAGATCTGTTCGTGACGTCAGTGCTGAATAACAATTAAAACTAAGGATTTAAAGATTTGATACAGAGGCGTTAGCAATAATGGTAGGAATAAAAATGTTTCATAATTACTTGTATGGTAATCATTTTGAAATCCGGAAGGATCATAAACCATTATTGGGACTTTTGAGATAGGGAAAACCTACCACAAAAGTCGTATCTCCTAGAATGCTACGATGGATCATCACATCATCAGCATATGATTATGACTTGAATTATGTACCAGGAAAACAATTGGGGATTGCCAGAAAAGAGCAACTCAATTGAACCTCCAATAGCTCCAGACGTACTCTTTTGGAAAACGTACCTGAAAAATTTTTAACAGCAGAAGAAATAGCTAAAGCTACAGCAAAAGATTCAGCTCTGTCAGTTGTTTTGGAATCGACAAAAAGGAGATGACCGATAGATTCTAAACAATTCTCAGAAGAATTTAAATCATTCATAAATAAAAAATGGGAAATATCTGGGAATTATGAGGATGAAGTCGCTGGCCAGATCGTATGTTTGATGGGCAGGTATGGACAAGGAAATAGAAGACTGGGTGAGAAATTGTAAAAGATGCCAAATGAGCAATCCATCCGTGGGAGGGTGCAAAAGCTCCATGGTCGAGAATACATCTCGATGAAATTCTTTCCTACTATAATGTTCTATCCCCTCTTTCGACCAATCTACCCTAATGTATTTTCCACCATGTTCCATTATCTTTCTGTTCCTTCTTCCCCTTGATCCCTTTATGCACACTTCTAGAGGCTGGTGATCCGACTCTACCAACGCCCCAACCCTAAATGTTTCTATCCTCTCCCACATTCCTTGGTCCACGTACAATTAAAAGGTGCAACAAAAACTATAGCATTCCATTTAAAATAACGAAGTTATGTGGCAACCATCTTGAAAATATTAAACTAAAATTAGAACGTTCATTAACACTAGAAACTTTCGGGTTTTGCCGTGCGTCTTTTAAGAAAAGGTTTGACCTTTCGGATGTCATGTTGCAACCTTCCTCAGAAACTGGTTCGAAGTGACGAGATCGAAAATCGGTAACTCTATATAAGTCGGAAAAACTAATTAATTATCAGTTAACTCTAATTACAAGCTAATTATTAACTAATTGTCTTTTCTCTAAAAGTCTTTTTCTTGCTTCTCTTGTCAGTCTTTGGTAGTATCTGTTGTCCCTAGCCAGCACCTTTGTTTGTTCGAAGTCTATTCGGTGCCCCTCTGCATGGCAATGTTCCGCAACCGTCGACTGCTGGATCTTCTTCAGCCTTACATCCCTCTCATGCTCCTTGATGCGGCACTCGACGTTGCGTCCAGTTTGGCCAACATAAACCTTCCCACAACTACACGATAGTCGGTAGACTACCGCTCCTTTTAATGGAGTTAGTTTGTCCTTGGCTATCGGGAGTGTGTTCCGAATTTTGCTGACCGTGCCGTACCGCACTATGATGTCATTCTTCTTGAGGTGCCTAGCAATTCGTTCATAGGGAAGACAGATAAATCCAAGTGGTTTTGTACTTACCGTATCCTATTTCTGCTTTCACTGCTTGATGGCCTGGTTGATGTCTCTCGAAGTGTATCCATTCTCCTACAGCACGCCTCGTAGAAAGTGTTGCTCCTTCTTCAAGTTCTCTCCTTCACATAGTCTCGCTGCTCGCTGAAATAATGTACGGATCACGGACCTATTCTGTTGGGGCTGATGATGTGAACATGCCTGTAAGTACCTGTCGGTATGGGTCTTCTTTCGATATACACCAAGTTCTATATCTCCATTTGTCGTCCTGGTGACCAACACATCTAGGAAAGGTAGTTTTTTTGGCAGTTTCTGTTTCCATGGTGAACTTAATCATAGGATGTTGAGAGTTCAAGTGATCCAAGAACTTTTGGAGCCGTTTTTGACCATTGTTTCATAGGAGCCATAGTTTTGGTTTCCACTGGCTCTTCTTCAAAGCTTCCTCTTCGAATAATTCCATGTAGAAATTAGCTATAACTGGTGATAGTGGAGATCCCAGTTTAATTCACACCGACCGTGAAAGCCTTCATACTTATATTAATCTTGAAAATATTTTAGATCGAAAGTTCTAACGTACCAGTTACGTGAGACACCCTGTATAGAGATGTATATTAAAGGTGATTTAACCATGATGCTAATAGATATTGACCGACAGAAACCCGGATTAAAATATTTGAAGCACCGTTCTTTCTGGTTGTGAACACAGTTTTTTAAAATTCAGTTTGATAACAATTGCACAAGGGCTTGAAGTTTGGTAATATTAAGCTATTTTACGTACAGAGTGGTGTTCTTCATCTTGTATTGATCTTAATATCAACATATCGGCAAACGACGATTTCATAGAGAAAAAATCAAGCTTTTAAATGGTACATTTAGTTTTCCGCTATCTCTAATAATAAGAAAGATATCAGCTAATAAAATAGATAGGAAATTACGGGTAAAAGTTTGTTGTTGGAAGGTTTGTTGCTATCGTCACACCGGTTATTTATTTATTTTTATTTTGTAACCATGTATACACATGTCTTTTTTAATAACTATTTTAATTTAAGTAAACTACTATTAAATAAGCTACTATACTTATTTATCATTTATATTTACAACATAAAGATATTTCTGTCGTTTGACAGATCAATTGATACACAATCTATTAACGCAAAGTCTATTAACACACATTTGGTAGAAACAATTCTATCTAACGACAGGTAATTGTCGGTATGCATTGATAGCCTAAGAAATAAGGTTTTCATCCGAAAATATGTTGTAATCTCAATAAGTTTAGTGAAAATAACTTTTTATTTTGTGCGTGGAACTAAATTAAACAATTTCAGGTTAGGATTTAATACGAAAATGCATATTTAACATTGCTTTTAACTTTCAAAAAGAAACGTCAAATCGCAACTTTAAAGTGATTTTTCGGTAAGTACTACACTTTTCTGCACTTTTTTTATCATTAACGCATCTTTTGAGTCATTTCCTACCGATTAAAAAAAAAAACATCGATTTTTAAGAGGGACAGGTAATCTTAATAATAAAGTCGCAATTTGATGTTGAAGTTTGGAAATGAAAAATTGGAATTTATATATAAAATGATACAGAAATGGATGAAATTGCGGCCTATGGGCTAAATCGATACAATCTATCGATCTTGCGTGTTTTTAGAATCTAAAATCGTCTGAAAAGTCGCCAAAATCAATACCTGTCAAAAATGTAAATGACAAGGTCAAATTTGAAGGTCATGGATATTCAAGGGATTATTGTTTCTTGCACATCGCCCTAATTTTTATTAAATCTAAACGAAAATCATAACAAAACGTAAGTATTTAGCCTAATCTATAATACTAAAGATCTTAAATTTAATTAGTCTTTTTTACTCGTGCGACAATAGCAACAAACCTCCCAGCAACAAACTTTTACCCGTAATTTCCTATCTACTTTCTTTAGCTGATATTTTCCTTATTATTAGAGATAGCAAAAAACTAAACGCACCACATGAAAGCTTGAATCTATCTCTATCTAAAACCGGTTTTCGTTTGCCGATAACTTGATATTAAGATCAATAAAAAATGAAGAACACCGCGCTGTACTTAAAATAGCTCAAAATTACCAAATTTCAAGGCCTTGTGCAATTGTTATGAAACCGAATTTTAAAAAACTGTTATCACAGTCAGAAAGGGCGCTCCTTCAGCTATCTTAATCCGGGTTTTCGTCGGTCAATATCTATCGGCGTCATGCTTAAATCACCCTTAATGTCCATCCCTACACGCAGAAACGTTTAAATACTCTTCCTCTAAACAACTTTCTTATTAGATAGGGAGAAAACTCTAGAACCATATCTATCTTATCGAAAATTTCCTGCTCTATTTAGTGATGTATAATCTGTGATGGGCGCTGGGTAAATACCCGGCGGGTAGGTATTTAAAAAATGGGTATTTATCTGGGTATTTACCCCGGCCTAGGGTAAATACCCAAACAGTACATACAAAAGTGATACATGTAAAAATATAACAGATTTGGACAAAAATGTAGAGGAACATGATGAAATGGGCGTTGAAGACGAAGAATTGTCAACGATCGAAGACGTATTATAATCAGGTAACCACTGCTCATTCTTCATTCTTGCGACGATGATCCGCCCAGTTCCACTTGAGCTTTGCCACAATGTTGACCGCATCATTTACGCCAGTTCTTCTTCGTAGGTCTTCATTTCATATGTGGTCCCTCAGGGTTACACCCAGTATCGACCTCTCCATCTTTCTTTGCGTTATGTTGAGCCTCCTGGTAATGGCCACCGTTAATGTTAAAGTTTCGGAACCGTATATCATAACCAAAGGAGGAACCACGCATTGATTGACAGCCTTTCTTTTCAAATATACAGGAATATCGCCCATGAAAATGTCTAAGTTTCCTGTAGGCTGCCTTTGATTATTATCTCTTGGTACACGAACCTCATGGCCAAGATATATGGCTGCGATGCGAACCAACTGAGATGAGTACTTTAAGAACAATAGTGGAAAAGACAAGAAAAGATAGAGTTAGGAACAAAATTGTAAGAGAATTTTGTGGATTCGGATATGTCATGAGATTTGCTAGGGGAGAAATAAAAAAATTTCATGAATACTTCCAAAGAATGGAAAAAACCTGGCTGATTAAGACAAAAGAGACCAAAGATTAGCTAGAAAGAGATCGCGGGAGACCAGGAAGTTGGATTTCCAGCTCTAATGAAACACAATGAATGATGCGTAAACAGGTTACAACCTGAATAAAAGAAGAAGAATAATAAGATCTTAAACGAACTACTTAATTTAAAATTGGAAATCAACAATCTCATGTATCTTGGAATCTTGGATTTGATGGAAGTGCAATATGACTAGAAAAGAATCAAACAACAAGAATTAATGAAGCATAAAAACTGAATTTAGTCATTAATATTAGACTTATGCTCAATTCAGGACGTTCAAAGTTGTTTTTCAAGCATTAACGAAATCGTTAAATATTTTCGAAGAGTATTACGTAAACGAGAATGGTCGGTAGTGAAAATATAAACTTTCCCGAAATATATGTACACTTTAAAGCTAATAACACCAGGAATGTGTATAAATTTGTTAGACAGTTAAGATAAAGGCACAAATCGCACACAGCTCTATGCTGAGATGGAACAGGAAAAATAATATGTGATAGTGAAATGAATAACATTTGAAAAAATTATTTCCAAAACCTATTAAGCATAGAGAAACTGATTTTGAAACAAACAGCCGTCCGTCACACCATAGAAAGGATAGTGTCATGGCACCTATATCAATCAGTGAGGTTCAAAACGCAATCTCTGCGGCAAAATATGGAAAGGCATCAGAGATTAATAACATACCATCGAAAGTATTCTAGATGGAATATTCATCATCACCAATATTGATGTTACAGCTTGGAACAAGATTTGTCCTAAATTTTGTTGATATTTAGTCATCTCTCCAAGGATACCGAAATAAGGACCATATCGTCCGCGTAGCGCAAATTATTTAGGTATTGCCATCAATTTTTATACCTTTTTGAGTCCAATCCAGTTATTTAAATGCACTCTCCAGGACTGTGATAAACAATTTGGGTTCAACATTATATCGCCTTGCCTTACCCCACGCTCATTGTAGCATTCTTGTAAATGTTATAAATAAGTTTGGTGTATCGATAATGGACTCTGTATTCTTGAAGTACTTGCAAAACTGCCATCAACTCAATTTAAATCAAATTTTATAAATACCTCTAAATACCCAATATTTCTTCATTTTCTCCGTATCAAATAAGAAAGTTGTTTAGAGGAAGAGTATTTAAGCGTTTCTACGTGTAGGGATGGACATTAAGGGTGATTTAAGCATGACGCCGATGAAGAAGCGCCCTTTCTGACTGTGATAACAGTTTTTTAAAATTCGGTTTCATAACAATTGCACAAGGCCTTGAAGTTTGGTAATTTTAAGCTATTTTAAGTACAGCGCGGTGTTCTTCATTTTTTATTGATCTTAATATCAACTTATCGGCAGACGAAAACCCGGTTTTAGATAGAAAAAGATTCAAGCTTTCAAATGGTGCGTTATCTTTAAGTAGTTTTTCGCTATCTGTAATAATAAGGAAGATATCGGCTAAGAAAGTAGATAGGAAATTACGGGTAAAAGTTTGTTGCTGGGAGGTTTGTTGCTATTTTTTCAATTTCATGCAATTTCCTAAGAATTATGCAACAAATAGTTTTAAAAACGTGATCCTGTGGTTGCCTATTTTGTAATTAAATTTGTAAGAGCCCAAAGCTTCATGAGAGAATTTATGACTCAATCTCAACTTCAAACAATAGTAAAACCGCAAGAAGCGTTTGAACACAAAGTCGTCCTCGTTTAATTAAGTCTAATTTTGGCAATTACGTCATACTATTCTCTCCTTTCGCTTATATCTCTACTTAGTCGTCCCATACCTAACTATAAACCCCCCAAACTTAGCAATTAAATTCCACGTTATTACATAAATTAATTTCCGCAGAAACATTTAATCTCTATCATCCCCAAGAATTAAAACATTAATTTTGATTCCTTAAATCATTTTATTTCCACTAAATACATAAAACAATCTCTCAAATTCCACCAACTTAACAAAAAAAAATTCAAATTCAAATGATTATCTCAAAACTTTTACATTCAAACTATTTATATCACAATTCCAAAAATCGTACTTCATTTAATTCGACATCTACGCTTTTTTTTGCTTTTTTCTCTTGGATAAAGACGCGATATCATCGACATCAAAAGGCGTCGTATCGTAGCGGCCGACGTCGGGCGTCGCGACGCCACCGTTAACGTCTGCAAATCGCAACGGTCAACGCGCGAAATCAACCTGCGTCGGATGCGAGCGTCGCCGTCGTTGGACGTCGCGCTGTCGCTTCTCTTCCGTTTTCTACTTCCACCACCACCAGTTGCTGCTTGCACGGCGACGCGGTCAGTCGTTAGCGTCAACGTCGTCGTCGGCGTCGTTTGTCGTCGTCGTCGTTGGCGTCGCGGAAAACCTCGTGTTCCTCAACTACTAAGTTTTATCGCGAACGCTTCGCCGACGTACGCTCGTTTTTCCTTCGACGGCGATTTCTCCTTTCATCTGGCCACTTCTTCGTATACGATGATTCAAGGTATGTTAACCTAATTGAAGCAAAAAAAATTATTAAATTCGAATGTATTAACAATTAAGATTGTAAGAAGTTTAATAACATTATAGTTTACTTTATATTAGAGGTAAAAGACTCAATTTTTTTAATTAAAAAGTTTTATTGGACAAAGTTGTAGAAAGAAAAGCATCAAGACAAAAATTAATGGGATAAGTTAGAGTCTGCTAATGACAAAATTAGTAATGAAGTTATCCAATGTATCTTTTATTACAATAATTAACATTTCGATCAATAATAAATTAATTCATTAACAGATTCCCAATGCAACATTCTCCCATTTAGAAATAGGAATGTTTTCTTTAATAATAGTTACCTACTTATCGAAAAGTGATAAATGATTATTAACCACAAAAGTAACAGTGTAAAATTAGCAAACAAATAAACTATAACAATGTTGTCACACAACAACATTTATAATAATTTATAATAATTGATTGATTTATTAATTTTTAAGATATTTCAATGCGTAATATCTTAAAAACTTACTTTAAAACATCAATAGTAACGCTATGAGATGCGTTAAATTTGAATGAGTTGTAATATTGATAAAGCGGATTACTCAGAGTTTCTAAAAACCAAGCTTTGACTTTAGACCTTGGATTTTAAGGTGATATAACTTTATCAACCTTTATCGTTGAGATTCGTAGAACTTTAAATATTTTGTGTGAAACTAAACCCTTTTATTTTATACTATGCGGATAGGTTGAGATATTTTTATGGTTGATATCTTAAAGGGAATCTTAAATAATACGGATTTAAATTTGATTAATCTAGATTCATTCTAATATTTAGAACTTTATAATCAAGTCATTTTTATAACTTCTAGTGGAAAAAACCACAATGCATATCATTTTTTTTACAAAACTCTTAGGAAAATCAAGATATTCCTATGTGTGATATATTAAAAAAAAGCTTAATTAATAAAGAATTCAACGCAATGCGACATGTTATATTTGAATGATTCGATATCGACATAATCGGATTACTTAGAAGATCTACAATTGGTTAAAACTAGGCTTGAATTCCACCTGTTATATCTTTTGGACAAATTAAGATATTTTTATGTATTATATCTTAAAATAAAGCTTAAATGATACGAATTTTGATGTGATATAACTTATTTTGGTCCAAATTATAAAACGTTTATCCTTGAGTTAATTGGGATAGTTTCGAATATTTTACACCTAAGTAAGCCTTTTTGTTTATATCATCTGGATAGGTTGAGATATTTTCATGGGTGATATATTAAAAGAAAGCTTAACTGCTAAAGATTTTAATTTGGTATATCTAGATTCATTCTTATAGCTAGAATGTCAATTATTAAAGAAAATCGCCGATACATATCATTCCTTTTCACAACTCTTTGGAAAATCAAGATACTTCTTTGCGTGATATATTAAAAGAAAGCTTAATTAATAAGGAATTCATCGCAATGTGATATGTCATGATTGAATGATTCGATATCGGCATAATCGGATTACTTAGAAGATCTACAATTGGTTAAAACTAGGCTCGAATTCCACCTGTTATATCTTTTGGACAAATTAAGATATTTTTATGTATTATATCTTAAATGAAAGCTTAAATGATATGAATTTTGATGTGACATAACTTATTTTGGTCTCAAATATGACACGTTTATCCTTGGGTTAATTGGAACAGTTTTGAATATTTTCCACCGAAGTAAGCCTTTTTGTTTATATCATCTGGATAGGTTGAGATATTTTCATGCGTGATATATTAAAAGAAAGCTTAATTAATAAGGATTTTAATTTGGTATATCTAGATTCATTCTTATATTTAGAACGTATATAATCACATCATATTAATGACTTAAATTGGAGAAAATGGCGTATGAATATCATTACTTTTCACAACTCTTGGGAAAATCAAGATATTTCTTTGCGTGATATATTAAAAGAAAGCTTAATTAATAAAGAATTCATCGCAATGTGGCAATTCGATATCGGCTTGATCGAGTTACTTAGAAGATCTACAATTGGTTAAAACTAGGTTCAAACTCCCTCTTTTATATCTTTTGAACAAATTAATTATCATGTATTATATCTTAAATGAAAGCTTAAATGTTATGAATTTTGATGTGACATAACTTATTTTGGTCTAAAGTGTGAAATGTTTATTCTCGGGTTAATTAGAACAGTTTCGAATATTTTCCACCGAAGTAAATCTTTTTGTTTATATCATCTAGATAGGTTGAGATATTTTCATACGTGATATATAAAAAAAACCTTAACTGATAAAGATTTTAATTTGGTATATCTAGATACATTCTTATATTTAGAATGTCAGTTATTAAAGAAAATCATCGATGCACATCATTCCTTTTCACAACTCTTGGAAAAATCAAGGTAGTTCTTTGCGTGATATATTAAAAGAAAGCTTAATTAATAATTCAATGCAATATAACGTGTGATATTTTATTGACTTCATATCGACATGATCAGGATCCTCAAAAGAATTTTAATTGGTTAAAACCAGACTCGGACTCCACCTTTTATATCATTGGGAAAAATTAAGATATTTTCATGTTTTATATCTTAAAAGAAAGCTTAAATGATACGATTTTTAATGTGATATAATTTGTTTTAGTTTTTTTTACGTTTGTCCTTGCGGTAATTGGGACAACTTAGTTATATTTAAACCAACCTATGCCTTTTTATTTTATATCAGCTTGATAAGTTGAGATATTTTCATGCTTGATATCTTAAACGTAACCCTAAATAATGATTTCAATATAAGATATGTAGATCTATTCTAACGTCGAACACGAAGCTGCAGGATCTGGTACGATTGTGAAGAGATTCTTCATAGAGATAAACGTCCTTCAAGCCTGCTCAATTCGTAACAGGATTTCTTGTTTGGGATCAAGCTATCTTCAAGCTATTTCACGGATGACACTTAATTCGCAAATTTGACTTTTTCGGTGACTTGAAGAACACGATCAGCTTAGTCTTGGCAGTACTCATATGTAAGCAATGATATATGAGGGAATAAGGTTTAACATGTTTTGGAGATATACTGCCTGCCAATAAGATGTATCATCGGCAAAACGTATGTTGTTTATAGGGGTTCGATTGATCTTAATTGCTCCCTTCTTATGCCTCTACAAATCTTTATTTCATCAGACTGCAGTACAATTGTGTGATGACACGCAGGTCGCCTTTATAAATTCCGGAGGATTTGAGAATTTCTGCAACTTGTAACTCGCATTTTGCAGAAATACCTTGAAAATGTCGACTTCAGCCAGTCAACTGATATTTTTCAAATCATTTGCATCCTCATCGGCTATCAATTTCAATATTTCAACATGTATCTGGTCCGAGCCAACAACTTCTGCACTACGTTTTCTGATTACAGGACTATGCTCATTACGATCATCATCGCTCGGGCCGTCTATAGTTCTAGCTTTTCTTCAATGCCTACTAAGATTTTGTTATTACCGTCCCTCAAAATGTTGTTTGTTTTATGTTTGAGATCCTTGGTTTTCTTGTGGAGATTAAAGATGTATCATCTGCTGCCAGGCTGATATTCCTGGCCTTTTATTTTCTTCTCTCTGCCATAGACTGGAGAATTTGGTCTGTTATCCACTGCTGTTTCTTGGGAGTATGTGCAACTCCAATTTCAATGGGAGTGTCAGTGAGATCTTTTTTATGGTCTTCTTTCACATCTACGTTTCACAGCTATATCATCGCCATTGTAGTTTTCAGCTGTTTGTATTTGGTTGTATAGGTACAGCTGAAATGATACGAATTTTGCAAACAATGATTCAATATTCATACTACGCAATCATTGCTGTATACGAGGTGTGGTCAGACGTTTCGCAGGTCGAACCATAATTACTTAACTGAAAGTATTGGAAGTAGCTTGTGCAATTTTGGTATAAAATGACTTTATTCTCGCATTTCTATAACTCCAAGAAGCTTTTTTCCTACCATCTGTTTAAGAAATTTTTTCACCAACATCTGTACTCAGTACGGTGTCTTAATGTATATCTTATCATATCACAAAAACAATTAACATAAAAGAGATTTCTGGCAAATGAATCGTAATAAACTTTTTAAAGGAATTTATCGTTTGAATAACATAACATAGTCTCCCATTCCTTTGATCAACATTTGGCAGATTTACCAAGAAATTTCTTAAAATATACCTTTAATCTAAATAAATTTAAAAAACGAAAATTTGTATTGTCACATATAAATTGCACGTTGTTTTCCAATTTGTATCGAATTTTACGTGGAAAGCAAAAACTTATCGTTAGTTCGGACTTCAAAGTTGATTTTTTTTAATCGAAAACGTGTCAACACAAAAAAGATCGAGATAATGGAAAAATGATGAACACAAAGCATACAATTACCTTGTAACTATGAATACAAAGTACCTGTATTACGTACTGCTCACTTTAAACGATTTTATTGTACACATTTACTTTGAATAGTTCGCCAGGATCGTCCGTGGTAATAAAATCAAAATGCACGTGTATATTTATAATTAAAACAAACTGAACTGTTATGATACAAGAATTTATTAATATACCTGTTGAAATGTTATGATTCACGATGGAATTCGTATTCTTCATCTTTTTTTTGAGGTGAACTTCCGTTTCTAATTCGATCTTTTATTTAATTTTTTTGTGTAAATTTAGAGTAGTGTGTCCTTCAAGATATTTTATTTTAACAACGATATTCACGTGTTTTTTTTTGGGAGTTAGATTTGGCAAATATTTGCCTTTACACTTAAACGTTTAAATTTTTTTGGTATTCTTTAAATTCCATTATGTAACTCTGTGTTGAGTAAATTACAACGAAATAAAATGATAATTTATTAAATTATTACTCGACTAATTCTTTGTTACGTTGGGTAAAATTTAATTAGTAAATTTTAATACGTAGTATTAAATTAATTTGTCGAGAGGAAAATTAAACTAACCTAGTTATGTAATTAGGTAAATCCAAAGCTGTTATTACACGAAAAATGAAAAAAACATCGTTAATTTTAATGGGACGCGTGTAACAGGTAACAAAAAATAAAATATTAACAAAAAAAAACATTTCCAACTACGGTGAATAATAATAATTCTTTATGAAATTCCATGTTTAGTAAAATTCGGTTTTAATTAATACATTTCGATACATTTGTAATTTAAATTGAAATTGGATAATAAAAAGTAAACAAAGATTGCTTTACAATGATAATTAAAGTTATGTTGACTTAAATAATTTTATTTAAACATTATTTCGTTTTATTAAATTAACTTCGAATATTAAATAAATGTAATAAGTATTATATTGTAAATTACAACTTAAGCTTTTTGCTTTAAGAAAAGATAAAATTAAATAGTACAAAACGAGAAGTGTAAATTAACTACTTGTGTAGAACCTTTCAAATAAAATTTAAATTCTCAACAACATCCCACCAGCTAATATGGTGTTACAAAGTAAGAGGAGTATCGAAGTGTATTGAAGGTTTTAGAAAATTAAACAACACAAAAGTGGCAATACACGCATTCAACACCTGATACCCAACTACCTTTGAACCAGTACATTAATCACCTCCCTGAACGTTCTTATACGATCAACTACTATGATTAAAAAATATTTTATCACGCACATTATCTGAAACAAGTTTTAAAACACTTAACCCTTTGGGGTTGATCAACACATAGAAACAAACTTATATGTTTTATTTTAAGTAACTGTTGAACTTATCTTTAAAGAAGGTTATAAGATGATGTCAGAATCGTTAAACATAGTTTTATGTACGGCTATTAAATTTCTAGTTTTAATTTTATTCCTAATAATACTTTTTGTGAATGCCTAATAAGGTAGTTTTAAAATGATGTGAACTGGAGAGATTAGAAATAATGGTAAGAATTGAGGTAAATCAAAAAAGCTGAAATCTTCAAACCCGGAGACAAACAGTTGGTCTGATGTTTTTATCTAATAATTACGGAGATATGGAAAGAAGAAAGGATTTCCAGGAAGTGGTCGAAGAGTGCCATCTAATATACAAGAATATCACTGGTATGCACTGGATACAAGATACATGACCTGATCATGAACAAAAGGTTTCAATCGAGTATCGAAAACATAAATAGCCAACCATACACAGACGTTATTTCGTCCAAATGCTGATTGAGAGCTTGTCTCTAAGAAAATTTAATCGATCGAAAAGAGCTGAAATATGTTGTAAAAAGTTAAGAGAAGTGATGCTTCTGGTGATGATCAGTACATTAAATTTTTCTCTTTTTATCCATCACTAACAGTCAACAAACGACTTGAAGGCGCAACGTCAGTAATGAAAATCACGTTGAAAATTTCTACATGACGACATGCCGATTCAAACGACACGATAAATGACACTTTTTGCTCACACACATACGCTTTTTCTTTTGAAACTGATGTACCATGCTCAATCACATGCTAAATCATTTGGATACTTTACCAAGTGTATCGCTTTTTTTGCCATGCCGTTCTTTCTCGCATACCAACCGCCACATCTCAACACGCTCAACACGACTAATAAAGAATACCAAGCAGGTTATTTATTTACTTTACAATAATAGGTAAAAGTTAGAAACAACGAATATACAGTGTGTCCCCGGATTGTGTCCCCGTAAGGTATAATTGACGATACATTTTTGAATTCAAATTCCATTTTTTACAATTAATGTCTGGATGTCATAAAACGAAATATAACCAAGTGTTACGTCAAATGTCCTCAAAATACCAAAGTTAACGCAAGAAGCTTGTTAACCGTTACAGGTAAAGTGGTCTTTCTGAGCAATGTACAACAAAAGTTGATTAAAGTTGATTAAGATAAAATGTTTGCTACCTTAAATTATAGCGATATGCCGAATTTTATTAATTTAGGATATAAAAGCAAAATGTGCAGATTTTTAAATCATAAGATTTAATTTTCGATCTAAACTAAATTAACATAAAAGCTTATTCAATGATATCACCACCAACACTAACACATAATTCAGCCCTTTTCCGACATTGTTTATAACTTTTTCTAATATGGTCCAACGAAATTTCTCTAATAACAGTTTCAATTTTTTGTTTTAAACTAAATTTTAAATTCTTTGTAAATGGGATTTACTTATACCGACTTGAACTGCCCTTTGCATCCATTGCGTTCGTTACTGCAACAATCGACCCCGCATCATATTCATCCAAAAGCTTTTTTTCCTTCCTTTTATTTTCCACATTGCCTGTTTCCGAAAATTTCTTTAACAACTCTCTTAATTGTTTTTTTATCTACTAAAATTCCAAATATTTCCTCAAATTGCCATAAAACTGCATTGTAACAAATGTTCCACAATCCATAGCACTTCACTATACATATTTTATATTGTAATGTAAACATGATCAATTAATATTTGACAATAGGCTAAAGCTAAGCTATCAAATGATAATTGTTAGTTCACTCAGATCATTTGTTTTTATTGTAAAACGGAATATTAGAAAAAAATTTTCAAAAAAAAACTCATTTTTTCTTTTATATGCTAAATTCTTTGATTATATATAATATGGATTGAGCTAACTGAATATATCTACTAACAAAAATGTGGCTCAAGGTGAATAGACGCATATGGAAAGCGATAATGTGAAAGTGTAACAAAGATAGACATAAAACTGTACTAAACAGACGGGCGCATGCGCACAAAAGTGTCAAACCTGACGTTTATCGTTTTGTTGTGTCACAGCCAGTCACACCGTTATGTTTAAAAATGTATTGTTTCGTGTGCAAAGTTCGCGATAATACAGTTTCACATCACCTGTAGGTATTATAAATAATAAGGAAATTTTATTTTATTTTATTTTTTTTTTTCTTTTTTCATTTATTAATTTTGTTTTAAATTTACCGCCAAAATTAACGCACGCCCATTATATGTCAGTACGCTTCTATGTCTATCTCGGTTCGATCACCTTGCGCAAGCTATCTCTCTCGTTGGCTCAATCCATATTATATATAATCAAAGGCTAAATTAATAAAATTCGGTATATCGCTATAATTTAACATAACAAACATTTTATCTTAATCAACTTTTGTTGTACATTGCTCAGAAAGACCACTTTACCTGCAACGGTTAACAAACTTCTTGCGTTAACTTTGCTACTTTGAGGATATTTGACGTAAAACTTGGTTATATTTCGTTTTATGACATCCAGACTTTAATTGCAAAAGATGGAATTTGAATTCAAAAATTTATCGTCAATTATACCTTACGGGGACACAATCCGGGGACACACTGTATATAAAATTCATAAAATATGCAAATACATAACAATCAATAGGAAGTGCAACCAAAATCTAAAATTTTATATCTAATTCGGCTAGCCATACAAGAGATACGGGTTTAGCATCAAACTTTCTTTTGCGTTATGATAAGATCTAATAGGGCTACAATGTGCTAGATAGATTGAGAGCATCACTCCCCATTCGTGGAGGCTATCACCACGGGCCCCATGTTTCATACGTACTCTATTGAAGCCCTTAGATAAGTGGTGAGGAAATCCAAATACTTTTGATTTTCGGTTGGGGAGGATCTGTTAGTTTATTCCTAGTGGTTCTTTGACGTTCCAGTATTTTCCCCCCTCAGAGTTGATGTTGTATTCTGAGCATTCTTTCTTCGCAGGAATGGCGAGCTGATATTGCTTAGCATTTGGAGACAGTGAAGAGGAGTCGATTTAAGTCATCTTAATATGGTTTTCATAGTCTAGTTCAGTTGTATGTTGATTTTCTGAATATGTTCTGTTTATCCATTCCGGCGCGCAATACTTTGCAGCAGAATAAACCAGCGACAAGGCAGAACATCGCAGCGTGGTTGCTGTGGCACCCCATGTAGAACCGCAGATTTTTGTACAGGAATACGTTGTTTAGGTTTTTCTGTTTTGTCACCGATACGCATACGTATCTGTCGGGCAGAATGTTGCGTACATTCGTATGAGTTTATATAACAGCCCCTCTCCTTTCTTCCATCCGGTGATGTGAAAACGTGTTTCCACAGCGTTTCATAAGCAGCTGTCAAGTTCACAAATGTTACGGATGTCTCGGTAGCCACCGTATGCTTGACGGTATCTTCTACAAATTTTCTTATTGGCTGTTGTTATAACTGCTTTCTCGAATTTATCGTAATTATCTTAATCTTATTATCTTATCAAATAAATCGTCTGCAACTGTTAAACATTTAAACGGAAATACTCTAAACATTTTTTGGCCTGGGTTGAGATGTCGTGGTCTATCGCTATTCATATTTCAGATCTTCATTTGTTTATTATATGGTTAGTGTTGAAGTGTGCTGTTTTTTTTTTATTTTCTTTTTGTTGCTATTGTTTCCTATTTTCTTTTTTTGGTGTAGTTGAAAAGCGGTTTTCGACCGAACTGCGCCGTTTTTCTGGAAAGAGTATGTTCTGTAATAGAAATATTAATGTATTGATTTAATTTTTTTGTAGAATTTTTTCTTTTTTGCTTTCTGGAAAATAAATGCATTATTATTAAGCTCAAGCGCCTCAGAGAAATCCCGACAAACCGCTTTCCTAAAGTTTCATTTACGTTGTGGAACGGATGGTATTATTGGTATTTAAATTCCGACCTCGAATTGCACTGGACATCGTCCAGTTCTTCAACATTCGTCTCGTTATTTGCAAGGACAGTTTGTTTAGGTTTTGAGTTACAAAACAGAGCTCTGGGCTATATTTAGTTTGTAAGAGTCGCGCCATTTTTATCGTTTTGTTTATACTTCCACAGGGAGTATTGATAACGAATTAAGACACTGAGGCGAGCTACATTGATTCCAAAATCTAATCGACATAGAAGAATCAATGAAAAACATTTCATGATTCACATGGGACATTTATAAAGTATATTTAACACAATTTTGGTGTTTAAAGTAAATTTTTGACTCAAAACCTGAGACACACACCTGTTGGTCTAATCATGTTAGTCGTTATTTGCAATGATTTGATTTCTTAAAATCACTAGGTAACATTGATGGTATATGAATGTGGAGGTATCTTAAAGACCTGGATTTTTGGTTCGATAACCGATTATTGTTTCTTTTCTTGAGATCAATAGTTCCAACTTTCTCGCCATCTTTTTGGATGGACGTTTTCCTTCGGGTTTTCTTTCCTGCACGATGCGGGTTATCCTCTTTCGTCCATTCTTTTTATGTGTACATAGCAACCCCTCCTATGCTCTCTTCCCCATCTCACTACGTCATGAATTCCGCAAGTTTGTCTTATGTCATCGCTTCTTACACGATTTCGAGGAGTTTTGCTCTGGACCCTGAGATTACAACCGCTTTACTAATTGTAAGTGTTGATGACTAGATATGTTAACGTCAAGGTATTTAAGTTGCATCACTTGCTCTATATAGAGAGCCAGATACGGGACATACGATTAAATTCCTTAGTCTTAACATAGATTCCCACCTGATATGGAATTCACATATAGAATACGTTGCAAAAAAGGAGTAGTGTGAGGGGATTATCGCCTCAAACTTCCAAGCTCTTAATCCAGCAAAAGGATGCCCTTAGAGCTTTGGCGTGACCAGGACCGCGAGATAGCTGCAGAAGCATATTTAAAGCGATGCAAATATTAACTGTACCTAGCCTCTACATACTGGCGGCAGTTACCCTTCTGCATAAGAACAAAATGAGATATTCATCTCATAGTGATATCCACCAACATGGCACTAGGCAGAAGAACAGGATCGTCATTCCACTGCACCGCATCAAAAGAGCACAACAAAGCACTAATTATATGTGCATAAAATTATATAATAAATTGCCACCAGCCTATTCTGAGTTGCCGTTGCCCATCTTCAGAGGAAAATTGAAGCGATTGTTACTACAATACTTCTTCTACTCAATAGAGGAATACTTAAATTGCTTTTTTTATTGAATATTATTATTTTTTTTGGATTGTTGACTATTATATGCACATTTCTTTGCGACAAATAATAGTATATTACTATATGAGCATATAATGAGGGCTATTATTCACGAAGGTTAAGTTTGTGGCATAATTAACCTGAGTGAATAATAGCTCATTATATGCGAGTAGAAAACTATACTTTGTCCACGACTATTGAAATTGATTCCATAAATTTATTTTTTAAATAAATTTTTGAATAAAGGTCACATTGACGTTTACAATGTGACACAAATTCAATGTTACTAACTGTAACCAACTTCACAACAATTTGTCAAAATTAAGTGTCAGTTTTATAAAACGTCGTTTTCTTTAGGAAAATTAATTAATTTATGCTTAAATCATACGAAAAAAGGAATTTGTTTAGGTTTTTTAATGTCAAACATTTAGAAACTCCTAAAAAATTGAATTAAATTGACGTTTTTTGTACTTTTAACGTTTCAAATAATTATTATTAGTCTGGTCAAGATGGCCACCCGTGAATAATGATTATTATTCACCGCTATTATTCACTTCGTGAAAAATGACTACCATTTTGTTTTAGAAAACTCATTCATAAGGTATATATTATAAGGTAGTCGTGGACAAACATTATTATTATTATAGGTTTATATACAGGATGGTCCATTTAACGTGAGACAAGCGATTATCTCGAAAACGGTTCATTTTACATAAAAATGAATCAAATGAAAGTTGTTCTGTGCGAAGGGGGAAATCATATGACGATAACATTTTTTGACCTTGATAAAAAATTCTGAAATCTGAATCTGTGGATAAAAGTAAAGTATCAGTAAGTTTTCAGGGGCAAGGTGCTAATTTATATTTCTTTCAATTTTTAAAATTCTTTTAAAATCTTCTATTATATCCAATTGTCAACTTTTTCTTCAAGTTGTATAATATATTCTTCTCTTCATTACAAAAGTTAAAATGTTTTCCAAATATTCCGTAAAGAATAAAGCATAAGTGACAATAAAAATAAAAAAATGTTGAAGAATGTGGTAGATAAAATCAGTCCACTCACTGAGTCGTTTAAACAACCGTACGCATTTAACCAGCGAATTTTTTGTTTTATTTATAATCCTTAAATATTTCGAATCGGGCATTTCGACATAATTATTCAGCCAGAGACCTGCTTTCGTTTGAGATATAAAACATTAAAATCCGTCAAACCGTTCTTTAGTTATAGCGAATGTAATCAAAATTAAGTTTTTCTTATTGAGGGCTAGACTTCCAGTCGGAAGATTCGCGGGGTCATTTCAATGGATGTACGCAGGTAATTAGTACATTTTGAGATCGGGCATTTCCACCTTCGCATTCATTGTAGATCATGGTTTCGATCGAGATGTTGATGACTAAAATTGGTCAATTAGTTATTGAGATAATTGATGTGTTTGATTAATTCGTTTTTTGTGTTTTAATCAAAATCCTTAAACACTTCGAATCGGTCATTTCGACAATCGCATTCAGCCAGACATAAACTTTCGATTGAGATATAAAACATTAAAATCCCCCAAACCGTTCTCTAATTATACTCGATTTAGTTTAAATAAACTTTTTCTAATAGACTTTCGGACGTTCATACGTGCATAAACAACGAGCCGAACACGGTGTCATTCCGAGGGCTGTATAAAGTTAACGGGAGAGAATTGAAATCGGGCATTTTGTGATTTCGATACAAGAAAGTATGACGAATCGAATGACGTATAGATCTTGACCATCGGGTACATCGTTTACGAGTTATCGCCACTTAAAAAAGGTCATTTTTCTGTTATTTTCGTGTACCTTCGCATTATTTTGGCGTTTTAGCGAAATCCGAAGGAGATTTCGAATCACTTTCGTATTGGCCACTGATTGAGCTTTCGAATGAGACATTGTTTATCGAAATCGGTTGACTGATTCTCTTGTTATAATCAAAATACTAAACATGTAAAATCCTATCTAATTGGGGACTAACTTCGCAGGTATTTTATTCTCACTATCTCGTGACTTTGAAGTTCTTCCGATATTTGACTTATATTCACTCGTATTTTATCGAAACCTTTAGAAATAAATAATTTGTGGTAATAGTTTTTTGAATATTCCAAAAATTTATTAAAAGATAAAATTGTTTTTTTTTAATTCTCTTTAAAGCTAACGTTAATAAATAAACGCAAAGTTGCGATACGTGTTTTATCTTTGATTTAGTTTTTTTTTGGCACGTGTATAAGTACACAACGTAAGTAGATAGTTAACTACCAGCACACGACCACCAACTTTACGTGTTTTACGTTCACCTCATACTTTACTAATCAACTGAAACGAAAGATAAAAACTTCAAGTATTATAGTTTTCATTTTACAATAAGTAGTAATGTTAAGTCGTATTTTCTGCGAATCGGAACACGTTCGCGCTGTCATTTTCAGAACATTTCACTGGCACACCAACTCATCAAAATTATTTCAACTTGAAATGTATTCGAAGTTTTAATTAAAACGACAATTTCAAATTTGATTTTTTTCCCAGATTTTTCTTTTTTTGTTTGGGTTGAACAAATTTTCACGACCCGATCACGTTTAATCGAATTTAAGCCATAAATTGGATTACGTGCGATCAATTGATTTAAACGTTTAACGAAACCAAAAAAAAAAATTAAAAATTTTCTGTGTAAAAACTTAAATAGCATAATCAATTTAGGGCGATGTATATAATTTGGTAAGTGAAAATTTGAAAATTTTATGCTTTTCGAGATCTATTTACACCCAACGCTAAATATAAATCTAAATATGCCGTTTTGCGCTTGGCCTCCACGCGTTTATATTTTTGCTTGAGAGCGAATGTATCTTTGCATTACGCTGACATAATTTGGAACGAATCGTTTCTAATTCGTCTTTTATATTTAGATGGATAAAGCGTCGAAATTTATGATTCAACTTAAAAGAAAGCTGTCACATAAAAGATATACTTTACACTCTCTCTACCATTTTGACTTTTTTATATTATTTGTTTTTATTTTTGGATCTTTGCCAAAAAGCCTAGTTTTCGTAGTGTCTCTTTAATTAGCCTAAAATTGATTGAAGGCAAGATTTAAAACATTAATCTCGTAAAGTCGTAGGTTTTAATGCACAGACTCTGTTACACTCTCTTCAACTCCATTATTACACACGTCCCGGAGATCTCTTAAGCACTGCTAATGTCCCGCAAGTCTAATAAATTACGTAGCATTCAGCACCACGCCGTGAAGCATGCAACAGAGAGAGGAGTTAGAAGCTTTCCAAAATCCGGGGCACATCTACTAGCTGATATAAATCACGACGAGATTTATGTTTAAATTCCGAAAGTTGTGCACTATATACATCGACATTAAATTCACATTACCACACTGTTTCGTGCAATTAGTGCAGTATCATTGATTTTGAATTATAATACTAAAATCGTGGAGAATAGAAATTTCTCTACATTATTATCAACAAATAATTAAGTTACAAGGTCAATCAGAACAATGCTTATTATGTAAACTGTGGCTGAAATAAACTGGAACTAAAAATAACATATATTGACAATATTCTCGTGGTTTACACACTAAATATTTAAAATGTTCGTTGATAATCGATGTTTTTTTATCGGCGAAAAAAAAATTCATTAATATTATTTACGGGGATATCTTCTCGTATATTCTACCTAATTTATCTGTTAATTATGCTTAATCTACGCACCAGTTGACCCCGAAACATTAAATAACAAAAAGTGCCTATATGTGTAATTCTATTAATACGAATCGATTTTGCTTAACATTTATTACTAAAAATTTATTTCCCAAATAGTATGTAATTTTGATAAATTCTAAATCATTCGTTCAATTAACACCGCATTAATTTACGAGTTATTTATGGTCAGCGCGTCATCGTGTAATAAAATACGCTAATATAGAATTAAATAGAGTATATTTCCGTTAAGTATTACGTAACTTTTAAATGATTATTGTTTCGAAATATATTTTACATGTGTAAAATATTCGATAACAATTCGCGTTTGTAATTTTATCGGCAGGAAATTGTATAATAATTTACTGATATTAAAGGTTTCATTTTTGAGCTATTATAAAGCTCAAAAACGAAACTAAATAAAACATAACTACATTTATTTTTTAGTTATTAAATCAATTGATTTTTAAATACAGTGTGACCCATTTGAAAGCGGAGCATCCTCGTAAAATCTGTATTTATTACTCGATTTTAACAAATTTTTTTTGAATTGTAGACCATAAAAAACTGTACCTTCGGACAAAGAGTCATGTTTTTCTTAGAAAAGCCAATGCTTCGAAATCGTATAATAAATATAAATTTTACGAGGGTGCTCCGCTTTCAAATGGGTCACACTGTATACAGGGTGGTTCAGTTTTTAATCGGGAAACTTTACTAGGACGTAGTACTTGCCAAAATAAACAAGTTTTTTATATAAACATAGGGTTGCAACTCTTTTGTTTTTGAGCTATGAGCTGTCAAAGTTGAGCCAAAAATTTACATTTTATCTTTTATTTCGGGTATGAGTAAACCATAGAATTTGAAATTTGGTATGTATGTACTACTGGTTAATATCTTATTTTCAACCATACCTTAAACTTCCCTAGCGCCCTCTAAGGAGATGAAATTCACAGCCCCTTTGATTTTTTTATAACAACTTCTTAACGCCATGGAATATTAACAAAGAAAAATATGGGTTGTAAAGCTTATTCATTACTAGTACTTTTTTCTCTCTTTAGTTTTTTCCTTAAAAATAATAGTTTTAACGTAAAAAAATAAAATATGCTACATTGTACTGTAAAGCGCTGCTATTATTAAAAAAAAATTTTCTTTATAGGTGGCTATGGAAGTTGTGCACTTACTAGGATCTAGTACTAACTAAATAACACCAATTAATTGTGATTTTCATAAGAAAAACCATAAATAAGATTAATGCCTGTCTAAACAAATTACGTTGTTTTAAACAATATTAAAAAATTGATACTCTGGCTTAATAACCGTCAAAAATTATTAATAACCAGCAATAATTATGAGGATTCACTGTAAATGAAACTTACAAGTTCTCAGAGCAAACTTTTAGAATAATTTTGGCTAAACATGGCGGCACATAGCAGTGCATGGCACGATATTTTATTTTTTTACACGGAAACTATTAACTTTAAGGAAAATACTAAAGAGACAAAAAAGTACCACTAAAGAGTGAGCTTTACAACCCATATTTTTTTATGTTCATATTCCATAGCGTTAAAAAGTTGTTATAAAAAAAACAAGGGGGTAGTGAATTTCATCCCCTAAGAGGGCGCTGGGGAAGTTTAAGGTATGGTTGAAAATAAGTTCTTAACCAGTAGTACGTACGTACAAAGTTTCAAATTCTACGGTTTACTTGCAGCCGAAATACAAAACAAAATGTAAATTTTTTTCTCAACTTTGATCGCTCATAGCTCGAAAACAAAAGAATTGCGACCCTATGTTTATATAAAAAATTTGTGTTATTTTGGCAAGTACTACATCCTGGTAAAGTTTCCCGATTAAAAACTGAACCACCCTGTATATACAGGGTGCCCATTATGTATGGAATATAGTATATATCTCGGTAAATGTTGACTTTATAAAAATACATTTTATACAAAAGTTGCTTAATATTTGATTTGCCATAATAAGACAGCATTCAATTGTTTTTATTTCAGAAAACAAATGAGTAACGAATAACTCTTAAAGTTTTTTAAATGACAATGTACCTTTTCGTTAGGTTTATTTGATAGAGATTTTTTTCTCTTTACGATGACGTAAAATTTGTACCCTTATATCAGAAAACTTTTGAAAAAATGTAAAAATTGTTTACTAAGAAAACAATATATTAAACAACTTTTGTATAAAATGTTTTTTTATAAAGTTGATACCTATCAAGATATATACTATATTCCATACATAATGGGCAGCCTGTATAGGTTGGTCCACGTAACGTGAGACAAGCGATTATTAATTATCAAAAACGATTCATTTTACATAAAAATGAACCAAATGAAAATTGTTTTGTGCAAAGGGGGAAACCATATGGCGATAACATTTTTTGACCTTGACCTTATTTTCAAGGTTATATGAAGGTCACGACAAATTTTTTTAACTGGCATCCTATGTTTTTGATTGCAAAATCGGAATCTATGGATAAAAATATGTAATAAAAAAAAATACCGTGTGGTTTTGCCATTACGACGGCCAAACATCTTTTGTAGACAAAATCTAAATAATTTTTTTATTCAAATAGTTTTAAATATTGTTTATTATTAAATATTGAACCGTTTTCGAGATAATCGCTTGTCTCACGTTAAATGGACCACCCTGTATATTTATAAGTTTGCTATTAATAACTTAGTAGGGTAGTTATATTACCCTGTTTGTTAAACATAATAGAAGATGATCTTGTATAAACATAATAATCTCTGTAAAGCCGATTGAAGTGCGTCACAAAATCAATAAATCTGAAATAATGTGCAACCAATTGTCTACGGATACTAATGTTGTGTATTATCTTAATTACCTTAAAATACTTGCGCTTCTAAATGGATTTTTTAGTTACCACATTAGAATGGTCTACTGTCGGTTCCAAAAATCAAGGCCCCTCAGCTTAAAGTCGGTATCATCGCAACCGTTCGATGAAAAAAATTGCGATGAGGTTTGTTATAATTTTCAATCGTTTGTTTATCTCAAAACTTATGTAACGAAAAAATTACAATATTAATAGGTTTTAGTGTGATGTGTTCTTAATGAGGGACATTTTTTATTTTTGCGATATTCTGCATAATTTCTCGGAAAATCTCGGTTTAGTAGGACGTCGTTATATCGAAAAGGGCTGAGTGGATTTCAATGCGATTTTAACCAAAATATGTGAAACAGCTATCATCAAATCCCGTTATCTGTTTTTCAAAGTTTTATTTTTTTTTATTAAAAAGAAACAGAAATAACTCGTGCGGCGTGAAGATGGTTTCGTCCAATCGGAAAAGATGGTGCTGTTGTATATAGACTGAACGTCGAGTCTCTATTTTTTTTGTGTAGGTAAAATAATAATGTATACAGTCCGTGTCAAAAGTAACGAAGTGGTCTTGAAAGAATTTTTGATTATTGTGCCGCGGCTTGAACTAATAATTATTGCGAGGCGAAATATTAATTTTCAATCATAATTAAGCCGAGGTTTTTGGCAGCCAAGGCATTGCTATAATGTGTTGTCATTTTTATATTTATGAGGCATCAATGACATTGATAACCTTTGTTGTTAAAATTGAATAATAAGAAATATACGATAATATGTTAGAAATTAGATTTTCGACTGATTAGGTAGACTGAACGAAATGTAACGTACCATCATGTGGGTTAGTTACTTTTAAATAATGAGAAGCTTATATACGTTGGTTTTCTGCAATTGAAACTGATTGTCCGACCATCTATAGTAGTTACGATAGGCTTGAGAAGAACTTGGTTGTTGTTGAAAATCTATCTGGCATTGTGCAACGATCATAATATTTAGTATTAAGTTCCTGATAAACAAAAGTAACCTTACCCAACATTTTTTCCTGGGATGATTGACATTTTAAAAGTCCTTCACGGTGTAATTGACGTTTCAAAACAAAACTAACCTTACTCAATATTCTTTTCCGGGATGACCAAAGAAAACTGTTACATATGGTACATATCATGAGAGGAGAAAAATATGTAGCACTCAAAGTTATCGTACAGAAATTTATATTTGAGGAACCTTAGGGAATGGTTTGAAAGTACCAACAACCCACGAAATCTCGAAATATTAGAAAATGCAGAGACTGCGGAATAGAATGACGTAAAATGTAAATTATGCCGAAGAGGAATATTGGTAGAACACAAACTCTACCGAAAACGAACGAATCCATAATAGAACGGCTATTAAACAGAAAGAAATTAGAATGCATAAGAAGCCTTGTCAAACAGCTTATTTAGAAATATGGAATGCAACAATAAGTTTTGGAAAGTTGCAAGATATAAAATGTAGAGAAAAAGATTTCCTAAAAATATAAAGAAAATGAAAAGGAATATTAGAAAATACAGAGCTGGCGAAATAGGTGCAGATATAAAAGCAGAGTGTGCTGAAGAGGAATATTGACAGAATACAACATCTGTTTAAAACGAACGAATTCACAAGACTACTAAACAGAAAGAAAGCAGAAGGCATGCTCAGAAGTGAGATAACAAAGATTACAGCTACATGGAAACTATGCTAGATAAAGAATGAAGTTGTCTCGATCTTCTTCTCCTTCTTCTTTATTTGGGTATCCATTGCCATATTACTCCAGGTTATCTCCCATATCTCCGTTCGATTTGCCTGTTGCTCTCCGTCAGTAATTTTTTTCTGATACCTTCAGGATTTTTCCTTTTTTCCTTTAATTAGCCATACTTTATTACTGTATGCTCCTTATTATTATGTAATAGATTTGATACTTATTCTTCTTCAATACGCCTTTACTGCTTTTTTGCATTGTATGTTTCTATCCCGTATTTAATTATTTAGTGGTCGGTCGATGGTTATTTGTGCTCCCAAATATTTATATTTTCTAGGCTCTTCCCATCGTTTTGGTCAAAGTCCTGTTACTATCTTCCCACAAGCATATAGGTCGCATTTTATATATTAACCAAACCTCTATTCACTGTATTCCTGTATCAGCTTCCTAGTCATGAATGAATCCATATCTTGCTAATCATGTGCAAAAATTATTGGGTCGTCGGCGAAGCACAGTGTGTAGATGATTTAGTGAAACACCAATACTTTTGCATTTTCTCTTTCAATGATTTAGTGAAGTTTGTTTTTTCAATTACTTTCCATAACTTGCTTTGTGGGATTCTGTCAGACGGTCTTTTTAGGTCTATAAATACTAGGTGGGGTTTTGTGAGGCACAGCAGAGGTGGTGTAGTATTGATTTTCTATGCCGGAATCCTACCTGCTCCTCTATTTTGTTGGCCAGGATCTTGCCATATTCTTTAAATAACCTGTCCATCACTGCTATTGCTCTGTAATTGGCACAGGCTTGTCTGTCTCAGTTTTTATGTCTGGTGCATATAAAGGCTGTGTTCCATTGTTTTGGAATTTCTTCCTTCTCTTATTTATTCAGAGAGTTCTGTCCATCTTCTGCTAGTAACTTAAAATAGTCGTCCAATTTTATCTTGCTTTGTCTTAGGGATTTCCGGAATCCCTATTCTGCTGCATGTCTCTTTCATTTCTTCTCTGTTTTATACCTTCGCGTGCGCCTGTTAGTGCCGTACTTTATGCTATGTGTGATTTTGATGCCAAGTACATTTTGTATTTTGCTCCTTTGTCTCTTCTATTTCTTCGTTCCGCCTATATGATCCCCTAACTTGTCAGTTTTTCTTGTAACCCAGAATTTCTTCAGCTGCTGAGTGTGTGCACATATTTACAAAGTGATGATGTGTTTAATCTAACAAATAAAAACATTTGGTCGAAATTTATACATTAAAAATCATCGGAAAATGAAACTTGAACCCTTGCAAATATTCGTGCGATAAAATTTATGGAGGTTGAGCCAAAACAAAAAAAAATAACAAGAATACCAGGAATGTAACCCGTAAAAAAACACTTACATTCTCGTAGAAAATTCCCAATCCTCGCGTATAAAACTCACATAAATCACCACTACAAAGTCCAATAAAAACAGCAACGAAAGAGGGTGGAGTTAAAGTCATGTGTTAACCGCACTGATGATTCGCGTTTCATTTTGATTACTTTTAATCTGCACATGAAATGTTTCATTTTAATTGTTGGCGCAATAAGGTAATATTATAATACAAATATTAAATCTAGTGCTTTTTACTTTTTAATCTAATTACGTTTATTAGGTCGATTTTTAATGTTAAATATTCATGAGGTATTATGATTGATGAAATTTATTGATGGGCATCGAAACAGTTAATTGATCCGATAAGTCTCATTTAAAATTCACCAATTTCGTTTAATTCATTAATCTAATTTCGGCTTAAATTTGCATAATTCGTCCGCATTTACATTTAAACAATATCAACAACCAACATCACACTACAATTCTTTTATCTTTTACATTCATTGCGAATTAATTTACACCGAAAAATAATTAAATATATTGTTATAACTCCACGCAGAAATACAAAAAAGCATAACAACTAGCTTATTCAGAAGTCAGAAATGATTTATGAGGTTTCATATTTTACATAAAACTCATTGTTGTTTGGCGTGATAACATGCGTTTTTTTTTCGTTTCAAGTGAAGTTGACGCGTATGAAATCAAATTTCAGATTTTTTTTTTTTGTAGTGTATAAATGAAAAGTTGATATTAAAAAAGATATGGTTAGTTACTTACAAAAGAGCAGATCAACTGACGCACATAATTCCCTACAAAATCGGAATGAATAAAAATTTTTTCACAGTAATTTTGAAGACAAACACAAACACGCACACCTCAATAATTTTTTTTTGTAATTTTGAATTTAACAAACCGAAACGTTTCTATGGAACTTTGAATTTTGTTGAAAAGTCCAATAAATTAATCATTACAGTTTCAACATATGTATGTTTACATTAAATTCGCTCTTTTTCTGTAAATGACACGTTTTAGATTCAACGCGCGTTTGCGGTATAAAATAAATATTTATGATCTGGTGGAAGAAACGGCGACGAAAAATAGTATTAAAATACCGTGAAATGATTCGATTAGAGATTGACACTGACACGATTTGGATTTTATCCAGCTGCGGCGGCATGTCCACTAGGGTTTATTTATATAGGACGTCGGACTCCTCGTTATACGCCGTATAAACTTTTTTTATTAACCGATGAAGTACACAGTGACCCCTATTAAAAACTTTCAACCTAAATTAACTTATAGGACGCAAAAATTTGACATTTACATGCAAAAACTTTTTCGACCACTTTCTATATGTGTTCAAATTCTCTCCTAAATTAATAAAGCTTTTAAAAGAACATAAACTTCATGTCCAGTACAAAAACTACATCAAAAAAATAAAACAATGTTTCAACTTTTGTAAATAGTGTGGTGTAAGGATGTGGATCATATAGAACAATGTTGTTCACTAATTTTTGATCAAGATCGACTTTTTATATAAATGTCTTGCCAAGATCGACCGAAGGGTTTAAAGTAACCTTCCTTTTTTTTGCTCTAAGGCCCAGATATAAATATTTCAGATTCATCATTTTTTTGCGACTGATTTAGAGCTTATAAATAAAAAATGGTAATAATTGAGTTCAATCTTGTTATGGATTGAGTCTTTATGGCCCACTACTAAGGTTTTATGTATAAAAAGTATTTCCCCATCGCTTTTATTTTATGAGTTATAATTGAGTTAATTTTCGAAAATCAACAATTTTGATGTTTAATCGATTTAGAGCTTATAAATAAAAAATAGTAACAATTGGGCTCAATCTTGTTATGGATCTAGTCTTTATGGCCCATTACTAAGGTTTTATGTATAAAAAGGTTTCTCCATCGCTTTTAGTTTTTGAGTTATGATTGAGTTAATTTTCGAAAATCAACAATTTGATGTTTAATCGGTTTAGAGCTTATAAATAAAAAGTAGTAATAATTGGGTTCAATCTTTTTATGGATCTAGTCTTTATGGTCCATTACTAAGGTATTATGTATAAAAAGTATTTCCCCATCGCTTTTAGTTTTTGAGTTATAATAGAGTTAATTTTCGAAAATCAACAATTTTGATGTTTAATCGATTTAGAGCTTATAAATAAAAAATGGTAATAATTGGGTTCAATCTTGTTATGGATTTAGTCTTTATGGTCCATTACTAAGGTTTTATGTATAAAAAGTATTTCCCCATCGCTTTTAGTTTTTGAGTTATAACTGAGTTAATTTTCGAAAATCAACAATTTTGATGTTTAATCGATTTAGAGCTTATAAATAAAAAATGGTAATAATTGGGTTCAATCTTGTTATGGATTTAGTCTTTATGGTCCATTACTAAGGTTTTATGTATAAAAAGTATTTCTCCATCGCGTTTAGTTTTTGAGTTATAACTGAGTTAATTTTCGAAAATCAACAATTTTGATGTTTAATCGATTTAGAGCTTATAAATAAAAAATGGTAATAATTGGGTTCAATCTTGTTATGGATTTAGTCTTTATGGTCCATTACTAAGGTTTTATGTATAAAAAGTTTTTCTCCATCGCTTTTAGTTTTTGAGTTATAACTGAGTTAATTTTCGAAAATCAACAATTTTGATGTTTAATCGATTTAGAGCTTATAAATAAAAAATGGTAATAATTGGGTTCAATCTTTTTATGGATCTAGTCTTTATGGTCCATTACTAAGGTTTTATGTATAAAAAGTTTTTCTCCATCGCTTTTAGTTTTTGAGTTACGATGAGTTAATTTTCGAAAATCAACAATTTTGATGTTTAATCGATTTAGAGCTTATAAATAAAAAATGGTAATAATTGGGTTCAATCTTGTTATGGATCTAGTCTTTATCGCCCATTACTAAGGTTTTATGTATAAAAAGTATTTCCCCGTCGCTTTTAGTTTTTGAGTTATAATTGAGTTAATTTTCGAAAATCAACAATTTTGATGTTTAATCGATTTAGAGCTTATAAATAAAAAATGGTAATAATTGGGTTCAATCTTGTTATGGATTTAGTCTTTATGGCCCATTACTAAGGTTTTATGTATAAAAAGTATTTCCCCATCGCTTTTAGTTTTTGAGTTATAATTGAGTTAATTTTCGAAAATCAACAATTTTGATGTTTAATCGATTTAGAGCTTATAAATAAAAAATAGTAATAATTGGGTTCAATCTTGTTATGGATTTAGTCTTTATGGTCCATTACTAAGGTTTTATGTATAAAAAGTTTTTCTCCATCGCTTTTAGTTTTTGAGTTACGATGAGTTAATTTTCGAAAATCAACAATTTTGATGTTTAATCGATTTAGAGCTTATAAATAAAAAATAGTAACAATTGGGCTCAATCTTGTTATGGATCTAGTCTTTATGGCCCATTACTAAGGTTTTATGTATAAAAAGGTTTCTCCATCGCTTTTAGTTTTTGAGGTATGATTGAGTTAATTTTCGAAAATCAACAATTTTGATTTTAATCGATTTAGAGCTTATAAATAAAAAATGGTAATAATTGGGTTCAATCTTGTTATGGATCTAGTCTTTATCGCCCATTACTAAGGTTTTATGTATAAAAAGTATTTCCCCATCGCTTTTAGTTTTTGAGTTATGATTGAGTTAATTTTCTAAAATCAACAAATTTGATGTTGAATCGATTTAGAGCTTATAAATAAAAAATGGTAATAATTGGGTTCAATCTTGTTATGGATTTAGTGTTTATGGCCCTTTACTAAGGTATTATGTATAAAAAGTATTTCCCCATCGCTTTTAGTTTTTGAGTTATAATTGAGTTAATTTTCGAAAATCAACAATTTTGAGGTTTAATCGGTTTAGAGCTTATAAATAAAAAATGATAATAATTGGGTTCAATCTTGTTATGGATCTAGTTTTTATGGCCCATTACTAAGGTTTTATATATAAAAAGTTTTTCTCCATCGCTTTTAGTTTTTGAGTTACGATGAGTTAATTTTCGAAAAATGGTTTCTGTTTTTAGTTATTCATCAAACTATTATGTATTTATATCATAATCCTGAATTATCCTTAACTTTAGATACATCTTACATTTCGCAGCAAACAAGATAACTTTATTGCATACAAAGGTGTCCACATTGATCTCACTAAACATTATTCCTTGTATTTCTCCACATCATCCTTAATTTATTCCAATACCGTTCCTTATCTCATCAACATTATCTGTTGCATTTTATAAAATGTTTCGCTTCATTTCACATGGTTCTGAGTATCTCCCATATCATCACTGCCTTACTCAATATATTAATCAATAAATTCTTCGTCTCTGATAAATCTCAATGTTAACCCTGATATTTCGTAACATCGTCCTTAACATTCTCCAATATTGTTAATGTTGTTCTTGACATATTCCAACATACTCCATAACATATCTTAATATTATGCTGGCCAACCTCATCATTTTCTCCATCAATGTACACAATAATGTCATTAAACATAGTCCTAATATTTCCCGATATCCTCTAATAGAAATCACTGAATTCTTCAATAGGTTCTTGCCATCTATCAATATTGATATCTCTAAACATTGACCCTGAATTTTTTTTAACATCAGCCAATCTCAATATTATCGCTAATATCTTCAATATCGTGCTTAGCCTTCTAAAACATTCTCTACAGCATCTCTCAACATCGTTTTTCACAATGATCCCTGATATCTTTCAACACATTCTTAACCTTTCTTAATATTGTCTCCACGATCTGCCAATATTGTCTTTCATATTTGTATTTAACCTCGACATCTTCAACATGATCCCTAGTATTCCATAATATTCCTCAACATTTTTCCATAATTTATCACCAACCTCCTTCATATCTCTAGATGTCGTTTTTGGTCTTCTATAGCATCAAAATTCTTCCTGACATGCCTCAACATAATTCCTAATGTGAATTATTAATGATCTTCCTCGTCATCTACCAGCATTCTCCTTGTGATAATCTCTATTATTTCTCAATATCCTTTCTGATGTTTTTAACATCATTACTTCCTTTTTTCAACATCATTTATACCATGATTTCTTTCAATATTGAGAAAGATATTGAAGTAGATCTGGTCAGTATGTTGCGATATGCAGTAAATAAGATCGCCGAAGGTCAAGGTTACTATTAGTAGATGATGGAAAAGATTTTGAAGAAGGACAGCAGTGTGAAAAATGATGAGATAGTTCTTGTGGGAAGCGAATAACGCTGTGGCAGGATATCAGGAACAATTTTCGATAAATAAAAGTATTAAATAATAGGCAGTGACAAGAACTTTTAAGAGATAAATAGGGTGTCGGGTTCAAAAATTCTTGTCTAAAATATTTTAAGGAACTAAGAACCCAACTTGATGGGCTTGTTTAAAATTAAATAACAAATTGAACGATGGACCCCTTTTTTTGAACACCTCTATTAATTCAAGAAGATATTATTCTTTAAAATGCCTTCCGTAGATGTAAACTTTTTGTTAACGGTTAGATTAAAAACTTTTTTCCTCAGTTATGTGTAATGATGGAAACACCAAACCTGGTCTATTTATATAAAATTGAATAACAAATTTAATGGTGCAAACCGTTTTTAAATATCTCCCTTAGTTTATGATATCTCATCTTTTAAAGTTCAACTTAAAAATTTCTCATTTTAGATATACCCTTTTTGCACGGCTAGCTTACAAAATTTTTTCCTAGGTTATGTGCAATGATGGAAACACCAAACCTGGTCTATTTATGTAAAATTGAATAACAAATTGAATAGTACAAACCGTTTTTTAATATCTCCATTAGTTTATAATATCTAATCTTTTAAAGTTCAACTTAAAAATTTCTCATTTTTGATATACCCTTTTTGCACGGCTAGCTTAAAAATTTTTTTTCTAGGTTATGTGCAATGATGGAAGCACCAAACCTGGTCTATTTATGTAAAATTGAATAACAAATTGAAGAGTACAAAGCGTTTTTTAATATCTCCATTAGTTTATAATATCTAATCTTTTAAAGTTCAACTTAAAAATTTCTCATTTTTGATATACCCTTTTTGCACGGCTAGCTTAAAATTTTTTTCCTAGGTTATGTGCAATGATGGAAACACCAAATCTGGTCTTCTTATGTAAAATTAAATGGCAAATTTAATGGTGCAAACCGTTTTTAAATATCTTCATTAGTTTATGAGATATCGTCTTTTAAAGTTGATCTTAAATGTCTAATTTTAGACATACATTTTTTGCACGGTTAGGTTAAAAACAATTCTACCTGGGTTATGTGTAGCGATAAAAACATCAAACTTGGTCTATTTATGTAAAATTGAATAACAAATTTAATAATGAAAACCATTTTTAAATATCTTCATTAGTTTATGAGATATCGCTTTTTAAAGTTCATCTTAAGAAATGTCTTATTTTAGACATACTTTTTTTGCATGGTTAGGTTAAAAAATCTCTTTCTAGGTTATATGTAACAATAGAAATACCAAAATTGGTGTATTTACGTAGAATTGAACAACAAATTTAATAGTACATATCTTTCGTCAATATCTCCGATAGTTCGTGAGATATATATTGTTTTAAACTCATCTTATAAATTTTAAAAATTACGAATTTTAAAAATTCGCTTAGTGCACGATTAGCTTCAAACATTCTTTTTTTTTTAAATCTCAGAGCTGCACCACTTTGGGAATGATAAACACTTATAAGAAATTTTCAAACACTTTGATAAAGATAGAAATAAAACAAATAAATAACAAATTGGAACCATAACAATTAAAACTATCAACGTGTTTTAATTAATCATAATATTGAGAAAAATCTACAGAAAAACATAACGTTTTTTAACTCTCCTCTACGTTTTAGAAGATTCTTTAAGATTGTAAGCCGTATTAAAAGTTGAGTCTAAGCTACTCTAGTTAATTTAACTTCTTTAAAGTTTGTGGATGTCCATCTCGACTAGATCACGTTGGAGTACGCAAGAATGATGATACCTCTTATTTCTTAAAGTAATTTTTTAGTACTACTCAAAATTATATTTTTCTTATTTCTTAATTAACATAATGAAAAAAGTTTCATCTTTGCATTTCTATTCGATATAATCATATAAATAGATACAAAATTTTCTAAAAATAACTCCTTTTTGACCTCTTAAAATAACGAATTTGATTACAGGATATTATTAAAAGTAAAAATATGACCTATTTAAATAAACAACTTGGTTATAAATAGATGACTCACGTTCAATTCTTTCAAAAGCGCGTTTCATCGGGAATATTGTTTTGAGAAATTGGTTTATTATTGATTGTTAAAACGGACAGAGTTAAATATTTTTATAAGCGGCTTTGTGTTGAGTGCTGTTCAAAGGAGTGTGTCAGTTAATTACAATTACCCTTTAGGCGTACTACCTGCCAGTAGGCTCCAGAATTGCTCTTTGAGAAGTTTAACTAGGAATTAATTTTGGAAGAGGGAACATTCATGTGGCTAATTTATGCAGCACCCTTATAATGTAATTTGAATATTTACATTATTAACCATTTAGCCTGAAGCACATTTTTTTGGGTTCTCTCTTGAAAAGTAAACTTTTTATATTATCTTTATGATACCTTTTCTAGTTAAAACATTGTTCGTTCTAAACAGTGTTACATTTTAAAACTTTTGCGATAGTTTTGCGTGCAATTAAGTTGAATATTTTATAATATAGTATATAAAAGTACTCTTTTCGTTTTAACTCATTGCGGCATATTAAACACTGATAAAAATCCTCATCGTGCCTTGGTAATTAACATTTTAATAACATCGGATATCGTTGTTTTTTATTTGCACGGGGTTTAATAAGGAAAAAGTAAATAAAAAAATATGCTGTACTTATAATGTTGCAATTAAAGTTGAAGTCGTTAAAAATTCCAATTTGTACTTCAATATTTGTAGATTGAATTCGTTAAAAGAATTTTAATTTTTTTTAAAATTTTGATTCATTATCGATCATTTCAGTATCTCTTTACCTATCTAAGCAGTTTATTGTGTCTGTTTTTGTACCTTTGAGGTTATAATGAAGTGTATTCTCGTGCCGTTAGCAATTACAGTCACAAGGTAAAATCGATAACCCATCACAAGTACATTTTCTCTCGATAACCTTCATCGAGTTTCGTTTTTATTGTCG
Organism: Onthophagus taurus; assembly: GCF_036711975.1. Lineage (NCBI taxonomy): Eukaryota > Metazoa > Arthropoda > Insecta > Coleoptera > Scarabaeidae > Onthophagus > Onthophagus taurus. The sequence goes on from NC_091966.1 coordinate 5,243,906, forward strand.
CTTCAACTCAACTACCACTGCGTTTATAGGTGAAAGCATCGACCTATGGTGTTAATTAATGTTGCGAAACTTTAACACTACAGCTAGTAGAGTTGTTATAAACTAGTCTTTTTGGGGAACAGGTACAATATGTTCTTGCTCCTAAAAAGTAATAGTTCCAAATACATGTTATAATTGTTCCTCTGTTCCTAATGATGTAGCATAACTACCCAAAATGTCAAAATTGGACTATTTTTCGTAATAAAATTAACTATAACTTAAGTATTAAAACTGATGGGGAAAGACGTTATGAATAAAAAATGTTCTTAATGCATCAAGAAATCAGAATCCATACTTATTTCATATTTATCTATCATCGGTTTCTAATGATATAGCAAATAGGACGATTTTTCTTTATAAAGTTAAGTATAACGTGAGAACTAAAACTGATGGAGAAAGATGTGATGAACAAAAAATATTCCAATGCATCAAGAAATCATAATCCATACTTATTTCATATTTATCTATCATCGGTTTCTAATGATATAGTATAAATCACCAAATTTCAAAATTGAACTATTTTTCTTAATAAAATCAACTATAACTTCAATACTAAAACTGATGGAGAAAAACGTTAGGGATAAAAAATATTCCTAATGGTTGAAGAAATCATAATCCATACTTATTTCATATTTATCTATGACTAGTTTCTAGTGATATAGTATAAATTACAAAATGTCAAAATTGGACCACTTTTCTTAATAAAATCAACTATAACCTAAGTACTAAAACTGATGGAGAAAGATGTGATGAACAAAAAATATTCCTAATGCATCAAGAAATCATAATCCATACTTATTTCATATTTATCTATCATCGGTTTCTAATGATATAGCATAAATAACCAAATATCAAAATTGGACTATTTTTCTTAATAATATCAACTATAACTTCAATACTAAAACTGATGGAGAAAAACGTTAGGGATAAAAAATATTCCTAATGGTTGAAGAAATCATAATCCATACTTATTTCATATTTATCTATGACCAGTTTCTAGTGATATAGTATAAATTACAAAATGTCAAAATTGGACCACTTCTTAATAAAATCAACTATAACCTAAGTACTAAAACTGATGGAGAACGATGTTATGAACAAAAAATATTCCTAATGCATCAAGAAACCATAATCCATTTTTATTTCATATTTATCTATCATCGGTTTCTAATGATATAGCACAAATAACCAAATTTCAAAATTGGACTATTTTTCTTAATAATATCAACTATAACTTCAATACTAAAACTGATGGAGAAAAACGTTAGGGATAAAAAATATTCCTAATGGTTGAAGAAATCATAATCCATACTTATTTCATATTTATCTATCATCGGTTTCTAATGATATAGTATAAATCACCAAATTTCAAAATTGGACTATTTTTCTTAATAAAATCAACTATAACTTCAATACTAAAACTGATGAAGAAAAACGTTAGGGATAAAAAATATTCCTAATGGTTGAAGAAATCATAATCCATACTTATTTCATATTTATCTATGACCAGTTTCTAGTGATATAGTATAAATTACAAAATGTCAAAATTGGACCACTTTTCTTAATAAAATCAACTATAACCTAAGTACTAAAACTGATGGAGAAAGATGTTATGAACAAAAAATATTCCTAATGCATCAAGAAACCATAATCCATTTTTATTTCATATTTATCTATCATCGGTTTCTAATGATATAGCATAAATAACCAAATTTCAAAATTGGCCTATTTTTCTTAATAAAATCAACTATAACTTCAATACTAAAACTGATGGAGAAAAACGTTAGGGATAAAAAATATTCCTAATGGTTAAAGAAATCATAATCCATACTTATTTCATATTTATCTATGACCAGTTTCTAGTGATATAGTATAAATTACAAAATGTCAAAATTTCACCACTTTTCTTAATAAAATCAACTATAACCTAAGTACTAAAACTGATGGAGAAAGATGTTATGAACAAAAAATATTCCTAATGCATCAAGAAACCATAATCCATACTTATTTCATATTTATCTATCATCGGTTTCTAATGATATAGCATAAATAACCAAATTTCAAAATTGGACTATTTTTCTTAATAAAATCAACTATAACTTCAATACTAAAACTGATGGAGAAAAACGTTAGGGATAAAAAATATTCCTAATGGTTGAAGAAATCATAATCCATACTTATTTCATATTTATCTATCATCGGTTTCTAATGATATAGTATAAATCACCAAATTTCAAAATTGGACTATTTTTCTTAATAAAATCAACTATAACTTCAATACTAAAACTGATGGAGAAAAACGTTAGGGATAAAAAATATTCCTAATGGTTGAAGAAATCATAATCCATACTTATTTCATATTTATCTATGACCAGTTTCTAGTGATATAGTATAAATTACAAAATGTCAAAATTTCACCACTTTTCTTAATAAAATCAACTATAACTTCAGTATTAAAATTCATGGAGAAAAACGTTAGGGATAAAAAATATTCCTAATGTTTGAAGAAATCATAATCCGTACTTATTTCATATTTATCTATCACCAGTTTCTAGTGATATAGCATAAATCACCAAATTTTAAAATTGGACTATATTCTTAATAAAATCAACTATAACTTCAATACTAAAACTGATGGACAAAAACGTTTAGGATAAAAGATATTCCTAATGTTTGAAAAAATCATAATCCATACTTATTTCATATTTATCTATCATCGGTTTCTAATGATATAGCATAAATCACAAAATTTCAAAATTGACCTATTTTTCTTAATAAAATCAACTATAACTTCAGTATTAAAATTCATGGAGAAAAACGTTAGGGATAAAAAATATTCCTAATGTTTGAAGAAATCATAATCCGTACTTATTTCATATTTATCTATCACCAGCTTCTAGTGATATACCATAAATCACAAAGTATCAAAATTGGTCGATTTTTCTTAATAAAATCAACTATAACTTCAGTACTAAAACTGATGGAGAAAAACGTTAGGGATAAAAAATATTCCTAATGGTTGAAAAAATCATAATCCATACTTATTTCATATTTATCTATCACCAGTTTCTAGTGATATACCATAAATCACAAAGTATCAAAATTGGTCGATTTTTCTTAATAAAATCAACTATAACTTCAGTACTAAAACTGATGGAGAAAAACGTTAGGGATATAAAATATTCCTAATGATTGAAGAAATCATAATCCATACTTATTTCATATTTATCTATCACCAGTTTCTAGTGATATAGTATAAATCACAAAATGTCAAAATTAGACAATTTTTCTTAATAAAATCAACTATAACCTAAGTACTAAAACTGATATAGAAAGATGTTATGAACAAAAAATATTCCTAATGCATCAAGAAATCATAATCCATTTTTATTTCATATTTATCTATCATCGGTTTCTAATGATATAGCATAAATCATCAAATTTCAAAATTGGACGATTTTTCTTTATAAAATATTATTTAATGCTTCATTAATAATGGGTGTCTTTCCTTCATTGTGGAAGCGGGCTTTTGTTCTTCCCATTTTTAAATCAGGGGACCGTGGTGTTATATCTGATTACCGCCCCATATCTATTTTGCCAGCATTTGGGAATGTGTTTGAGAAAGTAGTTTATGCACGTCTATTCTTTGCCCTTAAGTCTAAAATCAATTGTAGATAACATGGTTTTTTTTGCTGGTGGCTCGGTCGAGTGTAACTTGCTTGAATATACCCTATATTCTTGTCAAGTTGATTCAGTTTATACGGATTTTAGTAAACCTTTCGACCGGGTGGATCACAAGTTACTTCTGTTTAAACTAATGAAGTTTGGTGTTTAGAGGAAACTTTTGCAATGGTTTGCTTCGTATCTGAAGGAGAGGATATAGATTGTAATATTTATAGATTGGATGTAAAGGAAAAGGGAAGAAAATTTCGTACGAAAATAGGGTATTGGATTTTCCGGAAAAAAAAACAGAATTACAAATAAATTAATTACGCCGCGACCATTGTCGATTTTCTTTTTCCTCTCGTACTACGACGCTGTAGGCAATAATTAGGACCAACCGACGGGGTGGGATTTAGCACGACCTACATAAACCCAAATAAAAATAATGGTTCAAATAAAGTAAATAAAAAAGGTAAAATAAAAATGAAAACCATGTTCCGGGTATTTGAGGATTTTTTTGTTAGAATGATTTAAAATTAATTTGTTTTGCTTCGACATTTTAATTTAACCCGTCAAGATTTTATAGAAATTTTCATTAATTAAATAAAAACATTTCACATAGTCTATTTGTTCATTTCAAAAAAAAATCAAATCGTAAAAATAAACATTGAAAAAAAGAACACAAAAATTGATGACTCCCGGTTCGTTTCACACTGAAATAATTTTCGGATGCTATGTACTCTCCGAGTATAAACACACATACGTAAAACTAAGCATCAAAGTTGTTGCTTTTGAATGAAAATATACTGGTGTTGAAGAGGTACAGCATGAAATACGCATACTGAATACATACATACTGTAATGTTACTATAAATTTATGTAAAATCGCGTTCGTTTGAACGGAAATTGGATTACTTCATTTATTCTCAACCGCATTCATTTATGAAACGTTATGGATATTGAACATGTATTAATATTCAGGGTTAAATTAAAACTTAAATCATTTAAACCTTAATAATTAACTTTAATGTAATAAAGACAATTATGATTATCAAATTAAATTTGAAAAATAATTGTAGCGAATTTATTGTTTTATAGAGAACATATTTTTATTTAATACATTATAAGAAGTGCACTGATTCGAGAATAAATTGATACCAAAATATTATGATATATTACATCGAATGCCTTTGAATACTCAAGTTGCAATATCAAACATACAGATCAAATATATGAAGAGAAGCAGTTTCGTAGCTTTGACTGGATCTGAAATAAATAAGTATGATACGAAATTTGCAACACATCCAATAAATTCTCTATGAATATATTATTTTATGCAGGATTAGATTAAAAATTTTCTTTTTTGGCTATGTGTAATAATTAAAATATCAAACTTGGTGAGTTTTTATGGAATTAAATAACAAATTTAGTGGAGTAAACTGTTCTTAAATCCCTCGATTAGTTCTAATTTCAAATTTTTTTTCTAATTCTAATTTTAGATAGACATGCTTTGCAGGTTTAGGTTCAAATTTTTTTTATTAGGTTATGGGTTATCATATTTAGTAGGTTTATTTAGAATTAAATAATACATCTAACGGTGAAAACTATTCTTCAATCCCTCGATTAATTTAAGAGATATCGATTATTAAAGTTATCTTAAAAAAAGTTTTATTTTAAATGTACACGCTTTGCAGGCTTAGGTTCAAACATTTCTTACTAGGTTATAGGCAATGATGAAATTATTAAACTTAGTAGGCTTATATAGAATTTAATAACACATCTAAGGGTGAAAACCATTCTTTAATGCCTCGATTAGTTTAAGAGATATCAATTTTTAAAGTTATCTTATAATTTTTTTTATTTTAAATGTACACGCTTTGCAGGCTTAAGTTCAAACATTTCTTACTAGGTTATGATTAATGATGGCAATATCAAATTAAGTAAGATTATATAGAATTAAATAACACATTTAAGGGTGAAAACCATTCTTTAATCCTTCGATTAGTTTCAGAGATATCAATTTTTAAACTTATCTTAAAATCTTTCTAATTTTAAATGTACACGCTTTGCAAGCTTAGGTTCAAACATTTCTTACTAGGTTATGGGCAATGGTGGAAATAGCAAATTTAGTAGGTTTATATAAAATTAAATAACACATTTAAGGGTAAAAACCATTCTTCAATCCCTCGATTAGTTTAAGAGATATCAATATTTAAAGTTATGTTAAAAAAAATTTTATTTTAAATGTATCCGCTTTGCAGGCTTAAAAACATTTTTACTAGGTTATGGGCAATGATGAAAATATCAAACTTAGTAGGTTTTTATAGAATTAAATAACACATCTAAAGGTAAAAACCATTCTTCAATCCCTCGATTAGTTTAAGAGATATCAATTATTAAAGTTAATTTTAAAAAATTTATAATTTTAGATGTACACGCTTTGCAGGCTTAGGTTAAAAAATTTCTTACAGGTTATGGGTAATGATGAAAATATCAAATTTAGTAAGTTTCGTCTTCTTCTTTCTCTTCTCCAGCGTGCCCCTATCGTGGCGCGGGGGGATGACCTCCGATCCATCTTTTAAAGCTTCCTTCTCCCCAGCAAGACCATTGAGCTGCTACATAGTCTTCCCTCAGCTGGCCGGAATCTGCCTTACTGTCTTTTCCCATGTTATTGTATGTCTTCGTATGAGTAGCCTGCCATGCGCTATGACTGCTGTCTATCAATTATCTCAATCATTCTCTCCACCGGCTGCATATTGAACTCTTCTCGAATATGGCTGTTTCATACTTTGTCCCCTCGTGTCTTTTCTGCAACCCTGTGGAGGAATTTCATTTGGACGGTATTTAGATATTGATAGCTGTTGACCTGGTGGGGGGGGGGGCATCACATTTAATGGAAATGTTATCCACCTGTTCCTCTGTTCTCTTCACCATCATAACTTAATTTTACATTTTGTTCAACATCATGCCCTCCTCCTTTAGAGTTTCTGACCACACGACTAAACCTTGTCATCTGAATATATCCAAGCCTGGCACATAATCTGTTTGAGGTTGAGCATGCCGACCGCCGAAGTTTCTGTTTTTCACTTGCATATCTTCACTACTTTATCCATAAAAGCTACAAATAGCAATGGGGATAAAGTGTCGTTCTCATTAAACCTCACCAATGAACCAGATGGACTGTAACAGTTGGTGGCGAGTCCCTTTCTTCTCTAGTGCTTTTCAGACCTTGAGACCTCATCAAACGCAGAGTGCATATCCACGAAAGCCAGGTATGCAAATTTTCCTGATCCAGTTATCAGTAACACAGTGCAGAAAGATTTCTAATTTTAGATAGACACGCTTTGTATCCTTTAACTGTCATGTTTAGCACGCTTAGATTCAAAAATTTCTTATTAGGTTATGGGTAATAATTTAAATACCAATGTCGGTAATTTTATAGCGAATTGAACAACACATTTAATGGTAGAAACCGTTTTTTAATAAATCGTCTAGTTTTGGAGGCATCATGTTTTAAAGTTGATCTTCATAAATTTCCAATTTTAGATATACACGTTTTATACGCTTAGATTCAAAAATTTCTTACTGAATTATAGGTAATGATGCAAGTACCACACTAAGCAGTTTTAAGTAGAATTGAACAACATATTTAATGGTCAATCATAATCCATACTTATTTCATGTTTATCTATCATCGGTTTCTAATGATATAGCATAAATCACCAAATTTCAAAATTGGACTATTTTTCTTAATAAAATAAACTATGACTTCAATACTAAAACTAATGGAGAAAAGCGTTTGGGATAAAAAATATTCCTAATGTTTGAAGAAATCATAAGCCATACTTATTTCATATTTATCTATCACCAGTTTCTAGTGATATAGCATAAATCACCAAATTTTAAAATTGGACTATTTTCTTAATAAAATCAACTATAACTTCAACACTAAAACGGATGGAGAAAAACGTTTGGGATAAAAAATATTCCTAATGGTTGAAGAAATCATAATCCATACTTATTTCATATTTATCTATCATCGGTTTCTAATGATATAGCATAAATCACCAAATTCCAAAATTGGACTATTTTTCTTAATAAAATCACTATAACTTCAATACTAAAACTGATGGAGAAAAACGTTTAGGATAAAAAATATTCCTAATGTTTGAAGAAATCATAATTCATACTTATTTCATATTTATCTATCATCGGTTTCTAATGATATAGCATAAATCACCAATTTTCAAAATTGGAGTATTTTTCTTAATAAAATCATCTATAACTTCAACACTAAAACAGATGAAAAAAAACGTTTGGGATAAAAAATGTTCCTAATGGTTGAAGAAATCATAATCCATACTTATTTCATATTTATCTATCATCAATTTCTAATGATATAGCATAAATCACCAAATTCCAAAATTGGACTATTTTTCTTAATAAAATCAACTATAACTTCAATACTAAAACTGATGGAGAAAAACGTTAGGGATAAAAAATATTCCTAATGATTGAAGAAATCATAATCCATACTTATTTCATATTTATCTATCACCAGTTTCTAGTGATATAGCATAATTCACAAAATGTCAAAATTGGACTATTTTTCTTAATAAAATCGACTATAACTTCAATACTAAAACTGATGGAGAAAAACGTTAAGGATAAAAAATATTCCTAATGGTTGAAGAAATCATAATCCATACTTATTTCATATTTATCTATCACCAGTTTCTAATGATATAGCATAAATTACCAAATGTCAAAATTGGACTATTTTTCTTAATAAAATCGACTATAACTTCAATACTAAAACTGATGGAGAAAAACGTTAGGGATAAAAAATATTCCTAATGGTTGAAGCAATCATAATCCATACTTATTTCATATTTATCTATCATCGGTTTCTAATGATATAGCATAAATCACCAAATGTCAAAATTGGACTATTTTTCTTAATAAAATCGACTATAACTTCAATACTAAAACTGATGGAGAAAAACGTCAGGGATAAAAAATATTCCTAATGGTTGCAGAAATCATAATCCATACTTACTTCATATTTATCTATCACCAGTTTCTAGTGATATAGCATAAATCACAAAATATCAAAATTGGACTATTTTTCTTAATAGAATCAACTATAACGTAAGTACAAAAACTTATAGAGAAAGACATTATGAATAAAAAATATTCCTAATGCAGCAAGAAATCATAATCCATACTTATTTCATATTTATCTATCATCGGTTTCTAATGATATTGCATAAATCACCAAATTCCAAAATTGGACTATTTTTCTTAATAAAATCAACTATAACTTCAATACTAAAACTGATGGAGAAAAACATTTGGGATAAAAAATATTCCTAATGTTTGAAGAAATCATAATCCATACTTATTTCACATTTATCTATCACCAGTTTCTAGTGACATAGCATAAATCACAAAAGGTGAAAATTGGACGATTTTCCTTAATAAAATGAACTATAACTTCAGTACTAAAACTGATGAAGAAAAACGTTAGGGATAAAAAATATTCCTAATGGTTGAAGAAATCATAATCCATACTTATTTCACATTTATCTATCACCAGTTTCTAGTGATATAGCATAAATCACAAAAGGTGAAAATTGGACGATTTTCCTTAATTTAATGAACTATAACTTCAGTACTAAAACTGATGAAGAAAAACGTAAGGGATAAAAAATATTCCTAATGGTTGACGAAATCATAATCCATACTTATTTCATATTTATCTATCACCAGTTTCTAGTGATATAGCATAATTCACAAAATATCAAAATTGGACAATTTTTCTTTATAAAATCAACTATAACGGAAGTACTAAAACTGATGAAGAACAACGTTAGGGATAAATAATATTGGTAATGCCTGCATCAGTTGGGGGCAAGTCCCTTTTTTCTCTAGTGCTTTCCAGACCTCTTGCCTTAAGACCTCATCAAACGCAGAGTGCATATCCACGAATGCCAGGTATGCAGATTTCCCTCTGCTGATTCAATTATCAGTAATACAGTACAGTGCAACCTTTTTTTAATAAATCGCCTAGTTTAGGAGGTATCATTTTCTAAAGTTGATTTTCCAAAATTTCCTATTTTAGATATACATGTTTTACACGCTTAGACTCAAAAATTTCTTACTGGATTATAGGTAATGATACAAATACCAAACTAAGCAGTTTTAAGTAGAATTGAACAACAAATTTAATGGTGTAAACCATTCTTCAATACCTCAACTAGTTTATGAGATATCATTTTTTAAAGTTAATCTTAAAAAAATTAAAATTTCAAAAATACACGTTTTCCACACTTAGATTCAAAAATTCCTTACTAGGTTATAGGTAATGATAAATATACCAAAGTTGGTGATTTTGGACAGAATTGAATAACACATTTAATGGTGTAAACCTTTTTTCAATACCTCGACTAGCTTAGGAGGCATCATTTTTCAAAATTCACTTTTATAACTTTCTTATCTTAAATGTACACGATTATGTTGGAACATTTTATCCTCGGTTATGTGTAAAGATAAAACCCCCAACTTTGGTGACTTTATATAAGATCGAACGACAAGTTTGGTGGTATAAATCATTTTTCAAAGTTCCAATTATTTCAGGAGATGTCAACATCATCTCATTGATAGGAAATCTGTTTTAAATATAATAAAGAGATAATTAAGTATAATTTGAGTTTGAATTCTGTTTTTAACGTAAAAGTTTTATTATTCACCTCACCTCGACTCTTAAAAATAACACAATAAATTTTGATTTCGTAAAAACCGTCCGCCGTCTACTGGCATCCTTTTTTAATGTGTCCTACCTCGATTTAATTTTTTCATTGGCACAAACGAGAATATTTGTGTTATTCGTTCTTTCATTATTTTGTGCCAAAAATTGCTCTCACAATTCAGGGCGGGATAAATAAAACGAAAAGAGCATTCGACAAATTATAAAACTTTTTCTGCGTTTTTTTTTAACAAATAAATCGAATAATAAAATTCTAAAACGTTTTCTTTTCCAAAACAACGTTGTGTTGAAAAACCAAAACGAAAAAAAAAACTAATATTCATAAAAGGAGTCGTAAATTTGGTGGAGGTAATAAAAAGTTACAAAGATCCTTTCAGCGCTGAAAGACATAAAAGAAATCTTGTTTATTTTTTTGAAAATAAGTTTAAACTAAATAATAATTATAAAGTTTGTGTAGTTTCATTCATTATTAAAGGAAAAATTAATTACAACGAAAGCATCAGTCGTAGGGACATGCATTTAACCTACTACCGACGATTAACTAGGTTAATGGGTAAAGTGAAAAATAGACTTGGAATATTTCCAAGCACCTGTTGACGGCGCACGAAATTGAAACAAACACAGCATTAATTCGTGTACTAATGTAATAAAACCTTCTCAACAAATCGAAAATAAAATTTTAATTTCATTTTCAATTAAAAGTGAAAGCCTTCATGTTTAAAGTTTTAACCTTTTAGTTCTTCTTTGTTCCCAATCAAAATCAAATTAAGTTTGCCTCAAAGCCCCTATAGAAAAAAAATTTCCTCACTTACCCCCCGATTTAGCTTTGAAATGGGAGCTTTTAACGTGGTGGTGTTAATGCGATAACCTTTGAAGTCCTGATAAATGACTTTGGTGGCTTTTGATCCTGAAATTTCCCTCTTTATGGAAACAATCGTTCAGTTTAAAATGTCGCTGAAGTCAAGAGGAAGTTATTATAAACTGTCCAAGGGTGTTAACCCTCTTAATTAAGCTTAATTAAAAAGCTTTTGTTACCAAATTTAGAATGGGGCTTAAAAAAAACTTTTATAAAGCTATAAAATTATTGTAAAAATTAAAATTTTTAAATCCTCTTTATGCACGTATTCAATTATAACTCCAATTTTATTTTCTTTTCCTTCGGAAAGAATTCTTTGTTCTTTTTAATATTTTTATACTATTTATTTTTGCAAAATAAAGGTGGAGTTTTGCTGTTCGTGACAGATCCTAACTCGAAGCATTATTTCTAAAAACGCTTTTTGACTTACGTCTAGCTCAGAGGAATGTAATTGAGTGCTTGTTAAAAAGTTCCTCGCAGTTTGTTAATTCGTAATGAAGCCGCGAATTTACTTATTACTTCCAGTTCAAGTATTTTTTTAATTTAAATTTACTACTATACAAAGTTTTAATAATTAATGCTAATTGATTTCCTTTAATGTTTGTAATACAACATTTCCAATCCAATTTCCTTTAATAAATTATTATCCAATAAACCAACATTAACCTGAACCTAATAGTAACTGTAGAACACGACCTATATACTTCAATAGTAATGTATTTAGCGTTAAAACATATTGTAGAATTGAATGTAACGTTAAAAAGTAATCAATTTTATTATGAATTCTTTTAGTATTTCTTGAATTTCGTTCGAAACGTTTTTGTTGTGGTGGTATTGGAAAGATTCGTTTGATGTCGACGTCGAGATTTCAGGGGGAAATAAGAAAAGAGAACGTAAACTAATTCAGAGTTCAGTGGGAGGAATCGTTTTCCGTTTCATTTCTTTTTCTCCAACGGATGTCTTATTTAATCTAATTTATTGCGCAATTTATAGTAATTCTGAAAAAAGGGGAGAGTATAGGTTTATTTTAAAGATTCTTAACAAAAAATATCAATTATTGCTTAACCTTCTTCGTCATAGTTATTTTCTTCGTAGTTATTTCGTTAATTTTGGTCGTTATATCTTCTTCATCATGTATAAATTGAATAAATTGCGATACACTTTAGAGAGTAAACCTAACTAAGTAATATTGAACCAATAGATGATGACAAAACCAATAGAAGAAAGTGAAATAGGAAAGAGAACTTGATAAAGGATATTGCCAAGTTTATCATAGAGCGTGATACAGACATCAACAGCGTACAAAATATGGGTTCTGATCAAAAATTAGTGAAGGTATAAGAAGATTAAACTGATATATACAACTATTATAAAGTTACAGCGCTCTTAGATAGACCTATTGAAGACAAGAAAGTAGATGCAGCTATTATAGCAGAAAAGCACTTTTTAATGTTGATGGAGTGAGGTGATTTTATGTATGAGATTAGTTGCTAGCAACAAATTAAACCTTGTATACAGCAAAGAATCTCCCCAATAGAAGACCAACGTACTATATATATGTAGATTAGGAATTAGGGTTAACTCAAGAATGAAGACTATTAAAAGTCATCACTCAAGCTAGAATCCAGAAAAACAATATTTGGGTAGTTCAGATGGTGATATGTAAAAGCATAATAAAATCTGTGACTAGGATAAGTTGGGAGGAAGGAACCCAAGTTGCGTAGTGAACGAAATATATCATAAATCCTTCTGTCAGGTTGTCATCTTTGCCATATGCTAATGCCTAATCTACATTTTCATGAAATTCAGAATAAAACCGTGACATTTCGTTCATTAAGGCAGTTGATGGCTTTACAGAAATTCGTAAAAGAATTCAAACACAGAACGTTTCCATGTGATGAGAGTATAAGTGATATTTATAGGTAAAAGATAACTGATAAACAAATTGGAATGTAAAGAAGAAAGAACGATGAGGTTACTTCGATCTTGTTTTTGAAGAAGGTTGCAACATGGCTTCCGAAACGTCTAACATTTTTTCAAAAGACGCACGACTTAAACCGAAAGTTACTAGTGTTACTTCAAACATATTTGTAAGTATAGAGTTAACTCATGAGTGAAGATTGTTAAAAGAGAGTACTGGAGCAAATTTATCAGTGACATGGACTACGATCTATTCGAAGCACAAGAGAAAATATGGAAACTGCTGAAGAGAGAAGCAGGAATAGCCCGTAAAGACATCCCGCCAGAAATATGTGACAGTTATTTCCAACAATCATATAGTGATGAAGAGCTAACTAAAATAGAGGATTATGAAACAGCAGAGAAAATAACAATCAATGAAAAATAGCAGAAAAGAAAATTACCTAATAAGCTTTAAAGTACTAAGAAGAAAAACACAATTGAAGAACTAAGTTGATTTTATTACCCTATTTTGATCTCCGTAGAATCTCTCGCTATAGAACCAGCAAGAATAAAGTCAGTATGATATGCTACGCAGACGATGAGCAAATATGGCAGAAACGAAAAATGTTAATACTGCTCTTTAAATTCTATCGCGTAAACTAAATAACAACTGAACATGACTATGTCGAACAATAAAACAAAAGTCTTTATATTGCAATTAGGTACATGAAGTGTTAGATCAATAAAGCGACCTTTTTATTAGACGCAGACTATTAGTGTGCTTAAGAGAGATTGAGCAAATCAATACATGTGAATGGACAGCAAGACAAAAACGTATATAACTTGCCTATTCTATAAGACAGAAGAAAGAAGAGGATAATATGATCGTGTGAAGAGGATGAAAGAAATCAAGTTACAATCCAAAACATGAAACGCCAGGAACACCACCAAAAACATGGAAGTATAGCTGGAATAATAAGACACCATTGAGATCTTATATATAATCTAGAGTGCGTATGCTGTTGTCTCCACCACGCCTAAAATGAAGCCAGAAAGGTCGCCATATTAGATGTACCAACTTAGCGGGAAATTCGAAATTCTTATATATAGTTATATATAGTTATGCAAGAATTTACATTATTATAAACTGGAAAGATAGAAAATAATTACCAAAACAAAATACATTAATTTTTTATTAATAAATAATTATTAATTATATAATATTTTAAAAGAACTTAATAATTTTTAACAATAACCCTTATAATTAACATAAACTAAGAAGAAAATATTTAAAACAATTCTGATTGATCACGTTAACCTTTTGCTTATAAACAATTGTTAGTTTATTTTAAAAGAACTGAACATTCCTTAATACTAAACTTTACTTGAACGTCATTGTTAATTTCAAGTCAACTAACCAGAAACATTTTATGGACTGTTGTAAATAATCTTCCAACCTACCAAATTATAAAAAAAATGTGTAACAAAAAGAATTCGAAAACTTTCAACAAAAATAAAATTTTAATACAAATAACAATCTATTTATGAGAATTGTGAGGTTATAATTGTAGGTACAATAGAGACTTGAAACTATAGCTAAGTTCAGGTCGGTACATCCAACATGTCTGACTTTCTGATTACCCCCACCACCACCATATACGCACTCTAGATTATATATAAGACCTCAATGTAAGACACATTTCGGCTACGAATTCAAAATTCAACAGACCTAAAGATATAAAACTGAACAATAAAGATGAAGAAAACTAAACCGACTGGAAAACCATGAAATTTTAGTAGCTGACTTTAGTAGTAGACTTTAACTATGTTGACTACATGGGCAAAATTTAAACGCACCAACGAATAGAATTATGTCAGGTTTTGCAACACGGTATGAATCTGTATATGTATAGGTATAACTTAACATATGGTATTGCTCAACGAGAAAAATAAAAGTACTTAATTACTGAGTTCTTGGAATTCCTCCCTTCAACCCAACTATGTCTATGGTTACTAGAGATACCTTCAACAGAGCTCTAGAAACTCTAGGGCTATCAAAAGATTAGAAAAGAACTCTCCATCAAGAATCTCTCAAAACAAGTATATTACTGCAAAAAAGATCAGAATAAAGTCCTTTAGGCACTCCTTGCGATATCACAGATGCTAATAACTACTTTCCATAATTATATTAATTTGTGCTCGACTGAAAGTACCAATATAGTAGAGGATATCTAAGAGAGTGGAGATAATCTTATAGATAATCTAAGATAATCTTGAAACTTCCTAGGATATTGCTCGCATAAGTGAGCCATAAGATAATCATTAATTTGATCACTGTTGTCTATAATAGTGTGGATTGCCTAATTTTAATAATAATTATTAATCGAAAACTCTACCAAACCTCCTAAACGTTTGGCTTTGACTACACATATAATACCATTTAAATCAGCGATTTTTAATAATTCATACTAAACAAATGGTTCACCTTGTAAACTTTCAATTTGGTATAATGTAACTTCAAACGTTCGTTTATAACCTCAAAAAGTTTCATTTCTTATTTTCTAACCGTTTTCGAGAAAACTTATTTTATCTTTAATAGTAACAATCAAAAGTCAATTTCAAAACGACGGTTTTTAAAAATATTTGTTAAAAAAACTGTTCATCGCGGAAACTTAATATTTTGTATGACCTAACTTTAAACATTCATTTATAATCTCAAAAAGTTTCATTTCTTATTTACTAACCGTTTTGGAGAAAACTTATTTTATCTTTAATAGTAACATCAAGAAACGTCAATTTCAAAACGATGGTTTTTAAAAATATTTGTTAAAAAGCTGTTCATCTCGGAATCTTAATATTTTGTAGGACCTAACTTTAAACATTCCTTTATAACTTCAAAAAGTTTCATTTCTTATTTTCTAATCGTTTTGGAGAAAATTTATTTTATATTTAATAGTAACATCAAGAAACGGCAATTTTAAATCGACGATTTTTAAAAATATTTGTTAAAAAAACTATTCATCTCGGAAACTTAATATTTTGTATGACCTAACTTTAAACATTCCTTTATAACCTCAAAAAGTTTCACTTCTTATTTTCTAACCGTTTTGAAGAAAATTTATTTTACCTTTAATATTAACATCAAGAAACGTCAATTTCAAAACGACGGTTTTTAAAAATATTTGTTAAAAAAATTATTCATCTCGGAAACTTAATATTTTGTATGACCTAACTTTAAACATTCCTTTATAACCTCAAAAAGTTTCAATTCTTATTTTCTAACCGTTTTGGAGAAAACTTGTTTTATCTTTAATTGTAACACCAAGCAACATCAATTTAAAATCGACGATTTTCAAAAATATTTATTAAAAAAACTATTCATCTCGGAAACTTAATATGATATATGACCTAACTTTAAACATTCCTTTATTACCTCAAAAAGTTTCATTTCTTATTTTCTAACCGTTTTGAAGAAAATTTATTTTATCTTTAATAGTAACAGCAAGAAACGTCAATTTCAAAGCGACGATTTTTAAAAAAACTATTCATCTCGGAAACTTAATATTTTGTATAACCTAACTTTAAACATTCCTTTATAACCTCAAAAAGTTTCATTTCTTATTTTCTAACCGTTTTGGAGCAAACAATTTTTTTTACTCCTAATACCAATAAACGTTAATTTTAAGAATGCGGTTTTCAAAAATGTTTAGTAACGAAACTATTCAACTCGGAAACTTTAAAGTTTGTATAACACTTCCGCAACGTTCTTTTATAACCTCAAAATGTTTCATTTAACCGTTTTAAAGATAACATTATAATATTAATCTCATCAGCATGAACCGACGCAAGTTTGTCAAGATGAAATAAATTTCAAGTCGATTCCTTGAAAGTAACTTTAAATGTTTTCCTGAGAGAATTATTGGAAAACCGCCTAGAAGCCAACGAGAAGTAATGGCATCTACAGAGATAGACAGTATAAATTTGCCATTTCCACCCCGTGGCTATAAATAATCGTCGAACATTGAATCTGTGTCCCGTTTCGAGTCGATTGAACTCCGATCGAAACTCTGAATGTCAATTAGTCACTTCTCGATAATTACCAACGGAACAAAAGCTGGGAATTCTCCACCTGTTACTATTTAGTTCGAAACATTCAATAACTAATATTGAAATAATACTTAGAAAGTTGATTGATAAAATTGAGAACATTCTTTTCAATTCTACCAGCTTTTATGAGCGATATAAACTCTGAGATTTATAAAGTTATTCAGGATTGAGGTTAAAAGAACCCACGGGAAGGGAACACAACAATAAAAATATGTCGCTTTAGACTTCTTGAGCCGTTTATTCTTTACATAGGTTAGAATCCCCAAAGGGGATGCTACAAATTCTTTAACTTTGCACCCACCAGCAGGAGAAGCACATCTGGTTGACTTATAAGTCTGATGGAAAGTTCCCCAGAGCGTTTATATCTTTGCGCTTTCGCGTTCCTTCTTTTTGTGTAACTTCCGGAAAATGAATGACAACAAAAAATAATTCCGAATTTAAAGCTCACTTTTTACGAGAGTACTGAGCAACAAAACTAAGTAGCGACACAAAAGTCTACAACAGCCGGGTGCACACTGCAAACTCATAATTAACTGCGCCATAAATTTAAGTTTACCGTCCTCGTTTCGTCTAAATAAAAAATGAGAAAAGAAACTGGAATCGTAATTTTGTTGTGCATGTCAACACCAGGACGACAATATTAGCACATTGTATTAATATTTGCTTTATGTCAGAAGATACAAGTAATTTATTTCACAATAATAACTTTTCCCGGTGTAATCACAATAACAAAGTAACCCATTGCAACAAAGTAATCACATTTCGTAGTAGACACACGGAAACTTGTAACAACCCTCAGTGTTCTAACGGAATAAAACTTTTACGTTCATTTACTTCCCGAGAGGAAGTAATAAATTTCCACGAATCCGTATATAACCAAATAAATTCTCGTAGAATGGCAATCAAATAAATTCTTGTGTATCGTCGCGATCTGAGCGCATGCAATAACTCATTCGATTCGTCAATATTATATTATGTTGGATCGTAAACTGAATTTGAGAGGAAAAAAATAGGCTTTCCCTCGGGAATTTTGCGTCCTGGATTCGGGGTAAGATAAATAAAACGTTGGAATCTCGGGAAATAAAGAGCAATATAAGTTAAGACAAAAACTCAAAATAATTTATCTTTCGAGTTTCTAAAAGAATTTAATTTAATTTCGTGCTATAATAAACGAGATGAAATCACCAACAAATACCGGCGAAATTCTTCAGATTGAACCATCGGGGACGATAATAAGAATTCCTTTTACCTCTCCAGGGTCGTACTAGGTGTGTAAACACACAATGTGAAAAATTCCCCAGCTGTTTTTCTTTCTTTTGCCTTTTTGTTAGTTTAGGACCTCTATTTTCGTTTTTGTCTCTTTCTGGAAATTCGTTGGAATTTAAACTATGCGGGAACACTTTTCCTGCCGAAGAGGTAAAATGTAAAATGTTTATTTTAGAATTACAATGGCAAATTTTTCAAAATCAAATTGAATATCAATTGTAACTACATTTCACGAAACGATGGATCCAAAAGTTGGCTAAATCATAGTTTTTGAAAGACATACATTGAAGTACCTTTTAATGGTGGTGATTAGAAATTTATGTTTTCTATTAAAACTTTTTAATCACAAAAGTATTATCTATCGTTTATTGTTTTTGAGTTAATAATCATTTTTGACATTTTGGAGATTTTTACTTTATACCTCGAAAATCATGATATCTAGGCTGGAACTTAGTCATGAAATAACTTTATTTGACTCAATACCAACAATTTTTAATTAGAAAATTTTTATCTATCGCTAATAGTTTTTGAATAGAGTAAATTCTTTAATGTAAATAATCAATTTTCACATTTTGTTGATTTTTCCTTTATATCTAGATAATAGTGATAACTAGGTTGAAACTTTGTTATAAAATAATCTTGTTTGGTTGAATATCAACAATTTTTACACACAAACTTTTTATCTATCACTTATAGTTTTTGAGTGATAACAGATTCTGTAACCTAAACCATCAAATTTGACATTTTGTAGATTTTCGCTATATTTCTAAAAAGTGGTGATAGCTAAGTTGATACGTTCTTATAAAGAATGTTTTTCTGGTTTAATATAAATAACTTTTAAGTATAAAATTTGTATCTATCGCTTATAGCTTTTGAGTGATGACAGATTCTGTAACATAAAGCATCAATTTGACATTTTCTAGATTTTCGCTTTATTTCTATTAAATAGTGATAGCTAAGCTGAAACTTTCTTATAACGAATGTTCTTCTAGATCAATATGAACAATTTTTAATTACAACATTTTTATCTGTCGCTTATAGTTTTTGAATAAAGTAACTTCTTTAATGTTAACAATCAATGTTAACTTTTAGTTGATTTTTACTTCATATCTAGATAACGGTTATAGCTAAGCTGAAAGTCTGTTATGAAATAATCTTGTTTGGTTCAATGTCAACAATCTTTAATCACAAGATTTTTATCTATCGCTTATAATTTTTGAGTGGTGACAGATTTTGTAACGTAAAACATCAAATTTGACCTTTTGTAGATTTTCGCTTTATTTCTAGAAAATGTAGATAGCTAAGCTGGAACTTTCTTATAAAGAATGTTTTTGTGGCTCAATATGAACAATTTTTAATTACAAAGTTTTTATGTATCGCTTATAGTTTTTGAATAGAATAAATTCGTTAATATAAATAATCAATTGTGACATTTTGTTGATGTTTTTACTTTATACCTAGATAATAATGATAACTAGACTAAAACTTTGTTATGAAATAATCTTGTTTGGTCCAATATCAACAATCTTTAATCACAAGATTTTTATTTATCGCTTATAATTTTTGAGTAGTGACAGATTCTATAACGTAAAACATCAAATTTGACATTTTGTAGATTTTCGCTTTATTTCTAGAAAATGTAGATAACTAAGCTGGAACTTTATTATAAAGAATGTTAGTTGTGGCTCAATGTGAACAATTTTTAATTACAAAATTTGTATCTATCGCTTATAGTTTTTGAATAGAGTATATTCATTAATGTAAACAATCAATTTTGACATTTTGTTGATTTTTACTTTATAGCTAGATAATGGTAATAACTAGGCTGAAACTTTGTTATGAAACAATCTTGTTTGGTCCAACATCAACAACTTTTAATCACAAGATTTTTATCTATCGCTTATAATTTTTAGTAGTGACAGATTCTGTAACGTAAACCATCAAATTTGACAGTTTGTAGATTTTCGCTTTATTTCTATTAAATAGTGATAGCTAAGCTGAAACTTTCTTATAAACAATGTTTTTGTGGCTCAATATGAACAATTTTCAATTACAAAATTTTTATGTATCACTTATAGTTTTTGAATAGAGTAAATTCTTTAATGTAAATAATCAATTGTGACATTTTGTTGATGTTTTTACTTTATATCTAGATAATAATGATAACTAGACTAAAACTTTGTTATGAAATAATCTTGTTTGGTCCAATGTCAACAATCTTTAATCACAAGATTTTTGTCTATCGCTTATAATTTTTGAGTAGTGACAGATTCTATAACGTAAAACATCAAATTTGACATTTTGTAGATTTTCGTTTTATTTCTAGAAAATGTAGATAGCTAAGCTGGAACTTTCTTATAAAGAATGTTTTTGTGGCTCAATATGAACAATTTTTAATTACAAAATTTGTATGTATCGCTTATAGTTTTTGAATAGAGTAAATTCGTTAATGTAAATAATCAATTTTGACATTTTGTTGATGTTTTTATTTTATACCTAGATAATGGTGATGACTAGACTGAAACTTTGTTATGAAATAATCTTGTTTGGTTCAATGTCAACAATTTTTAATCACAAGATTTTTATCTATCACTTATAGTTTTTGAGTAGTGACAGATTCTATAACGTAAACCATCAAATTTGACATATTGTAGATTTTCGCTTTATTTCTAGAAAATGTAGATACATAGCTAAGCTGGAACTTTCTTATAAAGTATGTTTTTGTGGCTCAATATAAACAATTTTTAATTACAAAATGTTTATCTATTGCTTATAGTTTTTGAATAGAGATAGTAAATTTTTTAATGTAAATAATCAGTTTTGACATTTTGTTGATTTTTACTTTATACCTATGTAGATAATGGTGATAACTAGACTAAAACTTTGTTATGAAATAATCTTGTTTGGTTCAATATCAACAATTTTTAATCACAACATTTTTATCTATCGCTTATAATTTTTGAGTAATCACAGATTCTATAACGTAAACCATCAAATTTGACATTTTGTAGATTTTCGCTTTATTTTTAGAAAATATTGATAGCTAAGCTGGAATTTTCTTATAAAGAATGTTTTTGTGGCTCAATATGAACAATTTTCAATTACAAAATTCTTATCTATCGCTTATAGTTTGTAAATAGACTAAATTCTTTAATGTAAATAATCAGTTTTGACATTTTGTTGATGTTTTTACTTTATATCTAGATAGTGGTGACAACGAGACTAAAACTTAATTATGAAATAATCTTGTTTGGCTAAATATCAACAATTTTTAATCACAAGATTTTTATCTACCACTTATAATTTTTGAGTGATGACAAATTCTGTAAGGTAAAGCATCAAATTTGACATTTTGTAGATTTCGCTTTATTTCTAGAAAATATTGATAGATAAGTTAGAACTATCTTATAAAGAATGTTTTTGTGGCTTAATATGAACAATATCTAATTACAAAATTTTTATCTATCGCTTATAGTTTTTAAATAGAGTAAATTCTTTATGTAAATAATCAATTTTAACATGTTGTTGATGTTTTTTCTTTATACCTAGATAATGGTGATAACTAGACTGAAACTTTGTTATTAAATAATCTTGTTTGGTTCAATATCAATAATTTTTAATCATAAAATTTTTATCTATCATTTATAGTTTTTGACTGGTGACAGATTCTGTAACGTAAATCATTAAATTTGAAATTTTGTAAATTTTCGCTTTATTTTTAGAAAATGTTGATAGCTAAGCTAGAATTTTCTTATAAAGAATGTTTTTGTGGCTCAATATGAATAATTTCTAATTACAAAATTTTTATCTATCGCTTATAGTTTGTGAATAGAGTAACTTCTTTAATGTAAATAATCAATGTTGACTTTTAGTTGATTTTTACTTCATATCTAGACAATGGTGATAGCTAGGTTGAAAGGTTATTATAAAATAATCTTGTTTGGTTCAATATCAACAATTTTTAATCACAAAATTTTTATCTATCACTTATCATTTTCGAGTAGTGACAGATTATATAACATAAACCATCAAATTTGACATTTTGTAGATTTTCGCTATATTTCTAGAAAATGGTGGCTCAATATGAATAATAACTGATTGAAATACGAAAAACGAATTCTTCTTACCTCTCCAGGGTCGTACTAGGTATATAAACACACAATGTGAAAAATTCTCCAGCTGTTTTTCTTTCTTACATTTCCTTTTCATTAGTTTATAGGATTCTTTTTTATTCAGAAATTCATTGGAAATTAAACTATGCAGGAAAACTTCGTTGCCGAAGAAGCCCTGTAAATGTTTATTTTAGAATTCCAACCGCAAATTTTCGAAATCAAATTGATGTTCCCTTGCATCCATATTTCACGCAACGATCCGTTATGGATCCAAGTTCGGTAAAACATAGCTCTCGAGGGAAATCCATTGCAGTATCAGCTTACTAGTGGTGGTTAGAAATTGATCGTTTCCTATTAAAGAAATTACTTTATCCTATATGAGCCAAGCATCTCAAATACAAGATATCCAAGTTAAAGTGCATCAAAAAACACATTTATTTCTAAATATTTCCACTTTTTCGATTTTCCAATCAAAAAATAATATCTAATCTTGTTTTTCTTTTATTTTTTCGAATTTGTCATTTATTATTTTCTTTTTGCTTGGAGATTTAAACTTCGACATCAAACGAATGCCTCGCACACGCGAATTCTGCAGGGGATTCGTATAAAGATCTCAAGCTTTACGTAATAGATCTCTTTAGGCTTCAACATAGCTGGGACGTACGTGTACGACGTCGACGACGAAAATCCACCGGGAATGATTGGCAGTCGTTCTATATGTAGAACGAAGAACCCCTGGAAATGATGCTCCTCACTGATGTTGCCGGCAAATCTGACGATCATCGTTAAAGTGATACATTTCAAATTTATCATCTCAATTTCTCGACCTTACATTAAATAAAACATAACTAACAAACACGATACGTATAATTTTGTATATTATTTACATCATCTTGTTCATTTGAATAACTATATTCATGTGCTATTTTTATTCTGCGAACCTGCTTTTAGTATTTTACTACCAGGTCTCGGTCTTAAGGTCATGCTTTCTTTTCACGACACATCACCCAATGAATTATTTACTATACATGGAGATACACGAAATTCTCACATTTACGCAAAGCTTTTAGCACGAAACGATGTTAAATTTGAAAGGAATTTTTATATATTACGTTATATTAGTATAGCGTGGTTTTAAAAAGTGATATCATTTTTGTGTAGGGATACTCCACACAATAAGTGTACTAGGTAGTAGGAGTTCGAATATGGTCAATAAAAATAAAGGCCAAGTGGACGATAAAAGTCGCTTGTACAAACATGCTACTAAAAACCAGGTCCTTGTTGATCTAACAACGCAAACATCCCGTTTACACGTTTTGATATTATGCTCTGTTTATTGCTTGTTGGCAATGGGGTTTTTATTAAACGAATGTTAACGCTGCGTTATTGGCAAACAATTTAACTACTCCAAAAACAATTATTGGTATCGTTATATTGGAATATAATTGATGTATCGGTAATTGCTTATTTAATATTCTCTACTATATTGGTTATATTGAATTCGTTTTTTTATTTTGATGATGAAAATTTTTTGATGTTGGTGTAACTTTTTAATAAATCGGATTTATAACACTCCTTGGAAAGTGGCCAAGAAGGAAACGTTTCCCAAGAATACATTAGCAAACACATCGAAACGTTTGCAAGGAAGAACGGTGTCATCACGTCCCCAATCTTGATCGTCAACATCTCAAGTATCCAATAATTTTATAGAACGTACATCAATATTTAGAAAATGCAAAGCTTGAATATAAAAATGTGCTTATTAGAAAGTGAAATTAACTCACGATAAACGTGAAGTATGCATGCTGTTTTGGTTCAATGTAAATAACTTTTCTACACATTTTTCTTTATTGATTTTATTGCCTTATAATTTCAATTTTGGCATTTTGAAAATTTTGTTTTGTACCTAAAAAACGCTGATAACTATGCTGGAACTTTGTTACAAAGAATTTTGATAGAAAGAGATTTTCGCTTTGTTCCTAGAAAATAACAATAGCTGAGCTGGAACTTTGTTACGAAGTATTCTTTTTTACTTCAATATCAACAAGTTTTAATCACAAAATTTTTTATTTATCGCTTATAGTTTTTGTGTCGTCATAGATTCTTTCATGTAAATAATCAATTTTGATAATTTCTTGATTTTTACTTTATACTTAGAAAATGGTGATAGCTAAGCTGGAATTTTCTTATAAAGAATGTTTTTCTGGATCAATATGTACAATTTTTATCAACAAAATATTTCTCTATCGATTTTAGTTTTGGAGTAGTGGTAAACTCTTTCATATAAACCATCCATTTTGACATATCGCAGATTTCCGCTTTATTTCTAGAAAAGGGTAGTAGCTAGGCGGAAAATTTCTTATAAAGAATGTTTTTCTGGTTCAATATGAACAATTTTTATAAACAACATTTTACTCTATCGATTTTAGTTTTGTAGTAGTGATAAACTCTTTAATATAAACCATTCATTTTGACATTTTGGAGATTTCCGCTTTATTCCTAGAAAATGATAACAGTTAGGTTCTCAATTTATTATAAAAAATGTTTTGTTGGTTCAATATCAACAATTTTTATGCACAACATTTTTTATTATTGAGTATAGTTAAGGAGTAATCATAAATTCTTTGATACAAGCCATACATTTGGACATATTGTAGAATTTCGCTATACTACTGGAAAATGGTGATGACTGTGCTGTAACTTTGTCATAAAGGATGTTTTTTGATTCAATATGTACAATGTTTATAAACAACATTTTTCTCTATCGATTTTAGTTTTGGAGTAGTGATAAACTCTTTAATATTACCATCCATTTTGACATTTCGGATATTTCCGCTTTATTCCTAGAAAAGGGTAGTAGCTAGGCGGAAAATTTCTTATAAAGAATGTTTTTCTGGTTCAATATGAACAATTTTTATTAACAACATTTTTCTCGTCGATTTTAGTTTTGTGGTAGTGATAAACTGTTTAACATAAACCATCCATTTTGACATTTTGGAGATTTACTCATTTTTCCTCGAAAATGATAATAGCTAGGCTGCAAGTTTCTAGTAAAGAATGTTTTTCTGGTTCAATATGAACAATTTTTATATACAACATTTTTCTCTATCGATTTTAGTTTTGTAGTAGTGATAAACTCTTTAATATAAACCATTCATTTTAACATTTTGGAGATTTCCGCTTTATTCCTAGAAAATGATAACAGTGAGGTTCTCAATTTATTATAAAAACTGTTTTGTTGGTTCAATATAAACAATTTTTATGAACAACATTTTTCTCTATCGACTTTAGTTTTGCAGTAGTGATAAACTCTTTAATATAAACCATCCCTTTTGACATTTTGGAGATTTCCGTTTTATTCCTAGAAAATGATAATAGCTAGGTTGGAAATTTATTATAACGAATGTTAGGTTGGTTCAATACGAACAATTTTTATACACAACATTTTCCTCTATTGATTATAGTTATGGAATAATGATAAATTCCTTGATACAAACCATCATATTTGACATTTTGTAGAATTTGGCTATATTCCTGGAAAATGGTGATCAGTGTGCTGGAACTTTGTCATAAAGGATGTTTTTTGATTCAATATGTACAATTTTTATGGACAAAATTTTTCTCTATCGATATTACTTTTGGAGTAGTGATAAACTCTTTAATATGAAACAGCAATTTTAACATTTTGGTGACTTCTGCATTTTTTTCTCGAAAATGATAGTAGCTAGGGTGGAAGTTTCTTATAAAGAATGTTTTTCTGGTTCCATATAAACAATTTTTATAAACAATATTTTTCTCTATCGATTTTAGTTTTGGAGTAGTGATAAACTCTTTAGTATGAAACATCAATTTTGACATTTTGAAGATTGCCGCATTTTCCTGGAAAATGATAATAGCTAGGCTAGACGTTTCTTATAAACAATGTTTTTCTGATTCAATATAAACAATTTTTGTGAACAAAATTTTTCTCTATCGATTTTAGTTTTGGAGTAGTGATGAACTTTTTAATATTACCATCCATTTTAACATTTCGGAGATTTCCGCTTTATTCCTAGAAAAGGGTAGTACCTGGGCGGGAAATTTCTTATAAACAACGTTTTTCTGGTTCAATATGAACAATTTTTATGAAGAAAATTTTTCTCTATCGACTTTAGTTTTGGAGTAGTGATAAACTCTTTAATATAAACCATTCATTTTGACATTTTGGAGATTTACTCATTTTTCCTCGAAAATGATAATAGCTAGACTGCAAGTTTTTTATAAAGAATGTTTTTCTGATTCAATATAAACAATTTTTGTGAACAAAATTTTTCTCTATCGATTTTAGTTTTGGAGTAGTGATAAACTCTTTAATATGAAACATCAATTTTGACATTTTGAAGATTGCCGCATTTTCCTGGAAAATGATAATAGCTAGGCTAGACGTTTCTTATAAAGAATGTTTTTCTGATTCAGTATAAACAATTTTTGTGAACAAAATTTTTCTCTATCGATTTTAGTTTTGGAGTAGTGATGAACTTTTTAATATTACCATCCATTTTAACATTTCGGAGATTTCCGCTTTATTCCTAGAAAAGGGTAGTACCTGGGCGGGAAATTTCTTATAAACAACGTTTTTCTGGTTCAATGTAAACAATTTTTATGAAGAAAATTTTTCTCTATTGACTTTAGTTTTAGAGTACTGATAAACTCTTTAATATAAAGCATCCATTTTGACATTTTGGAGATTTACTCATTTTTCCTCGAAAATGATAATAGCTAGGCTGCAAGTTTTTTATAAAGAATGTTTTTCTGGTTCAATATAAACAATTTTTATAAACAATATTTTTCTCTATCGATTTTAGTTTTGGAGTAGTGATAAACTCTTTAATATGAAACATCAATTTTGACATTTTGAAGATTGCCGCATTTTCCTGGAAAATGATAATAGCTAGGCTAGACGTTTCTTATAAAGAATGTTTTTCTGATTCAATATAAACAATTTTTGTGAACAAAATTTTTCTCTATCGATTTTAGTTTTGGAATAGTGATGAACTTTTTAATATTACCATCCATTTTAACATTTCGGAGATTTCCACTTTATTCCCAGAAAATGATAACAGCTAGGTTGAAAATTTATTATAACGAATGTTAGGTTGGTTCAATACGAACAATTTTTATACACAACATTTTTCTCTATTGATTATAGTTATGGAGTAGTGATAAACTCTTTAATATAAACCATCCATTTAGACATTTTGGAGATTTCCGTTTTATTCCTAGAAAATGATAACAGCTAGGTTCTAAATTTATTATAAAGAATGTTTTGTTGGTTCAATATGAACAATTTTTATGCACAACATTTTTCTTCATCGTTTATAGTTATGGAGTAATGATAAATTCTTTGATACAAGTCATCCAGTTGCACATTTTGTAGAATTTCGCTACATTCCTGAAAAATGGTGATAACTAGGCTAAAACTTTGTCATAAAGGAAGCTTTTTTGGTTCAATATGTACAAGTTTTATGAACAACATTTTTCTGTATCGATTATAGTTTTGGAGCAATGATAAATTCTTTGATGCAAGCTATCCAATTGGATATTTCAGAGATTTTCGCTTTATTCTGAAACGCTTTGGAATTGAATAATAAAACCTCTTTAATATCACAAGATATTACTTGAGGTTAGGTCATACCAAATTTTAAGTTTCCAGATTGAATATATTTTTTAAAAAGATTTCATGTTTTATTTTTAATAAACTTAAAAAAAAATCGTTTTCTCCCAAATAATTAGAAATTGAGAAATAAATGTTTTTGAGGTTGAAAGAAAATTACTGAAGTTAATTTATACCAAATTTGAAGTTTCCAGGTTTAACGGTTTATTTTACAAGGCAATTTTATAATACGCTAGTTGGAATTTGATGCTTTTTAAAATTAAAGTTAAGAAAAAATTTTTTTCTCCCAAACCCGTTTGGAATTGAGCAATGAAACTTTTTGTGGTTATAAGAAAATGTTTAAGCTTACTTTATACCAAATTTTAAGGTTTTTAGATAAACATTCTTTTCTCCAAACCGGTTTCGAATTAAGAAATGAAACTATTTGGAGTTACAGAAAAATGTTTAAGCTTAGATTACAACAAATTTTAAGTTTTCCAGGTGAACAGATTTTTTAATAAAAAGTTTTTGAAAATAAGGTTAAAGATAAACATTTTTTCCTAATATGATATTTAATGTGGAGTCTCTTTCGGGTAGTTTCTGTTATTGCAATCAGAAACTGTTGTTAATTCACTTCTTAGAACTTGCCATCAGCTTTCGAGCTAAATCACATTCTTGGAATTACATCTCGTGTGCTTCTGCGATGTGTTCTTTACCATGAATATATGTCAGAATCAGTTGTATCGTTTCTAAACATCTCCAATCGATTACCACGTCCTAGAGGTAACACGACCAATCAAGAAATCGTTATGAATTTGCGGACCTAATTTGAATAATCCCACCACTGCCACCCAACTCTAGTAATTGTAGTTGTTTTTGGTGTGAGGTATTGATTTGATTAAACAGATAACTAATTTTTTGAGATATATTTGAACTCATTTAGCAGATTTTCCATTTTATCTAACCTAGTACCCATAAAACTGATATACACGCTGACACATTTTATTACTTTTACATTAACACCAACTTTTACGGTTGATTACTATCATAAATTCTTATTTGGAGTCGTTCCAATTTAAATTTTTAAATAAATCTTTATGCGAAAAAGCTGATTAATGAAAAATAATTGCTTGGATTCTTTTTTAGTCTTTTGATAAAGGTCAGAAAAGGAACATAACCGCCATTAAGAAATAAAAATTGTTCACGTCACATTGTCTCCTCTTCAACATTATCCGATTAATAAATCTTAATTTAAGTCTAATTTTAACTGCGTGTTTCGCAGTATGTACACACATGTCGTGCGATCGCCAACAGAATCTTTTTTTATTTGTTTTAAAGTACGTCCTGTATTCTATTTTAGGAGACGTCATGGAACTGGAAACTTTGTACCGGAGGTATTGCGTCGGATTGAAGCATTCCCTCTTTTTATCCTGCTTAACTGTATCCGCACTCAGCTGTGTTGCTCTTCTAATCACAACTATTATTTTATATGCTCAGGTAAGAATAATTTTAATTTAAACTTAAACAGTACGATAGATAAGTTTATCTTTATCCCGTTTAATTAAAATAACACACTAAAAACTTTTAATTGGTATCCTAGTCGATATACAAAGAGGAAATGAAGTTCACCCTCGAAATTCCATTTTATTACACTTCCCCAAACAGAGATTAATCCCGAATTACCCTTTGCGGTCGAAATTTGCGTTCGATTTTCGAACAAATTTTCAAACATTTCCAGTTCCAAATAATCCGCCAGGTTAACATCGCGGAATCGATTATGCAATTATTCAACCAAATTGTCTTGCAAATATTTGCGTTGAAAACCGGCCGACGCCATCGTCTTTGTGTTGATCCTCTTTGGACGTCGAACATAGCACACGACTCCGGGGATGGATAATTTGGAGTGCTCTTGGGAATGAACCATCTCTCTTTATCTTTACCACTAGGTCACGTTATGGACTTGGGAATTAAATTATAGCTTCGACAATTTACGTTTGGGGAATCAAGCTCGAGTTCGATCTCTCTCACAGAGGACGTTTTAATACTAAACGAAAACTTTAAACTGCCATAAATAGGTTAAATTCTCCGGAGGTTGTCTTCGCCCGTTGAATGTTCTTCTAAGTTCATTAAAAAGTAATCTTGGATAACCCCTCCGGTGTAAGACGTGTGAAGGTTGATTAAATCCCTAAATTACCTACGTTATAATCAACAACATAATCTGTTATATCGCTCTCTCTGCGTATATCTACCTGGGTTTATGATTAATAATTAAGAAATCAATGTTATATTTATGTTGGTATATTTAGCTATAACCAGCTTAATGAGGATTTAGAAAGAGTGTATCTTATAAATTAATACAAAATAACTTTTTATGTTATTTCGGCGTTTCTATTATTTCGACCTAAATGTAGGTCATCATCAGACATTTTGATTTATCACATATGTTTAAAACTATAAAAATTGAAACAGAAGTTTTTTAAAAAACAGAATTTGAAATACCGATGTCTCAGGATTAGATACTGTTGAGTAAGGCTAGATATTATTTGGAAACAAACTAGATATTGTTTGCAGAATACTAAATATTGCTTGCAGAAGATAGTTGCTAACAAATGACTACATGATAGATGAAATTGCGAATGAGAGACGATAAAAGATACTGCTGTACTGGACTAGATCCTGTTTGCTGTAGATTAGGTACTTACTGGTAATAAAAGATGAGAGACTGCTTGCAAACTACTACTTATTGCTTGTAGAGTGCGAGATACTGCCCGCCGCAGACCAGTTATTGCGGCCTAATCACTAAATACTGGTTGCAGAAGACAACATACTTCTTCTAGAAAGCTAGACACTCCTCGCAGAAGAGCAAATAATGCTGAAACATGACCAGATACCATTAGTAAAAGACTAAAAACAACTTGCAGAAGGCTATATAATGCTTGCAAAGAACTAGATACTGCTTGTAGCAGACTACATTCTGTTAATGGAAGACGAGAGACTGGTAATACAAGATTAGACACTCCATGCACAAGACTACTTATTGCTTGCATAAAAAGCTACACACTGCTGACATACTACTAGATACTGCTAATGGAAGATTAGGAATAACTTGCAGAAGGTTATTTACTATTTACAAAGTACTCGATATTGCTTGTAACAGACTATACATTGCTAATGGAAATCTAGAGGCTGGTAATACAAAAGTAAAGACTGCTTGCGCAAGATTACTTATTACATGTAGAGTATTAGATACTAGTTGAAGCATACTAGATACAGCTAATGAAGAGAAAATACAGTTTATAAAAGTATAAATACTTAACTTACTTATACTTAGTTTTTATTGTTTATGTAGGAAACTAGATACTGCTTGCAAAAGACAAAATATATCTGCAAAAGACTAAATACATCTTGTAAAAAGCCAAGACATATCTGTATCTAGACAACTAGATACTGCCTAGAGAAGACTAAGAACAACTTGCAGTGGGTGATTTACTACTTTCAAAGTACTATCGGTGCCAAAATTCAAGGCCCCTTACTTTACATTTCGATATCTTCGCAACCACACTATAAAAAAAAATGCGGTAAAGTTTGTTGTAATTACTGAACATTTCTGTGTAACATATATTGATTTGAAACCTGTTCAAAATTAAAATTATTTCGTCAGATAGTTTTTGAGAAAAAAATCGCAAAGTAGATAAAGTTGCCGGCACTGTAAAAAATCGTGTACTTTTTCATTTAACTCGCGATAAAAAGAAAACCGCGGATCTGAAAATTTTCAAATTAACATATGTTACGTAGAAATGTTCAGTAATTACAACAAATTTTACCGCGATTTTTTTTATTGAGCGGTTACGAAGATATCGATCTGTAAAGTAAAATAAATACTGCTTTTAATGGACTACACACTTTCACTGCTAATGGAAGTCCAGAAGCTGGTAATGCTTCTAATGTTTGCTTATACAAGACTACTTACTGCTTGCAGGGTATTAGATACTGCCAATGGGAGACAAAATACAGTTAGTAGAAGGCTAAATATTGCTTGCAAAAGACTATATACTTCTTGTAGAAAGGTACTATTTACTGCTTTTAAAGTACTAGATAGTGCTTGTAACAGACTATACAGTGCTAGTGGAAGTCGAGATTCTGCAAATGGAAGAATAGATACAGCTTGTAGAAGTATAAATGAGTGTAAAAGATTTTAATTGTAATTTTTTCAAATTTTGCAATTTTCGCCGATTAAATATTAATAATTCGTATAAAATCGATTTCTTGGAATATGAGTATGAAAATTTCCCAAAATGTTAATAAAAGTGTCCTCTTTCCAATGAACCAACCCATTTTGAAAAATAACTTTTAGTTTTTAAGAAAACAATATTTGAAGTTTTGATAAAATTTTCGATGTTGCAATTTTCATCGATAATTTCCAAAATTCGCTATAAAATTAATTTCTTGCAGGATCCTTGTGGAAACATCACCAATTATTAATTAAAGTATCCTCTTTTTAATGCAAAAAGCCGTTTTGAAAAATTACTTTCAGTTTTTGAGAAATAAATTTTTGAAATGATCGACAATTTTGTTCGAATTTTACAATTTTCGCCGATTAAGTTTTAAAAATTCGTATAAAATCGATTTCTTGGAATATGAATATGAAAATTTTCCAAAATATTAATAAAAGCATCCTCTTTCCAATGAACCAAAACGTTTTGAAAAATAACTTTTCGTTTTTGAGAAAACAATATTTGAATTCTTGATAAAATTTTCGATGTTGCAATTTTCATCGATAACTTGCAAAATTCGCTATAAAATTAATTTCTTGAAGAATCCTTGTGAAATTATAACCGGATATCGGGCCGAAGGGGATGCCTAATATCCCATCACTATATCCATCACTACTGTTGAGCAATATGTCTACAATATGTTATAAAAAGTCACCTAGGTTTCGAATTAATGTGCTTTATTCAGGGCGGAGCATGACATCATCGGACCAATGGAGTATTTGAAGTCCTAAAAAATCACATTAGAGAGCGAAATTACTGAAATCGGAATCACAACTAACTTGTACTTCCTATTTTAATTTAGGTTGTTATTCATCTTTCATATAAAATGGTAATAAATAAAACTCTTGATTGAAAACTCTTGATTTCTAACTTGCTTATATTTTATGACACAAATCGGAACCCGTTTCAGGGATAAGTCCCTATCATCAGCCGAAAGCTACTTAAAATTAAATCGAAATTTATAATATTGAAACTATAAAAAATAGTAGAACTTATACTAGTCAAAGAGCATATTTTTCAAGAGTTTTATTTATCCCCATTTTATCTTTTGCACGATAGTCTATAGACTCCTGACCCTTTTAATAGAGGAAATTTATTCTTTGCTATGAGCAAAGAACAGAGAAGATATCACACCACAATGTCGTCCTTTTTTAGTCACCTGGCTATCTGTTCTTAGCTGTCTCTGGCTTCTTCTCGTTTTGGTCAGTTGGATCCTTCGACCTATCTTCTATAATGCGTCATTTAGAAATCGTTTTTCATCCTTCAAATTTTCTCCATCGCATATTATAGTTGCTCTATGAAAAAGTGGACGAATTTCTGATATCTTGTCAAGTGTTTGTTTAGCATGCTACCACATAACAAAAATATCATTCACATATTGTAGCAATAACTTTGGTTCTAAAAGACTGGTTGAGTTGGCGATGATCGGTGCTATCAACAATCTCATAGCTGCTTCTTCATATTGGCGAAAAACCTCTTCTTGTTACTTAAGTAAATCGATGACAAACAAAACTGATTTTTGGTAAACCATACATCCTTGGTGCTACTGGTGCTTATACAAAGAAGCTTTTCTGTTCCTGCGATGGAATATCCGGCGGCTTAATTTAGTTCTTCATCGTCCTAATTATTTTATTTGTGGAATCTTTTTTAATTTTCCTATAGGTGTCTGAATCCAATACAGCCACCTTTGTCTACAGTGATAACAATGGATAACACTAATAACTACAAGATAACAATGTAAATTCTTACTTATACTACATAAAGCTTCATTTTCACCAACTGTCAACTTGGACTTTGGTAGTTTGGATGTTTTTAACACTCATGCGATGCCTTGACGAATATATTAAAGTTTTACCCCTGGCATCTTGCGAATAGTTGTCTCAACCTAACAGATAATTTCTTGTTTTGGCACTCGATTTAGAGCGATTGGTAAACACCCATTCTTCTTTTTCTGTGTTCGATATTCTAATGACTTGGATTTATTGATTTGCATTTTTGTACAGTGTGTTAATTAATTACCGTACCCGACGTCATCATTGCAAGTATACAACCAATATTACACTGAATATATCTGAATACGCAAATGGCGTATTGCAATACCATTACTGTGATATTGGTTGCATACTTGCAATGATAACGTCGGGTTCGATAATTTATTAACACACTGTATTTTGGAACTCTCGTTATGCCTTCCCCATTGTT
The DNA here is from genome assembly GCF_036711975.1 of Onthophagus taurus. Lineage (NCBI taxonomy): Eukaryota > Metazoa > Arthropoda > Insecta > Coleoptera > Scarabaeidae > Onthophagus > Onthophagus taurus. Next base: position 5,278,728 of record NC_091966.1, read on the forward strand.
ATTCTATCCAGCTTGTCCCGGTCTTGCCTGGATATAAAACTTTACGAGCTGCAGCTGAGTTGAGTGGCGTCACATTTTTCTCTCTGCATATCCATAAAAAGTTTATTTAATCCATAAATTGTCTAAATCCTTAATAAGTAGGAAAAGTAGGAAACAAAGTTTGAATTGAATTTATGATGTTAAGTAATAGATATTTTAAATATTAATTTTTAATTTAGTTATTATTATATTTCAGGGTAGCCAAGATAATCGACTACCAATCGTAGTGATGTCGATAGTGTCCTTGGCTATGGTGGCCACACTGATCGCCTCTCAATTTCCCATCGTAATGGAATCGGAAGCGTGGTCATTAGCAGCATCCCTTCTAATTACCGTTGTGGTCGCAACGGCAACCCTTCTACTAGCCGGAAGACATGCTCCTTTACCTCTATTCGCTTTATTACTCGCTGTGCACACGATGTTGCCAATATCAAAACCGATCGCGTTAACTTTAGCCACAGTTATAACAGTCGCCCATTTAGCTACATCGATCGTCTATAAACACGATTCGAACAACCACGCTTATTATATGCAGGTAAGAAAATTATCTATTTATTCAAATTGTCAATAAAAATTATTCAGTAGAAATAGAGTTATCTTGTTGAATGATGTAAAGAAGTGGATTCACGTCGAATTTAATAAAGTTTCCTGTAGGAACTAAAACGGAGATAAAATTCGACTCGTTCGCCTTGTGCGGGATTAGCAGGAAATGTAGGAGAATAACTTAATCAAGCTTCATGATGTGAAGGGTATTAAATTACAGTCTTCTTATGTTATATAGAAGATTCTAAATTTTATAGCAATTTTATATCCACTCTTAAAATTAATTTATCTACTTTTCTTGCAGTCTCTATTTTTTCTTTGGATTATTTTAAAATTTAAATTATTCGAATAACGGGTTAATTATTCCTTAACGATCTTCTTTGCTATTTTTTTAAGGAAAAAGACGACCTTTTTAGGTGCTTTGGTGATTAACCCAACTTTATCAAAGGTTAAAAAAAAAGTCTTAATCCGGGAGAAAATGAAAAGACGCCCTCGATCGGAAAGGTTCAAAGAAGGGCCGTAATTAAAATAATTACTCTTTCGACCCTTTTCATAAATTGTAATTGGCGATTAAACACTGGATAAAATAGTCTAACCTTTATTTTTCTTCTTTATTCTAGTTAATTCCGGAAACTATGCTGTTACTAACTGCGAGCGCAACCGGGTTATATTACAGATATATGACCGAATCGGCCCACAGGAAAACGTTTGTAGGAACGAGAACTTGTATAGAATCCCGAGTTAAACTCGAATGTGAAAAGGAACAACAAGAACAACTTTTATTAAGTGTTATTCCAGCGTATATAGCAGCTGAGGTAAAAATTAAGTTTATTTTTTGATTTTTTTTTGATAAAAAATTATTAGGTAAAAAGAAGTATCATGTTAAAAATGGCGGATGCTTGCCAAGAAGTTACAAACAAGCAGAGTTTCCACGAGATGTACGTCCAAAGACATAACAATGTCTCCATTCTATATGCAGACATCGTAAACTTCACGCCGCTTTCCGAACAGTTGTCCGCATCAGATCTTGTCAAAACTTTGAACGAGTTGTTTGGAAGATTCGATCAGATAGCGCAGGTGAGTGTAACCGCCTCTTTATATAACACTTAAAACAGTTTCAATCCGGAAAATGTCAATATGCGGGATTTACCGATTTGTTTTATTTGGTGAAACCTCGTCGTTCACCGTTGTCGTCGGGGAAATTCCATTAAACTCATGGTGTATTAAACGGGTTCCATTTGCCTGGAAAGCAATTTAATATTAGATGGAGGGGCAAATATCCGGGTTATTCCCATTTAGATTATTGAAAAATTCAAGGTTGCTAATTAACTTTAGGTGGGGATTAAAAATGTATGTTTTAATTTTAAATCACCACAAAATATATCACATTAAAAAGTACGTTATTGTTTTTTTTCCAAATCGGTTTAATTATTATATTAAGGAATGTTTGAGGTTCGATTATACCAATTTTTAAGTTTCCAAGTTGAATAATTTATTTTTATAAGCAAAATTTAAAAGGCTGAATTTAAATTTGACGTTCTTTGAAGGTAAGGTTAAAAAAAATATTCTTTTCTCCAAAATGGGCTTGAATATTAAAATAAATCCTTTTTAAGATTATAGTAGATGCCTTGAGGTTACGTTATACCAAATTTTAACTGCCTAGGTTAAATGGTATTTTTATAAAAAAATTTTAAAAATTGCCAATTTCTATTTGACCTTTTTTCAAATTGAGGTTAATACAAAAAATGTTATACTACTATACAGTTTGAAATTGAGATGTGGCTCTTTTTGAGGTTATAAAAGGATGTTTAAGGATTGCTTATAGCGAATTATAAGCTTACTGGGTTAACAGTTTTCTTTATAAAACTATTTAAAAATAGCTGATTTCAATTTGGCTCTTTATAACTTGTGTACACATTTTTTTTTCTCCAAATCCATTTGTAATTAAGAAACAAGTTTTTTTGAGGTGATTAAGAAATGTATGAGGTTACATTATACCAATTTTAAAGCTTCCAGGTTGAATAACTTTTTTATGAAACTATTAAAAAGCGTCGATTTACATTTGATGTTTATTAAAAATAAGGTTAAAGAAAAAAATTGTTTTCTCCAAAATGGGCTTAAATTTTGAAATAAATCCTGTTTAAGATTATTATAGATGCCTTGAGGTTACGTTATACCATATTTTAACTGTCTAAGTTAAACGGTTTTTTAATACAAATTTTTAAAAATCGCCAATTTCAATTTGACGTTTTTTCAAATTAAGGTTAATAAAACAATGTTATACTCCAATACGGTTTGAAATTGAGATGTGGCTCTTTTTGAGGTTATAAAAGGATGTTGAAAGATTGCTTATAGCGAATTATAAGCTTACTGGGTTAACAGTTTTCTTTATAAAACCATTTAAAAATAGCTGATTTCAATTTGGCTCTTTATAACTTGTGTCAAATTTTTTTTTTCTCCTAATCCATTTGTAATTCAGAAACAAGTTTTTTTTGAGGTCATTAAGAAATGTTTGAGGTTACATTATAGCAAGTTTTAAGTTTCCAACTTGAATAATTTATTTTTATAAGCAAAATTAAAAAGCGTGAATTTAAATTTGATGTTTTTTGAAGATAAGGTTAATGAAAAAAATTCTTTTCTCCAAAATGGGCTTGAATTTTGAAATAAATCTTTTTTAAGATTATAATAGATGCATTGAGGTTACGTTATACCAAATTTTGACTGTCTAGGTTAAACGGTTTTTTTTATAAACATTTTTTAAAATCTCCAATTTAAATTTGACGTTTTTTCGAATTGTGGTTAATAAAAAAATATTATACTCCGATACAGTTTGAAATTGAGATGTGGCTCTTTTTGAGGTTATAAAAGGATGTTTAAGGATTGCTTACAGCGAATTATAAGCTTACTGGGTTAACAGTTTTCTTTATAAAAGCATTTAAAAATAGCTGATTTCAATTTGGTTCTTTATAACTTGTGTCCAAATTTTTTTTTCTCCAAATTTATTTGTAATTAAGAAACAAGTTTTTTTTGAGGTGATTAAAAAATGTTTGAGGTTACATTATAGCAAGTTTTAAGTTTCCAACTTGAATAATTTATTTTTATAAGCAAAATTAAAAAGCGTGAATTTAAATTTGATGTTTTTTGAAGATAAGGTTAATGAAAAAAATTCTTTTCTCCAAAATGGGCTTGAATTTTGAAATAAATCTTTTTTAAGATTATAATAGATGCATTGAGGTTACGTTATACCAAATTTTGACTGTCTAGGTTAAACGGTTTTTTTATAAACAGTCTTCTTTTTCTATATTTCATTATTGGTTCCCTCTATTATGTTGCCTTCGAATGCCCATGATATAGAGATTGCAACCCAACCCAAAATAACTATTAAATTCAGCCTTATTCGTAGAAAGTGATGATCCCTAAAAGATGGTTCAAAGATAGTAATAGTTAGGTTAGAATTTGTTATGGATTATGCTTCCTTAGTTCTCAACGAAATATTTTCGCATATATCATCATATTCTATCACTATTGAGTAGTGATAAATTATTTACAGAAAATACAAATTTTGGCAAATCTAACTTAATTCCTAGAAAATGGTTATATTTATGTTAAACTGGTTTTGGTTTATGCTTGCATGGTTCAAAACAAATAATTTTCGTACATGTCATAATCCTCCATCAGCTATAGATTATGAGCAGTGATAAATTCTTTAATGCAAATCATCTGCAATGGAGCTTTGGCGATTTTCGTTCTATTCTTCAAAGATAGTAATAGTTAAGTTAGAAATTGTTATGGATTATGCTTCCTTGGTTCAATACGAAATATTTTCAATTTATTATTTATAAAAACATTTCAAAATAGCTGATTTCAATTTGGCTCTTTGTAAATAATGTCAAAAAAGTTATTTTCTCCAAATCCGTTTGTAATTAAAAAATAAATTTTTTTGAGGTGATTAAGGAATGTTTGAGGTTACATTATAGCAATTTTACAATTACCAAGTTGAATAATTTATTTTTATAAGCAAAATTGAAAGCATGAATTAAAATTTGACGTTTTTTGAAGATAAGGTTAAAGAAAAATATTCTTTTCTCCAGAATGGGCTTGAATTTTAAAATAAATCCTTTTTAAGATTATAAAAGATGCCTTGAGGTTACGTTATACCAAATTTTAACTGTTTAAGTTGAACGGTTTTTTTTATAAAAATTTTTAATAATCACCCTTTTCAATTTGACTTTTTTGCAAATTGAGGTTAATAAAAAAATTTTATACCCCAATATAGTTTGAAATTGAGATGTGGCTTTTTTTGAGGTTATAAAAGGATGTTTAAGGATTGCTTATAGCGAATTATAAGCTTACTGGATGAACAGTTTTCTTTATAAAACCATTGAAAATAGCTGATTTCAATTTGGCTGTATGTAACTTAAAATGGGTAAAATCCATGTTGCAAGATTAAATTTAAATAATTTAAATAAAACAATACTATGTATGATTAAACTTCTTTCTTGCTATATTTTTATTCAATTCCTCGGTACTGGTTTCAACCTAATTTATAAGGTCATCATCAGCCGAATCTACATGACCAAGAAATCACAACTACAAAAATTCTTTAAACAAGTTAGTCGACACAAAATTAAAAAGATAAAAAATAAAAAAAATCTATAATTAGAATTTTAACTTACGGTCAAATAATAGTCTTTACAAAATGGAGACACATGTAAACATTAAAAAAAAAATGTTATAACATATTAAAATTTCTACACACTGTAAAATAATTGGACGAAACAAGATATAAACTGCATTATAATAAGATCTCTGTTATAAAATAAACATGTTTCAAAAGAATTTTAACAGACACAAATAACCTTTTAACGAAATATATAAAGAAAAAGAAACCATAAAAACCCAAAAGAATTTTCTGATTATAGATTTTTTATTTTTTATCTTTTTAATTTTGATTCGGCTGATGATGACCTTATAAATTAGGTTGAAACCGGTACCGAGGAATTGAATAAAAATATAGCAAGAAAGAAGTTTAATCATACATCGTATTGTTTTATTTAAATTGTTTGTAACTTGTTTCAAAAAAAGTTGATAATTATATAATAAACCTTTTCATTTAATATTTCGCTCATGAAAATCGGAATGTCAATGACAGAGTTACAGCTTGCGGCATTCTTGTATGACAACCTGTATATACAGGTATCTTTTTTCTGCTAAAATTACATTTAAAATGCATGTAATTGTACTGTACAAATTGTAATGTACAATTTGTACATCAATGGATTCAGAAAAACAATCTCTATCCAATGACGTGAAGAAAAATATACGCATCAATGTTTAATAACGCTTGTAATTGAAGATGGCGTTGGAAAAAATTTATTTGTAGCATAAATCATAGTATTTATAAAACCATTTCATTTGATACCTGGATCATGGAAATCGGAATGTAAATAACTGAGTTACAGGTTGGGGCGTTTTTTTGTGTGACACCCTGTATAAAATATTTAAAAATCGTCCATTTTATTTCGACATTTTTTGAAAATGAGGTTTAGAGAAAACTGTTTTACTCCAATACACTTTGAAATTGAAATACAAATCATAATCTAACTCTAATTATCCAATTAGAGTTAAGTCATTGGATGCACATCCTTCATAAAAATTTTTACGTAATAAGTTTTAATTGCAACATAAATCTAACTACAACAAGAATGCAAAATGAAATCCAAAATGTAAGAATTTCTTTATCAAACAACCCCAAATTCCCGTTTGTTGACAAAGTTGGTACCGTGCAAAGTGAATTACAGTTCCCGCAACTGTCGAAAACTCCTCTACCTCGTCCACGTCCGTTTACAGGACACCGACAGGACAATTTCGAGCGCAAATATCAACTCACCACGATAACACAATGTTTCGGTCGTTCCGGATGTGCATTATTCATGAACCGGGGATACCGTGCGGTAATTGCAATTTTTTACAAACAACATCCAACCAAAGTACATCACAGGTCGCTGTTGGTGCTGATAACCTTATCAAAAGGGAATCACGCAATTTACATTCTCGCCCTCTCGTTGTTTCAGGACAATCAGTGCATGAGGATCAAAATACTGGGCGATTGTTACTACTGCGTATCCGGTCTTCCTGTATCCAGACCCAACCACGCCTATAACTGCGTCAACATGGGTTTGCAAATGATCGATGCAATACGGTAAGCTCCATCTAAAACAATCCAAATACATTCACTCTACCTAACCTACACAGTATGTAGAGAGTAGTAATTTGAAAACTATGTCGGTTTAGTTTAGTCGGGTGAACACAACATGAGAGAGGATGCGAGATGATGAGAGTGAGACGTGTGTAAACTTTATACGTTATTGTAATACTTTGACGCAACAAAACAAAGATAACATCTGACCAAACATTATTATCGTTAAAACAACAATAATTATTATTAACAGGTATTTAGAGTGTTTAAATTTTTTTTTGTTGTAATTAAAATGAACAACCTGCGTTGTAAAATCTCTCAAAATAAACATTATGGATTAGAGTCGCGTGTTTGTACGGTCAAGGTTGGACACCTATTTTCTCCTCTTATCTCTGCCTTTGGAAACATGAAATTGACTAGCTTAATTATCTATGGTAATTGGATTCAATTTGTGTAAGTACTCGTAAACTCGTGTACGACAATGAATTAATTATTAATTGTTATTCTAATTGCGTTAATTAATGCAATTTAATATTTGAATATTAATAAAATAAAAAATTATATAAAATTAATTTAAATTACATCGTTTGTTTGTTCCTCAACCCCATTGTTTCTTCATACCCTTTGTGAAATATATAAATGAATATCCCTTTACGTACTCCATGGATTCTGTGGTTTGTTTCAAACACGCATTACGTTTTTGAATGAAGAGATAGCTTTTAATTTATATCATGTACACGGCTTTAATCAATTTTATCATTTCGCTTTGTTCATTAGTTTTGTTCGAGAAGCAACGGGATTCAACGTGGATATGCGAATTGGGATTCACACAGGAAATGTTCTTTGCGGGGTTTTAGGTCTAAGGAAATGGCAGTTCGATGTTTGGAGCGACGATGTTACTTTAGCGAATCACATGGAATCAGGGGGTATTGCAGGGTAAGTTGTACTAAAATTTATTCAACGGTATGAGTTTATAAAAATCGGGTAAGGATTAAAAAACTTTCTCGAATTTTTGTGTCACCTATATATTTATTATACATCTACATATAATATTTTGATCTATACATGGAAAAGTTATGATAATAGAACCAAACACCAGAGCTGTTTTGAGTGTTTGGATGAATTTTGTGAAGTGAAATTTATTTTTGAACTCCTCTAAGTTGAAGTTGTAAATGTTTGATCAGTATAGAATGACTTATCTTATCAACGAAACTCATCTTGATGTTAAATCTCAAGCAACCTAATACTGCTGTAAATGTTTTATGGTCAATAGCATCAAATCTGACAAACAAAGAATCGTTACTCTATCAATATCATTAATCTGCTAGATAGTGTGCAAATTGCTTATGGAGGCTGCGATATAACTTAACGCACGTGTAAGAATGAACTAGTATACTGACAGAAAATTATAACCTACTGCCCATTTATTTGATCGAACTATCAATAAGAAGATACTATCTGGAAACTATCAACAATTAATTGACTGGCTTGACTGATTGTTAATCATAAGCTGGTAAAGAGATGAGCAGATTTCGTAACTACTACTAGATACTACTAGATGTGCATGATGATAAATAGTCTTAAATGTATTTGAAAGAAACATAAAGGATTAATTTTCTTTTAATAATAGGTACAATATTGAGATTGATTTAAAAATGAGCCAAGCGAATACTTGAACAAAGCTTTAATTGATGAAGAACTTTTGGTTGAGGCTAAAAACGTTTGTGTTGAATTAGAAAATCTCCTATTGTAATAATTCTGAACAGACAGACATAGAAGATGACATTATTATTACTAGTACTAGTGAGGTACCTATGCTGAAAGATGAAGAAGTGGAACAACTAACTAAACAAAATGAGGAAAGTGAGATTGAATTAGTAGAAGTACGTGGCAAAGGGCCCAAGAAGGGGAACAAGGCAGAAATTGATACAAAATGGAGAAAACGGCAAAAACAGACTAAAATTCTAGGATACGATTATCTAGAGATGGGTATTAGCTTTCAAAGTAATTTGTACGCCACTCAAAGGAATAAAACGCTAAACTTGAAAGAAGAAGAGTTGCTGTATTTCCTTGGCATACATTTCTTAATGAGTTATCACAGTTTGCCAAGCTCTTATAAACTCTTCTGGAGTAATGCTGAAGACTTGGGTGTACCACTTGTCATACGAACAATAACCCGTAACAGGTTTCATGAGATTTTATCATATCTGCATATCAATGATAACAGCATTATTTTTAAGAACAATACGGATAAATTATACAAGAACCGTCCGTATTTTGAAACATTTAACCGTCAGTTCTTCAGTTATTATCATGGCACTAGGCAGTTGGTTGTGGATGAATCCATGATAATCTTCAAAGGGAGGTCAAGTATGAAACAATTCAATGCCACGAAGCCCGTAAAAGGGAGTTATAAGCTCTGGTGCTTAGCAGATAAGGATATTATATAGGCATATAAAGAAATTTGATGTGTATCAGGGAAAATCTCCTAAAACTGGTCTGATAAATAAATATACAAATTTACGAAAATGTCGTAGCGCAAGTTCACCAGCCCAGTTACACAACAGAAGAAAGTTCTGCTATTCTGTTACTGACGACGTAAGACTTGGGTTCGCACTGGATTACTTTTGGAAAAGAAAGAGGATGGTGTGAAAATTGTTCTGCCAAAGCTTCAGTACAGACCTCACTCAAAATGTACTGCAATGTGTATTTATGTTGTAATGAAAGAAAGCCCTGTTTTTCTGAACATCATAATGTTATTTAGCTTAAGCAAGTGTTAGTTATTTTCTAACGTAATAAAAAATGTATTATTTTTATATTAGCAATAATAGTTTTTGTATACTGCAATATCACTAAAATATATTTTAATGCCTGACGGTACTCTCAAGTACCATTATCCCCCTAGAATGTAGGGATTGTCAGATTTTGCTAAAATTGATTCCAAAGGCCTTTATTAAGTGTATTTGGTAGCGTTTTAATTCTGTCACAAAGTTTCAAAATTTTTGACTTCTTTGGACGCAAAGGGTTAACACTCCATCAAAAACTGGTCTTTGTTAGTAGTAGTCTAAGTCTTTGTTAGCTTTGGATATTTCCATTTTTATGACCCAGGAATCGATAAATGGAGGAAATTTTAGAAGCTGGTAATCCAGATGGACAATATTCTTATGAACGTTTATTGTGAGATAGAAAAAGAAAGCAATGGTGCAGATAACAAAGTGAATATAAATATACATTAACAATGTTGTAAATAACATCATTGTAAATAACATTATAAATATATACATATAGATTCAGATGCAGAGAAATTACAATTCCCAGAACATGACCCTGCTGCAAGTAATTCAAATGAAGAGTTGAAAATATTAGATCCAGTTGAATTTTCTGCAAATAATAATTATACAGCTTGCAAATATTACAATTTGGACAGATCAACCACTATAACCCCGTAGATTTCTGCCATATTATATTCTCAGATTCACTAACACTAGACCAACACATAAAACCTAATGTCTTATTATTATTATTGCTGCCGGGCTGAGGGGAGTGTCCCCTCTCGTTACCGTGACCTATAAGATCTATTTTAACTTTAGCCCTCCAAAGGTTTAGGGTAAATGTAGGTCCTTGATGAACCTTAGTATTACCCTGAGGTCTTGAACCTTTATGTCGGTAGGTGTCAAGAGAGTTTTACCGAAAATGTTGTGTCTTAGACGGCCTCTGACGACGCAATTGCACAGTATATGTTCAGCTGTTTCTGACTCGTCGTTGCAAAGTCGATAAATTTGATCCTCAACTTGTCCAATGTAGAAGAGATGGTATCTTAGGGGCGCTTGGCCGGTCAGATAACCTGAGAGCGTCCTTATATCCTCTTTGCTGAGGCATAAAACCTCTTTGGTTTTGTTTTGCGACGGAGTTATCATACTCTTCACTTGTCTGTGACCTGGAAGTTCTTTCCAGCGTAAGGCTACCTTTGAGACCCCCCAATTGTTGATTATTTGTTTTAGGTGGCCTTTTTGTAGTCCACAACCAGGTTGAGGTCCAATGAAGGGCGTGTTCTCTTATCTTTGTCCAGTTTGTCCGCCTTCTCATTGCCCTCAATGTTGCTATGACCTGGAACCCACCATAGGGTAACATCATTCACTCATCATACACTCTCTGATCAGTGCGGAGTCACACGTGCAGGCCTTAATTGCCTTTAAGGCGGCCTGACTGTCTATGAAAATATTTATGGATGCACCTTTCTGTCCTTTCTGTAGGTTCAAAGCGGTGCAGAAGTTTATAGCAAGAACTTCTGCTTAGAAAATTGTTATGTCCAATGGGCAAACTGCAATGGGCAGTTTAATGTGGCTATTTGTTCCACTGATGCCCATGCCTACTCCGGATCTAACTGTCTTTGAAGCATCGGTGTACCAGGCTAGGGCTCCTCTTTTTAGTTTCGCCCAGTCATCCCTGCTTCTAAATATGACCTTATACGGCTGGTTGAAATTGTATTCTGTCGGTATAAGGTCCGTTTTAATTTCAATCAGGTGATTTAGACATGTGTCATTGAGGATTTCGAGATGTCCTCTGAGGTTGCCCTGCAGCAACTTGAGTGAAGAAACTGTTTTCAGTGTGTTTTCAGTGCCTCCTTTTGTGTATATAAATGGAGCGGTGTGAGACCGAGTAGGGCTTCCAAAGCAGCTGTCGCACAGTATCTTATTGCACCCGTTATGTTAACACATGCTAACCGCTGGATTTGTGCCAGCTGTTGTTGTGCTGTCTTAAGTTTTGTTTTTGGTCACCAAACCAATGAGGCGTAGGCGACCATGGGTCTGATTATTGCTACGTGGGCCTAATGAGCCATTCGTGGTTTGAGACCCCAGTCCCATCCTAGGAGCCTGCGGCAGATCTGGTTTGCCATGGTGGCCTTTTTCCTCACCTTGTCTAAGTGTGAGTTTCAGTTTAGCTTACTGTCTAGTATTACCCCTACGTATTTAACTTCTGTTTTGAGGTTAATAGTTCTGCTTTCAATGGAGGATGCTTTTATTTGTAGCTTCCTTCTCCGAGTAAAAGGAACTATTTTGATTTTATTTGGATTGATGCTGAGCCCATTGTTTCTACACCAGGTACTGGTGAGTTGCAGGGCTTTCTGCATTAGTTGAGTTATGATTGCATCATATTTACCTCAGATTGTGATTACCAGGTCATCAGCATACCTCTGATTCTTAAATCCTTTTTTTGTTAGGGTGTTCATCAATTCATCAACCACCAGGTATCATAATAAAGGTGATAGCACTCCCACTTGAGGACATCCTCTTAGCGGCTTTATAGTCAACGACTCGCCTCCCAGGCTGGCTGTGATCTGATTGAGATGGATCTTTTATGTTTAGAGCCTTCTCTGTTCATAGGAGGTAACCTATGGTCCTAGTATTCAACATACATTCAAAATGTTGATGTTAGCAGAAATGTGTAATATAATAATTCGCGACATCAATAAAAAACAATTGTGTTATGAAGAACGTGAACATGCAGAAAATCTAACAAAACCATTTCGTAAATGCAGACTCATTACTACATCTGCATTTGACACTTATCTGGGAGTACTTTTACTTTGTGCACATAACTGATCTATGAAAAACTAACTCACATCCGTTATTTCGTTTCGTTCTTTAATGGATCTTCAAAGTTTTTAGGCTTTAGGAAATATCTAGGACAACTATGTAGCTAGAACAAACGTCACCGTTGATAACCAACTTTATCTGTATCATTGTGGCACTGAATTCGCTCAATATATAATTTCAAAACCGACGAAGAATGGAATTAAGGTTGTGACACAATTAGGTCTTATCCAATCTATGAACGAATTTATACTGGTATGGCACATTCTAGGGAAAAAGAGAAAAAAACAATGTGAATGATTCAAGATTTGTGTTGTTGCAAGCTGTTTCGTGGATGTGGAAGTTCTACTTTGTTGTTAGAGCAAGAGGATTGCAAAAAGAAGTTGAATCACGCATCTTCGGATTTAGCAACAACATTAGTATTTGAGACTTGACTTGAACACACAACGAAGATTTTGTCAAAACAACAAAAAATGTCATATTTAATAACAAAGAACTTTAAAGTTCACGAGCGTTTCGTATATCGACCCGATTTTCCTAACACAACTTAAAACTGAAGCTAACAATTTTATAACTTTTAGAACTTATTAAGTTCCTTATTGAAACGTTTAATTGGTTGAAGTGTTACTCCGAACATGAGTTGTTTAACTCTTGAATTGATTGGATGCCTTTCATCCAAATTGTCTTTTTTGCTTTTACATCCTTTACCAAGAAAGCGGATGTTGCTTGATAAGTTGCGACACGTTCGCCACAAAAACTCCACGGAACTTGGCAATTTTCGCAAAAGCTTACTAAGTGCACGTATTGTGCCAAAGAAAGATGTTACAACCCTTTATTTACGAAGAATATCGATTAATAAAAAACTTTGATAAGATTTTTTAATATTTAATTAATTAATTTTGTTATATAACTTAATTTATTTCTATTACAGAAGAGTACACATAACTAAAGCGACTCAACTTCAACTAGGGGACAGATTTGAAGTGGAGCCAGGAGATGGAATAAGCAGAGAGGGTTATCTCGCAGACCATAAAATCGAGACATTTCTTATCATACCCCCTAAGGTACGTATCACAAAATCTTTCTCGAAAAGATTCCAGAGTGTCTCTATGAACCTTCTGTCACAAATTGCAGAAGCGTTTCGTCCAAAACTTCTCGTCCCCTCGCTTAATTCTTGTCCTCGATTCGAGTCGGTCGTCAAAATCACACGCTATCATGAAATCTGGGAATCTTTATGGGATTTCCTTCTACTAAAAGTAGCTTGGAAGGCAATAATTTCGAATGACCAGAACGGGATTAAGGTCGCGCTATGGGGTTATATTTATGGCTTATGAACCAGTTCGAGTTAATTTTAAGAATTAATGCGTTTAAGTAAATCAGTAGATCTTACTAATATTAATTTCTATACAGTAAAACCTCGATATAACAGAATTCGGATATAACGGACAAGTCATATTATTAATATTATCTATTTAACACATTAATATATTGTGTTATACATAAATAGCATATACAGAAAGAATTATTTGATATAAATTCTGTAAACTGATTAGTGTATGATGACAGAATTTATTTCACAAAACACAAAGGTTTTATTTAATAAAAAGTGGATACTTTTATCAACAATTTATGGAATTTCCATATTAATTTTCGAAAAAAAACCCGATTTCAAACAGTTTTTTTAGATATAATCTTTTTATACCAAATGGGATTAATGTTTATTAATCGTATGAGCCGTGAAGGAACTAGAGCAGGATCTGCATTGCAAATGTGTCATTTCGTAGTAAAAAGGGTTGAAAATACGAACTTATAAAACGCAATTTTAATTGTTGTTGGCACCACGTTTATATCCCACAATAAACATCCCGTAATTTTTTTCAAATTTAAGCTCCCATAAAGAAATCCTTATAAAATTTTTATTCGTTCCATTTACTATTATCATTTTTTTAAAATAATATTTTATAGGTTTCGTATTATCGATCCCTTTTTTCCGGGAAATAACATAAAAAGTTATCAACAAAAAGGTTTATTATTTTAGGGGAGAAAATGGTTTTGTCCGGGATATCTCGGTTTTGCAGCACACCCAATTGTCTGCGTGATATTATTTGCAAAAACATTGTCGTTTTGTTTTTGCAAACTGTAAAACGTGCAATTCATTGAATTTATCCTCTCAGTCAGGTCCAGAATCGAATGAGAAAGGGAAAAAGTGGGTTGGCGGTCCTGTTTTCTGTACAGATTCATCAAACGAAGTACGCCGAACCCAATATTTACTGTTGGGATCGTTTACAAAATCGTCGAGATTCCGTTGTTCCGCCCCAGCCTTTAATTAAATCAACTTTTACGTCCCCCTTTTTTACGGTCTTCCGCCTATATCGCCAACGATCATGCTTTGTGTCCTGGTTTATTTTGTTTACTGTCTCGTTAAATAAAAATAAAACTTTTTATATCATTAATTTAATAAATATATTTAATTTTATAAAATCCAAATACAGTAAAACTTTGATATAACGGACTAATACGGGAAGTAATAGGGGAGTATCCGTTATAGCCAAAAGTTCGTTATATGAAAAATTTTTAATTTGCGCATTAAAATATAATCTAATAAAAACATACAACAATCTAACGCTTAATAACAACTAAAACTACAGCTAATACTAGCACTAGAACTAACACTAGACTTAGAACTAGAAACATTCGGGTTTAGCCGCGCGTCTCTTAGGACCACTTTTACCATCCTCCTGATAAACTATCTAGAGGATAGTTGCCATGGTTACAGCGGTTTTAAGCGCTCTCATTGGCTAAGAGCTGGATTTATCTATCGGATAAATTTATCAAGAGGTGGTAAAAGTGGACCTTAAGAATGTTTTTGTAATTCGCTACGGTAATGGAAGCTATAACAGTACTCAAACGGGTGCTGTAATGAGACTCCTTACAGCATCCGATGCTGTAATGAGATTTTAGTAACATTTTATGGAACCAGTTCAAGTTGGTGACATTGGGTCATTAATTTTTCTAGTTGTCAATGTGACAATTTGTCTATGGATGTTTAAACACGTTCTTAGCATCGAATACAAAGTCCACAATGATGAGGACATTGACTCTGAGCAATTTCTCTTATTTTGGGAGGTGTACATCAAACATTTTTTTCAGGTGAATATATTTTGTGTTTTGACAGTTTCTAATTGTCAATTCAAAGTTTCTATTTTCAAGTGTTCCGGTGTTACCAACTGCTACATACCTATTTCCCTACATTGCCAAAATTTACTTTATTTTTGTTAAAAAAAAAAGTATAAAAACGGGAATTACAAAAAAAATAGCATAAAAAACACGTTTCATAAGACTTAAAGCACTCATTCATTAAAAAACTCGTGGCTTCGCCACTCGTTTTTCAACTTGAATTCGTGCATTTCAAGCGTGTCTTACGAAACTTGTTTTTTAATATACTATTCTAGTTCTAGGTTTAGTGTTGGTTCAACTTTTAGTTCAATAAAAATATACAACCTAGCACTGAATGGAGTAAAACTAGAATTAACACTAGACCTAGAACTAGACAATTTTGGGTTTAACCGTGCGTCTTCAGAACATAATCTCAAAGTAATTCAACTGATAAGCAACCCAATTAAACCCCATAGTAACTCAACCCAACCCAAGTTGTTGAGAGTAACTGAACAAGTGGTTGGGTTGAGTGGCTTTGACAATTTACCTCAACTTTAAAGTAATCGAACCCAACCCAACCCGATCAAACTTTTTTATCTTAAAAAGAATAACTTCTAAAAACACCATGACCAGATAGAGCCTGTGTTAGATGAAAATCCACTTCTCCCCAGCTTCTTGTGGTCCATTCTGATACATTCGCTATCAAGGACCTCGTCCATCCTTCATGTCTTTATCCATCTGGCCTATCAGCACTCCAACAATTTTTTCCTTCCATTGGTCTTATAAATCTTTCCTTACATCTATAGCTCTGATTTCTCTCTAACCAGGAGATCCAATGGAGATACCAGCGATGATAGCCACGCCGGACACAATTCTGTAGGCTGATGAAATGCCGATCGCCAAACATGTATTTACAGCCACTGGTAATCCTCTAAATGTTTTGTATTGCCAAGCTCTTTCCCATATTGGTGCTGCATACAGAACCGCCCACGTGACTGCAGAAGACAGCAATCTCATTTTCCTGGCCGTTTGGCCATCCAAATTCGGTATTACCCTCATTAGAACGTTTGCCATCTTCATGGTCTTGTTACATTCCACGACGTGCTTTTTGTCCATGTACACTTGTAGACACTTAACTTTCTCAGAACAAAGTGCATCTCAAAGTTCTTCTACCATGGAGGAACCCAATCCGTTAAAATCCAACCCAACTCAGTTGAAGTCGAATGGTGTCGGGTTGACTTCCCCCTTGAGTTACCGATCGACTAAAACCCTTCCTCATCTCCTCCGTAAGCACCCTTGCGGGTTTTCGTCGGAGTGTCTGTCTCTCCTCTCTTCTTTTTGTTTTCTTCTCTCGTTTGATCTTCCTTACGTTCTTTGTGTTGTCTTTTCTTCCATCTCTTTAATATCTATCAGCTCTTTCACGTATCCTTCCACGATATTCCAGTTTTGTTCTTCTTCTAACAACATTTACAAAGTTTTCCTGCGATAAGATGTTTTCAAAACTGCGTTCGCTCTTTCTCTTTTTGTTTTCCACCATTCGCATCCGAAAAAAGTGTGCTCCACATTATCTTTGTCTCCACAATACACACATTGCTCGCTTTCCTTTCTTTTGTCTCTGTACAAGTATGTGTTAATGTTTCTAGTTCTAGGTACTAGTGTTAATTCTACTTTCAGTTCAATGAAAAGATACAACAACCTAGCACTGAATAATAATAATAAGTTTATTGCCACATAGCTTATACAGGAGAAAAATAATATATATGTATACATAAATGAATTAATTAATAGTGTATGTTGATAAAAGGTCACTTTATCGCCAAGAGCGATGTCTTCCAAAAGACCCAACCAGCAATGTATGTAAAAAAAAATAATCAATATGGCATTATTAAATAATTCAACATTTAAGTAAAAAAGAAGACAAAGAGCAGAGGTAAAGGAAAAAAAAAGAAGAAACACAACGAGTACAACTGTACTACAACTGTACTAACTCTATCAACTGATAGAGAGGAGGGAAAAAAAGAGAAAAGAAAAAAAAAGAAAGGAAAAGAGAAGAAAAGCAGGTGACATCAAGAGTTAGATTCAGATAATTGCAGTGTTATAAATGTTAGAAAACTCCGAGTGTTGCGTATTTCCGTGGGTAAACTATTCCAAAGCAGAAGAAGAAGTTAAAAGTTCGTATACAAGTATGCTGGGGTCCGAGAAGAAAGTATTTTATATAATGTAGTCAGTATACGGAAGGATCTGCGCTTTTCGACAGTCAACATACGAAGGTAATTTCGATATTGCGTCACATGGTCGTACTTACCCAGGTCAAAAATAAAGCGTAGGCAATTGTTCTAAAGTCTTTCCAATTTGTTACGGAGGGTAATTGCTATGTCGGGATACACCGCATCAGCATAATCTATGTAGGGCAGAATAATGAGTAACAAAGATTACAACGGATAGCAAGAGGGCGGAAACAACCAAGTTTACGCAAGGAATGAAAACAAAAATAGACCTTCCTACAGACAGACTGAATTTGACACCGCCAAGACAGCGCTGAGTCCATTGTCACCTCCAAGTTTTTGACCGCATTGGTGAAATGTATAACATTGTCACCAAGTATCAGTTGCGTATCATTGAAAGAGTAAAATTTTGCAAGTAAAGCTTTTGAACCGAATGCTATATTGTGTCTTGGCAATATTCAAACTCGGGCCAAAACATTTACACCAGTGAAGTATCCTGGACAGATCGTCATTAAGCCGCGCCATGGACACCGGGAGCTCATTTACAGTTGTTGATGTATAGATTTGAAGATCATCCGCATACATATAAGTGATAATTGCATGAAATGAATTTGGTAACACTGTTTATAAAAATTGAAAAGAGTAATGGACCCAATACACTTCCTTGAGGCACACCACTATGACTTTGAAACACAGAAAAAGAAGATGAAGTGTCACGCACACAAAAGGAACGTTGAGAAAGGTATGACCTAAACCAAGTAACGCACTCAGGGGCAAAGCCCATAGCAGACAGAGACGACACCAGTAGGCTATGATCCACAGCATCAAATGCCTGGCTGAAGTCCAGCAAAACTAACAAGGTTATTCGTCGATCGTCACAGTTACGCTTAATATCATCAGTAACCTTGATACTGTGGCCTGGTCGGAAACCAGATTGATAGTCTGTAATTAGTTAGTGTAATAATAAGTAAAAGTAGAACTAACACTAGACCTAGATCGACGAAGTTTCGGGTCTAGTCGTGCGCCTGAAGACCCGAATGTTTCTAGATCTAGGTCTAGTGTTAGTTCCAGTTTTAATTGCTATTCAGTGTTAGATTGTGGTATATTTTTATTGAACGAAAAGTAAAACTAACACTAGACCTAGAACTAGAAACACTTGGATTTAGCCGCACATCTCTCAAGACGGCTAAACCCGAATGATTCTAGTTCTAGGCCTTGTGTTAGTTCTAGTGTTAGTACTAGTTTTAATTCAATAAAGATATGCAACACAGTGATGTCTAATGCTAACTAGTGCTATTTAGTAGTGTCTCTAGAACTAACAAAAGACCTAGAAGCGAAATCATTCTGGTTTAGCCGTCTTGAGAGATGTGCGGCTAAATCTGAATATATCTAGGTCTAGTGGTAGTTCCAGGCTTAATTGTTATTCAGCGTTAGAGTGTAGTATATTTTTATTGAACCAAAAGGAAAACTAACACTAGAACTAGAAACATGCGGATTTAGCCGCACGTCTCTCAAGTTGGCTAAACCCGAATGATTTTAATTCTTGTTCTTGTGTTAGTTCTAGTTTTAATTCAATAAAAATATGCAATACGGTGATATCTAATGCTAACTAGCGCTACCTAGCACTGTCACTAAAGCTAACACAATACCTAGATCTAGAATCATTCGGATTTAGCCGCACGTCTCTTAAGATGGCTAAATCCGAATGATTCTAGTTCTAGGTATTGTGTTAGTTCTAGTTTTAATTCAATAAAAATATGCAACGCGGTGATAACTAATGCTAACTAGCGCTACCTAGCACTGTCACTAGAACTAACACAATACCTAGAACTAGAATCATTCGGATTTAGCCGCACGTCTCTTAAGACGGCTAAACCCGAATGATTCTAGTTCTAGGTATTGTGTTAGTTCTAGTTTTAATTCAATAGAAATATGCAACGCGGTGATAACTAATGCTAACTAGCGCTACCTAGCACTGTCACTAGAACTAACACAATACCTAGAACTAGAATCATTCGGATTTAGCCGCACGTCTCTTAAGATGGCTAAATCCGAATGATTCTAGTTCTAGGTATTGTGTTAGTTCTAGTTTTAATTCAATAAAAATATGCAACGCCGTGATAACTAATGCTAACTAGCGCTACCTAGCACTGTCACTAGAACTAACACAATACCTAGAACTAGAATCATTCGGATTTAGCCGCACGTCTCTTAAGACGGCTAAACCCGAATGATTCTAGTTCTAGGTATTGTGTTAGTTCTAGTTTTAATTCAATAAAAATATGCAACGCGGTGATAACTAATGCTAACTAGCGCTACCTTGCACTGTCACTAGCACTAACACAAGACCTAGAACTAGAATCATTCGGATTTAGCCGCACGTCTCTTAAGATGGCTAAATCCGAATGATTCTAGTTCTAGGTATTGTGTTAGTTCTAGTTTTAATTCAATAAAAATATGCAACGCCGTGCGTCTCATAAGACGGCCGAAAACTCGGGGTTGTTATAAGGACGTCACTTTTTTCCAAGCAAAACTTTTCCTTTGCAAAACTACCCAATGCCTGTACTATTATGCCCGGTTCACATTATTCCAGTCCAGTATTCCAGCGAGTCAACCAAGTCCAGTGCTGGACTGGATCATATCGTTCACATTATTCCAGTCCTCTATTATAGTTATCTTAATCGATTCGTTAAGAATTCGCAATCCAGCACTAGATTGACGGTCTACACTATTCCAGTGGCGCGCTGGAATGGGCGAGATAGAATGAAAAGTAGACTGTCGATCCAGTCACTGGAGTGGATTGCTTCCTGGAATGGGTACATTCCTGTGCCAGTTCACATTACTCCAGCAGCATTCCAGCGTAGTTTTCCAGTGCTGGACTGGAATGCTACTGGCACAATGTCAACCGGGAGTAAACCTATGTTGCATTGCATATGTGGAACAATGCAAGTGCATAGTAGTTTCGCAACTATGGTTATTACTCGGTATATTCACAAGATCATTGATTAATGTAAAACAATATACCAACCCATTTTGAAAAATCACTTGGATTTTGACTAAAAATTTTCAAAAACCTCACTTTTAATGTTATTAATTTTTGTTTCGAGTAGAAACCCGATAAGGAAACACAAAATGGAAATTTAAAGTCCGGACGTTTTTCTGTAACATCGGAACGAAATAACAGCATAACAGAACAGTCAAACAGTGGTGGACAAGGAACTGCAGTTCCCGGAGGAGTTCCGACCAGGTCGAGACCGTCAAGTAAAATGACCAAATACGTTGAATGTTGGGGTGCCGACAAACCATTCGCCAATATTGCCGAATCCACTCTGGCGAAGAATATTGAGTTGACTGTAAGTATAATAAAGTAAAGCTGAAGTTGATAAAAAAAATATAGGGAAAGGAATATTGTATAAGGAATCAAGTCGATTCGATAAAACTCGCCATATTTTATTCGATTTTCATTTCGAATCGGAAAAAAATTTACGTTTTTGAATTATTCATTAAGATATTATGAATTCTTTTCTACGCTGAAATATAAAGGAAATGAATTTCCTTTCGCCAAATAAAACTGAAAAAACTTCTAAATTTATTTTAATTAAATTTACTTATTATTTTAAAAGAAATTATTAATTTTTCAGACGCTTCCTGTTCAACAGGTTAGTTTTGTTTTCTTTTCTTTTATTTTATTTTTTTCTTTTTGGGTTTCCCGGTTTTGTTGAACTAACTCACTTAAAATTGGTTTAATTTTTTTTAACTTTAGAGTACATTTTAGGAATAAAGTATTCTTTGAAATGCACGTTTTCATAGTTTTAATCGTGTTTATTTTGTTATTAATAAAACAATTTTATCCCTAAAACAGCAATGCTAAATCCGGCAACCAAACGCCGGAGGTTGCATGAACACGTAATATAATCCATTTAAGCTCATACTATGCATATAGAGGAAAGGACGGACATAATTAGTGGTTTAGGATACATATACATAGCTTAATCCGATTTAGTTGTTTAATTGCAATGGACGTCCGTTACTACCAGCCCGGGATGGAGTTAATAATCTCACACGTGCCGAGTGTTAATTGATGTCGTAACATGTAAAATTGATGGAAAACGATTTTTTATTATCTATTATGAATTTATCAATTACATAAATAAAATTAAGACGATTAAATGATTGTATATAACTTTTTATGTATTTCTAGAGCATGGCTATGATTGAGTCAAATTTACTCCCGGATAAAGGTTCTTGTTTGGATTGCAAGTAAGCAAAAAAAAATAACAAAAAGATACATAAATTAATTTTTTTCTCCCAAGAAAACACTTACAAAATGAAGATTTTCATCCGATGTTGTTATGGTTCAAAAGCACGCAACAAGAGAATGAGTATCGGCACCAAAACGACAACGAATTCCGGTATTACATCGCCTGTTCGACTTTGATTTTCGTCGGAATGTGCGTGATGCAAATATCGACGATTCCACGGTAAGTTTCAGGAAATTCGAAATCCTTAATTATTCTGAATATTTTATGAGGCAATTATTGAAAAGTTCTCTCCGTCCTGGATGCTAATCTCGGTTGATCCGATTGGATTACGTCTTCCACGACTTTATCTGTTAATAGATCAACAAATTAATCTTTTCGTTATTTCCATTAAGGGAGGATTTAAAAATTTTATCAGAATAAATTTTTTATCATCTTTTAATTACATCTTATTTTCTAGCGGGATCATTCTTTATGGAACAATCGGACCTACGTTAGTTGTTTTATCAATTTTCGTTTATTTATGTTGGTTGGAAGGATGTTGCAGATCCAAACCATCTTCGGAAACTCCAACGGATACGATCGATGGTTGTTCACCTCCTGGAAAAATCGTCGCTGAAAGTCGATGTCTTAGAATAGCGATTTTTTTACTTTCAATAGTTTTAATAGCAACTTGTGCAGTGATAACAGTGGTAAGTATTTTTATTAATATATTTGTTGATTCTGCTCATTAACGCATCACCGAGGAATTGAGTGGTTCGCTATTTAAAATGGCTCCCTCATATTACTCGTAAAACTCTACAAGTTCTAGGACGCCTCGTGAAGTTATCATTAAAGTTAGTACTTTACTATGATGTTTTATTAACTCTGCTAAATGCAATGGGATCCCCTGTATGCAGAGGAGTTGGCAATTTGTAGTTATTTGTTTGTGCCAGTCTCATCTGTATTGCTATCAACTATCAGAATATTAAATGTAAAGTTATAAGAACATTTCTTTACTTCTGTGATAGATAAAATAGTGTGTTGTGCAATATAGAGGTAAGTACTTTGAAAAGTACTTTGGCAGAGAGGCCGAATACTGGGGGACCATAGGAAGGCACAGCTTCTCAGCACACGCCGAGACTAACGAGAACGGAGGGTTGGAGGAACATGGTCATTAGCTCAACTTGCTTCCCACACCGGAGCATACACAAGGTGACATGGAGCTCACTTGATGGCATATACTAGGAATCAAATAGACCATGTGATGATAGGATAGACAGAAGATTTGCCTCAAGCATCATAGACGTAAAAACAAGGAGAGGAACCTCCTGCGGGTCGGATCATCTTCTGGTTCAGACAAAATTAAGGTGTAAAATTAATAGCCAAGCCCAGCAAAAGAGGCACAGAAGTGGAAAACTTAACATTGAAAAACTAAAAGCGCAGCATGGATGAGGGAAATACCGTATTTGCCCGAATATAAGGCGAGGTTTTTTCAAGAGAATTAGGCACAAAATTACCACTCGCCTTATATTCGGAATTTTACCGACAAATCAAAAATGATGTGTTTGCGCAGAAGCAAGCGTAAGCGGGTTCAAAGAGTGTGATTCGCTTCCAGCCTGCTAGTTATGTAAATAGGGGAAGCTCCTAAACGCTTACGGCCGATGTGAAGTTAGGTAGATAAGGCGCGCTTTTGTTATTCGTTAGCAAACTTTTGTACGAATTAGACTTGTTGAGAATTATGCCGCATCAGTTATGTGTGATCGAGTTGAAAAACGGGGTACGGCGAAAGGTCAAATAGATAAAAATATCCGAACAAGCTACGATGCCAATTTTTAAATTATGGCTATTCGTGAAGCAGAAAAAACAAACAATTGTGCAACCGCTAAAAAGTATGGTACAACACAAAACAACATTAGACGTTGGCGACTGCAAAAAGAAAATCTTTTGAATGCTCATTCAACACGAGAATCCTTTCGAGGACCCAAAAAAGGTCGATTTCCAGAAATTGTTGTTGATTTTGTAAATGAAATGCGTGGACAAGGATTTCCACAAACAAGAGAAACAATTCAATTAAAAGTGCAAGAAATAGCTAAAAGCAAAAATATCCCTCAAACTACATTTAAGGCAAGTTATGGATGGTGCAGAACAATGATGGTTAGGAGTGCATTATGTTTACGACGTCGTACAACGTCAGCCCAAAAACTTCCTAAAGATTTTGAGGAATAACTAATTGAATATCAACGTTATGTAATAAACTTAAGAAAATAGCACAAATATCCTTTAAACTTGATATGTAATGCGGATCAAACACCCGTATATTTTGATTTGGTTTCAAATTATACCATAAATAAAAAAGGAGAAAAATCAAAACAACAGGAAATGAAAAATCGAGGACAACGTTTATGTTAGCAGTACTTACTGACGGAACAAAACTTTCTCCTTATGTGGTACTTAAAAGAAAAATCATGCCAAGGGACCAATTTCCAGATGGAATTATAAATAGGGTACAAGAGAAAGGATGGATGAATCACGCGCTGGTTATAGATTGAATAACTGGATAAGAAGTGTTTGAGCAAATCAA
Organism: Onthophagus taurus; assembly: GCF_036711975.1. Taxonomy (NCBI): domain Eukaryota; kingdom Metazoa; phylum Arthropoda; class Insecta; order Coleoptera; family Scarabaeidae; genus Onthophagus; species Onthophagus taurus. The sequence goes on from NC_091966.1 coordinate 5,303,306, forward strand.
CAAAGGAATGATGGGGAGAGAGCAATGCTTATATTAGAGGGAAGAAATGAAGAAGCAAAATACAGATTTAGTCATTATTCCTGGTGTTATGGCTTCACAACTGCAGCTTTTAGACGTTGTAGTCAATAACCCCTTTAAGGATCACTTAAAGAAACAGTTTTCAAATTGGCTTCAGTTGTTCTTTCTGCCACTTCTAAATGGAATCTTGATGTTCTAGGCGCATCGTTTAGAAGTATAGATCCATATTCTATAATTGATCTGCATATGGATTTGTAAATGTGCGAAGCACATTTTGTGGAAATTCCGCGACCGCTGGATGACAGGGATATGAAGTGCTTGGCGCGAGTTTTCACTTTCATCTTCACTTTGATGGGCAGATAATTTTACGGTTCTGTCGAGTGTTAAGCCTAGGTATTTGCAGGTTGGTGAGACTGAGAGGGGAGTTGATTGGACTGTGATTGTAGGAGAAGAGGCGTGGTCTAGGAGGAAAAGGATGAAGAATTGTGATTTTGAGGAGTTGATTTGAATGCGCCATTTTCGGTACCAGCCCTCTGTTTCATCGATAAGCACCTGTAGCTTTCGGACCGAAGAGGCAACGTCATTGTCGTGCGAAATCAGTGTTGTGTCATCTGGTTTGTTGTCGTAAATATCGTGGCAGAAGACGTTGTATAGATAAGGAGAGATGGGAGATCCCTGCGGGAGGCCTTGTTGCATGATGAAACTGCGGGAGTGATGGTTTTTCAGCTTCACAAAACAAGAACGATCTGAAAGAAATTGTCTTATCAAGTTTAGGAGATAATATGGAACATTTAACTTATCCAGTTTGAAAGGCCTACTACCTTTGTGCCAGACTGAGTCGAAAGCCTTTCGGACATCCAGAAACACAGCCGCCGATTTACTTGATTTGCCGCTTGAAAGTTGGAATCCAATACCGTAAATGGCTGAGATGTGGATTTGCCGGGTTGGAATCCTAATTGGTAGGGTGGCATGTTCTTTGAGACGACGACCAGGAGCTTATTCTTGGATATGTCTCGAAAAGCTTTCCTATCATTGGCAGCAGTGAGATGGGGCGGTAGTTTGCTTGGTCGGAAAGTGAGGAATCCTTGTTGGGGATGCAGATTATGACAGAGGTCCTAAAGTCTCGTGGGAAATGTTGAGTCATGAGGCTGAAGTTAATTATTTCGCTGATGTAGGAATGAATATCAAGGTCCAAGCTTCTCAACACCTTCTTCGAGATGTTATTATAGCCGTATTCTTTCCTTGGCCTAGAAGAGTGAAATACTCGTTCTCCAGCATAATAGCATCCTCAGGTGTTTCAGAAGACACACCCGGTTTTCTTATAAATTTGAAGTATACTTGGACCAGGAAAGTTCTGCACCTCGACCTATAGAAGAATCAGATTTAGAAGTTACATCAAACGTAGTTATGTGACTGGCCAAGTAGCAAAAACTGGAATATACTCCTTAGATTGTACAAAGAAGAAGCAAATTGCCTACGAATATATGCTCTGAAGGTCTTTCTTAGTGCGGAAAGACAATAAGTATTTAACTACGCTGTCAACATTTGCCGAAAAGCTTCCTATGTCCACTGTAAGGAATTTTAGTAGATTTTCGGTAGATCTTATGGACAGCCACATGGAAAGATACAAAATATTATTGAAAAGCTGAAAATGGTACATTAAAATGTGTTATCACATTCTAGATTTATGTGTTGATGATTGTTAAGGAACGGGAGTATGGTAAACTTCTCAATCAAGCAGAATTTCGTAGTGTGGTTGCAATCACTCATTATACATATTACAAAAAATTATAAATAAATTGTAGTACATATTTACGAAATCCATTATCTTCGACAACTAGCAGCCCGAGAACTACGCTACTCCTTTTTTCATCAAGTTTCTTATGAAACCCCGTAACACCACAGTAATGGCAACTTAAATCGTAAACTGTCGTGAACGACGTGTATCTGCAATGTTTGCTAAAACCCTCAATTCCTCTTTGATGTTAATCAAGATGCACGCAAGGTTTTGGGAACACTGATTTTATTGACATGACCAGCTAATTCCAGCATCTCAACCAGAGACATAGAGGTTTTTAGGATTTAGTGTCGTCTCATGTCGAAATCATAGACATTAAGAAAACAAATTTCAATTACATTAATCAATCTCCAAGTTGAAAGAGAATCCTGGAATTACACTAACTATAAGAAAGATTAATTGTTGTGTTGTTCCTACTTTTAACATGGAATCTTAAACAATCAACGATCTTAATTATATATTAATGTAACAATATAATTAAATTGCTATTAAAAACATCTTTCAACACACTGAGTTTATTGATAACTGTTTTTAGACACATTTTTTATTCTTCTTATTCCATTTTGCTTGGACTATTTTATACTTACACGGTTTTATTCATGAAACGATCTCTATTACTTTAAATTAATTGATTTTCTTCATTTTTAAGGTTGATTATAGTCCTGAAGAACTATTTAATGTTAATGGTTCGATAGTGAGTAATAAAAACTTAAATATAACGTTTTCGGATAACCCCGTTTTGGAATATGTCCCGGTAAGCACCACATATCATAATTACCATTAACTTTCTTAATAATCAACATTTAAGACATATCTTTATGGATCAGCGATGACCTTGGCAGCAATATCGGTTTTTTTGAGAATTGGATTCCTACTCAAATTGGGATTAATGTTAACTTCAATTATTTGCCATATTATTATTTATAGTTATTACGAATTTTTTCAAGATTATCACGACGTCCACGATGATGAGTAAGTTTTTAACAAAAAAAAATAAGTAAAGAAAACATTTTTTATTTATTATTTTAGATTTCCTGCAATTAATTTTGAAATAAAAACGGCTTTAGTTTTGGCCGTGGCGGTTACTTTATTTCACATCCTCGACCGACAAATTGAGTTTACTTCAAGAACGGATTTCTTATGGAAAGCTAAATTGAAAGTTGAGCAAGATGAAGTTGAAACAATGAGAGGAATTAATAAAGTATTGTATAATAAAACATTAAATTATTGCTAATTTAATTTATTTTTAGATATTGTTGGAAAATATTCTTCCGGCCCATGTAGCTGAAAGGTTTTTAACAGCTAGAAACACCCAAGAACTTTACCACGAAAGATATTCGTGCATAGGCGTTATGTTCGCGTCAATTCCGAATTATAAAGAATTTTACGATGAAAGCGACGTCAATAAACAAGGATTGGAATGTCTGAGGCTGTTGAACGAAATCATTTGCGAATTTGATAAATTGTTACTTAAACCAAAGTTTAGTTGTATAGAAAAAATTAAAACTATCGGAAGTACTTACATGTTAGCTTCAGGGTTACAACCTGGAAAAGAAAGTGATAAAGCTGTAAGATAAAATTGTTTAAAATTACCTCATAATTTTTTGTAATTAATTTCAGGAAACTAGTAGAAAAGAAGAATATATAATAACGGCTCTAGTCGATTTTGCTTTACTTTTAATGACAAACCTCGAACAAATTAATAGAGATTCATTCCAACGTTTTAAATTAAGAGTAGGTAAGTTAAAAATAATTTTAACTAGATATTCCAATTAATGATGTAAACATTAAAGGATAAACACCCGATTTGTTTACACTCCAATTACGAACAACATATACGTTTAATTGATTAAAAGCGCACTGTTTAAATTACCACTTAAATTTCATTTGTGATTTAATTATTGCAAAAATATATTTAAATAAATATTTATCTATATTAAATCTATAAAAGAGAATGTTTTAGCTTTAATTTGAGATATAAGCCGTTTCTTTACTCCCAAAAATAAGATCTCAGCGATTTTTTTAAATTTTATAATTTTTGGCTTCATCGAACAAACCCTAATTTTACAGACTTAGATTAAACAAATTTTTTTCAAAAAATTTTTGTTATCAAACTTATATATTTTATATTAAATTCATAAAATACAATGTTTTAGCTTTAATTTGATATATAAGCCGTTTCTGTACTTCCAAAAATAAGATCTCAGCGATTTTTTTAAGTTTCATCATTTTTAACAGAATCGAACAAACCCTGATTTTATAGGTTTAGATTAAAAAATGTTTTTCTAAAAATTTGTATTATCAAACTTATATAATCTATATTAAATTCATAAAATAGACTGTTTTAGCTTTAATTTGAGATGTAAGCCGTTTCTTTACTCCCAAAAATAAGATCTCAGCGATTTTTTTAAATTTCATTCTTTTTGACAGAATCGAAGAAACCCTGATTTTACAGGTTTAGATTAAATAAATTTTTTCTAAAAATTTTTGTTATCAAACTTACATATTCTACATTAAATTCATAAAATAGAATGTTTCAGCTTTAGTTTGAGATATAAGGTATTTCTTTACTCTCAAAAATAAGATCTCAGCGATTTTTTTAAATCTCCATAATTTTTGACATAATCAAACAAACCCTAATTTTACAGGTTAAGACTAAAAATTTTTTTTATAAAAAATTTTTATTATCAAACTTATATATTCTATATTAAATTCATAAAATAGAATGTTTTAGCTTTAATTTGAGATATAAGCCGTTTCTTTACTCCCAAAAATAAGATCTCAGCGATTTTTTTAAATTTCGTAATTTTTGACATAATCGAACAACCTTAATTTTACAGGTTAAGATTAAAAAATTGTTTTCTAAAAATTTTTATTATCAAACTTATATATTCCATATTAAATTCATAAAATAGAATGTTTTAGCTTTAATTTGAGATATAAGCCGTTTCTTTACTCCCAAAAATAAGATCTCAGTGATTTTTTTAAATTTCATCATTTTTGACAGAATCGAACAAACCCTGATTTTATAGGTTTAGATTAAAAAACTCTTTTCCAAAAATTTTATTATCAAACTTATATATTCTATATTAAATTCATAAAATATAATGTTTTAGCTTTAATTTGATAGATTAAGTCGTTTCTGTACTCTCAAAAATAAGATCTCAGCGATTTTTTTAAATTTCGTAATTTTTGACATAATCGAACAACCTTAATTTTACAGGTTAAGATTAAAAAATTGTTTTCTAAAAATTTTTATTATCAAACTTATATATTCCATATTAAATTCATAAAATAGAATGTTTTAGCTTTAATTTGAGATATAAGCCGTTTCTTTACTCCCAAAAATAAGATCTCAGTGATTTTTTTAAATTTCATCATTTTTGACAGAATCGAACAAACCCTGATTTTATAGGTTTAGATTAAAAAACTCTTTTCCAAAAATTTTATTATCAAACTTATATATTCTATATTAAATTCATAAAATACAATGTTTTAGCTTTAATTTGATAGATTAAGTCGTTTCTGTACTCTCAAAAATAAGATCTCAGCGATTTTTTTAAATTTCTTAATTTTTGACATAATCGATCAAACCCTAATTTAACAGATTAAGATTAAAAAATTCTTTTCCAAAAATTTTTATTATCAAACTTATATATTTTATATTAAATTCATAAAATAGAATGTTTCAGCTTTAATTTGAGATATAACCCGTTTCTTTACTCCCAAAAATAAGATCACAGAGATTTTTTTAAAGATCATCATTTTTGACTTAATTAAACAAATCCTAATTTGACAGGTTAAGATTAAAACATTCTTTTTTAAAAATTTTTATTATCAAACTTATATATTTTATATGAAATTCATAAAATAGAATGTTTCAGCTTTAATTTGAGATATAAGCCGTTTCTTTACTCCCAAAAATAAGATCTCAGCGATCTTTTTAAATTTCATCATTTTTGACAGAATCGAACAAATCCTAATTTTACAGGTTAAAATTAAAAAATTCTTTTCTAAAAATTTTTATTATCAAACTTATATATTCCATCTTAAATTCATAAAATAGAATGTCTCAGCTTTAATTTGAGATATAAGCCGTTTCTTTACTCCCAAAAATAAGATCTCAGCGATTTTTTTTAATTTGATCATTTTTGACAGAATCGAACAAACCCTAATTTTACAGGTTTAGATTAAAAAATTCTTTTCTAAAAATTTTTACTATCAAATATATATTCCATATTAAATTCATAAAATAGAATGTTTCAGCTTTAATTTGAGATATAAGCCGTTTCTTTACTCCCAAAAATAAGATCACAGCGATTTTTTTTAAATTTCATCATTTTTGACATAATTAAACAAATCCTAATTTTACAGGTTAAGATTAAAAAATTCTTTTCTAAAAATTTTTATTATCAAACTTATATATTTTATATGAAATTCATAAAATAGAATGTTTCAGCTTTAATTTGAGATATAAGCCATTTCTTTACTCCCAAAAATAAGATCTCAGCGATTTTTTTAAATCTCCATAATTTTTGACATAATCAAACAAACCCTAATTTTACAGGTTAAGATTAAAAAATTCTTTTCTAAAAATTTTTATTATCAAATTTATATATTGTATATTAATTTCATAAAATAGAATGTTTTATCTTTAATTTGAGATATAACCCGTTTCTTTACTCCCAAAAATAAGATCTCAGCGATTTTTTTTAATTTGATCATTTTTGACAGAATCGAACAAACCCTAATTTTACAGGTTTAGATTAAAAAATTCTTTTCTAAAAATTTTTACTATCAAATATATATTCCATATTAAATTCATAAAATAGAATGTTTCAGCTTTAATTTGAGATATAAGCCGTTTCTTTACTCCCAAAAATAAGATCACAGCGATTTTTTTTAAATTTCATCATTTTTGACATAATTAAACAAATCCTAATTTTACAGGTTAAGATTAAAAAATTCTTTTCTAAAAATTTTTATTATCAAACTTATATATTTTATATGAAATTCATAAAATAGAATGTTTCAGCTTTAATTTGAGATATAAGCCATTTCTTTACTCCCAAAAATAAGATCTCAGCGATTTTTTTAAATCTCCATAATTTTTGACATAATCAAACAAACCCTAATTTTACAGGTTAAGATTAAAAAATTCTTTTCTAAAAATTTTTATTATCAAATTTATATATTGTATATTAATTTCATAAAATAGAATGTTTTATCTTTAATTTGAGATATAACCCGTTTCTTTACTCCCAAAAATAAGATCTCAGCGATTTTTTTAAATTTCACATTTTTTGACATAATCAAACAAACCTTAATTTTACAGCATTAGATTAAAAAATTCTTTTCCAAAAATTTTTATTATCAAACTTATATATTCTATATCAAATTCATAAAGTAGCATATTTTAGCTTTAATTTGAGATATAAGCTATTTCTTAACTTCCAAAAATAAGATTTCAGCGATTTTTTTAAATCTTCATAATTTCTGATACATTTAAACATTCCCCAATTTCACAGCTTAGATCAATAATATCTTTTCTTAAAATGTTTGTCATCAAACTTATACATATTCCAAACAAATATTTTAGGTATTAATCATGGTCCAGTTATAGCCGGTGTAGTTGGGGCTCAAAAACCTCAATATGATATCTGGGGTAACACGGTGAATGTAGCTTCCCGAATGGATTCCTGCGGCATAATGGGGAGGATTCAAGTGACAGAAGACACGGCAAAAATACTCATGAACGCCGGATATTCGTGCGAATGTCGCGGTCCAACTTACGTGAAAGGAAAAGGAACGTTAACGACGTATTTTGTGAAGACGCAATTTGATGATAAATAATGAGGAAATCGTCTCATTTAAAAATAAATGAATGAGACTGAATTTTTTGTGTTTATAGAAAAATCGGTTGTGATTATTTTATTGTTATTACTTTCATTATGATTAAGGATATTTATTTTTTAGGAGTAACTTAAACGTGTAAGACTTTGTTTAACAAAATGTGAATTGTTGTGCATTTTGAGAGACTTTTAAATATATGAAATTAGTACAACGGTTTTGTAATAAGTACAATAAAGCTGCAAATATGCCTGTAATTTATTAATTAATACGATGAAAGAGAAACATGTAAAAGTAGATTATAAATTAAATTTGGCATAATTTATTTTCGTATTAGCTACGAATAAGATATTCTATGCTCTGAACACCAAAAAAATCGTTATAAAGTATTTAAATTAAAGTAATATGTAAAATGTTGAATAATAATTGGAGATGTATGTGTAAAATGTTTTAGACGCAATGTCGTTTTGTCTTTACTGTTATATATTAAAAAAAAGATTGGAAATTGAAATATAACAACTATAAATATTAATATGGTGTGATTAATTTAATTACTGTGTAATTATCAGTGACTTTAAACAAAATCTACTCAAAATGGGACAAATTAACCAATTCCTGGCTACATCAAATTTTATTTGGATCGAACCCCTCCAATGTACTAAAGGACTGTTCTGGACTTATTAAGCTAAATGCCTTGTTGGTTTGAAAAACCCAAAGTTGTCTTTACTTCACAAATGAAAGCTTTGTTTTATGCAAAGTTGTAACTGTGAAAATATTTTTTGATAAATTAGAAAAAGTTATTTCCCGATATGGATTTTCATCATCTGAAATTCACAATCTAGATGGGGTAGTTTTAGTTTTAAGAAGCAAACTTTATGTCATAGAGTGTGTTTTTTCCAGACCACGGTTCAGAAAATAACTGAAAGCGAACTAATAACCCAAGTGGGAATAATAGGTGCCAATGGCATAGCTTTACCACCTGTGTGGGTCTTTCCCAGACAAAGATTTGGCCAAAAAAGAATGAGTGTTCCAGATACGACCGGCGTTATTGGACTGATACATAAATTAGGCTGGATGACAATTTGATAAAGTGTTATAAAGTTTTGTAAAACACTCGAAAAGAATGTACTCCTTATAATGGATAACCCTAAATCTTATTTATCAGTTGAAGCACTTAATTATAGTAAGGCCAATGGTATGAGTGATCTTAAATTTACCGCAACATACTTCAAATATGCTAAACAATTTATAACAATAACCCATACCATACAGTAATCTGCTGTATGGCATGGGATCGTGCAAATATAAAATTTGGTTTCAAATGTACCGGTATTTCGCCTTTTGATAGAACAGTTTTTACAGAGGATGACTATTTATCGTTTTATATAACGGATAGACCTTCCCCTGTTGGAAAAACTGATGAACAAAACAAGAATGATGAAAATCTTCCAGCAACAAGCTCAACACCTTCAACCAGTACAACATTTCAACCTACACCATTAGTCTCCCCTGAAGATATTCGTCCATTTCCCAAAGCAGATGAAAGAAAAGCCACATGTGGACCCCAAAAGTGAAAAAGTATTATCGCCATTGACACGACTAAAAAAGATGAAATAGCTAGTAGAAAAGAGAAGAAGTTGCGTAAGACATTAAAACCATAAGACGAAGAGGCAAAAAGGCGAATTGTTGATGATGGGAAAGTTTTGGATGATGAATTTCAGTTCTGATGACAATTTAAATTTTTCAAATGAATCTGAGGACGATAGAGAAATCATTGACGTGGATAATTTTATCATTGCCAAAGTTTTCGGTAAGACTTCAATGAGGCAGTATATCACTCAAGTAATTGAAAAGATAAGTGATGGATACGAAATTAAGTTTTTCAAAAGGCATGCTTTATCCTATCGTTTTGTTGTGTCAAAAAATGGGCTTGAATTCTTATCTTTTGATGAACTAGTGTTTGCAACGGAATAACTTTGGACAAAATCAAGCACACGGAAAATCGTCTCTAAATCCAACAATAATGGTAATATAACATTCAAAGTATACTTAAACGTTCGCGTATAGTTGTGTTATGATATCAATTTTATGTAATAAAAAAAAATTAAAATTGTCCAATGTATCCCCTACTAGTTCTAGGTTTAGTGTTAGTTCTAGTGATAGTGCAAAAAAATAAATAAATAAAACTCAATAATACTTTAATAAAATTGTCACTGATCACTGATCATCCAGCCTGATTTATGTATCAGTCCAGTAACGCCGGTCGTATCAGGAACACCTTGCATCATTCTTTTTTGGCCAAATCGTTGTTTGGGAAAGACCCACACAGGTGGTAGAGCTATGCCATTGATACCTATTATTCCCACTTGGGTTATTAGTTCGCTTTCAATTATCTTCTGAACCGTGGTGACACCGGTCTGGAAAAAACACACTCTATGACATAAAGTTTCTTTCTTAAAACTAGAACCTACCTCATCTATGTTGTAATTTTCAAATGATGAAAATCCATATCTGGAAATTCGTTAGGGATACTTTGGGTAGCTGTCCAATCTATCCCCATGTTGTCTCTGATATGATAACATAAAAATTCGTGAAAAGATTTTGAGGTTAGCAATAACTGTAACTTTGATATGGAATACAAAGGTCATCAATCATCAATATAGTAACTTACCCAAATAAAACTGATGAAACAACTACAACACTTAACTAACGATTGATTCGAATAGTAATTTGATGATTAATTTTCGGATGCCATGTTGCAACCTTCTTCAGAAACTGGTTCGAAGTGACGAGATCAAACAATCGGTAACTATATATAAGTCGGAAAAACTAATTAATAATCAGTTAACGCTAATTACAAACTAATTAATAACTAATTGCGTTGCGTCCGGTGTGAGGCGGGAAGAGGTCTTCGTGTTCACCACCATCTTCCATGTTCTGCTAAGCTCCCAGCCATCCTCTCTGTTGACGTTATTTTTATGTCGGTGAATCTCTATGGCTTCTCTTGTCAGTCTTTGGTAGTATCTGTTGTCCCTAGCCAGCACCTTTGTTTGTTCGAAGTCTATTCGGTGCCCCTCTGCATGGCAATGTTCCGCAACCGCCGACTGCTGGATCTTCTTCAGCCTTACATCCCTCTCATGCTCCTTGATGCGGCACTCGACGTTGCGTCCAGTTTGGCCAACATAAACCTTCCCACAACTACACGATAGTCGATAGACTCCCGCTCCTTTTAATGGAATTAGTTTGTCCTTGGCTATCGGGAGTGTGTTCCGAATTTTGCTGACCGTGCCGTACCGCACTGCGATGTCGTTCTTCTTGAGGTGCCTAGCAATCCGTTCCGTTACACCTGAAACATAGGGAAGACAGATAAATCCAAGTGGTTTTGTACTTACCGTGTCCTCTTTCTGCTTTCGCTGCTTGATGGCCTGGTTGATGTCTCTCGAAGTGTATCCATTCTCCTACAGCACGCCTCGTAGAAAGTGTTGCTCCTTCTTCAAGTTCTCTCCTTCACATAGTCTCGCTGCTCGCTGAAATAATGTACGGATGACGAACCTCTTCTGTTGGGGATGATGATGTGAACATGCCTGTAAATACCTGTTGGTATGAATCTTCTTTCGGTATACACCAAGTTCTATATCTCCATTTGTCGTCCTGGTGACCAACACATCTAGGAAAGGTAGTTTTTTGGCAGTTTCTGTTTCCATGGTGAACTTAATCATAGGATGTTGAGAGTTCAAGTGATCCAAGAACTCTTGGAGCCGTTTTTGACCATGTTGCCATATCACAAACGTGTCATCCACATATCGGAGCCATAGTTTTGGTTTCCACTGGCTCTTCTTCAAAGCGTCCTCTTCGAATAATTCCATGTAGAAATTAGCTATAACTGGCGATAGTGGAGATCCCATGGCTGCCCCTTCGAACTGCTCGTAAAATACTCCTTTCCAGCTGAAATACGTCGACGATAAGCAATACTCCACCAGATCTGGCACGTATCCTGGTAAACCCACCGGAATGAGTTTTCGGCGAAGACTCTCTAGGTACCCTAGTAAAAAGGAATTCCACATCGAAACTTACCAACATATCCCCAGCATCCAGCTTTACACCTTTTACCGATTCCACAAAATGTGTAGAATCCTTGACATACGATTCCGTGTTACCTGTAAAGGGGGACAGAATCTTTGCAAGATGTTTAGCCAGCTGGTATGTTGGGGAGTTGATGGCGCTGACGATGGGGACGTCTGGTTTGTGAATCTTCGGTAGTCCGTAGATTCTTGGTGGTACCGGCGCCTGCACAAACAAACATTTCTGCTGAAATTCCTGTGGATTTTATCAGTTCCTTCATTTTTCTAACGATTTTGTCTGTGGGGTCCTTCTTGATCTTCCTGTAGGTGGCTGGGTCCAGTAAGTTCATCATTTTGTCGTCGTATTCTTTCGTGTCCATAACAACGGTGGCATTCCCCTTGACTGCTGGTAACACGACGATTTCTGATTTTTCTTTTATAGATCGGAGTGCCTTCTTTTCACCAATCGTCAAGTTGGATTTTGGTGGTTTTGCTGACTTCAATACTCTCGCAACTTCTCGTGAAGTTTTCTTTGGAAATGCCAATTAAACCGTGAAGGAATGTTACTTAAGGTTAGTTCTGTTTACAAACATTAATTATAGCGTGAAGTTTTCTTTAGTAATTAGTAATGCCAATTATAGCGTGAAGTTTTCTTTTGAAATGCCAATTACACCGTGAAGGAATGTTAAGTAAGGTTAGTTTTGTTTACAAACATTAATTATAGCGTGAAGTTTTCTTTTGAAATGCCAATTAAACCGTGAAGGAATGTTAGGTAAGGTTAGTTCTGTTTACAAACATTAATTATAGCGTGAAGTTTTCTTTAGTAATTAGTAATGCCAATCATAGCGTGAAGTTTTCTTTTGAAATGCCAATTAAACCGTGAAGGAATGTTACGTAAGGTTAGTTTTGTTTACAAACATTAATTATAGCGTGAAGTTTTCTTTAGTAATTAGTAATGCCAATCATAGCGTGAAGTTTTCTTTTGAACTGTCAATTAAACCGTGAAGGAATGTTACCTTAGGTTCGTTCTGTTTACAAACATTAATTAATGTTTGTACATACGTTCACAGTCGCTGCTGAAGATATTCCAGACATGTTTCAGACATATTTGTTGCGAAATGTTTCAAATGAAATGTTTCTGCTACATATTTTAATGATATTTCATAAATATTTCTACTGAAATGTATTTGATACATATTGTAATGTTTTTCCAAATGGACCGCAAATAGTCCCTCTTCTTTTGAAAAGAATTATTTTAATGAAAACAACATTACTAAATTTTATAATAATTTGTTTTTTTATTAAATTGAAAAAAATTTAATTATTTAAACAGAATTGTCGAATTATCTCAGGGTTAAGGCAGGTTCTGGTAATACCGTCAAGACAAACATGTGCACAACTTAAGGTGCAATCAAATTGAGATGTTGTCGACAAAATTAACAAAATATACTGATTATATAAACAAATATTCTAAATTAGTTGATTCGAAGTAATATTTATCAACTCAGATATGTACAACTCGTCAAATATTAAATTAATTAGGAAATTGTAATAGTAATCCCAAAATTTATATTGAACTTATCAAGAACTTCTCTTATTGAAGGTAAGAAGAGTTTTTTTCTTTAAAAAATGTATCAACAAAAACAATAAATTATAAAAAAAAATAACTTAGCCAATTTGTTTCTATGGGAACTTTGGAGGTCAAACTCAGAATAATATTTTCTTCGTGACAGGTGATGGTTGGATTCAGGATTGAGAACCAATTTTTCTCTTCACTAGTGATGATGGTTTCTACCAGAAACGGAACCAATTGCTTTACTTGATCAGGAGCGAATTTAATCGTTTCTTCGAAATTATTGAACAGGAACGGATATTTTTCTTTAATAGGAACAGGATGAATTGTTTTTTCAAAGTTGAACAGGAACGGATATAATTTTTTTAACTCGTTGACACGTTGATTTAATTAATTTTCAGCAGAGCAAAAAAATATGTGTGTGTTTTTTTAGACAACAGGAAGCACATGCTCTTTTTGTTGATAAATTCCGTTTTTCGGATGTTAAATTTCCAAATAACCTCTCCTGATTGGTTAAATTTATGGATTTGGAATTTGTGTCTTAGTTTTTTCAATGTAGCCAACTTTGACATTTGAAATGTCTCTAATTCAATTTGTCAAATTATTATTTAAATTTTTTAAATTATTTATAATTATGCGTGATATTTCGTAATTTTGATGCTCTTTTAAAACAATTTTCAAATATCCATTCATTTTCTTCTGATCTCAACGATAAATTTTCCAATATGTTCAAATTAATTTTGTAAATTTTCATCCAAATTTCATTATTCCATACAAATATTAATTATTTTCTTTGTTAACCAAGTTAAGTTTATCGTTCTAAACAGGTATGATCCGGGTAGATAAAGATTTAAATAAATAATTTTGAAAAATTTAAATTGAGGTTATCTGGTATCGAATCTGTAAAATTACTTCGCATCGACTTTACAAGTGATAGTTTAGGATTAGAACATTAAAGAACAATAAAATGTACCGAAATTCACTAGCGTATAGTATCTAACATTATTTTATAATTGTTCAAAAAAAACTCTTCTACGATCAATACGATAATCAAACAAGACTAAATTACTGGTAATGGGTTATTATTACAATATCTTTAGATACGTTTCGTAAAAATCGTATCTGTCACGTATATGACACGTAGTTCTAAGATGTTTCATTTAATTCACTGTACGTTAAAATTGAAATGTTTCACAGAGGTTTCTTGTTTACTGGGAAACAGCAGTGCCACATCTTTCACAAAAGTTATAACTTTGCATAAAACAAAACTTTCATGCATATGATGAAAAAGTATTGATAATCCTAATACTATTGTGACACTTTCTTAACTCCCCAGGATATTCTTGTAAGTTTCGATGTAGAATCTTCATTTGGTACTCTGGACCAGTTAAAGATCGAACGCTAGGCCTATTTATTTCGCTCCCTATTGAAAGCGTTTGTATATGTTGTAGCTTATGATGCAAAAGGATTCAATAATCAAAAAAAAAATACAAACATCATTGAAATTTATATTTATAAATTAATAATTGAAGTAACTATAATTGATTTGTCTTACATTTTTAAGCCACGATAATTCTTGTTTAAAATATTTAAAATCAAACTCTGTTTCTATCATTTTATAATAAATATTATTAACAACATCATCTGCGTATACCCCTTCTTTGATACAAATAGGACAACTAGGGTTCCATATTCTTGGGTGTACGACACGAATCCCACGTTTAGGTGCTCCCCTCAAAAAATTTATTAAGCTTTTGCAATATAAAGGGTTTGGCATAGCGTATATAGCTTTTATCTCCGTTATGTAGTTTAAGTCGAGGTGATTTATTTTATTAAAGGACACACTGATCCAATCCAGTTTTGTGGAATTGATAAAACTTAAATCTGCCAAAAAATTTCCACTCAAACCCACCATTGATTTTAGCCCGTCGAAACTTCCAGGTTTAATAGTATATATTCGGTTAAAACTTAAATTAATTACTTTCAAGTTGTGGATTTCCGAGAACGCGTCCTTATTTATTTCTCGAATTAAATTGTTTTCTAGATACAAGTCTCGTATATTTCTTGAACCAGTAAACCAATCTTTGTCAATCGCCGTTATTTTGTTCGAAGACAAGTTAAGAAGAGTCAATAAAGGTATTAACGCAAACGCGAATCTTTCCATGTTGGATATTTCGTTTGATGCCAAGCTAATATAATAAATTCTCTCGTTATTTGTAAAAACGTCTCTTGGAATGTATGTTATATCATTTTGTTGCAAATATATGTGAGTATTGTTTGGTATTGATGTAAATTGAAATGGTGATAACTCACTGATACTATTGTTTGATAACTGCACTTTGTTAACATTATTATCTTTAAATAAATTTTTCGTCAACGTTTCAATTGTGAGTTTTGTATTTGTAGTATTAGTCACTAATTGTAATAATAAACCGATTAATATTATTTTATGCGAAATATTTTTTATCATCTTCACTGGAGCTCCGAAAGGTTAGCAATAATTGAACGTTGATATCTAAATATTCTAATTTTAGCGTGGATATAAATACTTTCCATTTTTAATAAGATATCTCGTGTATAATTGGTTGATTGAATTATATACGAAGAGGTTATTTTCAAAACGACTCAAAACATTTCATTTTTGAAGTAAAGATGACTTTGGGTTCTTCAAACTAACAAAGTACTTGTTAGGGATATTTTGTGTGCGGGAGATTTTGGGTTGGTAGTGCGGAGCGTAGGGTGGCAATGGAGTGATTCCCGCGCTCGAAAAGGTTCCGAGACGTTAGATAAAAACAGGTTTGAACAAGATGGAGAGTCGAACATGAGAGTTGGTGCGTGGCAGAGGTAAAAAGACGGGTATCGCGAGAAAAGACTTACAAAACGGGTGTGTTTTGAGAAGTATAAACGCTGAACTGAATTACATTGTTATTTTGTTTGAAGTTTCAATAAAGTTGTTGATTAGTTAAATTTACGTGAGGGTATTTATTTTACTTCAGAAGTGGGATAAAACTAAATTTAACCACGTGTTGGATCGGACATTTTCGACGGGTGATTCGAGTGTGTCTTGGATTCTTGTGTGAGTTGAATTGTGAGAACAAAATGGAAAACAGCGATTCCACGGACCACATGAGAACATCTGAGAGCGGTGGCTCAAGGACGGATCCGGGTGGATTTGCGTTTAACCTTGCGGAGAGACAGAGTGGAGCGATGACGGAGACCTCCATGATGGCGACGATGATGTCAGCGATGACGGATTTGTTTAGAGAAATGAAACAAACGCAAAGAGAGGTAAATTGTAATCAATTCGATGTAATGCCGGATTTGTCGAAATCGATCAATTGTTTTGACGGAGATAAAGATTTACCGAAGGCGGCTGAGTGGCTAGAGGGCGTAATTGTGAGTGCCAACCTTTACAAATGGCCGGAGGCCGTGAAGTTAGAAACGGCGCGTACTCATCTTATTGGCCCTGCGTTAAATTGGTACAAAACAAAACAAGATCAAATTAATTCGTGGAACGATTTTGAAGGGTGTTTCCGGAAAACTTTTGTCGAAAATTTAACGTTGAGCGAGAAATGGGACAGAATGAAGAAACGCCAGCAGAAATCAAGCGAGAGCGCAGGTGCTTATTTTCACGACAAGGCCCGATTGTGCAAGAATTTAGGATTAACAACGAGTGAAACCGCTGAAGAAATCCTGAAAGGACTTTTATCAGGTGAAATTGCGGGTAATTTGTGTACGAAACGATATGACGATATCGAGAACTTGTACCGAGACATTTTAACTGCAGAACGTGTTAACGCGGACAGACGTGAACAAAAAACGAAAAGTGGTGTTCCGTCGAAAGACAGTCGTGCGTCGGGTGAACTAATGTTAAAAACAGATCGCGTTATGAACAAGCAAATTTTACCGGTGGTTCGATGTTTCAAATGCGGGGAAAGGGGACATTTGGCGGTAAAATGCGAGAAATCGGGTGCGGTGTGCTTCGCGTGTAGAAAAACTGGGCATCTTAAGAAAGATTGTCCGGAACAAAGAGGTTCTAAGGGAGAGCCGAGAGCACAAGTTATGTTAGTGAACAATACGGTAGAAAAATCTCTACAAAAGTACTTAAAACGCGTTTGGTTTAACGAAATCGAAAAAATTGCTTTAATTGATCCGGGGAGTGCGGTTTGTACGATCAAAGAAGGGGTTCTAGACAATTCAGTGATTCGCGAGAAAGCCATGATGCAGCTGACCGGTTTTGGTGGTGGACAAAATAAGGTACTTTGTAACGAAAAGGTTTGCGTAAGACTTATGGTAGACGAGGTTTTCGTGAATGGCGTGGAAGTGTTTGTGGTGCCGGACGATGCACAAAATGTAGCGATGATAATTGGACGTTCGTTTACGGAAAGACCTGAAATTGCTTATGCGCGCGTTGGGGAAGAACTAGTTTTCGGTTGGAAGGATACCTTGCCGTTCAAGGATTTCCAAATTCCGGAATCAAAGAAAACAACCGTTATGGCCGAAAAGGATGCGATTGTTAAAGCCGGAGTAATGAACTTGATTATGGCGGAGACACAGTGTGGTGAATCTCTTATGGTTCCAATAGTAAATGAAAGACAAGAAGATTTTGTGCTGGAGAAAGGTATGACTATTGCCGAAATTCGTGGTTCGAAAGTAGCTGGGGTCCGAATGATCAAGAGAAATGAACCGACAAGAGTCACAGATGCTATGATTAATTGTGATGGAGACGAGTCAGTGCGGAATGAGTTAGTGGAACTCTGTAACGAGTTTCGGGGGTGTTTCGCATTGTCAGTCGATGAACTAGGGTGTACGAACAAAACGGAAATGGACATCAAGGACAGTGGAAATCCGGTGCGAAAGAAGCCGTACAGAGCATCATTTACGGAACGGGAGAAGATGAAGGGCATTTTGAAGGAATGGCGAGAAGCTGGATTAGTAACACAGACGACTTCACCTTATGCTTCTCCTTGTCTTCTGGTTACGAAACGGAGTGGTGAGCCTCGACTTGTGGTTGATTACAGAGCTTTAAATCAGCAAACAGAAAAGGCAAGTTTCCCCTTACCATCTTTAGACGAACAATTCGTTGGGTTGAGCGGATGTCGACTTTTCAGTCAACTAGATTTGGGTAGCGCGTACCTACAGATTCCACTCACCGAATCAGCAAAGCAAAAAACTGCATTTGTAACACCGGATGAGACTGGTCAATTTGAAAGAATGATTTTTGGACTTTGTAATGCTCCGTATGAATTTTCAAGGTTGATGGCCTCAGTTTTGGGTCCATTGGGACCGGATACTGCACATTGGTATTTAGACGATATTCTGATAGCGGCGGTGACTTGGCCAGAAATGATGCAGAAGTTGCGAAGAGTGTTTGAAGCGTTAAAGTCGGCGAAATTAACGTTGAACATTAAAAAGTGTTATTTCGGTAAGGCAGAGGTGGAATTTTTGGGACACATTTTATCTGAAGGACGAATTAAACCTGGGAGCAAGGTCAAGGCAGTAGCAGACTATCCCAGACCAGAAACAGTTCACGAGGTGCGACGATTCTTGGGTATGACCTCCTTTTTTCGAAAGTTTGTGAAAGATTACGCCAGAAGGGCACGAGCTTTGAGTGACCTAACGAAGAAAGAAACAAAATATAAATGGAGGGTTGATCAGGAGGACGCTTTCAACGATTTGAAGGAAGCCCTCATCAAAGAACCTATATTACACCTTTTCAACCCAAGAGCAGAAAAAACGGAGCTGCACACAGATGCTAGTTCCTTGGGTTTAGCCGGTATTCTGCTACAGACACAGAGCGATGGGGATCGACATCCCGTTTATTATCTATCGAAGAAGACGAATGACGCCGAAAAGAACTATCATTCGTCAAAACTTGAACTATTGGCGATTGTGTACTGTCTAGAGAAGCTAAGATATCTTTTAATTGGCATTCCTGTAACTGTCTATACAGATTGTCAGGCAGTGGTATACCTGAACGTAAAGAAGACACAAAATCCGCAGATTGCGCGTTGGTTCAGTATCCTTCAAGAATATGATTTGGTGATCAGGTATAGACCGGGTTCTAAGATGGAACATGTGGATGCTTTGTCTCGAGCTCCAGTTGATAAGGAAAACGACAAAACAGATGAAATTTTAGACAGAGGAGAGGTGCTGAGTATCATGTCTGAAGAAGATCACATCACTGCAGTACAACACGCAGATAAAGATCTACAAAGAAGATTCAAGATTTTGCGTAAAAACGAAGAGGACCGGATGAAAGAAGAGAAACTATTGGTGCAGGGTTTTAAGGAAATCAAAGGCAGGTTAGTGAAGACTGTGAAAGTGAATAACGAAAACATAGACTTGTACGTACTTCCGAAATCCGTTCGTAAAAGTATAGCGGTAAAATATCACGACTTGCGAGGTCATTTCGGTTTAGAGAGAACCGTAAGTGCAATTTTAAAAAACTATTGGTTTCCGGGATTAAGACGTTACGTGAGAAAACATATTCGCGCGTGTGCCGAGTGTATTCTAAGTAAGGTACCAAGCGGACATAAAGCCGGGGAATTACATCCCATACCGAGCCCACAGAGGCCTTTCGAACGCGTTCATGTAGATCATCTGGGACCTTTTGTGCGAAGCGTGAGTGGTAACGTTCATTTATTGGTAGCAATCGACGCGTTGACTAAATTCGTTAAACTCTACCCAGTGCGAGATACGAAAACAAAAACAACGGTTCGGGCATTAGAAAAATTAATCGGAGATTTTGGGATTCCAAGACGAATAGTGTGCGATCGAGGAACGACATTTACCTCTGGTGAATTTGGACGGTTCGCGAATAGATACGGGATCCAAGTGACTTATAATTCGACTAGTTATCCCGCGGCAAACGGTCAGGTCGAACGGGTAAACAGAACTGTAGTACCGGTAATTATGTCGAATATGAGGGATAACGAGACTTGGGACAAAGGAATCTCGATGACAGAGAAAAATCTCAACAGTGCTGTAAACAAAACAACTAACCGTACACCATATGAAGCGTTATATGGGTATCTACCGAACTTTGCCGATGGAATGTTAACAGCTGAAGCGGGGCGAGAAATTTGGAAACCAGCGAAAGAAATGCAGGACGAGATTCGTAAAACAATTACCGAAGAGCAAGTCAAAATGAAAAGACGGGTAGATGGAAAGAGATTTTTGGGTGTTAAGTATGATGTTGGCGACGTAATATATATGCGAAGAAATCCGGTGGGAACAGGCGAGCCAACGAAGTTACAACCAAAATATAGAGGACCTCTTGTTATAACCGAGGTACTACCCTCCGATACATACCGGGTTGTAACGATAGAAAACAATAAATCCCATCGTTACGCTACCACCGCACATGTATCACAGCTGAAACTATATATAAATCACGAAGAAAGTGAGGATAGTTCGGATGAAGACGAAGATGAGATGGAATTCGCAGAAGAGAATTCGGGAGAAGACGTGGAAACAGTGGAATTAGAGGAAGGAAAAGAAGCGAAAGAAAGGACACCGGGAAATGCGAGTCAACGAACACGAAGACGTCCACAACGATTTAATGACTATGACGTAGATTACTTCGGTCAGGAGTCCGAAGATTTCAGGAGGGCCGAGTGTTAGGGATATTTTGTGTGCGGGAGATTTTGGGTTGGTAGTGCGGAGCGTAGGGTGGCAATGGAGTGATTCCCGCGCTCGAAAAGGTTCCGAGACGTTAGATAAAAACAGGTTTGAACAAGATGGAGAGTCGAACATGAGAGTTGGTGCGTGGCAGAGGTAAAAAGACGGGTATCGCGAGAAAAGACTTACAAAACGGGTGTGTTTTGAGAAGTATAAACGCTGAACTGAATTACATTGTTATTTTGTTTGAAGTTTCAATAAAGTTGTTGATTAGTTAAATTTACGTGAGGGTATTTATTTTATACTAGTTCTAGGTTTAGTGTTAATTCTAATAGTTGGTTCGATAATATACAAAAATCTACCGTTGAATAACAATTAAAACTAGAACTAAATTTTCGGGTTTAGCCGTGCGTCCTACTCACGGCTAAACCCAATACTTTCTAGTTCTAGGTCTAGTGTTAGTTCTAGTTTTACACCAACACTATCACTAGAACTAACACAAGACCTAGAACTAGAATCATTCGGGTTTAGCCGTCTTGAGAGACGTGCGGCTAAATCCGAATGCTTCTAGTTCTAGGTCTTGTGTTAGTTCGAGTTTTGCACTAGCACTAGAAGTAACACAAGGCCTAGAATTAGAATCATTCGGGTTTAGCAATCTTGAGAGGCGTGTTGCTAAATCAGAATGTTTCTAGTTCTTGGTCTAGTGTTAATTCGAGTTTTGCACTAGCATAATAGCATAGAATCAGTCGGGTTTAGTCATCTTGTGAGACGTGCGGCTAAATCCGAATGTTTCTAGTTCTCGGTCTAGGGTTAGTTCGAGTTTTGCACTAGCACTAGAACTAACACAAGAACTAGAATCGTTCATGCGTCTCTCCAAAGAAATTGTATACAGGGTGTCTCACGTAACTGGTTCGTTAGAACTTTTTTAGGTTCCACTATTCATAGAGGTTTGAAATTTTGGTAGTATGGGTTGTTCAGTCGGAACTTTCGATCTAAAATATTTTCAAGATGGCTGCCACTTCCGGTCTACCGGAAATAGACCATAACTTCGTTATTTTAAATGGAATGCTATAGTTTTTATTACACCTTTCAATTATACATAAAAAAATATGTTGACTTTGATAAAAGTTGTTGGTACCTACCATTTTTTGTTTTCGAGTTATTTTGATTTTAAGCTTTTTTTGGCAAATTTCACCATGCTCTTTAAAAGCCTATATCTCAGTTAACCTTCATTAAAGAAACCTCTAAATTGGCACGATTACTCTTCAGATGTTGCCAAATAGATTGTCATTTCTTGTATCAGAGTATCTTATACAGGGTGGTCAAAAATTGAATTACCGTTTCTCCATATTCAATGGCTAGAAAGTCGAAAATTTTAAATGGAATACCCTGTATTTTTTTACCCTATCAGAAAGGGAATTTAATTCTCTACAAATTATCTATAAACATTCCTACACCTATTTATTGTAGTTTCCCTGATATTGGGACATTAATCAAAGCATGCACGGAATGCGGGAAAACGTTTGATTTTTTTATTAGAAGGCAATGGAATTTTGACAGTTTTTGGTCCATATTTGTGTTATTGTTGTTGTTACTTACTTTTGATCACGAGTGAAAGTCATTGTATAGGTATCATGGCAAATTATTCCAACGCCGATATTTTAAATTTGTTTTATATTCATGGCAATGGCCTCCACGGTCTCGATTTAACGCCATTGGATTTTTATTTGTGGGGTCACTTAAAAAATCAAGTGTACAATTCACCGATCAACACACGACAAGAGTTGCGTGATAGAGTGATGCGTGCACTACGTACTATTGATGGCGACCAACTTCTACGGGCCACAACCGTAGAAGGCGAAAGAAGAGTTGAAAAATGTTTAATGGTGAATGGTCAGCATATCGAACAGTTTTAATTTTTTTATAGTTTTAAGTTTTTGTTTTTTTATATGTTATTCATTCTAATTTCTGTTATTAAATTGTTGTTTTTCATTGTTTCATTTATTCTTTTTGCTGTTGGTTATTTTTGGTAAATAAAAGCGAGTAAGCTAAAGGTTATTCAACCATAGTTAATTGAAGAAATAATACCAATAATAATTTAAATAAATTAAACGATGAACTGTCAAAATGTCTTGGCCTGCTAACAAAAACACAAACGGGTTTTGGGATTTTATGTCTGATTTTGATTAATTTTCCAATATCAGGGAAACTACAATAAATAGGTATAGGAATGTTTATAGATAATTTGTAGAGAATTAAATTCCCTTTCTGATAGGGTAAAGAAATATGGGGTGTTCCATTTAAAATTTTCGACTTTCTCCCAATTGAATATTGAGAAACGATAATTCAATTTTTGACCAGCCTGTATAAGATTCTCTGATACAACAAATGACAATCTATTTGGCAGCATCTGTAGAGTAGTCGTGCCAATGCAGAGCTTTTTTGAATGATCGTTAGCTGAGATATGGGCTTTTAAAGACCATGGTGAAATTTGTCAAAAAACACTTAAAATCAAAATAACTCGAAAACAAAAAACGCTAGGTACCAACAACTTTTATCAAAGTCAACATATTTTTTTACGTATAATTGAAAGGTGTAATAAAAACTATAGCATTCAATTTAAAATAACGAAGTTGTGGTCTACTTCCGGTAGACCGGAAGGGGTGGCCATCTTGAAAATATTTTAGATCGAAAGTTTAGAATGAACAACCCATGCTACCAAAATTTCAAACCACTACGAATAGTGGAACCTTAAAAAGTTCTAACGAACCAGTTACGTGAGACACCTGTATATAGAAGCCGCATCGCCTATGTTCGCCCGTATACCGGTTTGAAGCCAACGCAAGAGCATTTGTTTGGAAACAAAATTGACCTAGGTCAGAAAGAAATTGGTCAGACTTTATCCAGCGGCGTATCCAAAGATCATCCTAATTTCTTATATAAAATTACAATTAAAAATTAATTGTTAAACTAACTAGCACTTTTATAAATTGTAGAATACATTTTTTTCTATATCTTTGTCAAGTTTTAATAAGACTTGAAAGTATTAAATACAATAAATATAATGTAATTTTTTAAATTAATCAGAGGACGTAGAAACAATATACTTGGTAAATGACACAAGAATGTATGTAGTATTTTGATTGATAAAACTTATCAATATATCTAACTAAAAGTACTAGTATACTCTACATACAATATTTACAAAGAAAATATAAATAAATAAAAATGAAGAAAAACGAATCATTTATTGATTCGCAAATAGGTTTATTTATTTTAATGTATGCCTTGTTCTACGGGCAATAATATTAGGGAATGTTCGGCGATAATCGGCCACGTTCATTGTTTCAACCGGTTTCGACAAAGGTTGTTAGTAAACAAACTCGTGTTGCGTTGGCTTCAAGTTTTAGTGTTTACAACTGCTTCTATATACAGGTGTCTCACGTAACTGGTTCGTTAGAACTTTTTCATCTTCCACTATTCGTAGAGATTTGAAATTTTGGTAGCATGGGTTGTTCATTCGGAACTTTCGATCTAAAATATTTTCAAGATGGCCGCCACTTCCGGTCTACCGGAAGTAGACCATAACTTCGCCATTTTAAATGGAATGCTATAGTTTTTATTACACAGTTTAATTGTACGTAAAAAAATAGGTTGACTTTCATAAAAGTTATTGGTACCTAGCGTTTTTTGTTTTCGAGTTATTTTGGTTTTAAACTTTTTTTGGTAAATTTCAACATGCTCTTTAAAACTCCATATCTCAGCCAAAGTTCATTCAAAAAAGATCTACTTTGGCACGATTACTCTTCAGATGTTGTCAAATAGATTGCCATTTGTTGTATCGGAGTATCTTATACAGGATGGTCAAAAATTGAATTACTCGACTTGAGAAAGTCGAATATTTTAAATGGAACGCCCCATATTTTTTTAGGCTATCAGAAAGAGAATTTAATTCTCTACAAATTACCTATACACATTCCCATACCTATTTATTGTAGTTTGCCTCATATTGCGATATTTATTAAAACATGCATGAAATGCAGGTTTTTTTATTAGAAAGCTATCGAATGTTGACAGTTTTTGGTCCATGTTTGTATTATTGTTGCCATTAGTTAAAAGTTAGGTAAACCAACCCAACCCAACCTAACGACCATCACGAGGGAAAATTTCAAAAAATTGATAATGAATCTATTAGTTCTGGATATATCGAGACCAAAAGAAATCGCACATTTCCGGTCACCAGTGATGAAGACAACGAAATAAATAATTTAACGTATTTTATTGCGTTTCCAAATTCAATTTAATAACAAATTTATATTATAAATTTATATTTTTATTCAAATCTAATTTTTGTCATTAACTTTTTGTTTTAATAGTTTCATTTATTTGATCTTCTGTTTGTTATTTTTGATAAGTAAAAGCTAGTAAACTAAAAGATTATCAATCGTAGTTAATAGTACAAATAATAATAGAAATAAATTAAACAAAAAACTGTCAAAATGTTATGGCCTTCTAATAAAAATACAAACGGTTTCCTACATTTTCTGCATGTTTTGATAAATTTACGAATATGAGAGAAACTACAATAAATAAGTATAGGAATATTTATAGATAAATTGTAGAGAATTATATTCCCTTTCGTGTAGGCTAATAAAATATAGGGCGTTAAATATAAAATTTTCGACTTTCTCCCCATTGAATATGGAGAAACGGTAATTCAATTTTTGACCACCTGTATAAGATACTCTGATACAATATATGACAATCTATTTGAGAACCGGAAGTGGCAGCCATCTTGAAAATATTTTAGATCGAAAGTTCCGACTGAACAACCCATACTACCAAAATTTCAAAACTGTATGAATACTGGAACCTAAAAAAGTTCTAACAAACCAGTTACGTGAGACACCTGTATACAATTTCTTTGCGTCTCTCAAGACGGATAATCTCGAATGTTTCTAGTTCTAGCGTTAATTCTAGTTTTAGTTCAATAATCATATCAATATACAATAATCTAGCGCTGAATAACAAAGAAAACTAGAACTAACACTAAATTTAGAACTCTGGGCGGAACTAAGGCTGCCTTCACTTAAATATTTATATATTTAAAAGAAAAATACATTCTAATTTGAATTTTATTACATCCTTACTCTAACTTACACCTAAAATAAACCATCTTAATTCAATTAAAACTCTTAAGTATTTTCTTCCTCATCTTGATCTTCTTGCATCAAATGACTCAACTTTAACTCTTTATCCCCAAAGCCTTTGTTTTCCTTTTTAACGCCCCTCTTTTCTTTTTTAACCTTTTCTCCAATAACATACTCGGGCATCACCAGTTTTGAATTTTCAAAAATATTTTTCTCCACATCCTCATTTTTCTCAATAGAAATCATAGCGGATTTTTTAAAACAAATACTTTCAGATTCACATTTTTTCTCTGTTTCTTCCTCTTCCTTTCGTTTCTCAATCTCTTTTAAAAACGATAACGCAGCACTTTTATTAGCCCTTTCTGACATATCTTCATCTCGGACATCGTTCAATGTATATTTAGTCCATTTTTTGGGATTAATTTGATAATCAGGACGACGACGGGATGGTAAACATCTTCTTATTGGTGCTTCTGGGGTTTTAAATATACTTTTTTTACCTTTGTAGGTTTTCATTGACGATTTTTCTTTATGACCTGAACCAACCCTATCTTTATGGTCTATGTATTTTTCGAGGGGGATGGTTGTTTTTACTTTATCCAATTCAGCGAATAGGTCTTTTTGTTTATCTTTAAATGTTTGACTTTCAGGGTTTAATTGTAAAGACCAATTCATTTTATTTTCTGATAAATATGCAATATAAATAAATGGGTGCTTGTCAAAATTTATTTTTGAGGTTAAGAATTTTACGATTCTTTTTAAATTTTAATACACGTTAAAATTTTATAACAAAGTGTTTTATTTTTAATTACACATCTATCTATTTATTTATTTAAAACAAATATAAATTAATAATGTATTTGTTATGATATGATCCCATAATTAATAGAGATATCACCCGATAGATGGCAAACTTTATTTTCATAAAAGCCAAAAATTTAAGTAATAATCGTTTTACAATTTCTTACCTTTTTTAATTTTGTTTAAATTATTGAATTAAATTTAATATAGTATAATTTCTGTCTTTAAAAATTAATTTTATATAATTATTAACTTTTAGGGTTTAGACAAATACCAACTTAAAAAAAAATCAAAATCCTTTTATAATTAGAAGAGCAAGGTCAGTATTGTTTTCGATGAATTCCACTTTAGATTCATCAGATTATCTTCAACCTGATAAACAAGAAGTTTATTCACCACAAATGCCATCCTACCACGATATTTCAGACGTTACAAAACGTAGAAGGTAAAAATAAAAAAAAATCTAACCTCACTTTATACATTCTTAATTTTCACAGCTCAAATCGTTCGATTAAACGTAAGAAATTCGATGATGAACTTGTGGAATACAGCCTTGGGCTCCCCTCTCAAGTTGCTGCTGTTAAGGTATTAATTTTGAGTTTAAAATCATAATTTATGAGATGTAATAAAATTGTAGACACCTCGTTCAAGAACTCAGCCTTCTCACACAGCTGAAACACCATTACCAGCACCTACAACGCCTCAAGTTCCGGTACCTAGCACCTCAACTCAAGTTGAAATAAAACGTCGTCCTCCATCTAAATCTTTTAGCAGTAAACGTAATAGAAAAGGTCGCCAACAAAATCAAGTTGCTACTAAAGATTTGGGGCGGTGGAAACCAACAGATGATTTGGCGTTAATTATTGGAATTCAGCAAACTAATGACTTGAAAATGGTTCATTTGGGGACGAAATTTTCGTGTCGTTTTACTGTACAAGAACTTCAACAGCGATGGTATGCTTTATTGTACGATCATGCTGTTTCTCGTGTTGCTGTGGCTGCTATGAGGAATTTACATCCTGATATGGTAGCTGCTATACAAGAGAGAGCTCTTTGGAGTACTCAGGAAGAGCAATTGCTCGGTTCAATCAAATCAGTTAGTTCAGACAAGTTTGTTAGTTATCATTTTGTTGATGTTCTTTTTAGTTTAACCCTTTGTGTCCCGAAGGTACTTTAAAGTACCGGTAGTTTTAAACACTCATTTTAAACTGTAGTCATCTATTTGGCGCATTTAGAGCTGTTGGTACTTTCTATTATATAAGAAAGAATCTGTATAAAAAATGATAGAGTTTTTAGGTATATTACTTATTCATCCAGATGTGAGGTTAGAAGTTTAGTGAAAAGTGGTCTGTTGAATTTTGTTGTTCAAAAAGGTATCTCTTTGATAAATGGTTATTAGGTGTGATTATTACAGACCATTTTAAAAAGAAAGAATTGAGCTTTAATTTAAAATAAGTCTCATTCCTTAATTTCAATAAATACGGCTTCCAGGAATTTTTAAATTAGCATCTTTTTTGATACTTTTAGGTTATACGAAATTGTAAGTTTTGTTTCTACATTTTTTTTCTCAATATTTTTCCAATCCAACCTAACAATTATTATACATCATTGTGAAGAAAAAGCTTTGAGCTTTAATTTAGAATAAGCCTCATTCCTTAATTTCAATAAATACGGCTTCCAGGAATTTTTAAATTAGCATCTTTTTTGACACTTTTAGGTTATACGAAAATGTAAGTTTTATTGCAACATTTTTTTTTCTCAATATTTTTCCAGTCCAACCCAATAATTATTATACATCATTGTAAAGAGAAAGCTTTGAGCTTTAATTTAGAATAAGCCCCATTCCTTAATTTCAATAAATACGGCGTCCACGAATTTTTAAATTAGCATCTTTTTTGACACTTTTAGGTTATATGAAAATGTAAGTTTTGTTTCAACATATTTTTTCTAAATATTTTTCCAATCCAACCCAACAATTATTATACATCATTGTAAAGAGAAAGCTTTGAGCTTTAATTTAGAATAAGCCTCATTTCTTAATTTCAATAAATACGGATTCCAAGAATTTTTAAATTAGCATCTTTTTTGACACTTTTAGGTTATATGAAAATGTAAGTTTTGTTTCAACTTTTTTTTTTCTCAACATTTTTCCAATCCAACCCAACAATTATTACACATCATTTTAAAGAGAAAGCTTTGAGCTTTAATTTAGAATAAGCCTCATTCCTTAATTTCAATAAATACGGCTTCCAGGAATTTTTAAATTAGCATCTTTTTTGACACTTTTAGGTTATACGAAAATGTAAGTTTTGTTTCAACATTTTTTTTCTCAATATTTTTTCAATCCAACCCAACAATTATTATACATCATTGTAAAGAGAAAGCTTTGAGCTTTAATTTAGAATAAGCCCCATTCCTTAATTTCAATAAATACGGCGTCCACGAATTTTTAAATTAGCATCTTTTTTGACACTTTTAGGTTATATGAAAATGTAAGTTTTGTTTCAACATATTTTTTCTAAATATTTTTCCAATCCAACCCAACAATTATTATACATCATTGTAAAGAGAAAGCTTTGAGCTTTAATTTAGAATAAGCCTCATTTCTTAATTTCAATAAATACGGATTCCAAGAATTTTTAAATTAGCATCTTTTTTGACACTTTTAGGTTATATGAAAATGTAAGTTTTGTTTCAACATTTTTTTTCTCAATATTTTTGCAATCCAACCCGACAATTATTATACATCATTGTAAACAGAAAGCTTTGAGCTTTAATTTAGAATAAGCCTCATTCCTTAATTTCAATAAATACGGCTTCCAGGAATTTTTAAATTAGCATCTTTTTTGACACTTTTAGGTTATATGAAAATGTAAGTTTTGTTTCAACATTTTTTTTCTCAATATTTTTGCAATCCAACCCGACAATTATTATACATCATTGTAAACAGAAAGCTTTGAGCTTTAATTTGGATTAAGCCTCATTCCTTAATTTCAATAAATACGGCTTTCACGAATTTTTAAATTAGCATCTTTTTTGACACTTTTAGGTTATACGAAAATGTAAGTTTTGTTTCAACATTTTTTTTCTCAATATTTTTCCAATCCAACCCAACAATTATTATAAATCATTTTAAAGAGAAAGCTTTGAGCTTTAATTTAGAATAAGCCCCATTCCTTAATTTCAATAAATACGGCTTTCAGGAATTTTTAACTTAGCATCTTTTTTGACACTTTTAGGTTATACGAAAATGTAAGTTTTGTTTCAACATTTTTTTTCTCAATGTTTTTCCAATCCAACCCATCAATTATTATACATAATTTTAAAGAGAAAGCTTTGTGCTTTAATTTAGAATAAGCCTCATTCCTTAATTTCAATAAATACGGCTTCCAGGAATTTTTAAATTAGCATCTTTTTTGACACTTTTAGGTTATAGGAAAATGTAAGTTTTGTTTCAACATTTTTTTTCTCAATATTTTCCAATCCAACCCAACAATTATTATACATCATTGTAAAGAGAAAGCTTTGAGCTTTAATTTAGAATAAGCCTCATTCCTTAATTTCAATAAATACAGCTTCCAGAAATTTTTAACTTAGCATCTTTTTTGACACTTTTAGGTTATACGAAAATGTAAGTTTTGTTTCAACATTTTTTTTCTCAATGTTTTTCCAATCCAACCCAACAATTATTATACATCATTGTGAAGAAAAAGCTTTGAGCTTTAATTTAGAATAAGCCTCATTCCTTAATTTCAATAAATACGGCTTCCAGGAATTTTTAAATTAGCATCTTTTTTGACACTTTTAGGTTATACGAAAATGTAAGTTTTGTTTCAACATTTTTTTTCTCAATTTTATCTCAACAATTATTATACATCATTGTAAAGAGAAAGCTTTGAGCTTTAATTTAGAATAAGTCTCATTCCTTAATTTCTATAAATCCGGCTTCCAGGAATGTTTAAATTAGCATCTTTTTTGACACTTTTAGGTTATATGAAAATGTAAGTTTTGTTTCAACTTTTTTTTCTCAATATTTTTCCAATCCAACCCAATAATTATTATTCATCATTGTAAAGAGAAAGCTTTGAGCTTTAATTTAAAATAAGTCTCATTCCTTAATTTCAATAAATACGGCTTCCAGGAATTTTTGAATTTGCATCTTTTTTGACACTTAGATTACGCGAAAATGTTAGTTTTTGCTCAATATGTTTTTTCTCAATATTCTATCAGATTTCCGTCGTTCTGTAAATACAGGTCTGATAAATAAATATTCAAATTTACTGCATCCCCGAAAATGTCATAGCGCAAGGTCAAAAGAAAGACGAAGTTGTGAAAATTGTTCTGCCAAAGCCAGACCCCACTCAAAATGTACTGCGTGCAATGTTTATTTATATTGTAATGAAAGAAAGAACTGTTTTTTTGAATGTC
This sequence comes from Onthophagus taurus, assembly GCF_036711975.1. Lineage (NCBI taxonomy): Eukaryota > Metazoa > Arthropoda > Insecta > Coleoptera > Scarabaeidae > Onthophagus > Onthophagus taurus. The sequence continues at coordinate 5,334,608 of NC_091966.1, forward strand.
ATAATGTGATTTAGATAAAGCAAGTGTTACTTATTTTCTAACGTAATAAAAAATGTATTATTTTTATATTAGCAATAATAGTTTTTGCATACTGAAAATATATTTTAATGCTTGACGGTACTCTCAAGTACCATTATCCCCCTGGAATGGGGGGATTGCATATTTTGCTAAAATTGATTCCAAAGGCCTCTACTGAGTGTATTTTGATAGCGTTTTAATTCTTTCACAAAGTTTCAAAATTTTCGACTTCTTGGAACACAAAGGGTTAATCAATTTATTATTTATAAAAAGATCACTATTAAAATTAAAATTTTAGAACTTACTCTAAATTTGATTTCTTTTTAGCAGGCAAATCCGGATATTTCAGTTTTTGTAAATCTCTTGGCTGAGCATCCAGACGTTTTTCATTCAGCTAGAACCCCGATCGCCCTTCAAAGACACTGGGGAAGCATGCGTCTTTATCATTTACTTCCCGATCAAAACTTGATTGCTTTGCCTTCTGCTACAAAGCCTTGTTTAGCTTTTAGCGACGCTGAAGATATGATTCAAGATCAGGAATTAAGCGAACCCCCAGACGAAGCTTTAGATAGGGAAATGCGTCTACAACAAAGACGTAGTATTAAAGAAATTCGTCAGTTGGAGAATGAAATTGGTCGTTGGAACGTTTTGGTTGATAGTGTCACGGGGGTTTGTCCTGGAGAAATGGATGGTAAAACTTTGGCGGTTTTAAGGGGGCGAATGGTTCGATATTTAATGCGTAGCCGTGAAATTACTATTGGAAGATCCGCGAAGGGGCATAATGTTGATATCGATTTATTTTTGGAAGGAGCTGCTCATAAAGTTAGTAGAAGACAAGGAACTTTACGGTAATTTAAATCTATTAAAAATATTTTTGTATTAATTTTTTCTTTTAATTTAGGTTGAGAAATACCGGCGAGTTTTATTTATCATCCGAAGGAAGGAGGCCGATTTTCGTTGATGGTCGTCCGATTACAACTGGAAATAAAGTTCGACTTTACGATAATTCGGTTATTGAAATAGCTACACTTAGATTTATTTTTTGTATTAATCAAGATTTGATAAGAGTGATTCATAATGAGTCTGTTAGGTTAAATATTCCTCCATAAATCTACTTAAGGGGGGAATCTTTTTTTCTATTAAATAAAGTAATATCTTTCAGAATTTTTAGCTCCCAAATTATGTGCTCTTCCAATTTAATCTTTTGCCTAAATTTATAACATATATTTATTTATTTAAAAACACATTTGTTTATAAAAAATAATGCCTGCTATGTCCTTCAACAACATTGTCGCGTGAAGTGTCTAAATCGTTGGTTGCCACGATATCTATCTTTGAAATGATCACTATTCATCAAGTGGTTTTTCTCTTCTATATACAGATACAGGGTGGTTCAAATTCGACGTCCGAATAGGCTAACTTGGAAACTATAAGAGTTAGAAAAAAAATTTTTCGGTTTTAGATTTTGAGGTATCACAATTTTCGTTTTTTTAAATGGAAACAACCACTGATTATTCGCTTATTAAATTCGTTATTTTTTTCTGATTACAAACATATAGGGTTTGACAGATCTATTTCTTATTGTTTTACAATAAAGCTAAAAATGAACTGTTTTTTAGTGTCCTCAAAGAAATTAAATTTACAGTTTCCTGTAAATTGTAACTAAAAATTAAAAAACCGTATTTCTAATATTTGAAACAAATACATTTGTTTAACTATTTAATTTATATTTGTTTTACACAAAAATTGGAATAGATTGCATTATTTTACATTTTTTATTAATATTTAATATTATTATTAAATGACTTAACATATTATAGATAGATAGCGCTCATATATTTTTTAAATTAAAATAAACAGCAACATTTGTTTGTATTCAAAAATTTTCTGAAGGGTCAAATTAAAAATCCTGTTTTTTAAGATGGATTACAAAAATTTGAACGTGCTAGAATGTTACATATTAGAAAATGAAGTAAATTTTATATACATTTTTAGTAGAATAATTTCTAGTTATAGTACCTTAATTTACAGGAAACTGTAAATTTAATTTCTTTGACGACACTAAAAAAAGTTTGTTTTTAGCTTTATTCTAAAACAATAAGAAATAGACCTATCTAATCCCATATTTTTGTAATCAGAAAAAAATAACGAATTTAATAAGCGAATAATCAGTGGTTGTTTTTCCATTTAAAAAAAATATGCAGCATTATACATATCTTCAACAGAATTTGGATGTCTCCTTGTAGCTAACCCATAGTAAATCGTTAGTCCTTTTATTAATCTGTCTGTCAACTTATTCTCTCCACCAAGTTTTTTATGTTTTTTCACGTTTCCCAGTCGTGCGCCCATGCGCTTTTCAACATGACCTATGCATTCTTTTTTTTTATTAATGTAAAGTTATCGCCATAAGGATTCGTAGCCAACAAAGCTTTAAAAGTTGCTGTGTCGCCATCGCCAATACAATTTGTATACCTCACTTCATACCACTCCCAAGATCTTTGAAACATCTCTTTTATACCATCCACCTTCAGCTTATCAGCCGATCCTTCATGATTGCCGAACAATTCTCTTCATGTTCATCCATCCAAGTATTGTATTCCTTAGTCTTAGTCCCAGATCTTCATTCAAGATAGATCACTTTTCCACTATACTTTCCTATAAGAATCGCCATTCCAAATAATTATTTCTTGACCTAGAGTTGTTCGCTGAAGTCTAATGACAGGCTCAGGTGCAGTCGTCGGCCTGCATTCTGTTTCGTCTTCGGTATCGGAGACAAACACACCATCACTATCCTCTGTGCTTCCTTCGATAGGTTCGTTTGTTTTTTTTTTTTTTTTTTAATTACAGTTTTTATTGGATGAACATTTTATTACATGTTATGCACAATATTTGTAGTTTAGAATTAGTGTTTTATTCATTATACTGTATGAGGTTATTCACTTGTCTCCTCTTCGCTACTTCCATCGTTAGTTAATTGGTCTTGTGGCATTTTTCTTTTAAGACGTACATGGATGTTTTTCTTCCCTAACTTATAGTGTGTTGCTCCTTCGCAGTTTTTTAAGTTTTCAAAGAACTTCACGTTAAGCCGTTTGATGAAAGTTGTCACTGTAGGTATGTTTAATTCTTTATGAAGTTGGTCATTTCTAACGAACCACGGTGCATTTGTTGCAATCCTTAAAACTTTATTTTGAAAAGTCTGCAATTTCCGCAAATTGGTTTTGGAGGTATTTGACCATACACAGCTGGCGTATGTTAATAGCGATCTCAACAATGATTTATAAAGTAGGAGGGTGCATTCTATTTTTAGTTGGGATTTTCGATTTATGAGGGGATAAAGTTGGTTTAACCGTACATTTGCCTCATTGAGTTTTCGGTTGATATGAAAGCCCCAGTGAAGCCTCGTGTCGAGATATACTCCAAGATATTTAACAGCCTCGGTTGACCATTCTACACCTTCATTGTTAATTGATATTTCTGGTAGCTCTCGGAATCTTCTTAACGTGAACATCTTCAATTGTGTTTTAGCCGGATTTACCATAATTCCCCATTTATTGGCCCATCTGCATACGATATTGATATCATTTTGTAGTGCGTCAGTTGTTTCCATGATGTTGTTTCTCTGGCTGATAATAGCGGTGTCGTCAGCAAACATTGATAGTATTCCTGAAACGGTTGGTATATCGTGCACATATATATTAAATAGCAAGGGGGCCAACACGCTGCCTTGAGGTACTCCGGCTTCTATAGATTTAATTGTTGATAATTCGTTATTGATTTTGATTTGGAACGTTCGTTTATCAAGTAATGAGAATAATATAGCTGTTAAATATGATGGTAGTTTTAGGTGTAGTAGTTTGTATTTAAGGCCTTCTAACCAAACTTTATCGAACGCTTGGGCGAAGTCTAGGAAAGCTACCGCTGTGTATTGCTTTGCTTCAAATCCCTTTTCAATAGCTTCACTAAGTCTTAGTAGTTGATGACACGTTGAATGGTTATTTTTGAATCCAAACTGAAATGACGGAATAGTCCTTTCTATCACTAATTCTGTTTTTAGTCGGCTTTGGATGATCTTTTCTAAAATCTTTGATAAAACTGTTAGTAAACTAATAGGACGATAACCGTCCATACAACTGTGATTTTTTCCAGGCTTCGGAAAGACTACGATTTGGGCATGTTTCCATTTATCTGGAAAATACCCAATTCTCAGACATCCATTAAATAGAGTTGTTAAAAAAACTAACATTTTATTGCTGAGTTGTTTTAAAATAACTCTTATTGCTGGGTTCGTTTGTAGTTGCCTTTCTTTGTTCCCCCATTTCTGTTACTTCAGAATTGGTTAATTTGTAATTATGGGCAATAAAAGTAATTTTTCCAGCCTATTCCTTTTCTTGCTATGTATCCACGAAAATGTGCTAAATATCTATACTGGATTCATGGACTTGTAGTAACTTCCTTGCGATTAAATATCTTTTAAGTTATTGTATCTTCCTCTGATGTGCAAAAATTTTAAATGCTACGTATAATTTTTAGTTCTATTTTAGAGAGTGCACTTTGTGGATCATCGGATACCTATTGTTATTAGTGAAACAATAGGATCCAGAATGTCATGAATTTGTTGTATTGTGCCCAGAAAGTGTCATCTAGTAAACGAGTTTTTATATCTTTATCCAACGACGTTACTTTTTCGTGAACAACTAACGTTTGAGACTAACTTTGTTGGATATTAAGCTTTCCATGCAGTAAAGATGGCTTCCCGAGCGCGTTTTTCGTGGTAGTTTCAAACTAACTTTACACTCCTTCGTTTTGCTTACTTCCACAAGTAGAAAAGATAAGAAATGGGATCTTTTATTGCATTAACTATGTGTGTAGCGTCTGTTATGAACTTCTGTATAGATGGAAAATTTAAGATGTCGTTACACAGAAGATGAAGAGTATGAGCCGTGCAACCCAGTAGTACGATATGAGGATAGTCGTCTTGTAGAAGCCTAAATGCCTTTTACATATTAGCAGCATTGTCTCCGATTACCACAAAGAACTTTTCGGCGTCAAATTTATCAACGATCTTCTTTATTTCACTCTTAAGATATTCTGATGTGTTTCCTAGAACCTGTAGAAATAAAATCCACAAACACCGGTTCTGGTTTTGATATCACAAAATTTACTATGCCCTCATGTCGTAAATTACTCCATCCACCACATTGCAAATGAAGAATTTCAGCCTGTTTCAGTTGCCGATCAATTATACTTTTCATATCCGCAAATTCTGTATCCAAAAAAATTGTGGACAAGTTTTGTTTTGGTTGGCAAGGTATATGACGGTCTAAGCATTTAAAAAAAATTCTCCCACGGTGGGCATCCAACAGTAGATAAAGGAGAACCAGTTGCATATATGGCAAGAGCCAGCGTTTTATGCATTATGTTTGTCTTTAACTGTGAATAAGTCCCATATTGCACTCTTATGTCGTCCCATTTTGTTGCGCGCACAGCAGATCCGGTCGCTCGCTGCTGAGTTTAAGTACTAACACTATTGCATTACTGATTGATGATCAGGAGCGGATGCGAGAGCCAATGTGCCGCGCCAATCAAAATGCGAAGGTTCCAGTTCTACTTTGTTTGCTCAGTACACCTATACCTACCGCGCCACCCAAATAAATACCCGAGTGCGAGTGGATAAATAAAATTTGGGTAAATACCGTATGAATACCCACCCAGTAGGTAAATGTTTCAGCCTATCACAAATCCTATGTATATATTTTCTAAAGCAACATAGTATAATGTCGAACTAAGCCCTTGCAACATTCCATGATATCCATGACTAACACAAACCTTCTCTTTACTTCGTACGATTTGTTTCAAACATAGGAGAAGAAAGTATATATTGAACACCACAGTGACATTCCATCGATATTTTAAATCCTAATCCACGAACACTGGATTCACCAAAACTGCTTTGTTTTTTACATATTTTACAGATTACTAATTTCGCAGCGTATATTTTTTTTGTCTATCCACGTATTTAGAACTTCCTTTTGAATGTTTTCTATCCATTCTTGTTTTCGTAAACACGTTGAAGTACTACAGACAAGTTCAATCTTGTTCTTAGAACAGCCTTTAGTAATCAAACCGAACCTTGAATTGTTACAGTTGCGACAGTGTACCACAATTTTAAACAACATCGGTTTTTATAGTCATAAATAAAACAGATCAGGCAAGGATAAGGTCGATTTGTTTAAACTTAAATTATTTTAAACCTATTATTTCTCTACAACTAGCAAGCACGGTGTGTTCCTTAATGCGGCCTTGACTGAAGAATCCAGTTTTTGTCCGTTTTACTACTACAGTAGAAAAGGGATGGAGTTATGAAAACTCAAGGTCTATAGAACATCATTTTACCCAATGCCGATTCTCCTCCTATGAGAGGCAAGGTGGGTCAGTGACGTAGCTGGTTCTATGAACAACACAACACGATGCGAGGTTTAAGTATTTTATATACCACAGTGTAGGCTGGCTATCTTTTACTCAACTCTTTACTCTGACTGTATCGAACCAGTGACGTCAATCTGAGGGGTAATAATCGATACTACAGAGGCATAGGGAATTAGGTAACCTTATGTTCTATAGACCTTGGTTTTTTTATAACAACCTACACCCTAAACTACAAGATTTTGCTATAAAAAAAAATACATTTCCCCTTAATATTTAAAAATATAACTATAATTTCGCTTTATTTTTTTGTTTTATTTTATTAACCTGTAATGTATGAAAATATTAAAGTATATCATTAATATTAAGCTAATTAACAATACATTTTCCACTAAAAAAAGAACAAACGCATGGAAAACGAAACAAAGCAAACAACACAAACTACAAATATTAATATTTATAATTAAATTTAACCTGTAATAAGTATTTCATATGAACCTGAGCAACATCATAAACAATATACTCATTATACAACAAACTGCTGTTCTTAACTTTTTGTTGTGTTGGTTTTCCAACCGGAACTTCAGCTTCACCAAGCTTTTTAATTTCGTTTGGATCAGGATGAGTTCTACCAACACCTTTACAACTATGTTTTCCTTTAGGTAACTTTTCCACATAATATGATTGCTCCTTTTCCAACATCTAAACAAAAATATTAACATAAACCTTAAAATCAAAAGTTAAAATTATACTTACATCTCCAAGAGCAACTTCGCAAAGTAATAATAACCCAGTACTATTTACATTATCAGTGCAACAATAATTAGCTGATTTCGACACCATATCAGCGAAATAAATACCCTTTCCGAACATATAACCGGTAACGGGAGCTTCCGGGGGTGCAATTCTCAACCCTTGAGATAAAATTCCCGCATAATTAGTGCGGCGAGAACCGTGCCAAAGTAATTTACGATTATGTAACTTTTTGAATGGTTTATAACGTTTTTCTTCGCCACTTCGTTTAATTTCGAATATTCTTTCAATTTCTAAATCATAATTATCATGGGTTGTTGCATGAGTATTTTTAAGATACTCTTTGATAACGCAAAATTCTTCAGATTCATCGTTCAAAACGGCGATTTCCGTTTTTAATTGATCGTAATAAGCGTCAATTCCATGATCGGAACCGCTTCCTTTCATTAAATTATACGCAATTTCGAGTTCTAAGAGGTTATTTAACATTTCAACTTTTTGTTGAATCATTTCGGTTTTATCGATAATTGGAGGATTTTCAGTTCCAAATGAGTGTGGAATGTAGGTGTAAAAACGATTTGAGGCGTCTAAAAAGTCGGAGATGTTTTTTGATTTTTTATCGACGAAATTTTGGAGTTCTGTTAGAACGGAAAAGGCTTTTTGGATTTGTTTTTTGCTTAGTTTACCCAAAGGCATTTTTTCGGTGTCTAATTCAAATTCTAACATAACATTTTTCATTGAATTTATATCAAAAATAAATTTAATAAGATCCTGTATGGGAGTATCTAATTTACTGGGTACTTCAGTATCTATTTCCATTTTGTTATCTTCAACGTATTCAACATCAATTGGATACATCATTCCAGGTACTTTAACAAAATGATTGCGATTTTCCCATTGATTCCCGCTTTTTTCTTCATATAATTGGCAAAAATGAGTTTTTGCCGCGTGCAATGAATCCATGGGTTCTAATTTATTATCTCCAATCGTTGTTCCGATTCTACCCCAAGCCCTAAATACCCAATATCGATTTTTTTTGTCGCTTTCTAATAATTGGAGTTTATAAAACGAATTTTTTTGTTTTTGAATATCCGTTAATCCTAATATAGCGGTGAATTTATCAGATCCGTTGACGTAAACGTGAGCGGAACCTTCTAAACCCGAATCTGGATCAACAGCTGTTCCTCCTTTTACAGTTAATTTAATTTTACTTGGTCCCGATTTTGCAAACATTGATTTTGATTTCGATTTGAGACTCTCCGATTTTGCGTTATTTGTTTGTAGACGAATGTTTGGCTAAATAAAAAAGAAAGCATAGTTAGTTACACAAGTTTACAAATTTTAATCAATTTTTTCCTCGAAAACTGCGATATTTTTTTTATAACGTAGAAATGTTGTGCTGATTCTGAAACTGTCTTCAGTTTTTCTCCGTCACGTCCAGTTTTTGAGATATAGCCAAAAATGTGTCAGTATTTTCGTGTAAAGTCATCAATTATCTATTAATTGGTCTCTTACAAAACTTTGATCAAAGCAATGGTTTTTAAGAAAAACACGTTTGTAGAAAATTTTTTGATCCAATAAAAATCTGTTGCTTTAATCAAAGTTTTGTAAGAGACCAATTGGTAGATAATTGATCACTTTACACGAAAATATTGCCCGTTTGACAAAATTAGCAGTGGAGTTGAAAATATTTTTAAAAAAGGGCTTTTTATTGCAGATAATGTTTAATTTTAAAGAAACTTTAACCCGCTATCTCACGTTAAGGAGGTATTTGCGACCCCATGTATATTAAGACTTTTCATCTTAATTTTTTATGTATTACCTGCCCTAGAAGTCTGTCAGCGGTTTTTTGAATCACCCTATATATATTCTATCCTGTAGAACAGTTAATTCTCTAAATATCGAAGCATTGGACACCATGGTCGAATGTATTTTACAGGAGATATCGTTAATTTACGACAATCGTGCAAAATTTCATTTTTTGCCATTTTCACTGTATTATTGAAACATTATTACGAACAATTATTTTTAATAAAGAGGTGGTTTAACTCTTCCAGGCACTAAGTATAAACAAAAATATTATTATTTTTTAAATACAACAAACAATAACATTCTTAGAAAAAGTTTTTAAAAACGCCTGTTAGACCTTTTTTTGGCAAAAGAAATTCTCATTGTTAGAAAACAATCACTTTCTGTGAAAAAGTATTTTTTAATAACTCCACTTCTTTATATATTAGAAACTTGTTCTCTTTTTTTGAAATATTTTTTGGTATAAAAGAATATATTGTCATATTTAGTTCTTTTTGAGACACCTTAGTGATCTTTCGTTTAAGAAAATAGCAAAGTGATATAAAAGTTTTGTTGATAATGGCTAGCAGCAGCAAAAGTTTGAATGCAAGAACAATCCTGATTCGTTCTGTTTTATTCGCGAAAATAGATTATTGGGATGACGAGACGACCAATTACAACTGTTATAAAACAGGCGTATTCTCATTGTTTTGGGTTTGCTTTGACGAATTTAGATAATCCCTGAACACCCAGCTTTGCATGTCCGAATTGCGGTATAACTTTGAAAAGATGGATGGCGGGGAATCTATATCTCATTTACAGTTTGGTATTCCAATGTTATGGTCACAGATATCAGATCATTGCGATTGCTATTTCTGTAACATAAACCTAGACAGCATAAACAAAAAAAAACAAAGAAAAGTTTGGTTTATCCTAATATAAAATCAGCCAAAAAGCCGATTCCGCACAGCGAAACTTTACCAAGACCAAATCCTCCTGACCGATTAATGCAATCCAGTGAAAGTGATCAGAGTAAAGAAGAGAGTGAAGATATGGTATCTAGCAGCGACTATGATGCCAAAATAAACCATAGACTGTCACAGAAAGAACTAAGTGACTTAGGTCCACTTTTACCATCTTCCTGATAAACTATCTAGAGGATAGTTGCCATGGTTACGGCGGTTTTAAGAGCTCTCATTGGCTAAGAACTGGATTTATCTATCGGATAAATTTATTAGGAGGTGGTAAAAGTGGGCCTTAGCTAGAGATCTGAAGTTGTCGAAGATTGATAGTGAGGTATTAGCATCCCGCTTACAGCAATGGAATTATTTACACCTTATAACCCGTGTAACTGTTTATCGAAACAGAGGCGAAGCATTTGTACAATTTTTTTTACGAAAGATCAAGGTATTTGTTATTGTAATATCGTGCAGAGACTGTTTGATGAATTGAAAATAGATCATAACCCAAGTGAATGGCGTCTTTTTATCGATAGCTCTAAAAACAGTCTTAAAGCAGCTTTACTTCATAATGGAAACACACTACCAACTATTCCACTTGCTCATACCATCAATGTTAAAGAAACATATATGCGCATATCAGAGGTTTTGACTCTAATTCAGTATAACGCATTTGAATGGAAAGTTTGTGCAGATTTAAACGTAATTGCCGCAGTAAAGAAATTTACTAACTTTAAGTATTGACTTACATTTCTATGATTTTCAGGTAATTGCTGTGGTTACTGGCTTACAAGGCGGTTTTACAAAATATTGCTGTTTTCTTTATTTGCGGGATAGCCGAGTGAGAGAGCATCATTATGTGCGCAAAGACTGGCCTTCTAGAGAACATTACGATGCTGGTGCTTTCAATGTCTTAAATAAGCCTCTGATGAGACCAGCATTTGTAATATTGCCTTCATTACACATCAAACTGGGTTTGATGAAAATCTTTGTGAAAACGTTGAATCCAGAAGGCCCAGCATTTAAATATCTCACCCAGCTCTTTCCACTACTATCATATGCTAAACTAAAAGAAGGCATATTTGTTGGCCCTCAAATAAGAAAATTAATAAATAACAACGATTCATATCAATATTAACAACAAAAAAGCAACGACGTGGATTAGCTTCGAACAAATCGTCCATGGATTTTTAGGAAACCATAAAGATGAGAATTATCGCGAAAGAATTTCCAACTTATTGCACAATTACGAAGCCATAAATGCGAATATGGCGCTCATAATCCATTTTCTCCATTCGCACTTAGATTTTTTTCCAAGCAATCTTGGAGCAGAAAGGCGAGCGGTTCCATCAAGACTTAATGACATTGGAAAGACTTTATCAAGGTTACTGGGACACAAGTATGATGGGAGATTATCTCTGGAGTGTTATCAGAGAAATCGACCCAAAGACATACACAAAATTGTCGAAAAGTAATCATACCCCGCACTATACTAACAATAAGTAAAGTAGTATATATTAAACATAAAATTTAATTCCATAAAAGTTCTGTAATATAAACCTAGACAATATAAATAAAAAGACAAAGAAAAGTTTGGTATCGTTTGTAAACTCTGCCAAAACCAAATCCTCCTGACCAATTAATACAATCCAGTAAAAGAGTAAAAAAAAGTTATAAGAGTAAAAGTGACAGTGAAGAAATGTCATCTAGCAACGACAGCCAATAAATTTTAATTATTTGATATGGTTAATGTTCAACATTTAGAACAGGTAAAGTAATATTGATTTCAGTGAATTAAAAAAAAATGGTTCGTAATAATGTTTCAACAATACAGTGAAAATGGCAAAAAATGAAATTTTGCACGATTATTGTAAATTAACGATATCTCCGGTAAAATACGTTGGAACACGGTGTCTTCGAAATTTAGAGAATTAAATGTTCTACGGGATAGAATAGCTAACTTTTTTGTTCACATATAATTCTTGTTCGTTACGGTGCGATTAATTGATAAAAAAATGGGAAAAATGCCAAAAAATTTGATTTTTTATGCCATCAATACCTCAAAATGTTCGTCTGGATCTCTACTTTCATGTCCATATAGCTACAGAAGCACACTATGCAAAATAAACTGAACATGAACCGTTATGTTTTTTAATTTACGATTTTCCACATATTTGGGTATATCTCAAAAACTGGACATGATGGAGAAAAATTGAAGACAGTTTTAGAATCAGCACAACATTCTGCATTATAAAAAAATATCACAGTCTTCGAGATTTTTCTTGTAGTGTTATAAAATAAAAATTAATTAAGTTACATCAGAACCCCAACTGCAAATGCATGTGGTTTTAATAAGTTCTGGAATACGATCAAGATAATTAGGGACTTCATCAAGAAATTTCTCAGAAACAACTTGAATATCTTCAGTTTGAGATTCTGCAATACGCGAACCCATTCGTTCCACTTCTTCTTCAGTTGAGATAACCGCCATAATCGATTTATCAATTTTAGTAACAATTTTACCGCCTAATTTTGTAATTTCGTTCTTAATTTTTTGCTTATCACCGTTTACTTTTAAAATAACAAATTTCATTTCGTACAAAGCGGGTTTTGCCCTTTCAACTTTTGGACTAAAAATTAAAAGAAATAAATTTTATTTTTATTTATTATCAAATTTCTTTTTACCCAGAATCTACTTCATCTTCTTTTTTCACTGCAGTGGAAGGTGCAACATCTTTAATAATTCTCGTCCTTTTAACGTATTTGTATTTTTTTAAGAAAGGATATTCTTCCTTCATTTCTTTTGGCACAACGAATTTTTTTCTTGCTGGCTCTTTTGTAGTAAAATTACATTTGGTCCACTCTGTTTTATCACCATTACATACATAACCAATTTTACTGTACACAAATTGACCATCTCCGCATTCTTTACAAGGTTCCAAAGCCCCAAATGTCATTATATCTGCTAATCTATTTAAAATCTAAAAAAAATCATAAAAAAATATTTAAAAATAATTAACAAATTTTAGTTTATTACGTTATCTTCTCCAGGTGGAATTTCTTGCTCATTACGTTCTAATAGAAGCTGCAAACTTTTCTTATTCAAATTATTTTTAAGTTCATCCCTGTATTTATACATAATTTTATTTTGCTCTTTCATTTCAACATCTACAGGGTCCAGTTCTTCTTCTTTTTTGACTTTTTTTATTTCAGGTACATCTTCTTGTTTAATAGCACTAAAAATTAAAGAAAAATTTTATGTAAAAAGAGAGTTTTATTTATTAAAAACTTAAGATAGTCTTAAACACTAAAAAATTCATTTCAAAGAAGTGTAAGCTTGATATATTCATTTTTTCTAATAATTTGAAGAAGTATCCTCTCATCAGATACTAAATCCATTTCATTACACCAAGAGGACGTCGTTTTATGCTAAATGCTTGTTTTGTTTTCAATTCTATAGGAATATATCATCGTACTTGTTGGTCCAGTTTTGTTGCTTGATTGGAGCCTCCACGTCTTTATGTCTGCATTGACGTCTTTGAATATGTTAATGTAATAGTGAAATTAACACATTGGACATCAGCAAATTAAAAGCAAAGAAATAACAATGTCAATATAACAGAGTGTATGTAAGGAAGAAGAGGAGTCAAGTGTAATGCTAAAATCTCAAATGGTTGATAATTCTTGGACAGTACAAAACACTGAAAAACGTCTACTCAAGACGCACCAACGAATCCTAACAGCAAATGTTAGTAATGCAGCCAATTGGTCAGTGACCAGTTATCGTGGTATCCCATATATCGTAGTGTTGTACCATATGTTGTAGTCATGTTCACGGGAAATGCACACTCAAGGTCAAGCGCTGTTGTGAGATCCGACATGCCGCTGGCTAAACGGGCTGAGCCGAGCGCACACGAAGCTCGTGTGACCTTGAGTGTGCATTTCCCGTGAACATGACTGTACATACCTCCTGATAATCCGCAACCTGATTTGCTGTTTCTTGGATGCCTTAGAACATAAAGTTTTGAATTATCCTGTCCTTATCCTTAGTGATTCGATGAGGTTACCTGAACATATTAAGACACCTGGTATATCAATCAAACATGGAAAAACGGAGATATTTCGTAATTTTTGTGACTTTCTGGACCTTCGTCACCTCAATTATGTATTAAACAGTGACAGTCGTCTATTGGATTTGGCTTTGACAAATACTGATCATCGGTATGATCTTGTTCTTGATGATTGTCCCCTCGTCTACGAGCATCAGTACCATCCCGCCTTAAATATTACAATGAATTTACTGACGACAAATAATGATTTGCCGAACTTTCCGTCTTTGGGTGCTCGATATAATTTTGAAGAGCCAACTTTCCTGGCTTGTATGATGAGCTACTTTTTACGGATTGGTCTTTTCTAAATGTGCAGGTTACTACACTCCAGAAATTAAGCGGCTATTAAAGTTGAAAAAGTATTATAGGAAGAAGTGGAGGAGAAGCAATAGTGTTTTCTATTCAGCGGAATATAAAAGATTGAAGTGTTTCACTAAACAGAAAATCTCTAATGCGTATACTTTCTTTACTATTAGTGCTGAACAATCGCTTAGTTCTGATCCCCGTAACTTTTGCAGTTATATAAGATAGAAAACAACGACCTCTCGACACTGATCCTGATAAAATAGGTAATGCTTTTGCTGATCAATTCTCTAAAATATATACTGGTGTCTCTGCTTACAACATGGTTGATGTACACTCTACATATACTCCAGTATTTGTTGTCGATGTCACTAAAGAACAGGTTCTTCATTTTCTAAAAAGGTTACCTAATAAATTTACGATGATGATCTCCCTGCATTTTTCATCCGTGATTGCTGTACAGTTTTTGCAGTTTTGCTTCATTTAATACTTAACCTATCCTTAAGCACTTGCTCGTTTCCCAAACTTTGGAAGCACTCACGCATTGTCCCTGTGTTCAAACATGACGAATGTAGCAACATTACTGATTTTCGACCAAGTATTTGAACAGATTATTTACATGATGATTCAGTCAGGTTCAGTCATTTGTGTCACCATATCAATATGAATTTATCAAGTCTTGATTTGTGAATCTTTGGATAGGGACGGTCAGGTGGATGTGGTATACAGATTTTTTCTAAGGCATTCGATATGATTCATCATGACGTCCTCTTGTTTAAACTTTGTGCTTTTGGCTTATTTCCTAAGTTTATGAAACTATTTACCTCTTACCTGTTAGGTCGTATGAATTATGTGTAGCAACGGTTATGCGTCTATGGCTAGGTATGGTATTCCTAAGGGCTCAAATCTAGGCCCCTACTATTTGTTATCTTCTTGAATGACCTTCTAGACAAATTCTGATTCTCATCTAGCGTAGTAGCTGATACGGATGATCTGAAACTATTCCGACTAATTTTTTCGGACTGTGATGTTGTCAGTCTTCAGTCGGACATGGACGTCTTGATGGAATGGTGTAACCGTTATCAGTTAAATATTAATGGTAATAAATGCGGTACCGTTAGCTTTACACGCAAGCTATCTCCTCCATCTTCTTATGATATAGAAGGTGTTCTTCTTGAGAAACTATCTACAATCAACGATTTGAGAGTTACTTTTGACCGCAAATTGTCTTTTGCATCGCACATTGAAGATATTGCATCTTCTGCAGCGAGGATACTTGGTTTCGTTTTACGCACCTCGTGTGCCTTTTCTGACATCAGTGTGTACAAGTCCCTGTTTTTGACCTTTGTATTGTCCAAAATGGAATATGGCTCTGTAATTTGGTCACCACAATATGTGTGTCATAGACTTATATTGGAAAGAATTACGTACAACACGTAGTACCAATAAGTTTTATGTGAGGAATTGCAAATCCAATATTTTAGCTAACTCTCCGATGCAGAGGATGTGTAAATGAACTAACAGTAATAGTGTAGGTATATGTGAGTTATTGTTGTTTTATAGCATGTGCTATTTCTTTTGTTTTCTTGTAATATTGTCGTGTAATTGATGTTTGCTGGGCAATAAAATGAATTATTATTATTATTACTGGAACAAATTAGCTAAGGAATAGTAACAACCCCTGTAGAAAGGTCCCTGGACTTCCATGTAGGGGATTGGGCAATAGGCTATAGGCGTGAAATTACATAGTTGCGAAGCCTGAAGTATGGACAAATCTTAAAAAATCGACTCCAACAAAGAAACATGGATATTTCCTCTTCTCGAGATTTGGTTGAGACAAAATCTTCTCTTTTCATTTCATACAAAATGAAACTATTTTTTTCCAGCAAATCTTTATTGCATTATAATAGCCTTGAGCAGTATATAACTGATCCTTTTTCTTGTTGTTGATCCTATGTTTCATGCAGCAAGATGCTATTTCTTCCGCAGCTCTAGATGCTACAAGTTTACTCCCATGCATACATATGAATTCCATTATCTTGAAAATTATGGAAACCTTCATTAAGAACATACATATTTCGCTTATAGTATGCAACAGAAAATGATAATTTAGGATATGGAAGTGCCTTTTGTAGATCAAAATAATTTTATGAGAAAAACATACTCAATTGAATGTATGATTATAAATATGGAGAGAAGATTTCTATATTTTACTAAAAATACCGTTAAGTCATTCTTTTTTAAAAGTGGACTTATACCACTTTCAAAAATAATAGCACAATTTATAGAGACAATAGGCAGGCACTTATTTCAGGAGAACACCAACAAAAAAGAGAAATTCTTAATTAATTTCGCCATCAGGAAAAATATGATGAATATGTGAAAAGCAGAGGGTTAGGTTCAGATCACCTATTAGTTCAAATAAGATTTAGCCACTGAATTAAAAAAACAACAATAAACGCAGTCAGATAGCGTAATGGCTGGATATTGAGAAGAGTTCATTATTCGCGTTTATTCGCAAAATTTCGATAAGGCTTTAACATTTTCTAGAAAAACGAGATCATCACATGTTAGCTACTTTTTAATAATTATGATTTTTTATAACATCGAATTTAGGACACCTGTATATTAAAAATGTGATACATTTTCTCATCAGCAGTTTTCACTTAGACCGTCCCACCCCTAATACTTTTTGAATATTTACCAAGACATATGCTGTATAACAATTCAATAATAAAATATTCAGATAAATCTAGCTGACTCTTGTTTTGTCCAATTAATTGAATTACTTGTGATTTATCATCATAGCAGTCCATCATAGACTAAGAGGGCTACCCTTCCATTACATATCATTTTAATATGTCAAAAACTTCTTGAATAGCTTCTTGCGTTTGATTCTCCACCTCTAGGTTACCTTTAAGAATCAAACAATCTTTTTTAAAGTAGTTCCCCAAGGTATCAATTCTCTGTATTCTATAATGACTTATCAAAAAATCTATAATAAGGAATTTGACTTTAAAACTGTAAATGTTTTAATGTAACAGCTACTTCTTGTACTATGGGAGATATTAATCATTTATATAACATATATTTATGTTTTGGAATGTTTCATTAAGTTACAACCTTAAAAAATGTTGTTGCAACCTGAATTTTTATGTCAATTTCAAGAATCACTAAACAATTATTTCAATTTACACTATAACTTTCAAGAAAAATTTCATTCACATTAACAAATAGAAAGAAAAAATATATTCATTTTTATTAACCAATTTCAATTACTAATAAAAACTTTTATTTACTTACGGAAGTTGACTTTTAACTTCTTTTTTATCATCGGCTTTTAATGCATTAAAACCAGGTAATTTATCACCATTTTCATAATATCCTAATTCTGAGCGCAAATTAGCAAAGCAAGTAAGATGATGCCACTTGTCTTGACCTCCGTAACGTTTTCCAACATCCGTTTCAAAATCTTTTTTAGAAATCCTAATCTAATGATTTAAAATAATAATAAAAATAAACTCTAAATGTAAATATGTATAATTACTTCATCTTTAAGAATTTTTTGTTCACATCCACGACAAGCGGCTCTCGACGATTTAGAATATTCAATTTTAAAGTCTTTTAAAGCATTATTGCTTTCGGCATCGCGTTTCTTTCCTTTTTTAGCTGGTACAACTGTAGAACTACCGGAAGCAGTAGCTATAAAACAATTAATCATGCAATTATCCTATAAACCAGTCAATAAGAAACTTACAATCAACTTTTTGTTTAATGAATTCCTGATCTTCATTCCGTAAGGTCTCGTAATTTTCAATATCGTCAACGCTTTTTGGTCTTTGCTTTGTAAAAAAGCACATGTGATGGTACCAATTTGGTTGTTTACCATCAAACTTTGGCGATTGTATCATAACGGCTAATCTTAACGTACCTTGTCCTATTGCCGATTTACAACCCTTACAAGAAGCCCGGCCGCTTTTTGCGTATTCTGCTCTGTAGGGTAAATCCATACTTAAACCGATATGAATGCTGATAAAAACAAATACGATTTAACAATAATTATTATAACACAAATGATTTGTTAAAAAAACAGATTAATTTCTGAGATAGTTAACGAACAAGTCGGTGCCTGTTTAGAACATTCCCGCCATATTAAAGCAAAAAAGACGTTACTCATGATTACCAACCTTTTAAAATTTAAAATTTATTAATACTTATAAATTATTAAATGGATTTAATAGTATTTTACAAATAATTATTGTCGCTTAATAATCTAATAATCCAAAAATATTCGACGCTAATAATTTAAAAATGATGATTCATTTTTATTTAATTAATTTGTTATGACATCTATTGGCCTTGTCCTGTAACTTAACATAATTAAAAACTTCATTTTTCGTAATAAAAGATTGTTTTAAACAATTCGATGTTTTCATTTGATAATAACATAAAAATTTCAAGTACATCCTGTGTCTCATCAAGATGATAAAACGAATTGTATTGATTTTTTATTGATAACATTTTTTGTTGCGACATCTATCGGTGCAATACAATAAATTTTTATTTATTTAAAATATTTTCTAAATTAATTAATAGAATTTCTTATGTAATTAGTAATAACACATCGTTACGATAATATTGGATAGAAAATACAACTTAACATTTAATTTTAAACCAGATTATGTTTTTATGTAATTAAATGAGACATCTGTTGGAATTTTTTGGTAACAAATTTAAATCAAATTTGGTTTTTGAAATTAATTCTTGTTTGTTAAATAAATCCATAATTTGTTTTATGAATATAATTTAATTATTCCAATATGTTTTTATTTAATAGTTAATAATTAATATCTTATCAAATCTAATATGAAACATGCACCTTTTCTAGAAATATCAATAAGATAAGATTTTTAGATAAGATCCTTGTATTTCCTTTCAATAAATCAGTATTATACTTATAGTTAAAATGAATTTCTTTGCTTTAACCCTCGTTTTAGCTTTTTGTGTAATTACACCAACCAAAGGTAAATTTAAATAAATATATTTATTAATTTTTGATATTAATTAACTTATTTGTTAGCTTTAAAATGTTACACCTGTACAAGTACGGATGAAGCTGTCGATGAAGCTTGTATAAACGACCCAGAAAGTGTAACTGCTTCAAGCGCGATCACGGAATGTAATAAAAAATACTGTTATTCGATTCGAGTTGAATTTGTGGTATGTTTTCTATTCAATTTCCTTTTCTATTAAATAAAATATAACAAACATTTAAGGATCCCAAAGGAAAAGTTTCATCAATGTCCAGAACTTGTGTAGACGAACCTTTATACAAAAGTATGGTTATAGAGGATAGCACTTTTAGAACTTATTATCGAGCGTGTAATGAAGATCTTTGTAATGGTGGTTCTGGAACAGATTTGTCACAAACGACTTCTTCCATCGATAATGGAAAAGCAATTACAATTTTTGTTAGAGGAACTGGATCTGGTTCAACTATATTCGCATCGTTAGGCTTAATATTAGCTTTACAAATGTATTTACGATTAAATTAAATCTTTATTTTTATTTAGAATAGATTTAAAATAGATATTTTTTTATGTGGAATCACTGTCAAAATTTGAAATTACTAATAAATTACTCCCTTTGTATACTCAAATAAATATAAATTGATAAAAGTTAATCGATAATCTAATAATTGATTTTTTTTTCTATTTTCATCCTTTCTTTATAACAATTCACTCGATCATTTCTCGTGTTTTCTAGTAACACATTTTGGTTCAACTTAATAAATATTTTGTTAGCCTCACATTCCAAAATTTCATAATTGGAGCTTTTAGAGGTGCAGCCAGACGAATCTGTATGCTGAGTAAACTTTGTGCAATAAAAAGAAAACCAAAGACCATGTGAAAGATTGTGTGAAACCATGTGAAAGAATTTTAAAAATGTGATACCAAGAAATCGATTTGAACAGCTATTGCAGATGTGGCATTTCAATAATAATAAAGATGCAAGTTTTTCTAATGATAGATTCCAAAAGTTAACACCTTTAATGAAAAGAAAATAGCAGAAAGAACAAAAAAACATAAATTTGGCATAAACATATACAAATTATGCACCACAGGTGGATACACATATGATTTGCAGATGTACCGTGGAAAATATGACCAAGGTTGGTCTCCTTGCTGCTTCTTCAAATGTTGTTTTATCCTTACTAAAGAACCTTCTAGATTCCGCATGAACAGTCTATAACTATTACACCAGCGTTTATTTAGCCAGAAGACTGCTTGAAAGGCATACACATCTCGTAGGAACCATAAAAGCAAACAGAAAATTAAATTCAAAAGAAGCTTTGAATCGAAAACTGAAAAAACATGAAATGATAGCCCAGCAAGAAAGCACTTGTGGTATTGTAATCTAAAATGGAATGATACTCGTGATGTGTTGTTACTCATAGCTAAACATGCTGACGAGATCATTCGAGGTCAACAACGTGGAAAGGAAATAGAGAATCCTTTAGCTATTTTTGACAACAGTAAGTCGAAAGCTTATATTGACTTATCTGACCAGCTACAAGCATATTCGCATTTCCTTCACTAAATGGTATCGAAAATTACCTATTGAACTAATTTTAGGTTCTGCATTTTTATTATTCAAAAAAATTACACAGAATAATATTGCCTATATACCTGCCTATGGAGCCTGAAGAAACGAATAACTTACATAAATTGAACACCAGAGATATCGATGTGTGGTTTGTTATGCCAATAATGCAGAACAGTTCGATAGAAATGTAACTCATAATAAAACAACCAGAAGCATGTGGTACTGTCCAGCTTGTAATAAGAATTACAGTGTTCCATGTATTTTTTTCTATTCATAATGCAAAAAAAATTTAAAAATAACTACATTTTTCTGTCAAATTAATAAATAATTATTTTCTAATATTTATTATTTTGAAGTTTTGTCATAAATCCTCATAAAATACACTGTAATTATGAAACATGTATAAATATTCGTGACCAGGTAATATAAATTGTTCGTACAGACTGTGGATTTTGAATGTCTATTTATTTAACATTGTAGTGAGGTAAATAGTGAAGTCTGAGACACTCATTGATGCCACGCCGGACAAAGTAGAGCAGCCAGTGAGGCACTAATGCTATACCACACCTCTCAGTATGGCTAAACCCGAATGATTCTAGTTCTAGGTCTTGTGTTAGTTCTAGTGATAGTGCAAAACTAGAACTAACACTAGACCAAGAACTAGAAACATTCGGGTTTAGCCGCACGTCTCTCAAGACGGCTAAACCCGAATGATTCTAGTTCTACGTCTTGTGTTAGTTCTAGTGATAGTGCAAAACTAGAACTAACACTAGACCAAGAACTAGAAACATTCGGATTTAGCCGCACGCCTCTCAAGACGGCTAAACCCGAATGATTCTAGTTCTACGTCTTGTGTTAGTTCTAGTGATAGTGCAAAAGTAGAACTAACACTAGACCAAGATCTAGAAACATTTGGGTTTAGCCGCACGTCTCTCAAGACGGCTAAACCCGAATGATTCTAGTTCTAGGTCTTGTGCTGGTTTTAGTGATAGTGCAAAATTAGAACTAACACTAAACCAAGAACTAGAAACATTCGGGTTTAGCCGCACGTCTCTCAAGACGGCTAAACCCGAATGATTCTAGTTCTAGGTCTTGTGCTGGTTTTAGTGATAGTGCAAAATTAGAATTAACACTAGACCAAGAACTAGAAACATTCGGGTTTAGCCGCACGTCTCTCAAGACGGCTAAACCCGAATGATTCTAGTTCTAGGTCTTGTGTTAGTTCTAGTGTAAAACTAGAATTGACACTAGACCGAGAACCAGAAACATTCAGATTTAGCCGCACGTCTTTCAAGACGGCTAAACCCGAATGTTTCTAGTTCTAAGTTTTGTGTTAGTTCTAGTGATAGTGCTAGTGTAAAATTAGAACTAATAGTAGACTGAGAACCAGAAACATTCGGATTTAGCCGCACGTCTCTCAAGACGGCTAAACCCGAATGATTCTAGTTCTAGGTTTTGTGTTAGTTCTAGTATAAAACTAGAACTAACACTGGACCGAGAACCAGAAACATTCAGATTTAGCCGCACGTCTTTTAAGACGGCTAAACCGAATGATTCTAGTTCTAAGTCTTGTATTAGTGCTGGTGTAAAACTAGAACTAACACTAGACCTTTTTGATTTTGAATGTCTATTTATTTAACATTGTAGTGAGGCAAATAGAAAAGTCATGCCGTCTTTTTGAATTTATGAACTGACTGATAGATGCCACGGCGGAGAAAGTAGCCAGTGAGGCACTAATGCTATACCACGCCATGCCGGACTTGTTAAATGAAGGGTACAATGAATGGTGGGTCTCGTATTCGAACAAAACGTTACAAAATATATCCTTTTCGTAAACCTTTGTTCAGCTGGTACATTATCCCAATAATAGAATTTGATTTACATTGCAATATACCAATTAGTCACAAATTTAGCCCTTAAACAAGATGTTTTATTTCCTAATCATCATTATCTCGACTTCTGTATTAGCATTGTCTCGATTTAAATAATCTAGAATATTTCATCGTAATCTCTTGCATTGTTGTTGATCTGAATTGAATTATCTTTCAGTGAATTAATCATAGTCTTTGAGATACTCTAAATAATCATATATTACCCATATAAACTTACAATTTACCACTAAAGACAACTTCAAATTGATAAATACAACACTTTCATTTTATCACACTTACTTTAACTGAAGTAACTTTGACACTGCATCTCATCACATTCAATTCCAACGGAAACACTTATCTTAAAATTAAAAAAAGTGGAATTAACTTATTTTTGTAGTAACATAAAATTAATCTTCGGATTAATTTGTAATCCTAGTTGATGGAAGATACCTTATCAAAACTAGAATAAAACACAGAACTCACGCACTAGTCTTATTCCTCTTTCAAGGAGAATCGGCTTGGTTTTAATCAATAAAATGAATTTCTTTTTGACTTTTACCTTTGTATTAGCAATTTTCGTTATTTTATTGTCACCAACACAAGGTAAGCAATTCAAGTTTTTAAATCCTTTATTAATGCTTTTTCTTAGCTATAAAATGTTATACCTGCACAAGTACCGATGATGACGTCAATGATGCTTGTATAAACGACCCAGAAAGTGTAACTGCTTCCAACGCAATTACAGAATGTAATAAAAAATATTGTTATATACAGAGAATTGAGTTTGTGGTAAGTACCAAGTTAAAATACTTGTTACAAAAATTTTAAAAATAAATAATTTGTAAGGATCCAAAAGGAAAAGTCTCTTCAATATCCAGAACTTGTATTGATGAACTTAAAAATGATATTACAGAAGATACTACTTTTAGAACTTATTTTTATACGTGTGATCAAGATCTTTGTAATGGCGGTTCAGGAACGGGGATATCACAATTGACTACTTCAATCCATAATGGAGTCGCAAAGACGATTTTTGTTAGAGGAACCGGATCTAGTTCATCTATTATCGGGTCATTAGGATTAATATTAATTTTACAAATATATTTACGACTCAATTAAAGAAATATTTATAACCATACTAAAATAAACAATTATTTTATAAAACCCATCTCTTCCTGTGTATCTGGAATCCTGGCTAAAACAACTTGAAGTGCCTCTTCTAATCTATTACCGATTTTAGCCCCTAATTTAAGCCGTTCTATTAATGAAATCGGATGTAAAGAGCCGCCTCCTTTTTGTAAAACGGCGCTAAAGTTCCCTTTGGAAACCGCCACAACAATAGACCCTTGAGAACATTCTTCTTCAGCACTTGTTGGATCAACAACACATTGATCACCAATTTTACACAAAGTAACCTGTAAAAATAATTAATATCTTTATTTTTCGTAAACATTTTAATTTTAGTTAAGTACCATCAAAGGTGCCCCAGAAATATCAAGTTTATCACAATCGAATAAATCCTCGGAAATATCTAATTCAACAT
Organism: Onthophagus taurus; assembly: GCF_036711975.1. Lineage (NCBI taxonomy): Eukaryota > Metazoa > Arthropoda > Insecta > Coleoptera > Scarabaeidae > Onthophagus > Onthophagus taurus. The sequence goes on from NC_091966.1 coordinate 5,358,984, forward strand.
TATTACCATCGATAGCTGTGCTTTTAATATGAGGTATGCTTGTATTCCATAAAGCAGCTTTAACAGCTATCGATATCGCATCGTAAAGGTTTCCACCACATTCAAGGAGCTATAATTTTAATTTTGATTTGAAGTTAATAATCTTTGTTTTTATTTATACTCTATTTTTTAATTCGGAGGAGTTTTTTCAAATTGAAGCGCCAAAAAGAAGGATTATGATTCTAGTTCTAGGTCTTCTGTTAGTTCTAGTGATAGTGCTAGTGTAAAGCTAGAACTAACACTAGACCCAGAACTAGAAACATTCGGATTTAGCCGCACGTCTTTCAAGACGGCTAAACCCGAATGATTCTAGTTCTAGGTCTAGTGTTAGTTCTAGTTTTACTTATTATTCAGTGGTAGGTAGATGTACATTTTTATTGAACTAAAAGTAGAACTAATAGACCTAGATCTAGAAATATTCGGGATACTTTCTAGTTCTAGGTCTGGTGTTAGTTTTAGTTTTAGGTCACTAAAAATATGCAACATAGTGATATTTTATGCTAACTAGCGCTACCTACCACCTACCAGCTAGGACTGCCAACTCTCCTCTATTTCAGAGGAGTTTGCTCTATTTAACAGGCTATCTCCTACCTTCTCTAATTTCTTTAATCCTCCTCTATTATCCTCTACGAAGAAAAAGAAAAAATACAAATATAGACGAGAACCAGAAGATTAAAGCACCACCCACTAAGAAGCTGAAGTATAAATCTACTTATTGAAAAGAGTAGTCTAACACATACAAATGGCTACAACCTTCTAAAATTAATGATGAATATGCTCAGTGTACTTTATGTACTAAAGATTTCTCTATTAAAGGTCAAGGATTAACTTCCGTAACTAACTAAGTGTAATAAGAAGTAATAACAATTAAATATTCATATTTTTAGGTAAAACAGCATGAATTGACAAAAATTCATATCACACAATCAAGTGTAGCAGTAAATAACAATTTATTAACAACTTTCTGCACACCAAATCATTCACCAGAAGAAGATAATGTGGCTGCAATTGAATTAGGATTACTGCATCATAACATAAAACAAAATTTGTCATATAATAGTTTCGCTGTGACATAAAAGTGCTCAAGCATACTACATTATGTCACCACCAGGTGGTTAAGTTTGTAAAACCGCCTTTTGCTTTCCTACTTCAGAAGCATGAGAGATTGTCCCAATCAAATCAAAAAATTATTTTTTATAAAGGATGATACATATGAAGATACGCCAGAAAATAAAATCCAAGAGATTTACTTGCTATTGTGTGAAAATTTTCTTAAAATACACTTAACCACAAAATTAATGCACCACTCTGACTTTTGGTTTTATTTCGAGAAATATTATATATTTCCGATTCATTAATATCAATTATAATAATTTGTTCATTATTACGCCTTTTATATAGGATTTTTCCATCTTCTTTATTAAATTTTGAAATCATAGCAGCTTTTCATGACGGGTTTGTTTTTACGTAAATAAGCCTCACTTCTAAAATAAATGTAGGCATTGTTTATTAGTTGTTTTACCAATTGATAAGATAACTGTCATTCGTGCAATACATAATGGAGCGTGCTAGACGAAATTTAAATCGTAATGAATGTGTTCAAATTGTAACTTTGTCCAATGAAGAACTAACAAATCGCGACCTTGGTAGAAGGTTTGGCGTGGATGATCGGTTTTTGATGCTTCGAGCACTTAGGGAACGGTTCACTACTGCACGAAGCCTCCAAATACAACTAAACGAGGTTCATAGCACTGCTGTTAGTCAAGATACCATGAAAAGAAGACTTCACACTCAAAATTTATGACCTCGGGCAGCAGCTACTGGTCCCAGATTATCTGCAAACCACCGAAGAAACAGATTGGCTTTTGCAAGAAGGCACGTGGATTGGGAAATCCATCATTGGAAGCAGGTGTTATTTACGGATGTGTCACTGTTCTGCCTTGTAAGTTCATATCGTCGTCCAAGCGTGTATAGAAGGCCTTAATAAAAGATATTCCACATGTAACATTCGAGAAACCACATTATTCGGAGGCGGTTCAGTGATGGTATGGGATGGAATATCTTTAACAACTCGCACGGAACTTTTTATCGTTGATGGTGGACGTCTGAATTCTGAACGATACATAACAGACATTTTAGAACGTTTTGTGATACCTTTTGCACCTTACATTGGCGATGGGTTCATTCTTATGCAGGATAATGCGAGGCCACATGCGGCACATTATGTTACTGAATATTTAAATTATGTTAATATTCAAGTCCTCGAGTGCCCAGCCTGTAGTTCAGACCTGAACCCAATCGAGCATCTTTGGGACATAATGGGACGGAAGATTAGAAGTCAGCATCCACCATCTAACAGCTTAGACGAGCTGCACAAAGTCTTATTCGCGTATGGGAAGATATCCCTCAAGAAACCATCAGATCTCTAATTGAAAGTATGCCACGATGATGTCAGCCTACAATAACAGCCAGAGGTGGTAACACTAGTTACTGATAAATAAGTGGTGCGTTAATTTTGCGGTTAAGTGTATTTTATGATGCTATTCTGACATTAGAAAGTAATAAAATGTCAGTTATCGATGCATACGATATTTTTAAGACATTAGACGATAAATTTTCTAATCGATTAGATCAAAATTACGTTAGATATCTTGTTACGCAAAAATGAAAATATTTAGACAGATATCAGGCAGAAAAATTTGAAAATAACTTTAAATTAGTCGTTAAGTTTGCTATACAGTACATCAAAAAATGGTTCGACTTTATACTGATAATTTACTATATTTAATGTCTCATTTAAAGCTAAATAGTCCAGTTAAATTTCAAAAGCTACAAAACCCAAAGCTCATTTTAAACATTGATCAAATCTTTGATGAAGTAGACATTTTAAACAAAAGTTTAAATATAGTTTTCCAAGACGATAATTTTAAAAATAGTAGTACCTCTTGTAAATGGACTACTGTTTTAAATAAAACACAAGACCTGTCGAATAATTCACAAATTCTGTCAAATTTTCACTGTCAATTAGCATTAATACTCTAGTATTAATGTCAATTGATCGTGTTAGTCTAGTGTTTGACCAAATAAAATCATTTTCAACGCCAACTAATGTTTACTGAGCTTAGTTAAATTTTGCGACGTGCCCTTAAACAGTGATTATCTTGGAAATAAATGAAGAACTTTACAGAAGATTGGTAGGTATACCAAATTTATGTAAAAACGTCTGAGAAACTGTTTCAAGTTGTGTGAATTATAAAACTCTTTAAGTTTACTTTAAGGGAGTTTTTTAATGCAGGCAGTGCCACCTGAAAGATAAATCAAAACTAATACCACATTATTATTTATCGCCTTAAAAAATGATAATGTACCAATTTTCATGTTCATAATGTAAGAAAAAACGAAATTATCAAAGAAAAACGAAAATAAAGTATTAACTTTAACTATCTGTATGTTCGTTATTATTAACAATTGGACTAACATAAATTGGGTTAAATCATAATTTAATGTAAAGAATTCATTGTTGCTCTGTGTCCCATTAGTAACGAACCACCCTGTATAGATATATTACATTTTATGTGGGACAAAGTAAGTATGTAAGTACCCCTTGGTTTTTATTATGTTTAAACAAATAAGTAACTACAGTTTACTTAAAATCCTCTCTGGTTTTAAACCTCATGCCAAAAAATATCTTTGAAAAATTACACTGACTTTTCATTTTACTCCTCCAAATTAAAAAATAGAATATAGACTGCAAATTAAGTCATACCAAAATATCAACATAAATTTTCCAACATTTTCTTCCTTTCAAAATACATAATTTTGTACTATCAAACGCACTGGGAGATTTATAAGCTGCAGCTAAACAATTACTTATTTCTGTAGCAAGATCTTCCCCACCACGCCCTTCAAAGTTAGGTGTTGCATTAGCTGAACTAAAAAATTAATTAATATGACATAAATATCTATATTAATACACATAAATATTATTTAAATAATTTACCAATCGATAAAAAACTCAATATTTCCTTCGTTTGGTTTATCGGGATGTGTTGAATCCACCTCTAATTTAACAGAAACTAATACATCCGTCGTGGCTAATCTTAATCTTGCAGATCCAAAGGCATGAGATATTATTCCTGTTTCTAATTCCATCGGTCTATAATCCTCTCGGGTTCGACCATCATTTCTAAAGTTTTCCTAAAAATTTCGAATTATACACTCGTTTTTCGTTAAATTATTAATTAAACTTACTTCAACTCCATGTAAAATAAATGTTTTTTCGGCGTCACATAAAGCCATATCTTAATTTAAACGTATTTTGAGCGTTATAAATAACGAAATTTAAATTGACGTAAACATAACCTCATTTATATTTAAACTGTCACGTGTTGTATCTTGGTTTATATCGATTGTTTCGATTGACAATAATTTTGACGTTTAAGATGTGTTCTATTGATCAAAAAAATAATTTTTATTACTATTTAAATGCAAATATGATTAATTTATTGTTATTAATAAAAAAATTATGATACTAAATTGATAATCTAGTAATATATGATAAATAAATGTAAATATTTAAGTTTTAATTGCGCAAGTTTTTAGTTTCTATGGTAACGAAACGTTGATTTTGAAAACAAACTACCGCAACGAAAAAACAACAATAAATGTTCTGGTGCGTAGCAATATTTGTGTGTTTGCTTTTATTCTTTTTAAGTTATCGTAATTATAATTACGACGATGGGCGAACAGGAGTCCGAAGAAATAACAGTTGAGGATTTAGAATTGCACTCAATAATAGGATTTGATGGTAAAGTATCAAAATGAATCGATCATTTTGAAATTTTTGGCAATTTAAAACGAATTGATTTTTTTTTTGACTTCTAGGAGGTATCATTAGAGGATTTGTAGTCCATCCCAATGGAGAACACGTTGTTTATCCATTAGGAAATAAGATATCGATCCAACATTGGGCGACCAAGAAACAAGATTTTCTATCTGGACACACCAACACTATATCGGCTGTTGCTGTTTCACCTTCTGGTAAATATATAGCGTCAGGGCAGATTAATCATATAGGATTCAAGGTAAAATTATCAAAATTGAATAATTTTTTTTATTCAAAATTTTTGTATTAGGCAAAAGTAATTCTTTGGGATTTTGATGAGCGTTGTCTCGTTGCCGAGCATGAAATTCACAAAGTCCGCGTGGAATCAATATGTTTCTCAATAAACGATCGTTATTTAATTTCATTGGGCGGTCGAGATTGTGGATCAATTGTCGTTTGGGATGTGGAATCAAGACAACCACTTTGCGGAAACCAAGCTAGTAGCGGAACCCAAGGGGATGCAGTCGTGGTGTATCCGACGAATAAACGCGAAGCTTGCTTTATATCAGGAGGCGAATGCACTCTACAAATATGGAAAATTGACCGCGAGGCACGTAATGTACGCGGAATCAACATAACCCTAGCCAAACTTAAACGCCTTATCATGTGTATCGATTTAAACGAGCGCGATGAAATTTGTTATTGCGGAACAAGTACCGGTGATGTTCTTAAGATTCGATTAAATTTCCATCATGATGTGGAAGTTTTGGATCCTGTTAAGCGACCTATTTTAATGGGATCGTTTTCAAAGCATCCCCAAAAACCGTTACCAGAAGGTTGTATAGAATTGTACAGCCAAGGAATTAGAGCGATTAAGTTAATTGGTAAGGAGGAACTTCTTATCGGTGGTGGTGATGGCACTATTGATATTGTACAAGAAAGAAGGGTACATATTAAACCAGCGAAAACTGTCGCTTATAAATTGTGTAGTACTCCAGAATTATTTGTCGTAAGCTTTTTTATTGTTACTTTTTATTTAAATTGATAAAGTTTCTTTTTAGTTAAAATCGACTAAAATAAATGGAATTCCAACTTCTTTTAATATATTTCAAAATGATCAATTATTTGTTGGCACGAATTGTTGCGAACTATATTCGATCAATTTAACAACGTTTCAAACAGTTCTTTTGATTACTTGTCATAAATCTACTATTTTTGATGTTGCATTTCCATAGTAAGTAAAATTAAGTATGTATAAATATGTAGCCGTATCTCAACAATGGTAAGGCCTAGAGGTTGTAATCCGACCGCTAGGAGGTGTAACTGCCATAACTAAAATTCGCGCTATCTCGGAAAGTTGCTGAAGAATGGCTTGGATAATACTGCATCGCTTTTGCTCTGCGAAATTTCTCATATCTGCCGTAATAAGGGAGGGAGCGGCCAATATGTTTTCAAATATTGATCATACATTGAGCACCAGAAAAATTTCCCACAACCTGGGAATCCCGAAAACAATTGTCCACAAGATTCTTCAAGAGAATAATATACATCCATACCACATTGTTTTACATCAGGCTAAATATGATTCGGGCAAATCCAAATTTTTTTATCACAAATACTATGGATGCACGAAACATCTTTCAATAGTGTAGGTAGTGTAAATTTGCACAATATGCATTATGGATTCGAAGATAAAACCTACATGATGCGGCAGGTAGTGCATCAAAATTGCTGGAGTTTGAACGTATGGTGCGGAATTAATAGTTAATGGAGAACGGTTTTTGGAATTTTTAAACGTTTTCTTTCAACCCATTTTAGAAAACGTCTCCTTGGAAATAAGAAGTAACATGCATTTAGAAGAGCAATATTTATAGCGCGTTATTAGAAGAGGAAGTTGAACTACCTGGGCAGTGCATTCGCCCGATCTAACTTGTTTAGATTTTTATCTATGGGGTAGACTAAAAGACCTGGCTTTTCAAGAAAAAGCAACAACCAGAATAAATATGACAGAGAATACGAAATGCCATTAGAAACGAGTCCAGAGTTATATTAAATAAATACATCAACATTGATGGACATTTGTGGCTAAAACTAATTATGACTTATTATGACAGATATTAGAAATGTTGCAAAGCAAAAAAAGCGGTATTATCCAAGCTGTCAAATGATGTTGTCAAAGTTATAGCTTATCATGTAGTTTTTGTTTATGACAATAACTTCCATAATAATTTCCAACTATTTCTCTTGCCCACTTTGCTGATAAGGATCTTTTTACCAAACCTCTAAGTCTTACCATTGTTGAGATGAAGCCCCTCCGTATCATTATCTGGACACCCGGTATTAATAAATAAAGCTGTTTAATGGTGTGCTATAACTCATAAGGCGGCCCCACAGTTATCAATCAACAATGAGTATGAATAAGTTCTCCCAGAGTTTTGATCAAACACAAAATTGTCCTCTTATCATAAAAATATGAAGATTCAAGATGAAAATGTATAATTGCAGTATTCTCCTATGTTTTTAATTATTAATATAGATAGGATGTTTCTAAATTGATGCGAATGATAAACTTGATACCGCCAAATCGAAGAAATGAGGATGACCATGGCGGTCTTGGAGAGTGGAAGTTGAGGAGAATACGGAATCGAAAAGACTAAGTGACTGGCAAAATAGAAAAATATGAAAGCCAGGATGCGAGCAAGGGCTATAAGCTGTACAAAACTCTACTATATATAGACTGTTTCCAAATTGATACGAAATTTTTCTGCAAAAATTAGAGCTCTCCAAATTACAGCTCTCTATAGTTGAAAACTCTAAAGTTGCAGACTCTTCTGCTGACTTGAGAGTGGAAGAATGTAGAAGAATTAAATTTGGCAGATAACTGATTTTTGTAACCCTAATATATTATTACAAGGGGTCAATCAACCACTATAATAGTTTGGATCAGAACTTTTTAATGGGTCTACATTTTTCTATTTCTAAATAGAGGCATTCAATCTGTAACTTTTTTGCCTCTTGACATTTTCTCCTAAAATTGTTAGTTAAACAAAAAAAAAATAACTTAACTTTTGCTGATCATCTTTAAAATCTTTCGCATCAATTTAGAAACACTTGTATATTTTAGGCGGCTTTTTTACAGCTTATTTTTATGGTTTCCAGTGTGCTAATCTGTATTCTCATTTTCTTTACGAATATCGGTATTCTTCACTCGATTCATCCTTGTTTTCTGGCAACATCTACTTCAGTGGTCCATTCCAGTGTGGTTCTTGATTTGCTTCTTTTCTTCATGGTCAATAGTTAGGATCCATACGTGCCTATACTTTTCACGACCGTCTTATACAGGGTTCAAAGAATCATAAAAACTACATTTTTAGATAGTTTAGAACTTCCATGCATAATTGGTCCATTTTTTATTAATGGAAATTTGGACGAAGACAGATATCTACATCTGTTAGAAAATCAAGTGGTTCCAAGTGTACGTGCCGTATGCCCTAATGGTATTGACAATAAGTGGTTCCAACAAGATGGTAGTCCTCCACATTTACTCGCGCAGTCCGAGACTTTTTAAGCCGTAGGTTTCCAAACCGTTGGATTGGTAGTAGAGGTGACATTGAGTGGCCAACACGATTTCCTGATCTAACACCACTTGATTTTTTCTTTTGGGGATTCCTGAAAAGTAGAGTGTATGCAACAAAACCAGAATCAATCAATGATTTGCAAAATCGCATACTTGAAGAACCACGAATATCACTTGGGATATGCTCCTGATGGTTCAAAATTCCATCTATGAGCGTTTGGGTTATTGCGAGACCGAAGAAGGTTGACAATTTGAACATTTGTTATAAAAATCGTAATAAAAGTGTAAAAAAGCATGAAAATATTTTATTTTCGATTTTTAGAGTTTTGGGAAACCCTGTATATTCGAATTTTAGTTCGCGAAACGCCATTTAATTGTCTGGTAGCAGCTTTCGTTTGCCCAATCCTAGTTACAATTTCAGCATTATCGTTGCCGGTATTCCATGTTTTAATTCCAAGATGCTTAGGTTTCCATTTACTCCTATGACCAATTATTTCTCTTTATTAGGATTTATTGAAACCCCCCCAACTGTTATCATCTTCACACAATTTATGAAGTATATATTCTGCGCCCATTGCGTCTTCTACCAATATAACTTGGTCATCCGCAAAGTGCAAAATAAATAGTTTGTCGAATGTCTACTTAGCTTCTCATATTTTGACACTTCCCACAATTTTGTTAGGGCTTGTTTTCAATATAATATATCCTTGTTGCATCCTTATTTGAGGCCTTTGGTAATATACATATATGCTTTCAGATATTCTGTTGCCTTTTTTTATAACATCTGTCATATTTTGGTACAACCTTTCAACTGCATCTTTTGATAGCCACTTTTGGTGTAATAGTTTCTTCTCCATGTAGTTTCTCTTTGTTTATAAATGTGTATGCCAGATGAATAAAGTATTTCGCTATTACATACAATTAATTTGCGAAACTTTGATAACTTATTAATTCTTTGTTGATAACCTTTTATTATACCTTATTCTTTATTAAATATATATTATTTTTAGCCACTTCTCAGAGGTTTTTGCAACAGCAAGTCAAGACGATGTGCGCATCTGGAGTGTGGCAACCCAAATGGAACTTCTTCGAATATGCGTACCAAATTTTATCTGTTGTAAAGTGGTTTTTGCACACGATGGAAAATCGATTTACACTGGGTGGAATGATGGTGTAATTCGCGCCTTTACACCGTTAACAGGCCGATTAATTTTCGCCATCCCAAATTCTCACAATAAAGGCGTTTCTGCTTTAGCGGTTACCCATCACGGTAGAACTTTGATAAGCGGTGGTTGCGAAGGACAAGTTAGGCTCTGGAAGATCACCCCGTTACATAACGAATTAATGTGTGTTTTAAAAGAACACAAAGGGCCAGTTTCGGCCGTTCACATTAACGCATCGGATGATGAAGCTGCGAGTGCAAGTACTGATGGTACTTGTATAATTTGGGACGTAATCAGACAAGTTCGAAAACAAATTTTGTTTGGAAATACTCTCTTTATGTGCGTTCGATACTTTCCCACTGGCGTTCAAATCGTGACCGCGGGTTCTGACCGAAAAGTTGCTTACTGGGAAGTGTTAGATGGAACTTTAGTACGTGAATTAGAAGGATCCACATCCGGCGCAATTAATTGTATAGATATAATCGACGATGGTACTCGTTTCGTAACTGGTGGTAACGATCAAATAATAAAATTATGGGATTACGAAGCGGGGATTACAACGCATGTCGGTTTAGGACATTCTGCTGTTATAACAGCAGCCGCCTTTAGCCCCGATGGGAAGTACATTGTTTCAACTTCAGCGAGTGGCTCGATTTTTATTTGGAGTGTACCGAAATTTGTACCACGTGTTTTTCTGGAATCTGACGAAAACGTTCCCGATGGTGAAGGTAAACCAGATGAAACTGCGAAAACGGAGGTTGGAGATGGTGGTGGAGCTGGAGATGGAACCGGTGGTGAAGCCGTAGAAAATATTAATGATATTGAAAAGGTTGAGAAAAATTCTCGCGATGGTTCTGTCAAGTCGAGAAAAATTTGTGGGTGTCCTAAAAACGGCGACGACAAAAGTATTAAATCACATAAAAGTAATGCTAGTAATCACAGCAAGGTTAGCAACAAAAGTAAAGGAAGTGAAAAATCAAAAGGAAGCAAAAAGAATTAGTAGAAAATAATGATATATGTGATTGTGTGAAGTTTTATTATTTTTTTGCATTTTGAAATATTTTAGATATGTGTGTATACCTTTATTTTTTTTTCTTTATTTATAAAAAGTGTGAAAATTATTTGATCTATTATTACATATTGTTTTTTTTTTGCTTTTGTACAGTATCCATCAAAAAGTTTTTTTTGGTTCCATTATGCCTATGGTTCTGAAATTTTGTTTATATCATTACACAACACATTTTCTAGATAGTCGATACAGCGAAAGTAGATTTCAAAATCGTTATTTTAAATAGAATGCTATAATTAAGATTATATCAATCTGAAATCGGTCATCATATTGTGGCGGTTAATTAGTCAATACATCTACAACCTCATGTGAGAAAGCCAAGATCGCTTGCGGCCGAGGCTCAGCGATTAATATCATCATCAATAACACGAAATCCTGTGTAGGCCATGGCCTATTCCAGCATTTTCCGTCATTCGGATCTGTTACAAAACATCCTTCTCCAATTGACGATGCCAAGCGTTTTGGTGTCGATGTCGTCCTCCACCTGATCCAAGTATTTTGTTTTGCATCGCCCCTATCACTTGTCCCAACGGGAGTTTGTTTTGATATTCTCTTTGGGATGTCGTAGGTCTTTCATTCTGATTTTGCAGGCGACTGATTTTTATAAATGTAACAAAATTAGGATCTCTGTATGCTGAGTACAGCTCGAAATTATATCTTCTGCGCCAATCTCCATTTTCCAACACCTTCCTGTATACAGGTGTCCCGAAACTCAACGTCAAGCGGGCACCGGGTGAGAGGCCAACTCATACCTGTTCTGGTAAAAATAAGACAAAAATTCATAAAAGTTAAGTGGAAATAGACATATTTTTGAAAATGTTAAAAATCGTTTCCGTATATCATATCTTTAGGTATTTCAGTCAGAAATGTTCGCAATTTAATAGTGATTTTTTTAATAATGTATTCCATATGAACCATGCTACTATAGCAGTCACAAATCAAACAACAAAAGTCGTTAGTTTTGCAAAAGAATGTATTAGTTTGATTGAGTTAAGGTTGAAAAAATTTATGTCTATTTAGTTTGACACATGATTTGACCAACCCAACCCTTGGCAAGGTATTTTAAAAGATAGCCTGTTTAGTCAAGATTCCAAAATGGTATAACACTTGCCATTTTTCTTTTCCTAAAAAATATTGCTTGTTTTTCTGCAAAAAAGGCGTTATTTAAAAATTCATACCTTCGTATGTTATTTTTATTTCGAAGATGTGCCACTCAATATCTACACAGAAATGTTGTTTCAACAAGATGGTTGCCCAGCTAATTATGCTTGTCCTGTACGGTATTGCATACAGAATAGCCAGAAAGATGGATCGGGCGTCTTGGTTCGATTAAGTGGCCTCCTCATTCTCTGGGCATAAATCGTCTTGATTTTTTTATTAGGATTGCATAAAAGAAACAGTGTATTAAAAACCGATTGAAAATCTTGCCGAACTGTGCCACAATATTTATACAGCATCAGAAGAAATAAATGCAAAGAGATTTGCACAACTAGTAAGAAGATCTTTTCTGCGACAATGCAGAGCTTGTATTAGTGCCGACGGCAAACAATTTGAGCATTTGCTTTAGTTTTAAGAAAATAATGCTATAATAATACTTTTGTTTGTTTAATTTTGCCTTTAGGTTAACCTTATTTGAAACAGTCCTCTCACCCTGTGCCCGCTTGACGTTGAGTTTCGGGACACCGGTATATGATGCAGCATTTTGCTCCCAATAGCCTTTCGTTCATCTGTTATATCGCGTTAGAGTCCTGTACTGTTGATACTTATAGCTCTTGATAGGCCATCCAATCTTAAGTGCCTAATCAGACCGGTGCACTGGTATCATTCTCGGAGGTCACCAATGAGCAAAAATAGACGAACTGTTACACACGTTCAAAACTGTATTCGTCTACCGTTAGGTTTTGCAGCTGTCGTGTTCCTAATGTCGGCGTATTACGTGCGTGCTTGGTTTACCTTTAGTTCACTTTTCATAGCTTGTCTTTCTATGAGGTTGAAAGCTTCTGTTATAGCTCCTCTTGTCCTAGCAGGTATGTCGACATCGTCCATGATCTGGCCAAGATCTGGACGATTTTGTTGACTTTTTGGAATCCGATATTGAAAAGGATACAAGTTAGAGGGTCACCTTGTTAGAGATCCTCATTTATTTCTCAAGGTTGCGTTGTTTCATTCTGTACCCTAACTACACTTTTCACCTTGGCCATTTCTCTGATTCATAAAATAAGATTAGTGAGCATCTTGCGATCTTCCATTGCACTGATTAGATATACCGTAGAGAGATTTTCGGCTTTTCCAGTACCTGCCTAAAGACAAATATTTGTTCAGTGGTTGATTTTTGGCTGCAAATACCGCACTGATAGTTACCCATCATCCGTTCCGCATATAGCTTCACTCTTTCACATATAATGTTCCATAGTAATTTATACGCAGAGTTCAGGAACGCGATGGTTCTGTAATTAGAGATGGTCGCTCTCTTTATATAACGGTACTACAATTCCTAGATTTTTGCTTGAGGTAGCTGCTTTCTTTCCCAGATATATTCTCTACCAGTTCCCGTTTTCTTTATTGCCATCAATACGTCGTTCGCTGTGGGTGGTTGTGTTTCCCTTAAGTCAAGAAAAAATCAAGGTTTACATTCCTTAATAAACATTTCAATCAATATACCGTATAAATCGAACATCAAATTTTGAAAATCCTGCCCAATAAAAAAGAAAATCTACATTTCTTCATGTACGCCACTGTGATATCTGATTTTGCCGAAACTATACACGCCGCTGTCAGTGGGTCCAATACCAAAACAAACACTCGAACGTGGCTTCAATCTCGTATACGAGCGGAGATAGATACAATTTCTTTGAGTGGAACGCTATCACTCCCGTCCTCCTTATCATCTAACTTATCAATCTACTTCTATAATGTTCCAGCTACCGTTGCATTATCTTGTCTTGTTCTGGCAAAATATTATGTTCATCTCTACACATTGTTATTCTTGGGTTAAATTTTTTTCAACTACTACTTATTTTTTGGTAGAATTTTCTGCTTTATGATTAGCTCCTGAAAGTCTACATTTCTTGGTATTCCCTATTCAAACTCTCCCTTCTCCCTTTTATGCGTTCACTTTTCTATTTTCCGAAATAACTTATACTCCTCTTCCGTTCTCCTTGTTCTCCTGCATTATTACATTTTCCTATAGGAATTTCGTCAAACCATTCTGTTCTGGTTTTCTTTGGTTTCTCTTCCTCTTCGAGTACATATTTTCTAAATGATTCCCATTCCTCATCGATACTGCTTCCTTCGTATTCAGTATGAAGGTTTTTTGTTTGGATTTTAGTTTCTTTAGAAAGTATATTTCTAATTAGTTCTTTATGTTGCTGTATGTTCAGTTTGTCAAGTTTTCCACTTGCTTTCTTTTTCTTGTCTTCGATTATACTTTCCATAACATAGTGGTTGAAGTCGGCATTTGGTCCACGTCTACTTTTAACAATCATAATGTCTGATTTTCTCGCATCAATGATTACACAGTCGACGATAATAACGGTGTTGCCATCCGGAGATATTCAGATTTCCTTGCATATATGTTGTCATTCAAAGTGCGTACTCGCGGTATCCATATTAAGGGATGCTGCCAGATTTATCGTTCCTTTAATTGTTCCTTACAATTGAGGTTCTTTTCCAATTTTGGCATTAAGATCGCCTGATCGATCTAATATATATAATCTTGACGTCGTTTCAGGATGCCGTTTGTAGAATAAATCTTTAATCTCGCCTTCTTTTTCTCAGTTGGGGAGTTAGAGATGCTGGAGTGAAAGAATTTTCCTCTTATCCTTAATATGCAAAGTCGTGGATTATATGCTTGGAAATCTATGCTGAGCATAATCCATGTTCCATGCTCTGATTAATATCATATCTATTTCAATTTTGTATATATCTACTTCATTCTCTATAAGATAGACCAATACAGTGTGTTCATTAATTATCGTACCCGACATCATCATTGCAAGTATGCAACCAATATCACAGTATTGGTATTGCAATACGCGATTTGCGTATTTAGATATATTCAGTGTGATATTGGTTGCATACTTGCAATAATGACGTTGGGAACAATAATTAATTAACACACTGTACAAGTATTACATTCCATTTGTGAACATTTGAAGGGTAATTACACAAATATTCAACTTTGTTGCTTCTACAGTGGCTGAGAAATGGAAAATGGAATAGCTTTCGGTATCAACGATACTTATCAATTAACCTATTTTTGTATAAAAAATTTGAATATGTAATGAAAATTATTGCATACGATTTAAAATAACGATTTTGTAGTATACTTTGATTTTGTGGAAATAAAATTGGCGACTTTTTGGCAAACACTGCATTTCTTATTAATACTTGAAATAACTGATAAATTGTAATTTATTACATTTTAAAGTGGTTTGTTTACGTGATATTTATTTCTTCATCGAATTAAAATTTTTAAATCGTACAATAAACCCTATTTTATTTTCAATATCTCATAAATTCCCATTTCTCTCATTACCATAAAATAATATGAGTTGATAGAATAATGGTGTTATTGTATTCCTTTAAAACGTGGCACAAATTAATTAACAAAGTGTCACATTTGAATGAATTTTTTAATTATGACTCACAGTTTTAAAAAACTTTGTAAGCGACATCTACCAGTTGCGTACTTTCAATTTAAAGTTCATCGCCGCGACAACACTAAAAGCAGGAACGAGTAAACGGAATAAACAGACCTTCTACGACGTTTGTACGGTGAACACCATTGAAGCCAGATTTCGTTCGTTTTTCCACGAATTAAATTATTCGAAATAAAAATGCCTAATTGTCCGAAATGCGAAAAGCCAGTTTATTTCGGTAAGTTTTTTTTTAATTATTAATTTAATTACTACTAAATTTGTATTATTAATTTATTACTACATTTTTTTTGTTAACATTGAAATAAAGTGCTACAAAAATGTTGTAAATAATCTTGAAATTCAACACTTTTAAAGAGATCTTATTCCCATCTGTGTGCATTTTTTTTGTGGTTTTGCTTCGTCGATTGAACTTACCTTCGTCCTGATATGGATATCGATCGTAAATTTTAACGTTTCCCAACGTAACACAGATTGTGTACCTCTCACATATATCAATCAACATGTTTTTTACGTAATCGCTTTCGTAACGTGTTTATTTGGTTTGTTTAATTTGTTTAATGTATTTTTATTGGAAAAAATCAAAATTTTATTTCGTCGCCGTTGGAACAATACCATGGAAATGTTTCTAATGATGCGAATAGAATTTTAATGTTTTATACTTATCAATGCAAAGAACATTGAGTTTTCATTTCCTATTAACGGTACGGTTGGTATTTTTATTTATTTTTTTTATATTCATAAGATATATAATTTTATGATCGTTATCTTACAAAAAAATTATCTTATCAAGTATCGTTTTATATCACTTATGAAAATAACTAAGCGATTATTACATCAATATTATTAAATTATTGAATTAGTGATTTTTTAGAAAATAAATAAATCATAATTCTAAGTTTAATTAATGAGCGATAAGTTTTTATTTGTCCTATTTCAATAAGATTTGTTAGAAAAACTCTATCGTCATTTCTATTATTAAATATGACGCTGTAGATTATTATATTTGATAGACACTTCTTCCTCATTCATAATGTTTCGTTAAACTAAATAATATACTGGGTGTTTTGGTGGAAATTGTTGGATTTCTAAAGATTTTTGTGAAATTGTTTTAACCCTAACACACAACAAATAAGTTTTCGATTATATAATTCCCTTTTTCGTCTATATCAAGTTTAGAAACAACATATTTCATAAGTTTTATCACGGTTTCTGCAATATATATGCAACCACAATAACTCAAAAATGGAATTCGTTAACTACATTATGTGTCTATTAAATCACAATCGCACACTTGTGTCAATATTTGGACATCAACCGGAAGTGACACACAACTTTTTTATACAGATTTGAACTTTACATAGACATAAACAAATAATATTTTGTATTAATCTTTATAATTACGAAAAATAATCAGTTTTTCTTCTCAATCTCCGGGTTTGGCGAAAATGTAACCTGAATTGATCAATTAAAGGCTATGCCTAGGTACCGAGGAAGTAGGTCTTAATAAAACACAGGGATAGGGAACGAAAGAGACATTTACGACTGAAGTCCCTCTGTCTCAAGCATAAATATTTTACGACTAACAACTATATACGAGGCGCTGGAACAATAACCCTTCATGATATAAAAGAATTGAGATGCCACTGAGTAGCCTCGGCATACATAGTTGTTAGTTGTAAAAGATTTAAGCCGAGATCGCTTAGGACAGAAGTTGCTGGAATAATAACCCTTCATGATAGAGATAGTTGCCACTGAACAACCACGCCTTGAATCTTTGCGATTGATCATAAGCTGAGGTCTCTTGCGGCCGAGGCGCTATAATAACTTGCTTAACTAATAACCTTTAATGATACACAAGCATAGAAATAGTTAACACTGAAACGCCTCAACCACAAGCAACCTCGACATACATAGTTGTTAGTCACGAATGATTTAAGCCAAGGTCGCTTGTAACAGAGGGGCTACAATGACGAGGAAAGATGGAGAGGTATAGAGACACTCCGTAGCATTTGTGATAGAATACGCTAAAACTATTCCAGATGGCAGATGTAAGTATTTTCTATAGCCTTTGGAGATTCCTGGAGGTATTGTAATAACCAGATGTATGAATAACGATTTGACGTACGCATTTTTTTTCCACTTTTTTTTTATACAATCATATGATTTGATATGTAAAAGCGTACATCGCGTACACTAAGAAAAATGATATGGAAAATTGAACTAAATCAATTTAATTGTTAGACAAGTAGTCATTTTTGCTAGAAAATTTATTCATTTACCTAACGTAATTTAGCTGACATATACAATTCTAATTAGTCAAATTTATGATAGTTAATTTATCTATTTACTAAGGAGATATAACAAATTTTTAGAAAAAGAAACTACATCATGGAAACTAGTTGAGTAGTTTAGTTACCTAAAATATTTGGTATTTTGTCTATTTTGTTCTAGTCTGATTATCTATATACATTTAACAATAAAATATTTTACCTAAATGTACAAATGTACTATTATTAAATACTTTATTTAAATGTATTTTAGTCGTTTTGTCTACCTGTTTTTATCGTTACATCGATCGTTTATGGAAAATATTTCTTAATACAAAAATTTAGGTACGACGTCTATATTTAAGTAATAAAGCTATCTACTACCATTAATAATAAAAATAATATTAATAGTAAAAACATCTATTAATATTATATAATGAAACTAATTTGATTAGGTATTTATAAGATACATTTTTCGATATATTTATCTATCTTAAATTATCGAAATAGAATTAGTTTTTATAACTAGTAGTAGTAGTTAGCTAATTTTTGACTAAAAATTCTAGATAATAAGACATACGCATACCATTTAAAATAACAATGTTCGTTGCCATAGCAACGAAACAAGAAATAATGTAAACAAGCAAATATCGCCAAAAAATGCGCCACAATTAATAAAGAATTTTTATTTGAAACATTTTTCTTTAAAACCACAAATGGCGAAGTTATTTGCTATATTCTAGACATTTGATACACCCTGTATAACAAAAATCATTAATTTTGACATTTTGGAGATTTCCGCTTTTTAACTAGAATATGATTATAATTGAGCGACATCCGGTTATGGATTATGTATTCTTGGTTCATTATAAATAATTTATATACAAAATATTTCTCTACATCCCTTTTAGTTTTTGAGTTATTAATGACTTTAATTTCACCAATTTTTATATTTTGGAGATTTCCGCTTTCTAACTAGAATATGATTATAATTGAGCGACATCCGGTTATGGATTATGTATTCTTGGTTCATTATAAACAATTTATGTACAAAATATTTCTCTCCATCCCTTTTAGTTTTTGAGATATTATTGACTTTAATTACAAAAACCACCAATTTTGATATTCTGGCGATATCCACTTCCTAACTAGAACATGGTTATAATTGAGCAACATCTGGTTATGGATTATGTATTCTTGGTTCATTATAAACAATTTATGTACAAAATATTTCTCTCCATCCCTTTTAGTTTTTGAGATATTATTGACTTTAATTACAAAAATCACCAATTTTGATATTCTGGCGATATCCACTTTCTAACGAGAACATGGTTTTATAATTGCGCGACATCCGGTTATGGATTATGTATTCTTGGTTCATTATAAATAATTTATATACAAAATATTTCTCTACATCCCTTTTAGTTTTTGAGTTATTACTGACTTTAATTACAAAAATCACCAATTTTTATATTTTGAAGATTTCCGCTTTCTAACTAGAATATGATTATAATTGAGCGACATCCGGTTATGGATTATGTATACTTGGTTCATTATAAACAATTTATGTACAAAATATTTCTCTCCATCCCTTTTAGTTTTTGAGATATTATTGACTTTAATTACAAAAATCACCAATTTTGATATTCTGGCGATATCCACATCCTAACTAAAACATAGTTGTAATTGAGCGACATCCGGTTATGGATTATGTATACTTGGTTCATTATAAACAATTTATGTACAAAATATTTCTCTCCATCCCTTTTAATTTTTGAGATATTACTGACTTTAATTACATAAAATCACCAATTTTCATATTCTGGCAATATCCACTTTTTAACTAGAACATGGTTATAATTGAGCTACATACAGTTATGGATTATGTATTCTTGGTTCATTATAAACAATTTATGTACAAAATATTTCTCTCCATCCCTTTTAACTTTTGAGATATTATTGACTTTAATTACAAAAACCACCAATTTTGATATTCTGGCGATATCCACTTCCTAACGAGAACATGGTTATAATTGAGCGACATCTGGTTATTTATGATGTATTCTTGGTTCATTATAAACAATTTATGTACAAAATATTTCTCTTTATCCCTTTCAGTGTTGGAATTATAATCGATTTTGATAACAACAATTGTGTACTTGCTTAATTGCGGTACTTTATCCAAAGTAACAAATAATCATCATCCATGACGTTTAATAATAACGTTAGTGCCATATAATAATGTGAGAAAGTTGAATGTAGACTACTCCAATTATTGTAAAAATTTACTAACAATAAAATAAAATTCATTACAACCTAGAAATTAATAATAAAATTATTTAAAAGAATGAATCCTTTGATTGTATCTTTAGTACACTGCTTTTCTTTGTTGTTGTTCTTCTTGCTGGCTGAATTATACTTCTTATTGTCATCAATACAAGGTTGTGGTCACTTTCCGCATTTAAAAACTTCAAAAAGTTGTGTTGTAGCTTGTAGGGGTAATACCTATCGTTAATTTTTTAATTCATTTTCGGCGCAAAGCTGTATTAGTCTCTCACCATTTTAGTTTATAGTCTCTTCATTGAATTGATCCCACATATAACCTCGTTGCCAATTCTCGTATTTAAGTCTCCCAAGATTATCATTTCATCCCTTGCTGGTGGTAGTCCATCTAGTTTGATTTGGCTCCATACATTCCGTATTAAATTTACATCAATTCTTTGAAGTCTACATCATATCTCCATTATGTCTCAAGGCTTAATAGAAGCAGTAAACTTAAATCAAATCGACTTCAAATCTTTATCATACCTACATCAAGTTTTCAATAAGATATCCATCAAGTATACTTTCAGACAACTCCGCATAAAGTCTACATCATTCTGCATAGTCTTTTCAGCATGGTTTAATCAAGTCAATACTGCGTCTAGAATCGTATCAAGACTTATTCATATAAAAAAATTTTTTTTTTGTTTTAGCCGAAAGAAAAACTTCTTTGGGTAAAGATTGGCACGCGGCTTGTCTGAGATGTGAAAAATGTAATAAAACTCTTACTCCTGGCTCTCACGCCGAACACGAAGGAAAACCTTATTGTAATCATCCCTGTTATAACGCACTGTTCGGACCAACAGGTAATCAAAAATATTCATTTAAATAGTTAATTTAATTAATTTATTTTACAGGTTTTGGTCGAGGTGGAGCAGAAAGTTATGTTTACAAGAAGTAATCATCTTGAAATAAAAAAAAATAATGCATTAATGACATAAAATTATACATTCCGATTTATTTTGCTTTATTTAGAGTTATAATTTTATTTTTAATTTTTGCCTAAAGTATTAGATGATGACATTAAAGTATTTTGAATAAAAAGATTGTTTGATTATATAGGCAACCAAATAAACATAAATGTTGTTTACGTTGTATAATCCTTAATAAAATTATTTTAATAATTAAAATTAATGATTTATTAAATAAAATAAACTAAAACAAAAAAAAATTGTTATTTATTTAAGTTGGTTAGAATTTGAAAAGAATGTGGGGGAGGTTTTTTATTTCCCTTTTTTTGTGTAACTTGTAGGGATAGTTTTGTTAACCTTTAGGGGATGAATACCAACAGGTCCAATACGTAAGTATACGTGTGTGTAGACCGGTGGTTCGGGAATTTCTTAGAAGGGCCCACCCCCCTTTTAACTCGACCTATTATATGTTTGTGCCCGGAACGCGGGGTGCCTTCCTTTTCTCCAAACAACGACTCACTTCGGACAAAGGGTCGTGCGAAACAACTCGGTTTAGCAGGTTAAAAGACAGAAAATCGGCACCAGACGCGTCTGGAAAGAAAGAGGAGCACCACCGGAGATAATGTTTTTATAGAAATGGACCGAACTGTGGTTTTATGTTTATTTAGGTTAATTTATTATTATTTAAATATCATACTTGAAAAAGTTGATAAGTTCAAACTCTCGTTTTCTCTCAACCGTGACATAAACCAACACAAAAATATCTCAAGGCGAAAACCCATTTCAGAATTTCGAAGATCTACAACAAACAAAACCCCTCAAAAAGAGGTCTGTATCGGTGTTGAGGCGTCGAAGCGCGTTCGCTATCACCAAGAGTCTATCGTAACAATTACGGACGTACAAATAGAAGGTAGCAGTTGTGCTCGTCGGTATGTAAATATTTGTGGCGGTGCGTGTCCGGGGAACGTCGTCTTGGCCCGCCGGTTCGGCAGTCGCCCGTTTTCCAACAGCTGAATGGGCAGACGAGGTGCGATAATGAGCTTGAGACGAACCGATCGACTCCGATCCAAGTATAAGCGAGAAAGAACCAACTGAGGAGCTGTGTAGGAATTCCACCCGCTGTATCTTGTTAAGTCATCTCGGCTCACGATCGCCGACCGACCCGTTTCACGCCGTACAAATCCTACAGCTACAAAATATTTTTTCTTTACAACGAGACGCAATATCCAATTTTACTGTAAATAAGAAAAACTATATTACTTTTTAATAAAATTATTTCAAATACTTTTTTTATTAATCATTCTTAATTAATAACTAATGTGCCAGCAAAACACTCCACGTATCTTTTATTGAAATCCAAAATAATATCAAAACCATGTTGCAAAATTTACTTTCAAGGTGTTATTAGCACAAGATAACTCGATAAGATTATCTTCTTCTGCAGAAGTAAATTCAGAACGTATAAATGAATCTTAAATCCAGGTAAATTTCTTTGAAGTAATTTCTATGGATGCTTACTACATTTAGGCATGAGACATAATGATACAGATTAAATAAGGAGTGTATGGAAAGTTATGGGACATTATGAACAAGTCTTGAATTGTTTCTGCACAAACTTGATTTGATTAAACCTTGTTGCAGAAATGATGTAGACTTTATGCGGAGGTGTCTCGAAGCAGATTTGATGAATATCTTGTTGAAAACTTGATGTAGAGATATGATGCAGACTTCAAAAAATTGATGCAGGTTTAATAAGAAGTGCTAAATCTAAAATTAGAACTAACACTAGAACTAAACTTTCGGGTTTTGCCGTACGTTTTTTCAGAAAAGATTTGACGTTTCGGATGCCATTATTGATGCAGATTTGATGGCGAATTGTTTCTGCACAAACTTGATTTGATTAAACCATGGTGAAAAATCTGTGCAGAAATGATGTAGACTTTATGCGGAAGTTATCTTGAAGCAGACTTGCTGAAAAACTTGTTAAAAATTTGATGTGGCTATGATAGAGATTTGGAGTAGATTTGATGGAAGTTTACTGCTTCTATTAAGTCTTGAGACATAATCGAGATATCATGGAGACTTCCAAGAATCGATGTAAATTTAATATGGAGTGTATGGAGCCGTGTGAGTGTATAGGCAAACTGCAACTATACAATAGAAACCGAACTGGATGGAGTACCAGAAAGGAATGAAATCATAACCTTGAGAGACTTAACTACGAGAATTGGCAACGAGGTTATATGTGGCATCAAAAACAGATTCAATGAAGAGACTATAAACTAAAATAGTGAGAGGCTAACACAGCTTTGTGCCCAAAATGAATTAAAAATTAAAAATACATATTATCCCTACATGCTACAACACAACTTTTTGAAATTTTTAAATGTGGAATGTGACCACAACCTTGTATTGGTGGCAATAAGAAGTATAATTCAGCCAGCAAGAAGAACAGCTACAAATAAAAGCAGGGAACTAAAGAATCAATGGAGGATGATTTGGTTATGTATCTACACCAACGAATACTTGAGGAAAAAATATTAACGAACAGAATACATTAGGAAATACAACCTAACACAAAGCCACCTGATTCACTTATTAAATATACGAAGACTACAAAGTAGTGAGAAACTTTGGTGAGAAACAAAATAAACACAAATATCCAATCAATCAAGAAAACCAGTAGCATTTCTGCTGCTAGGAAAAGTTTAGGAAAGAACTCAGAAAAAAAATCTGGAATTTATTGAGAAACAGAAAGAAACCACTAAACGAGCTCATACAGACCACAAAGATAGAGGCAGAAGAGTGGGACAAATATTTCAAAAGACATGTACGAAGAGACATGGCAGAAAACGAGGAAAACCGAATCTGCTTAATTAGAGTTGGAGACTAATGCTCAACCGAGATTCAGCTTCTCCAAAGGAAATATACCACAAATAATCCAGAAGATGAAAAATATAAAATTAGTAGGTATCGAACTGATTAAATATGGCGAAGACTCACAGGTAGATGAAATGTACACCCTGTTTAACATAATTATCATAAATAAAAGGATACCAACTCCATGGAAATGCAGCATACTACTACCAATCCTCAAGATTGGATTAAGAGAATTAGTCTCTTAAGTTGTATTCAAAAAATGATAATCAGAGTGCTATCAGAAGAAATAGATGCAGCTAGAATCTACGAACAACAACAGGGATTCAGATAAAACTGGGCAACTGTAAATGCAATTTCTGTTGTCCGACAAATAACTTAATGCAAAACTTAGAGTTCGGTAAGACAGCTTTTCTGTGTTTCATCGAACTTAAACAATCTATTGATAGGGCAAGAATAAGTGATATGGTGACCTTGCTAGAAAAACTGGAGGTCAGGATTTTGTAAGAACAGTGGAGAGACTCGCGAAAGGTATACCAATTTTATTGCAAATGAAGTGATACCTCAGCCCAGTGTTATTCAATTCAGTTAAGGACGAAATAATTAAAGAAAGGATGTGTGAACACGTAAATGATGCTGTCTCATCTCTACTAACGAAAATAGCCCTAAAGCAATGCTGTATAAATTAGAAAAAACGGCAGAGAAGTACAATATGGAAATCTCTGCATTTTCTGTACTGTCACTAAGAACCAAGAAGATAATTAACAGCTTACAGTCGTGCTATAAATCAGGTTATGCGATTGAAATATCGATATTGTCGTCGATACCTGAAAGAAGAAGTCAGTATACAAAATCACAAGCACAGTAGTGGTATTGAGGTGCCTCCGGGATGTAATATGGAGGATCAGATTTTCCGAAACAAAAATTGACATGCTTTTTAAAATCACAGAAATGAAAACTCTTCAAGCATACGAAGCAAAGATCTTAGGGAAAATAAGGAGTATAGGATTTGATGCGCACGCGGCTGACGGAGAGAATTAAAAGACCAGGTCAGGAGAATGTCAGAATACAGGTTGTTGAAAATCGCCAGATAAGGAAAATCACATAGACCTCGTGGACGATCCTCAAAGAAGTGGTACAAAGCTGGAATTCTGCATCCCAGCCGAGACTCTGAACTGTTGAGGAAAGACATTAATATTAATGAAAAGTAATTAATAAATAAATACATTAATATTTTTTCATCGAATAATAATAAGGAAGCATCTTCTCTGGTATCATCTTAATACTTTTAGTGTCTACACTAAGCAGTCAAATGCTAACAAAGGGTTGTTTGGTATATCCAGAAACTCACAAACCAACATTTCTTTATCCTGCAGCGTTCTGGATACTCTACCAATTAAGTTGTGTAGAGCCAATTCTGCTGATTTTCCCGCTTGATAAGCATACTGGTGGCGATTCAGTGGACCAGATACCAATGGCACCGTACGGATATATCCAACTTTTTCAAGGGTTTTCAGCAGAAATGACGTTAGGCTGATGGGTCGAAAGGCATTAGGAGTAGGAACCGAACGGCCCGCTTTGGGTATATAAGATACCCTTACCCTAGTCCATTCTGCGGGTACATATTTCCAAGCGACACTCGCTTTGAAAATTTTTACCAAGATTGGCAACAACAATGAACTTCCTTGCTGTAACAAAGCAGGAAAGATATTGTCTTCTCCAGGCGATTTGAACGGCTTAAACGTTTAAATCGCCTGGTCCACGGATGTGCAAGTGACGACTTTTCTAGCCACACTCCAATCCGTATTTGAGGGGCGCTTTGCCTTGCAGCACAAGACCTAGAACTAGAATCATTCGGGTTTAGCCGCACGTCTCCTAAGACGACTAAACCTGAATGTTTCTAGTTCTAAGTCTAGTGTTAGCTCTAGTTTTAATTGTTATTCAACGTTAGATTGTGGTATATTTTTATTGAACTAATACTAGAACTAACACTAGACCTAGAACTAGAAACATTCGGGTTTAGCCGTCTTAGGAGACGTGCGGCTAAACCCGAATGATTCTAGTTCTCGGTTTAGTGTTAGTTCTGGTATTGCACTAGAATTATCACTAGAACTAACACAAGACCTAGAACTAGAGTCTAGAATGCTTCTAGTTCTAAGTCTAGTCTCAATCAAGCAAAACTTTTGCAAAACTACCCAATTCCTGTACTATTAAGCTATTTTATGTGGGAGAGTGCAAGTGCATACTAGTTTCGTAATTATGGTTTACTTCACTATATGCTTAAATTATAAGTCAACTGATTGAATTGAGAACGTTCCAAATTTGTTACGAAAGGTGTACGTACCTCGTCGTGTCTAGTGGGATCATATGGCTCGATCGAGAAGACGCAGCGTTGCCGGCTTGCTTTCGTAATAATATTCTGCGCCGGCACCTTTAAAGTAAAGCTAAATATCTTGGAATTACGAGGCTTCTGCATTTCGAGACACCCCTGTTAAGACTTCGAGACTGTTAGGGGTGCACAATTTGCGAAACACTGGATTAAAGGATAACATTTAGTTTCGTTCCGAGAAATGATTTTAGTTGAAAGGTTAAAAGTTGTCCGTGACATAAGTAGTCCCGTAGATCATTATGAACAACAGTCCATAAATTAGCGGAATAAACGTCTGGCCGGAGAAATTAATCAGGAAACAAATGATGCGGTGGCCGACGGAACGAGGGCACTACTAGGGGCGGTAAGGGTACGAGAGGGGCAGTCGGCGGCGGCGTTAACGGTGGGAGATGCGGGCGGTTCTCTGTCGGCGCGGTCCGTCGATCGTCGTGCGCAGTCGTCCCGGCTGCCATTACTGCGAGGCCGCCTCGGCAGTAGAAACGGGAGGACGCGATTGGTCCGTTCGGGTAGTCGTGAGTCGACGATCAACTACGCAGAGAACCCTCTCAGTCACTCGAGTAACTTGCGCGAGGAAGTGACAGTCGCGGATACCTTCGCAAACGGGCCCCACGAGGAGACCGACCCTCTCTCTAAATCTGTCAAAAAATATCGAAAAAGCGCGCGCGGGTTCCGACTTATTTATTAACGGATAATAACGCGAGTGGACTATTTTGTTTTTGGATTAACATACCTCTTTTTTTTTTGATTTAATTTTTTGTTTTCATCGCCGCCTACCCAACTGGTTATAACAACAACAACAACGCTCCAACACTCCGTATAATAAAGAATAATAATATTTGAGATATTTCTATATAATTATGATTTTGTTTTAAATTTGATTTTGTTGTGCGCGGCAACAAGTAGTGAATTGCGCCGTCGAGAATCGATAATGCCTGGTTTCGCGACGGTGTTGTTCTTCTTCTTGTGCGGATCGGGGGAGGCTCCGTCTTCTTCTTCTTCTTCGTCTTCTTCTTTCGTGGCATGTCGTTAGGCGGTGGCGCGAGTGTGCCGAACCGAGGAGCACCGACGTGCCGAGGTGGTGCCATGTAGCGGAGCTGTAATGCCGCGTCGTTGTGTGTGAACCATGCCACACGTCCCGTCCAGTGGCGGCGATGATCTCGGCAGCACCGATGAGGTTAAGGTGTTCAAGGACGAGGGCGACGGCGAGGACGAAAAGAGATCCTCGGAGAACCTCACTGAGGAGAAGAGCAGTCTCATCGACCTCACCGAATCTGAGGTACGTTTAAACACACGCAGAGATAAAAACCTTAACCGCTTACGGCTCGGATTCCCGTCAACGTTCTCGTTATCGCAACGCTATCGCTTTGGCCTACAGCGACCAGATTTCATAACTTCCTCTATATTTGTTTCATCTATGTACCACTTAAATAAAATTAACTTCTCTTATATATTTAACTAAATAAATACTTCTACTAAAAATAAATAAAATCGTTCTTATCAAATTTCATTACTAAAAAGATGATGCTGATAAAACAGTTTTTTTACTTATCTTATAATAACTTCAATTTATTTATGATTAATGATCAAGAAAATATTGTTTGATAGGCATCTTTCAAAACAATCTCAAAAAACGAGGAACCCATACGCTACATTGAATTGGGTGTGAAATTCCTAATGTTTGCTTTACTACACCTGCGAGTTGCACCTGCTACATTCCGAACTCTCCTTTCCTCTTGGCAATTTTTAGACCGTTACAGATAAATATATCTAGATCAAAAATTAATCGTTATTGCACAACTTCACTTTTACGATGAGTGTTAAGTTTTATAATGAATCTCTTTAAAATGTCATTGATTGGTTTATTGTGGAGTAAATTAGATGTTTTCGGGGGTAGAATTTACGGTCTGACTATTAAATTGCAAAGAAACTCACCCCCGCTGCGTTGAACTGATCAATAGGTGACTGCATACGGAGAGGGACACAAAACGTTTTTGGTTTACCTGGGAGTTCTTCCGTCCACAAAGAAAATGAAAACAAGCTAATTTGAAATTGTCCCAGCGGGTTATCCATTATTTATTAGTTTCTTGGAAGCTCGCACATTTGTCAAATTCTAAAAAAGTCTCCTTATTTTTTTTTGTTTTGGTTTTTATACAATTTCTGCTTAGAAATTTTAATTTTTTTTATTTGTTTTCTAGGAAAAATCAGGAGGAAGTTATTCAACAAGTAAAAATGTCACCAGACCAGATCATAGTCCAGTCTTCGGTAAGTTTATTTATTTACTTATTTACTATTAACTTTTCACCGAATGAAATTCATTGTTCGGTGAAAAGTCGTTCAGATCCTTTGGGGAGATAAACTGCGACCCAAAAATCGAGAATCTTATAGGATTAACACCAAGGCAGTGACATAAAACATGCTCAACCTCGTTCTCCGCACATAGACCCAACAAGTTGAGGTGTGTCTTTAATCGGCAGTGCCCAGTAAACACACCCATTAGAACTTAGCAAGACCTTAACTTGTCTCATTCCCGGAGATCTGGTCCTCAGTAGGCGCAGTCTCTCTTCAACTCACAGTCCAATCCTATATTTGGCCAACGCAAATGATACACCAACTGCAGACTTTGGCCCCACAAACGCTTTTTCATGCTAGCTCATTTGCCGTTTCATTGCCAGCAACCCCACAGTGACCTGGAACCCAGATCAGAGAAACTCTGTTATCACAACTCAGTGTGTTTAAAGTTTATCTGCGAAAAATTGTCATCTTCTTCAGGACATGACAATCTAGTATCGAGCATTAATTACTGATAGTGATCCCGCAAAATCTAACGGTATTAATAGCACAAAATCAGTGCAAATACTATCTTCCGCACAAATTGGTCGGAATAATATTGAGTATATTGCTTAAACCTGCAAATGGCCACTTTCTCTATATGCAAATGAGATAGGCCAAGTAGAACATCAATTGCTAGAGTTGGCGTTGTGCTTATCGCACCAGAGACTGCCAATCCTGCTACTCGTTGAATTCGTAAACAGCTTCACTTACTCAATATGTTGATGGTACCGAACCGAATTCTTATTTTATAAAAATTCTTCCACCCAGAATTTTTTAACAACTGAAATTTTAATAATTTGATCTGGTATCATCCAGCTTTAATCTTTTCTGTAGGTCAATTTTATTCCATTGCTCGAGTTGTACTCTGCTGCCCCATAAAGGACACATTAAGTTATGTTTTATGTACTTTATTTTCTTCAAAAATATTAATATCGTACAGTATCATCTTTAATTTTGTTTAATGTCCAACACACAAAGAACCCACTTCATGCAAGGGTACAATCATCACTATCTTTATTTTTTTCTCCATATTCTGGAGATTTGAGACTGAAAATTATATATTAACTCTGCACAATTTCTACACATAGAACCATTTTTTGTGATTTAACCCAGTACTACACACAAAATAAGATTTGTAAATCAAGGTATAGGTTTTGAAGCGTTAGATGATACATACGAGCTACTGAGAGTGAGAATGCGCCGAAGAAAAGCAGATAGAGAGAAATAGAGGTAGCTATTAAAAAAGATTAGGGTTCAATTTAGTCTGTAGTGCCATAGGAAAGAATCCTTATTTAAAGTTTGTAGGTAATGGCACAACATGGCAATTTATAAAATCTAGAATTAAATGATGGCATGGAAGAAAATGTTCTTGCACCATTTATTGCTATGTCTTATTTGCCCATCAATTTACTTGCATGACTAATTTTATGGAACACTTTATCTTTTTCGTAGTTTCTAGTTAAAAAATGGTACTACTCAAAAAATAAGACTTGAAAAGTAGATCTTTTTTGTTTGTCCATAAACGCAAAAACCCAAGACAGCTTTTACATACCAAATTTGGGATTTATTCTATTTCTAAAGGATCCCCAAAGTAGTCCATATAGGCTTGTTTCACAAAGTCAGACACGTACAAGCGACATTCTTGAAACATGCACTCACCACAAATTAAACAAAACGTTTTAATTGTTTGTACAAGATCTACTTGAAGACGACGTCGCGATGGATTTCTAAAATCCGGTTGATTACTTCGTAACAATTTGCCGAGTAATTCAACATTTAATAGAACTAAATAGAAAAAATGTTTCAAAAATTAGATACTTGATATATGTCATAAATAATTTAGTTAACGAGATATTGGAGCATTTTTTGCGATTCTTATCATAGTTGCTGCAGCTTCCACGATTCGATTCCTTATTTTTTTTTGCGTGTCAATCCGCGAAGAATGTGACTGTTGGTTTGCGTCAATCAATCCATCAATTACCATATGTTGCATATATCTTTCAGTATCATTAAGAATATTGGTCTATTATTATTGGCCCATAACCCAACGTATTGATCTTTTTGGAGTGTTCTGAAACGTTTTGATGATCTTGGTGCTTAGAAATCAAGATAACAAAATATTTATGGAACACTGGTAAGGAAGATTTAGTTGTCAAAACTGACGTTTCTAGAAACACTCTTGTCTGTTTTATTTTTACCTGGCTACTTGCTTAAAGAAATCTTAAGCATCAGTTACACAACTACAATGGCTATGTGTTTACATAACAAAAAGAATTTTATGCATCCTTGTTTAGCAGATATTGAATAAAACCTCAGCGTACCTCTAGTTGTCGATAATTACTCTTTATTGATTACATATTCTTTAGGAGCCATCAAAAGCTCAAGAGTCGGAGTTCAGCTCCGTCAAAGCTCAAGTTTGTTATTTCATAATTACAAATAATTTGGGCAAGAATTCAAGGTTGACTGAAAAGTCAAGATTGTGCTGACAATCTTGACTTTTCAGATCTTAAAATCTCTTAAAATTTCATGTTTATTTCTCTAGAGTTTATGGCATAAGCTGATGATCAATTTTCTGCATCACTTCTATTATGACATATACATGATTTATCAACAATTACTGTTGGGAGTTCTGAAATCATTAAATCTGTTTAGGATTCTTGAAGGTATTTGAATTTGTTGAACAATTTCAAGTAATGAAAAATTTGCAATCTTCTGATCACAAAGTTGAATTCGCTCAACAACCAATTTGTAATTCCAATTAAGTTTAAGTCCACAAGGATTCGGCCAAAACCTACAGTACTCCTGTTTTTTTTGTTGTAACATCGCAATCGCTTACATTGTACATAAATGTTGGTTTGAGGATATTCTGCACTCACAATAGCAGCTTATCTTCAATTGCATTGCTTACAGAAACAAGCTTTTTTAAATTAAAATTTTCTAAACTTCCTTTTTAAGTTTTAAGTGGATGGTCTCACCTTTGAGGATCACATACGTTTTTTCCAGTTTTTGAAAAAAAAAGCTAAATCCATAATTAAGTATTGTAATGTTGTTTTGAGTGAAGATTAAATAAAGTTACTCGAAAATTACTAAAGATCAATACAAAACATAGAATGATATAGACATAATATGGTTCGCTTATGGTTGACATATTTAGAACTTCATATAGTTTCTCGACTCTTACTAACCATAACGCTGATATCTCTCGGAATATAAAAACGTTCTGTAATGGCAAAATCTTGTATCCTTGATTAAGTTTCTTGCTAAAATGAAGTTTCCAAGTAAAGCGATGATTTAAAACAACACTATAGAAATTGCTTTTTCTTTCAAATCCCATGGTATGTATAGGTCATTGATAATGATGCAAGAATATTGCGATAAAGACTAACGCTCATGTCCATGTGTCGAAGACTTAAATGTTTTGCTTCAGTTTGAAGAGGACACTTTTCATAAGCTAACAAATGTTCTTACAAGAGAATCTGACGAATGTTGAGGTTGTCATTTAATTCGGGATATCACGAAGACATCGATGATGTGTTAGAGGTGGAATAAACCACTACTTTTCTAGTTGTGATCAATGTTACTAACAATATAATTGCATCAGCGGCCTGTATGCACTACCATACACTACTATAAACTATTTGAAGCAAAATTTCCAAGACAAAATAAATGCTGCTTTACAACGCCGAATAGTGTAAATAATTGTACTGAATATGTGGGCAGTTTGTGATGTAAAAGAGATCTTCATAACTATTGATGTAAGTTGGTTTGGAATTTCGAGGAAACCAGATTTTTTGGCTTAACATAAATAAAAAATATAGTGTTGTCATCTAGTGGAGAGTAGATGCTTCAGTGTAACATCTTGGTTGGAAAATCTTGTATCACTAGCAGTAATCTTTTAAGTTTTGTTAGTATGTGGTGGTTATATTTAATACCATGTAATCAAACATTTGTTTTCAAGTTAATTAGAGTTCTAATCTAAACAACATGAAATGCATCCATGTCCAATGATGGCGGAAATTTATCACTACAACCTTGAACAATTTAATAGTGAAAAATCTGATCTGTCATGAGCGCACCATAAAATTAATAAAGCAATTTATGAGAAGTCGTAGAAGAGTTTATTGAAAGAGTTTATCCCCAGTTTGACCCCAAGTGTAATGTAAAATCATATGTCACAAATAAACTAACTACTTTTCTAAGGACTAAAGGAGGTTGTAGTGGAGGACTGTGATGGGCTGTGTTGGCAAAGTTGGACAATAGGAAAAATGGATTTGAAAAGATTTATTTGGACACGCTATTTCAATGTTGAAGACATCTGGATAGTTGTTGCTAATAGAATTAGAGTAAGTTGTGGAACGAAAGAAAAATGAGTGATCCACGAGGAAATTTGAGCAAATTGAGACTAATTATTTTTCTGTTTTATTGCTCATAAGCAGCCCGCACGAAATTCTTTAAGCAGATTAAGAAGATAGGATAGGATTTTTAACTTTTGTAGCATATACGATGATCCTACATGAAATTGAACGCCTTCTGAACATCAAAGAATACTGCACCGCATTGTCATCTTTTATAACGATAGCTTAGACATTTCATATAAGAAGTACAATGTGTTTACAAAGTTTTCTAGACTTGTAGGACTTGATGAGTTGCAATATCTATAAAATTTTTCTTGTAATATTTTCGTGTATTCCAAAGCTATCTTTACTTCTGCGTCGAATCTTTCAACGTTGCAAATTACAGCCTAGTGTTGTAACTACAGTGTGTTAATTAATTATCGTACCCGACGTCATCATTGCAAGTATGCAACCAATATCACACTGAATATATCTGAATGCGCAAATCGCGTATTGCAATACCAGTACTGTGATATTGGTTGTATACTTGCAATGATGACGTCGGGTACGATAAATTAATTAATTAACACACTGTACATTATCAACATTGAGCACTCGAATGTTGTTTGTGCTGAGGATTAAAATAGGTGTGAAGTTGGAGTTGTTTTTCAAGGTTGGACAAAATTTGTTTTTGTCAAAAATTAATAATTTAATTTCAAATTGTATTTAGTTTACTTATCTATTTTATGTTCTATTTAATAATGAAATTTTCATCATCCATGATATAGAAAACTTTTCTTATTTTAATTTACATAAAATTTATTAATAGGCGAAAATATAAAACAGAAAATTTGCATTAATTACATGTCATAGGTTATCATTGAAACCGTATTTTGAGATAATTAAATATTAGTACTTACTACCCAATTTTCGAGGAGAATAATTTAATTGAAAACCGTTAGATTTCAATCTCAATGGGAATCAATAAATTCACTCTCGTTCGTCTATCATTAAGTCGTCGGTTACTTTTAACGTGCGCGTCGTAGAACGCGGTACTAAGTAAGCCTATAATTTCGTTAGACTCGGGAGGACCCGTTCCTATACATATTTAGCGAGGTTTTGCTTCTCTCCTCTCCGGTTTCCCTCTTTTGCACCATCTCTAGTAGTAGTAGTCTCGATCTTGCCGAGCCCAGGCATCAAGCGGCAGCAGACTTCACCAATTACGTAGGCTGTCTTATGTGATTAATGTAAAAGGCCTGGTCTTGGCGTCCGTTGAACCAAACCTTATCAACACTCAGTCATTTTATATGGACAAGAAGGCTGCACACGTAATAATGTAACACATTAAGATGAGATTTTTACGTTTCGTTTTAAAACTTATTAAGAATTTATTTTTAAGATTTTTATTTTTATTTTAACTTCCCTTGTTTCCAAATTTGAAACCACCTAATCGATGAACAAACGTAAATGTGTAATAAACGTTTACGAAAAGTAAATCTGGCCGATAAGATAATATTTTTGTAGATATATGAACGATGTGGTGTACGAGAGAGTTAGAAACTGCTTATCTTGAACATGTGGGAGCAAACCACCTGCTCCACGCGACTCGCATTGGCATTATCCGCTTTTGTTAGCTTTTCATTATTATTTTTTTTTTTTCGTTACGTTATTTAGTTGCGCAAATAAGTGCTTTTGGTAGGAGGAGAAGCGTTTGATTTCAGGGCTTTGTTTGTCTTGCGCTTCGTTTTGGGCGCTGCTGCTGTTGCTGCTTCGTCGACGTTTACTTTTTTATGACTTTCGTATACGTTTCGGTAAACAAATTTTACGACGCTCCTGAAATAAAACGAAAACGAACTTAACTATAAGCGTCACCAGACCGGCGCGACGAGAGGGACAAACGCCGCCTATTAAGAAGGCTCACGCGTTTAGCTTACAGACATACTTAAACATAATCACAAGGTTATGATGTTTATAATATAAGAAATAAAGTTAACTTAATCATATAAATCCTTCTTTGAAAATCTTTTTTTTATGGGGAATGCAAATTTTAAAATCAGAGCTTTAAATCATTTACATTTACAATCCGATTATATTATGTGCAATTCAAGTTAAGTATTTTAAGGCTTATTCGAAAGTTTTTTAAAATTGAAATTTTGATTCTGAGGCTTAGTTTTTCCAAAAAAAAATGATAAAGTTTGAAATTACAGGGCGCGAACTCCAAAGTACGTCACTCAGATTTGAGCGTACGATTTGAGAAAAGAAAAGAGTAACTAACTACAAAACATAGAACGTCTGTGATTTCTTTCTTCTTACTTAAAACGTCATCTGGCGTCGGGAATTTTAAATTTTTACATTAATTATTACAAAAATTAAACAATTTTCGAACGTGAAAACATTACTAATCCGTTGAATTTAATTTAGATTATCGATTTTTTGAAAGACGGTCTTTCTAATCGATTAACCTTAACTGACCTTAATTTTGAATGTAATGTCTAAACGAAGTCTTAGAAATTGGAATCGATGGAGTGTAATTTCAGTCTTTTTCTTAGAATCTTGGATGTGTGATTTTGAGCAGAGTTATTATGCCCAGTCTTTTTTGGATTCTGAATTCTATACAATATCATTTCAAACATTACTTATAATCTGGCCAATTTAGTCTGGAACCACAATGTAGCGTAATTCTAATTGATTCTTGAACTTAATGAAGTGTAATCACAAACTTTTTAAATGCAAAGATAGTCTTGGAACCTCAAAACTTATCATGATTCCAAATCTCAACGTATCATCACCAAAGATATCTCTAAAAATGGATAACCTTAATGTTTGGAGCGCCACGCAGTCGCATAGAAAGTGTTTCGCCAATTCCTCCTCCTCACCGCATTCTCTGCACATGTCGGTGTCACTTATTCCCATGTTCAGTAAATGCTGGATAGCCTCATAAATAAATTTATTCGTTTAGGGTCGGGGTACATCAGAGCCTCCTTGGCTTGGCGACATCCTGTGGTGTCCTGTCCCAGTAAGTTCGAAATTTCTTAGCTGTTTCCTTTTTTTGAAGCCCTATTAAAGACCTTATTGTTGGGGCGATGAATGGTTCTGGCGATCCCGGAGGTTCGCCTGCAGGTTTTCTTTCCAGTTTGTCCACCATGTTATGAAGCTTATTTCCTGAATGACCCTTTGTCCAGCAGATCGTAATCTCATTGCTAGTGGCTGCCTAACAAAGCTTGTTATGGCAGTCTATTATGGCTTATGGCATATATTATAATTTTTTTGTTGCTCATTTTCTTGGAAATTTCCTCAGCCGCCATAGAAATAGCCACCAGCACCAGATTTGGCATGCACAATCTTTCTTGAAACATATGTATCTGCTGCTCGTTCCACATGGCCCGCTCATTGCAATGGCATGACTTCAATTTCAGTTAATTATTGCAATGTTTCGTTCTTACGTTCCTTTGAAAATCGTAAAAAATTTTCTCTCGTTTAGTAATTGTATGCTTTTCTTGCCTTTCCCTTCTTCGTTCTGCCAATCCTCTTGTCTTACTTTCTTGCCTTTCTGCATTCTTCGACATTTCCTCTCTTGTCCTCGAAACCATTTAGTTATTGTCGCTGTTTTTCAGCATTGTTGCTCTATCACAGTCGATATCAAACCAACCTTCTTTTCCATTTGTTTACGTGGCCCTATAACTTCCGAACCAGTTCTTAAGAGAGCTGTCCTACATTTCTCTCGTTTTTCTCACCTGTTATGCTTGGGCTAGGTTGGTGCTAGGTTTGTCGCTAGCTGGTACTAAAATTGGTTTACCTTGTTCCCATCCTACAGCAGTTAGCGTTGACTTTGCATATTCTTTTCTCCT
This sequence comes from Onthophagus taurus, assembly GCF_036711975.1. NCBI lineage: Eukaryota > Metazoa > Arthropoda > Insecta > Coleoptera > Scarabaeidae > Onthophagus > Onthophagus taurus. The sequence goes on from NC_091966.1 coordinate 5,395,597, forward strand.
TTTAATTTTTTCGCATTCAATGTTCTCCTCGATCTTGACAGGAAATGGCCCAAATCAATGTTTGCAATAGGTTCTATTTCAAGTGGTCTATTTGCTTGGAAGTGTTTATCGGGGTATACCCAGGTTCTTTTATGTATGTCTTTTCTTTCGAACCCTAAGTTGTTATTGCTGTATCTCTTCCTGTTGTTCTCTTTCTAGTTTTGCGTTGAAGTCGCCAATTGTGACATTTATGTCATGGTTTGAGGCTGCATCATATGGCGCTTCTACTTCTTTGTAAAAAACACCTTTTTCGTCCATGTTTTTTCCTTGATGAGGGCATACACATTAAACTTCTTAGATGCCGGTTATCCTAGCATTGTACTTTGCAAGAATATCTCTTAACGTTTAGACAGCTCTGCTCCGATACAGAGCTCTCACGTTCCAGGAACACAACGTTATAATAATAATTCACTTTATTGCCCAACAACGATCAATTACAGGACAATATCACAAGAAAACAAAAGAAATAGCACATGCTATAAAACAAATATAACTCACATAAACACTCCTACACCGTTATTGTTAGTTATTGGGAGTTGGCTAAAATATTGGATCTGCAATTCCTCAGATAAAACTAATTGTAAAACTCATACTATGTGTTGTACGCGTAGGCACTGCAAAGATGATCCGCGACAACAACCAACCACACCTTGCACCAACTTCTGTAAAAACTTGATACACTGGTCATCCCTTCTCACGTCCAGTGCAGAAAAGTTATGACGTTGCAGCAGGGATAGGTAGACAAATATTTGGGAAATCTCCTCTGAATTCTTTCCAATATAAGTCTATGACACACATATTGTGGTGACCAAATTACAGAGCCATATTCCAATTTGGACAATACAAAGGTCAAAAACAGGGACTTGTACACACCGATGTCAGAAAAGGCACGCGAGATGCGCAAAATGAAAGCAAGCCACGTTATGCCATTATTCCGTTGTTGCCCCCTATTGCCAATTACCTTTTCGAACAGTAATTTCTCTTGATTTCGTTAGCCTTGACCCTGGTTCCCACTGGGATTGGTTACCACAGTCTTCCGTAGGGTTGCTCAGGTTTTTATCACCAACTTGGAGGTGAGAATCAGAATTAGGGACAAGAGGCTAAGGATAGGCCAACAGGATTCGCTTCTTATAATCGCATCCCTACTCCATTTGAACCTCTCTTTTTACATGTACAAATAATTATTTATGCATTATTTAAGTCTTTTTGCAAGTGCAGAATACTTTCTGGTTATTCATGTCGATACTAATGATATTTAGATGACAGAAATAGCAAACTAAATTTTAGACATTTTTCTATACACACTAAACCCAAATTAGATACTTAGCTAAACACCAGACTAACTGGGAGGTTATCACTTGATGCTGTCTCATATTCTCCAAACCCAGTTATAAAAAAGATAGGTGTGATATTGTCTTTGCAGAACTTCTGGGGTGGCGAGCAAAATGGTGAAAAAAGCAGAAGTACTGATTCCTAAAATCTACTTAATATGTTGTGAGTAGTTTATCTGTGCCGCTTTCCTTCCCGCTCTGCTTACCGTTGTTAGTTAGTCTAAGGAGTTACTAAACGCTAGGATACCAATCAGAGGTGTATCCCAATGTATGACAATCATACAATCTCACACTTTTTGCTCCGTTTGGCAGATATTTATTTTCATTATTCTAAGATGAGATATCAAATTCTCTTCAACCCCCATTATAAAATGATACATATCGGTACATATGGTACATGTCGTCCTTGTGGTTGAAATAATGAGAAGAACCTTTCATCTGCAGTGCATATCTAGCCATCTCGTTAGATACCCATGATGATTTCCAAACCAGATAAATGTGCTTCTACTCGGCTTCTATAAAAAAGGAATATGATCAGAACTCTTTTCTGGCAAAAGTATGAGATTTGCTAGATATATCCATCGCTAATATTAAATAGATTAGGTTCAACGTTAATTTTAAGGTTCGAGACTCTGGTCAATTAAAATTTCACATCTTTTAGGCCCACTTTTACCATCCTCCTGATAAACTATGTAGGGGATAGTTGCCATGGTTATAGCTTTTTTAAGCGGTCTCATTGGCTAAGAATTGGATTTATCTATCAGATAAATTTATCAAGAGATGGTAAAAGTGAGTCTTATTGTTAGTTAAATAAGATTTGCCAATAGAATTTGTTATTGAGAAGTAAATTTCTCTGAAAGTATTTTCTGTGGCTTAAAAAAAAAAATAAATGACCTTGATGATTTTATTGTTTTAGGTAAAGTGGAACCGGGTCCCCATACATCCTCGTTCAATATGGGATACCTCGTATCACCTTACACCTACGCCAATGGAGCGGCTGGACCCATACCAGTGTCAATGGTAAGTTAAATACTTAATTTGAAGGAACGAGAATTTATTAAATACCACGCGAGTCGGTTTGTAAATAGCTGCCTTCTTCGTTGTAGTGTTTAGGTGCGTCGCGTGCATCGCGAGGCGGCGCTCCCTACGTTATCGACTAAACCGCGCGCCGGTGCTTATTAGCCTCACTCACTTCACTTACGGTCGGTAGCAGCGCGAGCAAGCCGTCAAGGGGAGGCGGGTCGGGTCACTTATCCGGCCACTTCCGGCCACTCCGGCGGTCTTAGTTACGTCGGAACTAGACCACTTCTCTTGCTACCGACCGACGGCGGCGCTAAGGATTCAAGCCGATCCTGGCACGCCTTCTTCTCCAACGACGACGCGTAATACTTAACCATCTCCATTTATGGATAGTGCAAAACTTTACCGCTACCACCGCCGCCGCCGTTTTTGTCTGCAAGTTGCAAATCACACTACGATAACGTTTGTTTTAACAGCGCATAAATAATTTATCGCTAGTTAAAATCTGGCTACGTTGCTAAAACATTTTCCATCTACCATTAAGATAAAGATACTATGATTTATACATTAAAGGAGTTCTTAAAGTTAAAGTACATTGACTAAATCCTACTCTATCTCTCTATATTGTTGTCTGATTAACGAGTTTAAAATTTTATTTTTGATGAAATATTTTGTTTGAAGGATATCTTGAGTTGGAGAAATTGTGGTTTTGTTAGGTGAGGAAGTGGAGTAGGAGGAGCGGTACCGTAGGCGCTTCGGGGCCACACGGGGTCCGAAATTAATTTGCACAACCAGTTCCCCGTCGACGGCGCGCAATTCAATCGTCGCCGCACGGTGACATGATGACGGAGGCGACGGCGGCGTTCTGCAGTTGCATAGGTCGAAGGTACAAGTTGAATAACCGCCGACGTCGCGCCCGCTATATTTCAATAAGCCGATGATAAAGTGATTGTTAATTGGTCCTCGTTCGTATACGGTCCTAAGACGACGATGACAACCGACTGTGGAGAAAAAGAGAGGGAAAGTGAGTCAGTCCTGGTGAATTGGATGTCATCGTCTATTGTACCACTTGGAATTCACCTATTTAAGATTCACATGTTTACCAATGCCAATGTAATCTTACCACACATCCGTTTTCATTTCAGTAGAACTTTCCTCCTGGGTATTAAGGTATTTAAAAAAATAAAAGTGATGAGACTGTTTTTGGATTTAGTGTTAATTTCCGGTCTATTTTAAGTTTAGCGCGTGAAAGCTTGACATCTTTGGTCGTTGCTGTCTTCTTTCTCTGTTGGTGGGTATTTGGGGAAGCAGAGCGCGGCGGCGTCGGCGGTCCGCCCGCGCGTCCGTCCTGCTGCTGTTGCGCTGCCGGTCCGTTTCTCGTATTAATCGACGTGAAAACGTTCGCCGACCCAGACATAACTCTTGCGGCGAATTGGCCGCCGCCGCCGCCGAGAAGAGACCAAACAAGCCGTCGACCGGCCGCCTCTCCTCCTCTTCCTTCCTCCGCGGCAGTTCCTTCCACGGGACGCGCGCGGCCCACGACGCGCTTCATCTTTCTCTCTCTCTTTTTCTTCTCGCCCCTTCCCTCTTCTTCCGTCCGGCTCGTTTGTGCTGCCCGGCCGAAGAACGAACGGTAGCCAGCGAACTCTCGGCACAGTTGTCGTCGTCGTTGTTGTCGTCACGGTCGTCCTCTACTTTTGTTCTTCTACGTCTCTAAGCCCTTCATCTTCTCTCTCCTCTTTCTCTCTTTATTCCGTCCGTTGATCATTGTCGTCGCTGTCTGATGTTGTCATCGACGGATAGATCCTGGACGCTGGTTGCGACCTTAGCGCCGGAAGCTATCTTCTATCTTTAGGTGACTCACGTTGACACCCAAGCATCCGGTCTCTCTACAGTATTGAAAGAATTCAACACAACCCGGTTACATGTTTTTCCTGCTACCGAATCGCTACTGGTGGGATGATAATAAATATCGATTTATCTTGTCGAATATGCAAATTACTTCTATCTTGAAAAATTTATAAAAAACCATTTTGACCTACACTAAATATATTTTTGATTTTGATTTGAACCATGTAAACAAACTTTCTGCGGATGACGTGAAGGTTGAACAGTTGCTACTATACCTACGCTAACCTCAATCAAAACACTCTATCAAGTATTCGTGAGAAGCAAAGTGGAATACTGCGCTATTATCTGATTGCCATCCACTTCACGTAACATCCTTGCAGTGGAGAAAGTGAAACGTTTTCGTGAAACTTTTTTTATGTTACTATTAATATCAAGTATTATAATTCAGAATTGAGAATAACTCACGAAAAATTTGGTTTCTTCTCTTTCTATATAGCCAAGTATCGATACATAAAGAGTTTGGACAGAATGTGATATAGAGTTGCTGGGTTTAGTTGTTGCTCTAAAATTGGTTAAAGCCGGCCAAAAGACGATTTTAATAGGTTTTTAACAAATAAAGCTTGTTCAAACATGTGCTCGACTTCTATTATATATTGTTGTAAAGAGCAGAAAATTTCATACAAAATGTATGTATTCTTGGAATTTTATCTTGTTACATAAAGAAGTTGTTGATTTTGGCCATATGAAGCTTGTGCAAACTTGTGATTTGCTTCTATTATACATCGTTGGAAAGAACTGAAAATTTCCTATAAGATTTATATGATCTCTTAGTTAGTTCGTATCATATAAAGATGTTATTGTTCAAAAAATGGTTAAAGCAACGCGAGAATATGAGATTTTCATTCATTTTGGCAATTTATGCTTGTGAAAACGTGCGATTGACTTCTATTATATGTTATTGTAAAAAGCAGAAAATTTTATACACAATGTATGTATTGCTGGAGTTTTATCTTATCATATAAAGAAATTGTTGTCCAAGAATTGGTTAAAGCCGGCCAAAAGACGATTTTAGTAGATTTTGGACAAATAAAGCTTGTCCAAACATTTGATCGACTTCTATGATACATCGTTGGAGAGATCAGAAAATTTTCTATAAGATTGATATGTTCTCTCAGTTAGGTTGTGTCATATAAAGAAGTTATTGTTCTAAACATTGTTAAAGCAACGCGAAAATATGCGATTTTGATATATTTTGGCAATTAATGGTTGTGCAAACATGCGATTGACTTCTATTGTAAAAAGTAGAGAATTTTATACAAAATGTAATGTGTTGCTGGAGTTTTATCTTATCATATAAAAGAATTGTCGCCCTAGAATTGATTAAAGCCTGTCAAAAGACGATTTTAGCAGTTTTTGGCCAAATGAAGCTAGTGCAAACACTTGATCGACTTCTATGATACATCGTTGGAAAAAACAGAACATTTTCTATAAGATTTATATGTTCCCTCAGTTAGGTTGTGTCATATAAAGAAGTTATTGTCTTAAAAATGGTTAAAGCAACGCGAAAATGGGCGAGTTTGATATATTTTGGCAATTAATGCTTGTGCAAACATGTGATTGACTTTTATTATATGTTATTGTAAAAAGCAGAAAATTTTGTACACAATGTATGTATTGCTGGAGTTTTATCTTTGTCATATAAAGAAGTTGTTGCCCTAGAATTGATTAAAGCCTGTCAAAAAACGATTTTAGCAGTTTTTGGCCAAATGAAGCTTGTGCATACATGTGATTTGCTTGTATTATACATCGTTGGAAAGAACAGATTTCCTATAAGATTTATATGATTTCTTAGATAGTTCGTATCATATAAAGAAGTTATTGCCCAAAAATTGTTGAAAGCAACGCGAAAATATGCGATTCTTACATTTTTTGGCAATTAATGCTTGTACAAACCTGCGATTGACTTCTATTATATGTTATTTTAAAGAGCAGAACATATTATAGAAAACGTATGTATTGCTGGCGTTTTATTTTATCATATAGAGAGTTTGTTGCCCAATAATTGGTTAAAGCCGGCCAAAAGAAGATTTTAATAGATTTTGGACAAATTAAGCATGTGCAAACATGTGATCGACTTCTATTATACTTTTTTGGAAAGAACAGAAAATTTTCTATATGTCCTCTCAGTTTGGTTGTGTCATATAAAGAAGTTATAGCTCGAAGAAAGGTTAAATCAGGTAAAAACACCATTTTAGAAGTTTTTAAAGCAACATTTAAAGCTTGTACAAACTTGTGATGGACTTCTCTTATCATCATGAGAGAGTGAAGAAATTCTTATATGATTGACATATTTCTTCAATTTGTGCACATCATATAAACGATTTTAGGAGTTTTTGGACAAATAAAGCTTGTGCAAACGATTTCTCTTTATACTTCATTTCAAAGAATAAACAAATTCTTATAACATCTATATGCTATTTTAATTTGTTCGCATCATATAAAGCTGTTATAATTCTGAATAGGCTTAATACACCACGAAAACGTGGCATTTTAATATCTTTTTTGCAAGTAATACTTGAACAAACATACGATGTACTTTTCTGTTGCTCCTCATTAGAAAGAGAAGCAAATTTTGTATAAGATAAATATGTTGCTTCAGTTTGTTCATATGATATAAAGAAGTTATTGCCCGAAAAAAAAAAGGATAAAGCAGATAAAAATGCGATTTTAGATACTTTTTGAACAAATATGACTTGTATATTTGGAAAAAACAACAAATTCCTTGTAAGATCTTGATTTATATCATATAAATAACTTATTCTTTCGGAAAGGGTTAGAACACTGCTATAATATAGGGTTTTAGTAAGTTTCCTATAAATCAGGATAATTGAAATTTCTTAATGTCCTTAAATTATTTTAAAAGCAAACTAAATCAACAGCATTAATAATGTGAAGTAGTTTTTCGATTTTCCAACCATTTTCGATTCTGATGATGACTAATCAAATTTCAATAAATCACCGCTGCATAAAATAAAAATTGTAATTTCGAAATTATTACCAAATTGATGTAAACCATGGATCAAAATATTATTTCACATATTCATTGGTTATTAAATAGTCGAGATTCTTTAACATTGATATTAATGTAAATAACGGTTTCTCAATGTAAATAACACGGTGACAATATCTGTATTAAAAAATCGACTTGAAAAATGTACGAAGGTTACATAGCATACGTTTTCCATTTCATGAGCACACTAATTCATGCAAATGATTGTGCGAACTCTAGTTTCCACCTGCAATATAATTACTTTTAGCTACTTTGCATTTTTGATTTTCAATTGCCAATTAATCCCGCCTGTTCATTCATACATTTTTTTTTCATTAACGAGAAGTGATAAAAGAAAATTTGCTCATTTATACTCGTTATGGCCGTGAACCTTTTTTTTTACTTTATTAGGACGTCCTCGTGGGCGGGGGCGTTTTTCCGATAAGGTTGCCGATATTCGGTAGCCGTTGTTCCAGAAATAGCGTTACATCGTTGGAGCAGAAAAAAAAGTGAGATCAAAGAAATGGTGCCGCGCGACGCTTTATTTAGCCGTCGACGAAGGCGTCGGTTATGAAATGCCTAAAAGGCCGGGACTGGCGCACGATCGCTCAGATGGAAGGGCGCCATCTGCATTCCGCCGGGGGGCGGGTTGGAGAGGGAATAAAGAGGAGAATTTAAAAAGAGGAGAAAAGAGGAAGTGGACGACAGGCTTATTTTTAAAACGGGCTCCAAGAAATTTAGCAGCCGAACGCGAGTCGCATACAACACAGGGTCCCCATTCAATGGGAGGGTTCATTTCCTACACTGATTGTCTATTGCATTTTGCATGGAGTTACGAGAAAACGAGTCAACAGTTTGAATGCATGATGAGGGCTGGTTTCAAATGGGGAATGTTTTCGATATTGTTAGAAGAATAGAAATAATTCTTCGTCACGTGCTTCTGAGGATGGCTTAAAAAAGGCGAAACCTGTCGACTAAAAATATTTTAAAAAACAAATAAATGGATATATCTTAATCAAAACTTTTAATAATCTCACCGTTCCATCATTTTAAGTTAGTTGTAAGACGGAGAGGTATCCCTATGTATCTATTTTTAAAAGGGAAATCAGTTCGCGCCCGTTCTATTTAAAGCATCGCGACGCCTGGCTTGCAGGAAAGTCAACTCCTTTTCATTACTAATTATCATTTAATATTCTAGGCGTTTACTATAATGAATCTTTTAGAAAATAATTACTTGATTTATTAAAATTTAATTTTATTATACTCTAGTTTTTTAATACGGAGGAGTTTTTGCAAATTGATGCGCCAAAAAGAAGTTTCTAGGTCTAGTGTTAGTTCTAGTGATAGTGCTATTGTAAAACTAGGACTAACACTAGACCGAGAACTAGAAACATTCGGGTTTAGCCGCACGTCTCTCAAGACGGCTAAACCCGAATGATTCTAGTTCTAGGTCTTGTTAGTTCTAGTGATAGTGCTAGTGTAAAATTAGAACTAACACTAGACCTAGAACTAGAAACATTCGGGTTTAGCCGACTTTAAAGACGTGAGGCTAAACCCGAATGATTCTAGTTCTAGGTCTTGTGTTAGTTCTAGTGATAGTGCTATTGTAAAACTAGAACTAATACTAAACCGAGAATTAGAAACATTCGGATTTAGCCGCACGTCTCTCAAGACGGCTAAACCCGAATGATTCTAGTTCTAGTGATAGTGCTACTGCAATACCAGAACAAACACTAGACCGAGAACTAGAAACATTTGAATTTAGCCGCACGTCTTTAAAGACTAAACCAGAATGACTCTAGTTCCAGGTTTTATGTTAGTTCTAGTGATAGTTCTAGTTTTAGTTAAATAAAAATATACAACATAGTAATATCTTATGCACTGACAGAAATGGATTGTACTATACACTAAAAATATACTATAAGGTATAATACGTTTATTACGAATAGTGACAGCGAGACGAGATTGTATTCAGTACAATAAATATAATGAATATAATACAATGAATTGCTGCAATATTATATATGCTGAATTGCATATATAATATTTTTTCTATAATACGATTCGTACAATCTATGTCTCTCAATGTGCTAACTAGCGCTACCTACCACTGCCACTAAGCACTTAATTCCATACAGAATGGCATAGACATTTTAGAGGAAATAGATTACAATGAAGAGCGCGCGTAATGACAGTTAAAAAGAACATACAACAATCGATTGAATGTTAATAAGAAATTCTGCGGCAGAAGAAAAAGAATCTATGTCGTCAAACTACCATTCCGATTTTCTAAAACCATCAAATTTAAATGGTTAAATCAAGGTACATACTTTGTAAAACAGTTAAACAATATGTTGTTTATTAATATTTATTGTGTCATAATAGATGTGTTTCTTGTGTTAACATTAATTTTGGTTCAAGCCTTTACATACTCGACTTATGTAATTTTCGTCCTTATCCTCAGGGCCATCATAATGGCAGAGTTCTAGGTTTTTAAAATATCTCAAATTTTTTCACAACAAATAAATTAATTTCTTTACAAATATTGAAAGAAGAAGAATTTGGCTTTAATATAATACCAAAATCACTTTTCTAACATAAAAATTAACCATTCAGTGATTTTTTGAACCTTATCGATTTGTTACCAACTGTCAATAATGGCGGAGTTGTAGTTTTTTTAAAATAGCTCAAATTTTTTTATAATAAATATATTAATTTATTTACAATTATTTATAGAATAAGATTATGTCTTTACTATAACACCAAAATAACTTTTCAATCTCAAATATAAACCTTTCAATGTTTTTTTGATCTTTATCAATTTGTTATCAAACCTCAATATAGGCAGAGTTCTGGATTTTTTAAAATATTTCAAATTTATTTATAATAAAAAAATTAATTTCTTTATAGATATTTAAAGAAGAATAATTTGGCTTCAATATAGTACCAAAATCACTTTTCTAACATATCAGTGATTTTTTTGAATTTTATCGATTTGTTACCAAACCTTAATAACAGCAGAGTTCTGGATTTTATAAAATATCTCAAAATTTTTTTATAAAAAATAAATATATTGTTTACATATATTTAAAGAAGAAGAATTTGGCTTTAATATAATACCAAAATCACCTTTCTAACATAAAAATTAACCATTCAGTGATTTTTTTAACATTATTGATTTGTTACCAAATGTCAATAATGGCAGAGTTATGGATTTTTTAAAATATCTCAAATTTTTTTATAATAAATAAATTTATTTCTTTACAACCATTTAAAGAAGAAGAATTTGGCTTCAATATAATACCAAAATCACTTTTGTAACTTAAAAATTAAGCATGTACTGATTTTCTGAACTTTATCGATTTGTTACCAAATCTTAGTAACAGAGTTCTGGATTTTTTAAAATATCTCAAATTTATTTATAATAAATAAATTAATTTCTTTACAGTCATTTAAAGAAGAAGAATTTGGCTTCAATATAATAACAAAATCACTTTTCTAACGTGAAAATTAACCATTCAGTGATTTTTTGAACATTATCGATTTGTTACCAAATGTCAATAATGGCAGAGTTATGGATTTTTTAAAATATCTCATATTTATTTATAATAAATAAATTAATTTCTTTACAGTCATTTAAAGAAGAAGAATTTGGCTTCAATATAATACCAAAATCACTTTTGTAACTTAAAAATTAAGCATGTACTGATTTTCTGAACTTTATCGATTTATTACCAAACCTTAATAACAGAGTTCTGGATTTTTTAAAATATCTCAAATTTTTTTATAATAGATAAATTAATTTCTTTATAGATATTTAAAGAAAAAGAATTTGGCTTCAATATAATACCAAAATCACCTTTCTAACTTAAAAATTAATCATTCAGTGAAGAAGAAGAAAACAATATTTATTTGGACTTATATGAAAAAATAACTATAACAAATAGGAGAAAAAAAAATACATATATAAAATAAATATAAAAGTTAGTCCAAAAGGGCTATAGACCAGAGTCTTCCTGCCCCCATTCAGTGATTTTTTGAAATTTATCGATTTGTTACCAAACCTCAATAATGGCAGAGTTCTGGATAATTAAAAAAAATACATCAAACAATAATTTAGCCGTCTTGAGAGACGTGCGGCTAAACCCGAATGTTTCTAGTTCTCGGTTTAGTGTTAGTTCTAGTTTTACACTAGCACTATCACACTAGCACTATCACACTAGCACTATCACTAGAACTAACACTAGAGCGAGAACTAGAAACATTCGGGTTTAGCCGCACGTCTCTCAAGACGGCTGAACCTGAATGATTCTAGTTCTAGGTCTTGTGTTAGTTCTAGTGATAGTGCTATTGTAAAACTAGGACTAACACTAGATCGAGAACTAGAAGCATTCGGGTTTAGCCGCACGTCTCTCAAGACGGCTAAACCTGAATGATTCTAGTTCTAGGTCTTGTGTTAGTTCTAGTGATAGTGCTAGTGTAGAACTAGAACTAACACTAGACCGAGAACTAGAAACATTTGGATTTAGCCGCACGTCTCTCAAGACGGCTGAACCTGAATGATTCTAGTTCTAGGTCTTGCGTTAGTTCTAGTGATAGTGCTAGTGTAAAACTAGAACTAATACTAGACCGACAACTAGAATCATTCGGGTTTAGCCGCACGTCTCTCAAGACGGCGAAACCCGAATGATTCTAGTTCTAGGTCCTGTGTTAGTTCTAGTGATAGTGCTAGTGTAAAACTAGAATTAACACTAGACCGAAAACTAGAAACATTCGGGTTTAAACGATACTTACTCGTTAAACCCGATACTTTCTAGTTCTAGGTTTAGTGTTAGTTCTAGTTTTAGTTCAATAAAAATATGCAGCATAGTGATATTTTATGCTAACTAGCGCTACTTACCACCTACCAGCCATCTTAAGAAAGTTACAGCCAAACGAAATGTTCCTAATTCTAGATCTAGTGTTAGTTTTTTTCAAAAAGTACACTTACACAGTGTGCTTTTCATTTTACTCCTCCGAATTAAAAAATAGAGTATAGCAAAGTTGTAGTAAAAAAATTTTTTTGAAAAACTTAGGGGGCGTTATTGTATAGTTACTGCATTACGGCAAAACAGGTTTACGGTGCCCATCAAGTTCGCTTCACCCCCGAAAACAACCTGTCAAAACTGTAAAATGATAAAGGCCGGTGCTGTGACGAAGGTACCGGTTCGAGGCTGCAGGTTAGCCGCGAGGGGGCGCGCGCGGTCGCCTTCTCTTTGTGTGCCCTCTCTCTCCCTCTCTTCTTTCTTGGTTGCCGTTTTTTCGTTTTATTTTTCTTTTCTTCGTCGTCGTTTCGTTCCCGGGACTCTGACCGTCTCGCTTTTGCGTTTACAGCGACTTAGGTTGGAGCAAAAGAGACAACAATGAAAACGCGCGCGGGATTCGGTTCGTCGCGTAGAAGAAGCAGGTAGAAAGAGGGTCCCAACATCGTAAGGTGGGGTAAGGGAAGGTCTTGAAGGACAGATTTACAATGGACACGGGTCACAAGGAGGCAGTAAAAGTTAAATTTATGTTCGTCGTTAATATTCAGAGGTGAATAGGTAAATACCTACTTCTCGTTGCTGTGATACTCCAGGTCCCTTCCACCAGGTTTCTCTAAATTCTAAGGGCTTAGCTTGCAATTTTTTAAGTGGTTACTTATACCACATTCAATACATTTTTATTCCTTACAAATAAAAAATTACAACTTATTTAAGCATAATAAAATCGAAAGTTTGAAAACAAGTCATAACTCAATCAGTATAAGTTGGTGATTACGTAGTGGAAACGGTCGTTTATCGTTACCATTAAACACAGTTAGTCTAGGCAAACATCATAAATGATCACGAAAACTTGTCGTTTATCCGTATTTGTGTTCCCGTTAAAATATTTTGCTTGTAGCGCGAGATTTGTTGTATTTATTACGCTCGAGCAGGTGTCGTGTTTGTCTTGGAAGAAGGTGTCTATTTGTTAAGAGTTAAATTGCAAATAAACTGTGTCCCCGGCGTTCTCTCTTTGTTTATAAGATATCATAAAACGTCTTCTTTTCGTTCGCCGCTTGTTATTCTGTTCTTTTTACTGCGGCCGACCCATTTTTCTACCCGAAGCCTGGGGCCTCGTTTAAAACGTAAACGCTCCGAGGTAGAGTTTATGTGCACAGGATAAACATTATGTTTGATGTTGTGCACGGCAGATTGTCGAACCTGGTAAACTATTGCTTAAGAAATTTTTTTGGAGTAACGTGATACGTCTCATATGGTTTTTGTAATGGCTAATAAGGGTGTTATAAAATGTTTGCATTGAAATCCATCTTCAACTTCACCTGTTTGTTACCCTTCTTACCGTCCATCAATGGGCAGAAAATAAGAGACAGGTTCGTTGAAGCTCAACGATGATTCTTCACCTAACGACCAAAAGAGATGAGATAAACTGCGTCGATAAAATCGAAATTCGCATCACCACCACTTCCTTTCCTCCTCGTCGTCGCCGTGTGTGTTTATACGTGACGAGGATGGCCTCGAACGAAAGCGAAGAGATGCCAACTTGCTTGCGCTTACTTGGTAACGAGTCCTCGGAGAGAGAGTCGCGTCTGCTTCTTCTTCATCTTGTTCATCTCACGGGCGCCAAATGAAGAGACGCCGGGCATCGGAGTGTGGCGTTCTTTGATCTGCCACCGAGGAGAGCTCGTGCCACAAAGCAATGGGTTTATGACTAGTTTGGACGGGTTCGTCGACGCGACGGTCGTTCGCGAAGAGAAACGTCTCCTTGGAATGTTTGGAATTATGTTAATTGCCCTAACAGCAGCAGCTCGAAAGATGTGACACCAGGTGTGACTCTAAGTTTCGAAGAATTGGATGTATATCACTTTGTAGGTGATTTCAATGATCGTACAATATCTTGAATTACCAGTGGAGCCAATTGTTACCCCATATTCTTCTTAATTTACGGGTGGTAAGGAATAGTGACAAAATGAATATATTAATACAAATATATTTTATAACAATTATCATTGCTTTTATATTAAATACAAATAATCAGGCATTTTGAAAGTAGTTACTTTGTTAATGATAACTCAATTGAAGTGCCAGCAATTTGTTATTATCGAAGAATTATTGATGCTTGTTCTTGCTTAATGAGCAATTGCAACTCTATGACCATAAAATTCAGAAGCAAAATGTGTTGTCTTGTACTTAAGGATATATTTTAGGTCTAATTCTCATAATTATCTCCTCTTATCGGATATCATAAACAGCAAAATAATCTTGCTTTCTACAATTTTTTTGAAATCTTCGCTTAAGTGTCTTATTAAAATGATATTTACCCAAACATGACGAGTTTGCATGATGCATATTTGAAACAATAGTTAATGTTTTTGGGGGCACTTTTGATCCAATGTAAGTTGAGCTCCAGCTTTCATACTATCGTATAAGAGGTCTTCCTGGGGGATTGTTTGTTTTTGGGAGTCCATCTTTGCCTAACTTTGGTAATCATCTTTTGCGGACCCATCTTACAATGTCCTGGCCTTTATTTATTGTTGCATAAGGTATATCCTGTTAAGGACCTTATCAGTTTCAACCCCGTTGTGCTACAGTTTTTGTGATAACATCTTCTGCTCTTATCTCAATCGTGTATATCATAACAGATCTTGTATTTTGCCATATTATGTCATGATCAAAGTTTCTTTCGTTATATGAGCTATAATTTCTTCTTGCAGGTTCCTGCTGCTTGTAACATCGTGATACCTTCATTGCAGGACGTGCTCTAGAAATATTACCAAAAGAAACTTACCCACGATTTAGCCAGTCATCACAAAAAAACGCTGACTCTAAGTTTGTTAGTGTTTGATTATAGCCACGCTTTTTTCAGAAGCAATCACTCAATGGCAACGTCCAAGATCTTCGAAATCTTCTTGTCCAGCATCTTCAATTACTTCTTCCACCGACTCTTTACAGACTTTTTCAGATATACTTAATATCTGTTCTGGATTTGACAATAGCTAATAATTTGGACTCTTCTTTTTCTTACTTTAAGAAGTCTGTCTGGTTTTTTAATTATTCCTGTAGCCTATGCTGGAAAGTTGAGCTCCTTTCATGCTATCGTATAAGAGATCTTCGTGGAGGCAGACCTATCTTACAATAGTAACTCAACACCGCTATTCTGAGGTTTTTTTGTGGTAGCATTTTCTGCTCTTATCTCAATCGTGTATGTCATAACGGGTTTATATTTTTCCGTGTTATGTACCTCCGATAATCTCACATTAATATTCCTTTTGTTGCATGGGCTATAATTTTTTCTTGGAGTATTACCATAAGAAACTTCCGCAAGATGTAGCCAGTCATCACAGAAAAACGTTGACTTTAGCCGATTGTTAGTAGTGATTATGGGCATGCTTTAGTCAGAAGCAATCGCTCAATGGCAACGTTCAAGTTCTTTGAAATCTTCTTGTTCAACATCTTCAATTATTTCTTCCACCGACTCTTTACAGACTTTTTCAGATATCGTTCCAAAATACACTTCATAAATGTGGTAGTTACTGACAGATGTCGTAAAGTTCAAAATATGCTAATATCTATCTGTGTCTACACTTGACTTAGTTGTTTTCATTTTCAGGAATCTCACCCTTATTGTATGGCTGGAGTATGGCCATGTTTTTTTCAGAAGCAATCTCTCAATGGCAACATCGAAGTTTTTCGAAATTTTCCTGTTGAACATCCTCGATTGCTTCTTTCACCGACTCTACGACTTTTTCAGAAATCATTACCAAATATACTCCATAAATGTGATAGTTACTGACTGATATCGTAAGGTTCAAAATATACTAATATCTATGTGTTGCACCTCACTTACTTCTTTTCATCTTCAGGAATGTCGCCCTTATTGTGCATAGTTGACAGAAACGTAACTATCTTCCCTTTTTGGGATAGTAGGAGGCTAACATGACTTTATCTTGGTAGAAAAACCTTGTTAAACCATAAAATTAAGGAGCAAAATGTATTGTCTTGGAATTAAGAATATATTTTAGGTCTAATTCTCGCCTCTTATCAGCTATCGTAAACAATAAAATACCTGCTTTCTACTATTTTCTTGAAATCTTTGGTTAAGTGTTTGGTCAAAATGATGTTTATCAAAAGATGACGAGTTTGCATGATCTATATTTGAAACAATACTTCATGTTTTTGTTACACTTTGAGAATGCGATTACCATCGTTAGACTTTTTACATCAGATAACTCAACTATTTGAAATAGTAAGTGACACATACTCCGAAAGTACTCCAGAGGTATTTGTAATACCTGTTCTGGATTTAACAATGGCTGATAATTTGGACTCTTTTTCTTCTTAGTTTAAGAAGTGTGTCTGGTTTTTTAATTATTCATATAGCCTATGCTGGAAACTTGAGCTCCAGTTTTCATGCTATCGTATAAGAGATCTTCCTGGGGGCAGACCTATCTTACAATGTCCTGTACTTTTATTTATGTTTTATCTGTTCTGAGTTTTTTTTTGTGGTAGCATTTTCTGTTTTTATCTCAATCGTGTATGTCATAACAGGTCTTATATTTTTCCGTGTTATGTCCCTCAGATAATCTGACATTAAAATTCCTTTTGTTGTATGAGCTATAATTTTTTCTTGGAGGTTCCTGCTGCTCGTAGCATCGTGCTTCATTGCAGTACGTGCTCCAGAAACATTACCATAAAAGACTTTCCATTCATTTGATTTAGCTAGTCATTACAGAAAAACGCTGTAACTAGCCGTTTGTTAGTAGTGATGTATAGCCATGCTTTTGTCAGAAGCAATCTCTCAACGGCAACGTTCAAGTTTTTCGAAATTTTCCTGATTGTTACTGACAGATGTCATAAGGTTCACAATATACTAATATCTATGTGTCTACACCTCACTTAATTCTTTTTATCTTCTGGAATCTCGCCCTTATTGTGCATAGTTGATAGAAAGGTAAGGCTAACTTAACTTTATGTTGGTAGCAAAACCTTGTTAAATCTTCTGCATGATGACTTAATTCTTGAGAACTACTTGGAGGACTACTGGTCATACTTCTAATTTCCCAATATATATATTTGGCAATTATAAGCATATGAAGTTATGTTGTCACAGACTGCCTAAAATCGTTATCCCATACTTTCCTGGTTTAGAAGGAATATACTGTTTGAAGGGACATTTTCCACAAAATGCTAGTTCGTTGATACTTATACTGTTATTGGCTAAGTATGCATCTTGTAGAGTGATTAGCCATAACTCAAAGAAAGCTCTAATTAGTTATAATTTGCCTAAATCTTGATTATTTTCTCCGTGATTCAGCATTATCAAAACGTAAATGTTTGCAAATTGCAATGATATTTTTGTATTTTTCCCAAAAAATGCAAGAGCAAAAGTGCATCTAAAAGCAAAAGTGCAAGAGAGCAATATTATTAAGAATACAATTTGAGAAGCTATGTCCAAGAAGTTGTTAATAGTCACTGAGGTAGATGACCTATTACTCTGTGAATATTTTCAAACTTTTTTGGTTATTCTTGATCAACTTTTTTCTCAATTTTTTTACATTTCCATAACATTTTAAATTTAGTTTCATTCTTATTCCTACCACATCGCTGTTATTCATCTAAATTTTTATGAAAAATCTTGTAATTAGATAACTTTGTAAGATTTTTTGTGTATGTGGTTTGATTTTTTTTCTGAATAGTATTGGTGTTTGGTGAGATGTTGTAGATGGTGAGGAGAGTCTTCGACGGTATGCGGACTCTCACTGACCTAGACGGAACCCAGTTCGGTGCCGACCGGTTTTACGACTCGGCGAAGAGGAGACCAACAAACGAGATGGTGTGCTGTGTGGCGGCGAGGCGAGGCGGCGCCCCGTCGCCCGCGGTCCAACGGGGCATCGATTATTTATTGGCGGCGGGCGGCGAGTCGTTAGCTCCTCACGATTATGGCACTTTTTACACGTTCGACGTGTCCGGCCGCTGCCTGCCCACGGAACGGCCACTTTTGATAATCTGCCCGGCACAAAAACGGATCGTAACTTAGAAAGAACGTCCCCAAAAACATTTTACATCCTTTTTTTCTCCATTTCATTTATTTTTCTGAAAAATTGATCCGAAATCTTTAAATTTTAAGTGTTACTTTTCAACTTTACTTAGTCACATCATTAATATTACGTTCACAGCAACAAATAGACTGGGTATTTTATACGCGCACAGAGATTATAATAAGCAGGCCGGGCATATTATAACTGAGTTTAATAGCCGCTATTAGCCGCCGAGTTATCAAAGAGGCTTGTGTTGTCGCTTCTTCTCTCGCTTTCGCTTACATCACTTATATTGTTTTCTCTTTCACTTACTCTTTCTTGTTGAGAACCTTCTTCTTTGAGTGGTAACACTCGCGAACCACGTGTGTGTGAGCAGTGCGCGCGCGAGCGCAAGATCTCTACGGGAAATTGACGTCCGACATCGGTAAGTGGTAATTCGTGATTTAATGCGTATAATCTTCGCTAAATCCGGTAGTCACCGGTCCGAAGCAAGACAAGATCAACACGATAAACATGTCGCGCACTTGTACTCTTCGACGCATCATTTATGCCAGTTCTAACAAACAAATGTTTGTCGATTAATATGATCATTTATAACATTTTTTGTTCTTTTCAATACAAAAATAGTCATCATAAATCCATTGAACTCATCTTACTATATCATTTATTATTAACATATACTAATAGAGTCCATGCTTTGTCAATGTAAACCTAAGATTTCAGGTAGTCCCATAACAAATCATCTTACAATGAAATTTAGCCATGACTAAAGTTGTTGTCAAATTCTGTCTCATTGAGACAGATTTTCTGTCTCAACTCAATAGGAAAATCTCAACAAAATTTATGTAGCTTGAAATAATTTTGGGCTTCACTCTTATTTTTAAACGTTTCATTCAAGACATAGAATATAGAATATTTTGTATATTGAATATTCTATTTTAGTTTTTGCATATTGTTACTTTTAAACCAAACATTGACCTTAATATTTGTATTACATAGTATAATTAGCAAATATCTGATAGAAATTAAAAAATAAAACTGTTTGAGGTTATTAATGGACGTTTGAGGTTACTTTATACGATATTATAAGCTTCCTGGGTGATCACTTTATTTTATATAAAAATATAAAAATCGTGATTTAATTTTAAGTTTGTGGAAAGTGTGGTTAAAAAAATTGTTTTCTCCGAAACTGTGAAGAATCATGAAATACAGCTTTTTGAGGTTATAAAGAAACGTTTGAGGTTAACTTATACCAATTTATAAGTTCCCAGCGTGACCACTTTATTTTATATAAAACTTGAAAAATCGCCGAATTAATTTTACGTTTATTGAACTTGTGGTTAATAAAAAAAATTGCTTTCTTCAAAACGGTTAGGAATTTAAAAATAAAACTTTATATAACATATATTATTAACTTTTATAAGCTTTCAGGGTTACCAACGTATTTTATTTCAAATTTGCCGATTTGGCATGTTTTGTTTATGTGTTATTAGTTATTAAAGATAAAGATTGCTTTCTTCAAAACTTCTTGAAATTTAGAAATAAAACTTTTTGAGCTTATACAGGAATGTTTGAGGTTAAATTATACCAAATTATAATTTGTTTTTTAGAGGTATTATAACCAAATTATAAGTTTCCAGGGCGACCAACTTATTTTATATAGAACTTTAAAAATTGCCGATTTATCATTTTTTGTTGAATGTGTTATTAAAGACTTTTTTTTTTGTCCAAATCAGCTGGGATATAAGAAATGGAACACTTTGAGGTTATAAAAGAATGTTTGAGATTAGGTTATTCCAAATTATAAGCTTCCAGGGTGACCAACTTATTTTACATAAAAGTTTAAAAATTGCCGATTTGGCAGTTTTTGTTGATTATGTTATTAAAGATTGTTCACTCTTAAATGGTTGGGATATGAGAATTGAAACTTTTTGAGGTTATAAAAGAATGTTTGAGGTTAGGTTATCCCAAATTATAAGCTTCCATGGTAACCAACTTATTTTATATAAAAGTGTAAAACTTGCCGATTTATCATTTTTTGTTGATTATGTTATTAAAGATTGTTCTCTCTTAAATGGTTGGGATATAAGAATTGAAACTTTTTGAGGTTATAAAAGAATGTTTGAGGTTAGGTTATCCCAAATTATAAGCTTCCAGGGTAACCAACTTATTTTATATAAAAGTTTTAAAATTTCCGATTTATCATTTTTTTTTGAATGTGCTATTTTAAAGACTGTTTTCTCCAAATCGGATGGGATGTAAGAAATGAAACACTTTGAGGTTATAAAAAAATGTTTGAGATTAGGTTATCCGAAATTATAAGCTTTCAGGGTGACCAACTTATTTTATATAAAAGTTTAAAAATTGCCGATTTGGCATTTTTTGTTGATTATGTTATTAAAGATTGTTCTCTCTTAAATGGTTGGGATATAACAATTGAAACTTTTTGAGGTTATAAAAGAAGGTTTGAGGTTAGGTTATCCCAAATTATAAGCTTCCAGGGTGACCAACTTATTTTATATAAGTGTAAAAATTGCCGATTTATCATTTTTTGTTGAATGTGTTATTTTAAAGACTGTTTTCTCTAAATCGGCTGGGATATAAGAAATGAAACACTTTGAGGTTATAAAAGAATGTTTGAGGTTAGGTTATCCTAAATTATAAGCTTTTCAGGGTGACCAACTTATTTTATATAAAAGTTTAAAATTTGCCGATTTGGCATTTTTTGTTGATTATGTTATTAAAGATTGTTCTCTCTTAAATGGTTGGGATATAACAATTGAAACTTTTTGAGGTTATAAAAGAATGTTTGAGGTTAGGTTATCCCAAACTATAAGCTTTCAGGGTGACCAACTTATTTTATATAAAAGTTTAAAAATTGCCGATTTGGCATTTTTTGTTGATTATGTTATTAAAGATTGTTCTCTCTTAAATGGTTGGGATATAAGAATTGAAACTTTTTGAGATTATAAAAGAATGTTTGAGGTTAGGTTATCCCAAATTATAAGCTTCCAGGGTGACCAACTTATTATATATATATAAATTAAAAAAATCGAATTATTTGACGTTTGTTGAAAATGGTTACATAAGAACATTGTTTTCTCTAAAACTGTTAAGATATAAGCAATGAAACATTGTGAGGTTATAAAAGAACGTTTGAGGCTAGCTTATACCAAATTATAAGCTTCCAGGGTGACCAACTCATTTTACATTAAAATTTAAAAATCGCCAATTTCACATATTTTATTGAATGTGTTAAAGAAAAGTTTGTTTCTCCAAAATCGCTAAATATTTAGAAATATAACTTTTTAACATTTTTGCTTAAAACTGACCAATAGTAACCCTTCTTTTTGGTGCTTAAATTTGAAAACACTTCTCCGAATTAAAAAATAGAGTATAAAACTATCTTAAGTATTTATGAGGTCGGCTTTTATCGCCTATGTCACTTCTCATTTGTACGGACGCTAGTGTTTTGACATAATTAGTATGAACTTACCGTACATCGACGACGCAGTTTGCGTATCTCTGTCGTTGTGGTATGCACGTCATCAATTGAAGGACGTTGTGTTACCCATCGAGTGTGAATTTTCCGATTGTGTACGCCGAAGCATTTCGTTCTTATCCCCGACGCCTATCTCAACAACATCGAAGTGGAAGTTTTTTCTGTGCTTTTATACTCGGTGAAAAATAAATGTTTCAGCACCTCTTCCCGAGAGAGCGGAAATCCCGGATTGGTTCTAATCGATTCGATTCGTAGACGACAACACACTCTTGGTCGAAATGAATATTTCAAGGCAACTCTTAAGCACAACGCCACCGTATTTAACGGCCGCGTTACGCGCATACGTATGGAATATGCATGAGGTGCTGATGGCTTTTCCGGATTTGCTTATTCGGGGTTTCGTATCTCTTGCATTAACCGCGCGTGACGTTACTTTAAATATTTTACCACCATTTTCGAAAAGACACTTTACTTCCGATAAGACAAAACATTTTACGAATATCATTCAAAAAAGGTATAAAAATAACCAAGTTGAAATAAGAAGTACGCGAAATTTTTTTATCTAGTTGAAGTTCGGAGATGGTTTTAATAATATAATCCTTTAATTTGACCCAGAATTGTAAATTTTTTTTATTATCGCATTAATACCGTGTATCACCTTGTATAAAGAGCATCATATCTATATCTATAGATTATTATGCACGAGTACTTGTTCCTCGTCGAGAAAAGTGTTATCAGTTATCAGCAATCCCAAAATAAATACATTTCTCTATAAACATTTCCCTCTGAATAGTACAGTGCAGATGCACACCTCGCGTCTGACATTTATTCTTACAAGACTTATTCAACTTACTTCGAAAGTCTATCAGTGCCATATAAAAATCTAGTTGGGTGTAGACCACGTTAGTTGCTTATCTTTCAACTCAGCTTAAATAATTATTATAAGATTAATATTGGCAGTTAAAAAAAAACTGTTCATCGTGGAAACTTAAAATTTGGTATAACCAAACTATGCACATTCCTTTATAACCTTAAAAAATTTTATTTCTTATATCCCAACCATTTAAGAGAAAACAATCTTTAATAACATAATCACCAAAAAATGCCAAATCGGTAATTTTTAAACTTTTATATAACATAAGTTGGTCACCCTGGAAGCTTATAATTTGGAATAACCTAACCTCAAACATTCTTTTATAACCTCAAAAAGTTTCATTTCTTATATCCCGGCCGGTTTAAAGAAAACATTTTTTAATAACATAATCAACAAAAAATGCCAAATCGACAATTTTTAAACTTTTATGTAAAATAAGTTGGTAACTCTGGAAGCTTATAATTTGGAATAACCTAACCTCAAACATTCTTTTATAACCTCAAAGTGTTTAATTTCTTATGTCCCAGCCGATTTAGAGAAAACAGTCTTTAATATAGCACATTTAACAAAAAATGATAAATTGGCAATTTTTAAACTTTTGTATAAAATAAGTTGGTCACCCTAGAAGCTTATAATTTGGAATAACCTAACCTTAAACATTCTTTTATAACCTCAAAAAGTTTCAATTCTTATATCCCAACCATTTATTTTAATAACATATTCAACAAAAAATGCCAAATCGGCAATTTTTAAACTTTTATATAAAATAAGTTGGTCACCCTAGAAGCTTCTAATTTGGGACAACCTAACCTCAAACATTCCTTTATAACCTTAAAAAGTTTCATTTCTTATATCCCAACCATTTAAGAGAAAATAATCTTTAATGACATAATCAACAAAAAAAGCCAAATCGGTAATTTTTAAACTTTTATACAACATAAGTTGGTCACCCTGGAAGCTTATAATTTCAAATAACCTAACCTCAAACATTCTTTTATAACCTCAAAGTGTTTCATTTCTTATGTTCCAGCCGATTTAGAGAAAACAGTCTTTAAAAGTAGCACATTCAACAAAAAATGATAAATTGGCAATTTTTAAACTTTTATATAAAATAAGTTGATTACCCTGAAAGCTTATAATTTGGGATAACCTAACCTTAAACATTCTTTTATAACCTCAAAAAGTTTCAATTCTTATATCCCAACCATTTATTTTAATAACATATTCAACAAAAAATGCCAAATCGGCAATTTTTAAACTTTTATATAAAATAAGTTGGTCACACTGAAAGCTTATAATGTGGAATAACCTAACCTCAAACATTTTTTTATAACCTCAAACTGTTTAATTTCTTATATCCCAGCCGATTGAGAGAAAACAGTCTTTAAAATAGCACATTCAACAAAAAATGATAAATCGGCAATTTTTAAACTTTTATATAAAATAAGTTGGTCACCCTAGAAGCTTATAATTTGGGACAACCTAACCTCAAACATTCTTTTATAACCTCAAAGTGTTTCATTTCTTATATCTCAGCCGATTTAGAGAAAACAGTCTTTAAAATAGCACATTAAAAAAAAATGATAAATCGGCGATTAATAAACTTTTATATAAAATAACTTGGTCACACTGAAAGCTTATAATTTGGGACAACCTAATCTCAAACATTCTTTTATAACCTCAAAGTGTTTCATTTCTTATATCCCAGCCAATTTAGAGAAAACATTCTTTAAAATAGCACATTCAAAAAAAAAATGATAAATCGGAAATTTTAAAACTTTTATATAAAATAAGTTGGTCACCCTGAAAGTTTATAATTTGGGATAATCTAACCTCAAACATTCTTTTATAACCTCAAAAAGTTTCACTTCTTACATCCCAAACGTTTTAGGCCCACTTTTACCAGCTCTTGATAAATTTAACCGATAGATAGTTATCTATCGAAGATAATTATAGATAATTATCATGGTAATTAAAGTTACAACGGTTTTAAGCGTTCTCATTGGCTAAGAGCGCCAATTTATCAATCGGATAAATTTATCAATCGGATAAATTTATCAAGAGGTGGTAAAAGTGTGCCTTAGAGAAAACAATCTTTAATAACATATTGAACAAAAAATGACAAAAAGAAGGTTGGTTTTTATTGGTTTTTAAGCAAGAATTACACTAGGAAAATTGAGATGTTGCCGGCCGCCTAGAAACATTCGGGTTTAGCCACACGTCTCTCAGTATGGCTAAACCCGAATGATTCTAGTTCTAGGTCTTGTGTTAGTTCTAGTGATAGTGCTAGTGTAAAACTAGAACTAACACTAGACCGAGAACTAGAAACATTCGGATTTAGCCGCACGTCTCTCAAGACGGCTAAACCCGAATGATTCTAGTTGTAGGTCTTGTATTAGTTCTAGTGATAGTTCCATAAAAATGTGCAACACATATTATGCTAACTAGCGCTACCTATCACCTACCAGCCGTTTGAAGAGAAGTACAGCTAAACGGAGTGTTTCTAGTTCTAGGTCTAGTGTTAGTCTAGTTTTATTTGTTATTCAGCGTTAGATTATTGTATATTTTTATTGAGTTATAACGGACACTGCCTTCCCCATTTTAATCCGTACTCCTCCGAATTAAAAAATAGAGTATAGTAAATATTATTAAAAAAGAAAAGAAAAAAAAAGAAAAATTTAAAAAGAAAAGTAGAACAACATGTATGAAATTCTTATTAATGGAGTGTAATCTTTACAACCCGACAATTATCCGTGTTAAGGAGACCATAAACACAACGATAACGATCAGGTATTTATTGAACATTTAACGATACGTAAAATATGATTATTCGTTGTAAGGTAATTTCATGGGAGGGGGGGGAAATTTAAAGATTTTCTGAATGTTTGAAAATTGACCTAAACCAACCAGTAACGAGGAAGTTAAAGAGCCGAGCCGGTCGTGCGAGAATCAAAATCCAACGTGTAGACTGTTGTATAAACGGTCGCGTATTTGTGTGCGGGGCCCGTTAATAATAGAACCACAACGCCGCCCTGTTATTATATCATATAATAACGTTTATCCAGCTCTCCCCAGTTTTCGTCAGGTTGTCGACTGTTAAACACACCGTTTAATGTGGCGGATTATTGACAAATGGCCCGTGACCGTGGCCGTCACGGCCCTCTCTTCCCCCTTCCCCCTAGCGTTACTCGCCGCACTCACTCTCTCTAAACGCGTAAATAATGACGTCGAGGGGTGAGAAAATCACACCCTAATCGTTGCGGCGATGATATTTATTATTATTAATACTCGAAGAGGAGGGTAAATGGAAAAAGCCGCAGGATAAATGTACGCGTGCTGTGCTTGCGTTATACGGACACATATTGTCGTTGAGGATTTGTGGAGGGGTTGTTCTTCCACCACCCGACAGGTTGCGGGTTAACTCACCCTTCTCTTTCTCATCTTGCAATTGTAAAGGAGGATGCTACTCTGAACTGTTGAGCTGTTCATTATATCTGTCAGTTTGAGGTGGTGCTATGAAAAAAAAAACCCTAGCTACTTTCGTACATCAACCCTACTAAAATGATGACATAGACAAAGGTATATTTTCCTTTTTTGTCTTTGAAGATTTCTCACTTTGTTTTCGATTGGTTGGTTAAAACAATACTTTTTAATTATTAGGATATTCATATCTATTAAACATAGAGAATTGAGTTTAAAAAATCATATAAAGGATCTTTATGGAAAATAAGAAATTATGTATGGTATACTTAATCTTTATTAAATTAGCTTTAAAACACCTTGTATTTCATTGTTATATCTCAATTCGTTCTTGAGATACAATTTTGTAAACTTTGGTTATTAAAATCCATAACTATCTAATATGTAAATTTGGGTTTAAAAAATCATAACAACAAAGTTTATGGAAAGTAATAAATTATTTATGGCACATTAAATCTCAATTAAATTTGCTCTGCGTTTCATGACGATATCTCAATCCGTTCTTGAGATACAATTATTTCAATTACTCTTTAAAATATAGTAAAAAATGCAGAGTTGAGTTTAAAAAATCGCAACAACGAAGTTTATGGTAAATAAGAAATTATGTATGGTATACTTAATCTTTATTAATTTAGCTTTAAAACACTTTTTATTTCATTGTTATATCTCAATTCGTTCTCGAGATACGACTTTTTGA
Organism: Onthophagus taurus; assembly: GCF_036711975.1. Classification (NCBI taxonomy): domain Eukaryota; kingdom Metazoa; phylum Arthropoda; class Insecta; order Coleoptera; family Scarabaeidae; genus Onthophagus; species Onthophagus taurus. The sequence goes on from NC_091966.1 coordinate 5,422,496, forward strand.
GCTTTCGTTAGTAAAATCCATAACAATCAAATATGCAAATTTGGATTCAAAAAACCATAATAACAATGTTTATGGAAAATGATAAATTATTTATGGCTCATTAATTCCCGATTAAATTTGCTTTAAAATGCTGTACGTTTCATTGCGATATCTCAATCCGTTCTTGAGATACAACTATTTTAATTCCTCTTTTTAAAATATAGTAAAAAATGCAGAGTTGAGTTTAAAAAATCGTAACAACGAGATTTATGGAAAACTAGAAATTACTTATGGCATACTCAATCTTTATTAATTCTGCTTTAAACTGTTTCTTATCTCATTGTAATATCTCAATGCGTTCTCGAGATACAATTTTGTAAACTTTCGTTCTTAAAATCCATAACCATTTAATATGCAAATTTGAGTTTAAAATATCATAACAACTGTGTTTATGGAAAATAATAAATTATTTGTGGCACATTAAATCTCAATTAAATTTGCTTTAAAATGCTCTGCGTTTCATGGCGATATCTCAATCCGTTCTTGAGATACAATTATTTCAATTAATCTTTAAAATATAGTAAAAAATGTAGAGTTGAGTTTAAAAAATCGTAACAACGATGTTTATGGTAAATAAGAAATTATGTATGGTATACTTAATCTTTATTAATTTAGCCTTAAAACACTTTTTATTTCATTGTTATATCTCAATTCATTCTCAAGATACGGCTTTTTGAGCTTTCGTTAGTAAAATCCATAACAATCAAATATGCAAATTTGGGTTCAAAAAACCATAACAACAATGTTTATGGAAAATAATAAATTATTTATGGCTCATTAAATCCCGATTAAATTTGCCTTAAAATGCTGTACGTTTCATTGCGATATCTCAATCCGTTCTTGAGATACAATTATTTTCATTCCTCTTTTTAAAATATAGTAAAAAATGCAGAGTTGAGTTTAAAAAATCGTAACAACGAGGTTTATGGTAAACAAGAAATTATTTATGGTATCCTTAATCTATATTAATTTAGTTTTAAACTGCTTTTTATCTCGGTCTCATATCTCAATCCCTTCTCAAGATACAATTTTTAAACTTTCGTTGTTAAAATCAAATAATCATCAAATATGCAAATTTGGGTTTAAATGTTTATGGAAAGTAATAAATTATTTATGGCACATTAAAGCTCGATTAAATTTGCTTTAAAATGCGTTTTCATTACGATATCTCAATCCATTCTTTTTCTATAACACAGTTCATATAAATTTATCAAAAAAATTGCAATAGATTTACGTCATACTTCCAAAACATAAATTCCTTTACACGATTAAAATCATGATTTAAAAAATATCGAATTTTAAACTTCGCTGTCAATTACGAATAGACGATTTTGACTAATGATCATTTCTGGGAAAAAATTCTATAAAATCGATTATTATTCATCAATCTTCCGAGACATATAAAGATATCTCTGTATTAGACGCATTTTATTCGGAACGTGTTGCGTGTTACCTCAGTTGTGGTTTAGAATAATCGATAACAACGTTACAAATCACTAACGCAACGTTCGTACGATTTTGATAATTTCCTTAGAATTAAATTAAATGATAAAGAAGAGAAGTATAATCAAGTGTTTTTCTTAACGAAAAAAAAATGTCGCAGTCGAGTTTTTTCAGTTCAATTAAGTTTGTAATTATGTAATTCTCAATGGTATCATGAGGAAGAAAAGACTGTTAACCAATCGCGGCAAAAGAATTCGTTTTTTTACGAAACTAGTATAAATTTACGATAATCGGTCTCGGGAGGGCGAAGAGTTCCTTTCTTTCTCGGGTTTAAAGTTGTTGGAGCTCTCTCGTCCGGTTCCTCCTCCTCCTTTTTTGTCCGTCGTCGACGACGTCTCTCGAAGTGGAGGGCTGGAATGTTTATTTTCTAGAAGGCCCAGGTAGAAAATCATTGTTTGCGGACGCCGTAGAAATCGTAAATGGGTGTTGGTAAATAATCACCATACACGGGGACGACCGAAAACGTACCACGTATTTCGGCGATTCATCCGACATAATGGACCGTCGCAAAGAATTTCTACTCGAGGACCTTCCGAGGTCCCTTTTAATTACCATTGTTATGGGCTCATTTTTTTACGGCACATGTAGGCCACTATGATGCTGCTTCTGGCTTACTACGGCGAATGAAAATTTTCTGCGATCAAAAAGACGTCGTCCTCGTAGTCGTTGTTGCGTTCCAGAAGCAAATCACCAATTACGCCGTTGTCGGCCCTCTCTGAGCACTACTTGTCGTAACAAGCGAGAAATGAACAGCGGACCTCTTTTCCCTAAAACTACCTCCGGGTCGTTAAATTATTCCGCAACGCGGCCCAATGTTAATGAGAACTCGGGTCCGAACACCCGTCAGGTCTAAAATTCGCATATTTACGAACCCGAATTTTTAACGTGCAAGAAACATGTCGAAACCGGATCGCGACTAATGACGTCTCGTTTAAAAATCGATTAAACATCTCGTCAAAAATCACCAATTCTTTTTCTATCGGTGCTAAGAAGAAGGTATTTTACCTGTGTGTTTATTACGACTTCCTGTCTCTAATTGTGTGCGGCTTTTAAGATCGAAGTAAGATACACCGACCAATGTTGTTGTTGTTAGACATAAAAGGGTTGCTTACTAACAAGAGATTACAATCATAGTCTTTTCAAAGTAATTTGGAACTATGTCTAATGGGAAACTAACTAAAATATGATTTTGAAATAATTTCTTCGTTATTAAAATCCATAATCATCAAATATGCATATTTGGGTTTAAAAAATCATAACAACAAAGTTTATGGAAAATAATAACTTATTTATGGCACATTAAATCTCGATTAAATTTGCTTTAAAACGCCCTGCTTTTCATTACGATATCTTAAACCGTTCTTGAGATATAATTGTTTTAATTTCTATTTTTAAAATATAGAAAAAGATGCAGAGTTGAGTTTAAAAAATCGTAACAACGAGATTTATGGAAAATTAGAAATTATTTATGTCATACTTAATCTTTATTAATTTTGCTTTAAAATGCTTCTTATTTCATTGTTATATCTTAATCCATTCTTGAGATACATCTTTTTAAATATTCGTTATTAAAATCCATAATCATCAAATATGCAAATTTGAGTTTAAAAAATCATAACAACAAAGTTTATGGATAATAATAAATTATTTATGATACATTTTAATCTCGATTAAATTTGCTTTAAAACGCTCTATGTTTCATTATCATATCTCAATCCGTTCTTGAGATACAATTATTTCAATTCCTGTTTTTACAACATAGAGAAAAATGCAGAGTTGCTTTTAAGACATCGTAACAACGAGGTTTATGATAAATAAGAAATTATTTATGGTGTACTTAATCTTTATTAATTTAGCTTTAAAATGCTTTTTATTTCGTTGTTATATCTCATTCCGTTCTCGAGATACGATTTTTTAAACTTTCGTTATTAAAAAATCAAAACGTCAAATTTGCATATACATACATAATTTTTCAAATTTGAGATTAAATATTAAATTAATCAGTCATTATAAAATTATGTCTCGTTTGAATAAATATTTTAATCTCTTAATTCGTTATCTATCAATGTTAATGTTAAATTCGATTTTTGTTAGATGTCATCTTTAGAACGTCAATTTAAAATGTAGTAAAACGTCAAAATTATATTTTAGCTGTCATTATTATTAACGAAATATCAAATTTTTCTGTTTTACATTAAGAATATGGTCAGAAATCTATTAATTTGTCAAGAAAATTATCCAATTTTTCTTTTAACAACTGTGAATTTATTTGAGATTATTCTGTCACTTGGTATGATTTAATATGTCATTTTTGGCATTTTATTCTGTTCATTTGTATCAACGATAAATGATATACATATCATTTATCTTCCATATTTGATTACTAAAAGTCAATTTTATGATCATTCTGTCAATTTTGACATTTAACTTGTAAACCTGGAATTTTAAGAAGACACGTTCAATGTCAAACTGGTCAAACTGATGTACGTTATAGCCGAGTACGCTATATCAGGTAAACGTTATAATGTACATACTATAAGCAAGTACTACAGGGTGGTTCAAATTCGATGTCCGAATAGGCTATCTCGGAAACTGCATAATATAAGAGTTAGAAAAAAAGTAGTTTACATGTCTCGATCTCTTTTTTGAAATAAATTACAATGTCGAAAACCTCAAAGCGCTATCTTCTTTTGTTTTTCTCCTAGAGGCTAAAATTTAAAATATCGTAAAACCAGCAAGTGCAATTATCTTGGTTATTATTATAGATGGGGTATTAGAACTAAGACATTTTATGGACACTTTTTTACAGAGAATTTGATGACGTAGTCAAAAAAAAATTTTCGGTTCTAGATTTCGAGATATTATAACAATTAAAATTTATTATTAAATTCGTTGTTTTTTTCTGATTGCAAAATTTAGGGTTCGACGAGTCTATTTCTTATTGTTTTAGAATAAAGATAAAAATAAACTGTTTTTATAAAATTACTAAACGCCACCGAAATCTAGTGTTGTCGAAGAAATGAAATTTACAGTTTCCTGTAAATTGCGGGGCGGTAGGTAAAATCGAAACAGTTAATAATTAAATAAGAAGATAACTTCTGGTATTTAAAAACAAATAATTATGTTAATTACGGAAATATTTAATGGATTGCATTGTTTCGGATTGGAAAAATATGTTTTTTTAATTTTTAGTTAGTACCGTAATTTACAGGAAACTGTAAATTTAATTCCTTCGACAACACTAAAAAAAGTTTATTATCTTTATTCTAAAACAATAAGAAATAGACCTGTCGCACCCTATATTTTTGTAATCAGAAAAAAATAACGAATTTAATAAGCGAATAATCAGTGGTTGTTTCTATTTAAAAAAACGAAAATTGTCATAATATCTCAAAATAGAGATAGTCTATTCAGACATCGAATTTTAACCATCCTGTACACTTTGACGGACCGAAAGAAAGCATACGTTATATCCGATTATACACGGTAAAAAATAATCCCGGTTTAAAATTTTAGAGTACAGATTAAAAATATAGAATGTTTTTTTAGAGCAAATTTTATTCTATTTTTACTCTACTTATGGATAAATTCTATTAGAGATAATTTTTTTCAACACATGCTAGAGTTAAAATTTAACTCTTAACAGTGTTGAAAGTTACTCTAAATCCAGAAAAGCCCTAACAAGTAACTTCAGTTTGTGCAATTTCCTATTAAACAAGACTTAAGTATTATAGATTTAAATCTTCTGATGTATAAGAAGTCGTTCAATTTAGCGCAAACACAATTAGAGGCTAATTTTTATTTGGTATTAAAATATTGATTTATTTTTTGGTTTAAGTTTTCGTGTTAGTAGTTTATTAAGTGTTTTGCATTAAAAATGACACCTGCATATGATTTGAGTTTTATAATTTCATTATGTTTACTTAAATATAGCGATTTAGTATATCTTAAGATAGCATAAATGCAATTATTTATTCGCTTGTTCAGTTTTTTACAATAATAAACCTATTTTGTGAACACTGTCTATTTTCTTATAACTCTATTTAGAATATATCTTAATCTAATTTTGAGTATGTTACTAAATCCTACGTAGATTGTAGCATTCTATTAAAAATATACGAAACACTAATTTCGAGTGCCTTGTAAAATCTGTATAGATTATAATTTCAACTCTACCGAGATTTAATATGTAATCTGTAGAGTTAATAATTCACTTTACCATAGATTCATTTAATCTCTAAAATTTGCTCTAACAACCGATTGAAATATTACCGGCGAGACGATAACAACAAACCTCTCAGCAACAAACTTTTTCCTTTATATTTCCACCTACTTCTAGGGCCCATATCTTCGTTATCTAGAAAGATAGCAAAAAACTAAGCACACGGTTGGAAAGCTTGGTTTTTTCTCTATCTATCTATAAACCGAGTTCGTCCGCCGATATGTTGATAATAAGAACAAGAAAAAATAAGAAACGTCGCGCTGCATTCAATTTACCTCAGAATTACCAAACTTCACGGCCTTGTGCAGCCGTTACCAGATGGAAATTCAATAAATGGTTTACATATTCGGAAAGAGCTGACCTTGGACTATCTTATTCCGAGTTTTCGTCCGTCAATATCTGTCGGCGTCTGTAAAAAAAAAACGCTCCTGAAAAAGAGCCTACAGTTGACAACAAACTTTACTTTTGTATTTCCATCTATGTACTTTTCGGACGGATATCTTTGTTATTTATAACGCTAGCGGAAAACTAAGCACACGGTTGGAAAGCTTGGTCTTTTCTCTATCTTAAACCATGTTTTCGTCCTCCGATATGTTGATAATAAGAGCAAGAAAAAATAAGAAACGTCGCGCTGCATTCAATTTACCTCATAATTACCAAACTCTACGGCCTTGTGCAGCCGTTACCAGATGGAAATTCAATAAATGGTTTACATATTCGGAAAGAGCTGACCTTGGACTATCTCATTCCGAGTTTTCGTCCGTCAATATCTGTCGGCGTCTGTAAAAAAAAAACGCTCCTGAAAAAGAGCCTACAGTTGACAACAAACTTTACTTTTGTATTTCCATCTATGTACTTTTCGGACGGATATCTTTGTTATTTATAACGCTAGCGGAAAACTAAGCACACGGTTGGAAAGCTTGGTCGTTTCTTTATCTTAAACCGAGTTTTCGTCCGCCGATATGTTGATAATGAGAGCAAGAAAAAATAAGAAACGTCGCGCTGCATTCAATTTACCTCAGAATTACCAAACTTCACGGCCTTGTGCAGCCGTTACCAGATGGAAATTCAACAAATGGTTTACATATTCGGAAAGAGCTGACCTTGGACTATCTTATTCCGAGTTTTCGTCCGTCAATATCTGTCGGCGTCTGTAAAAAAAACGGTTGTGAAAAAGAGCCTACAGTTGGCAACAAACTTTACCTTTGAATTTCCATCTACTTTTCGGACGGATATCTTTGTTATTTATAACGCTAGCGGAAAACTAAGCACACGGTTGGAAAGCTTGGGTTTTTCTCTATCATAAAATTTTCATCCGCCGATATGTTGATAATAAGAACAAGAAAATATAAGAAACGTCCCGCTGCATTCAAATTACCTCAAAATTATCAAACTTCACGACCTTGTGCAGCCGTTACCAGATGGAAATTCAATAAATGGTTTACATATTCGGAAAGAGCTGACCTTGGACTATCTTATTCCGAGTTTTCGTCCGTCAATATCTGTCGGCGTCTGTAAAAAAACGCTCCTGAAAAAGAGCCTACAGTTGACAACAAACTTTAGAACTTAGAATTTTGCCGCGGCTAAACCACGCTTGGGTCAATAACTCTCTTATATTTCGGGGAGGAAACTCTAGAACTATATTCATCCTATAGGAAATTTTCTGCTCTTTTCATCGGTATATAACACATCTCAATCACACGTTTGCACAATCGTTTGTCAGCCCAGCAACAAACATTTCCCTTGTAGTTCCGTTTACTTTTCGTTCCAATATTTTCGTTATCTAGAAAGATAGCGAAAAACTAAGCACACGGTTTGAAAGCTTCAGACCAAGATGGAAATTAAATAAATGGTTTACATATTCGGAAAGAGCTGACCTTGGACTATCTTAAACCATGTTTTCGTCCGCCGATATGTTGATAATAAGAGCAAGAAAAAATAAGAAACGTCGCGCTGCATTCAATTTACCTTAGAATTACCAAACTTCACGGTCTTGTGCACAGTTTAAGATAGAGAAAAGGGCAAACTTTCCAACTGTGTGCTTAGTTTTTCGCTATCTTTCAAGATATATATGGGCCCTAGAAGTATTGTTGCTGAGCGGTTTGTTGCTATCGTCTCGCCGGTTGAAATATTTACTTGAAAAATGAATGGACCTCTTGGTCACATATTAGATTTAAAATAGAGTTAGTTATGTAATACATCTATTTTGTCCGTTATATCGGTAGTCCGTTATATTAAAAATGTAATTAATACATTTTGACCCTAATTTTCGGAAAGGGGCTTGATCACTACTGCCAGGTGTCCCCATTAAATAATCAGAAGGAGACACGACCGGGTCGTGTTCCGGGCGAGAAACACACGTCGACAAATTTCAATTATTCATCGCGGCAAGAGGAAAATGGGAGGACTTCGCGGGGTTCCGAAGGGGGGTACCCGGGCGTAACGAGCGTGGCGTTAAAAAGGCCTACGATGGGAATGAAGGACGACGAGGAGGAGGAGGAAGAGGAGGAGGTGAAAGGGTTATACGCGCACGTTACGAGACCCGTTTATTAAGATAATGACGTACGACCGAGTGGTCGTAATGATACACCTTCGTCTTGCCACGGTGTGAAGAAGATCAACCAAAAAACCGAACCTTAAAAAATAATCAGTTCAACAATTTTTTTTTTATCACATGTCTTTTACAACAATTTTTTTCCTATTTTTTCAATCCAACTCACTCCCTTTACAGGGCGAGGTCGTAGAACCACCATCCGAAAGGCTTAATTAGAAGTGGTGTCGAACGCTCGCGGAAATGAAAGAGCGTGAACTCGGGGGTTCCTACTACCGAGAAAGAAAGAAAGGAAAAAAAAAGAAAAGTAAGGGGACCCCTTCGCGTAATAATCCTCCGAGTGGCGAAAGAAAAAGCACCAAATTAAAGACGCGCCCGCAAATGACAGAGCACTGTGGCGTCGCGACACGCGCTGTGGTTCCCGCGTATCGTCGCATCGGACTTCCTCCTCATCGCCGATGCAAAAAGGGAAACGATGAAGAGTCCGAATCCGAATGCCGCCCTCTCTCAACCCCCTCGTCCTCTCACGATGCAACGGCGTGTACGGAAATGTGCCACGTTAATTGCCATCGATCCGATCCCACTCGACTTCTAATCTAAATTCAAAAACGAGGTCTTTCTTTGATGTTTGCCGACGCGACGTTCAAGTTGCATCGTCGTCGTCGTCGTTCATTGCGCGTGTATCGTACTTAAAGCGACGCGTGCTACGTCAAAAACTTAAATCAGAATAATTCGGTTTTGAAGATTTTTGCTGGATAAGTGAAGGGGAGATGAGTGCTTATGTAGCAAAGTCAATCAGAAAAAAAATCAATTCGTAATACCACAAAAAAAAAAATGATTCAGACAAAACAATGACTCAATACCTCGATTTTTGTATTTTAATCAAATCGGAAAGGGTTAAAAACAAAACGCTAATTTAATTATCTGGAGTTGCAACACATTTTCAAAAAATTCATCGATAGATTTTTAAAATAGCTTTTTAATAATTTCGAAACTTCCGCGTAAAGTACCACATTGATTATACAATTTGATTAAAATTTTATCACGATTATAAACGCTGATACAACATTTGATTAATTTATCTTAATTTAAAGTGGCAGTTTAAACAGAAGCTAACACTTCCGGTTACGCAATTTGATTAAGATTTTATATCTGAATTATGTCCGTAATTGCAAGGACACACCCATAATATTAATTATTGACTTATGTTTAAAACAATATTGTACATAAAAAATGATGTTTCAAAATCGCGATAAAATTAAATTAACGTATCTCGAGAACGGATTGAGATATAACAATGAAATAAAAAGCGTTTTAAAGCTAAATTAATAAAGATTAAGAATACCATAAATAATTTCTTATTTTTTTGTTACGATTTTTTAAACTCAACTCTGCATCTTTATCTATAATTTAAAAATAGAAATTAAAATAATCGTATCTTAAGAACGAATTGAGATATCGTAATGAATCAGATTTAATGTGCCAAAAATAATTTATTATTTTCCATAAACACTGTTGTTATGATTTTTAAACTCAACTTTGCATATTTGATGGTTATGATTATATTAATATACAGTGCGTTTCAAAAGTAACGGATAAATTCGATAAAATTATTTTAAATAATTTATGAAAAAATCGCTGAAACGGGTCTAACGATTTAAATTTTTTGCAATTTTTTGGTGTATATTTTAAATTTTTTCCACCATTTTAAAACGAGTTATGACGTCATCGAAGTTTTTTTTTAATGGAACACCTCATTTTTTATATCGGAATTTTTATTTCTGAATTATGTACATTAAATATTAATATCGGTTACATAAGAAAATTTTCGAGAAAAATTAATTTAAAGTTTCATTTGATATAAAAAATAGTAGTAGCCGTGCGTAACCATGGCAACCAATTGTTTTGATTTAAAATTTCCAAGTGTCAAAATATCATGTTAAAAGTAAAATATTACTTTGACGTTTAACGTTTTAAATTGACGTTCTCAAAATGACATAATCGAAAAAAAAAACAAAAATAACAATAACAAAAATCGAATTTAACATTAACATTGATAGATGACGAATTATAAGATTAAGTTTAAGATTTTAAAATTTATTGTCAAATTTGACAGATTATATGCAAATTTGACATTTTGATTTAAATGGATATTTTGAAGACAAAATAAAAACTCAAAATTTAACAATTTAGCAACTAAGACTGGCAACTATCAAGTTTTACATCTAGTAATTCGTTAGAATGACAGGAAATCATGAAATTCTTTTCTTACAATGTCAAAGTTACAACCTAAATGTCAAAAGTGATTATTTAAAACTTATAGGTGAGGTTTAAGAGCTAACTATGGAGAATGATACATTATATCAACACTTTAGTGGTAGTTTTTGACAAATTATCAAGAAATGAACTAATTGAAATTTCAAATTTGACAGATGAATAAATTAACTAACGAATGAAAACGTCAAATTTGACGGATTTGATATGCATTCGATGTTTTATTTCTTAAATTAACGTTCTAACGAGTAAAACTGACTTAAAAGCAAAATGACAAATGAATATTTCAAAATTGACACGTTAAATTTCACCTAATATTTAGATTAATCAAATTATTATAACATCAAAGTAACTAGTTAACATGACAGGAAAAAAAAAGTAAACTTCTTATCTTAAAATGTCAAAGTTACTACCTAAATGTCAAAAGTGACAATTAAAGCTTATAAGTGAAGTTGAAGAGCTAACTATGGAGGAATTGAAATGTCAAATTTGACAGATTTGATGTTTTGCTTCTTAATTTAACGTTCTAAATAGTAAAACTGACTTTAAAGTAAATTGATAAATAAAAATGTCAAAACTGACATGTTAAATTTAACCTAAATAGTTAATTATTCCATCCATCTATCAAATTTTCTATTAAATCTATTACAATTTGATACATTCATTTAGATGAATCAAAATATTAATGTAACATCTAGGTACTTCGATATTACATTAATTAATATAACAGAAAATCATGAAATTCTTTTCTTAAAATGTCAAAATAACAACCTAAATGTAAAAAGTGACAGTTAAAACTTATAAGTGAGGTTTAAGAGCTAACTGTGGAGCATGATATATTATATCAACACTTTAGTGGAAGTTTTTGACAAGTTATCAAGAACTGAACTGATTGAAATGTCAAATTTGACAGATGAATAAATTTACTAACGAATGAAAACGTCAAATTTGACAGATTTGAAATGAATTAGATGTTTTGTTTCTTAAATTAACGTTCTAAAGAATAAAACTGACTTAAAAGTAAATTGATAAATAAAAATTTCAAAATTGACAGATTAAGTTTAACCTTAATAGTTAATTATTCGATCCATCTATTAAATTTTCTATTAAATCTATTAAAATTTGTTAGATTCATTTAGATGAATCAAAATATTATAATATAACATCGAAGTATCTAGTTAACATGACAGGAAATCGTGAAATTCTTTTCTTAAAGTGTCATAGTTACAACCTAAATGTAAAAAGTGACAGTTAAAACTTATAAGTCACGTTTAAGAGCTAACTATGCATTACATCAACACTTTTGTGGAAGTTTTTGACAAGTTATCAAGAAATGAACTGATTGAAATGTCAAATTTGACAGATGAATAAATTGACTAACGAATGAAAACGTCAAATTTGACAGATTTGATATGAATTAGATGTTTTATTTTTTAAATTAACGTTCTAAAGAATAAAACTGGCTTAAAAGTAAATTGATAAGTAAATATGTCAAAATTGATAGGTTAAATTTAACATAAATTGTTATTCCAGTTTACGAGATTTCTTCGAGACTTTCTAATTCGGTCTTACGAGATTTAGAACTAAACGCGAATATTACTAGTTGTAAGTCTAGTGTTAGTTCTTGTTTTAGTTGTTATTCAGCGTTAGATTGTTGTACATTTTTCATTGAATTATAAAACTAGAACTAACACTAGACCTAGAACTTGAAACATTAGGATCTAGGTCTAAAGCTAGTTCTAGTTGTAGCTGTTATTCAGTGCTGGATTGATGTATATTTTTGTTGAACTAAAAGTAGAATTCACACTAGACCTAGAACTAGAATCATTCGGGTTTAGCCGTGCGTCTCTTAAGACGGCTAAACCCAAATGTTTCTAGTTCTAGGTCCAGAGTTAGTTCTAATTATAGTGATAAATCTTGTTTTAGCTGTTATTCAGCGTTAGATTGTTGTATATTTTTCATTAAATTAAAACTAGAACTAATACTAGACCTAGAACTTGAAACATTCGGATCTAGGTCTAGTGTTAGTTCTAGTTTTGGTTGTTATTCAGTGCTATATTGTTGTATATTTTTATTAAACTAAAAGTAGAACTAGCACTAGACCTAGAACTAGAATCATTCGGGTTTAGCCGTGCGTCTCTTAAGACGGCTAAACCCGAATGATTCTAGTTCTAGGTCTTGTGTTAGTTCTAGTAACAGTGTTAGTGCAATACTAGAACTAACACTAGGCAGAGAACTAGAATCATTCGGATTTATCCGCACCTCTCTCAAGATGGCTAAACCCGAATGATTCTAGTTCTAGGTCTTGTATTAGTTCTAGTGATAGTACTTTATATTAAAAATCAGTACAATATATGTACAGTACTTTAGCTATACGGCTGAAGACGCATGGCTAAACCCGAAACTTTCTAGTTGTAGGACTAGTTTTAGTTCGATGAAAAATATACAACAGTCTAACGCTGAGTAACAACTATAACTAGCACTAGAACTATCACAAGAACAACACTAGACCTAGATCTATCTAGTGATAGTGCTAGTGTAAAACTAGAACTAACACTAGACCTAGAACTAGAAACATTCGGGATTAGCCGTCTTAAGAGACGTACGGCTAAACCCGAATGTTTCTAGTTCTAGGTCTAGTGTTAGTTCTAGTTTTAATTCAATAAAAATATGTAACAATCTAGCGCTGAATAACAATTAAAACTAGAATAATTTTGGTCTAGTGTTAGTTCTAGTTATAGTTGTTATTCAGTATATTTTTATTGATCTAAAAGTCTAAACAATAGATCTAAAATTACAAACTTTAGGGTTTAGTCGTCTTAAGAGACGGACGGCTAAACTAATTCTAATTTTAGTTGTTTTTTTTTTGATATAAATTTTTGATATAACAGACTTTTGACTATAACAAACATATTTTCCCATATTAATCCGTTATATCGAATTTTTTTCTGTATTAGTATATCTCTGTTAAATTTGAGATTATCATTGAAGAGTTATTTTTTTTGAAATTCTTTTTATAAAACGGTTCAATTTCTTCGATAATATACAATATCCTGGGGTCGAGATATACAAGATCTTATCGTCGTTCGCATTACTCCGGGAATTTTACAGCGATCGGCGCCGAGAACAGAAGCGCGTTCGAACCTAAAAATAAGACCGCGTATACACAAGCGGAGGAATAACGGCCCCGCGAGATCAAAGGCTCCGGAACGTATATACCATCATAAACCGTTTCGTATAAATAATTGGACGCACTCTGACCCATTGCCGTTAATTGCTCGTGATTTACGGCCGCCCCTCATACGTAGGAGAGAAGAGAACAAAGTAGAAATTCGCATGATAAACGCGTTTCGACACCGAGAACAACATCTTCGGATATGTTCCCGAAACATTAATAATGGAGAATCGCATGAACGTGAATGAAACGTGAACGAATCGTTTTAGGAATAAAAGGGAAATTTTCGATGTGGCTCAAACATAGCTGCACCACCTATCAAATATTCAAACGGTGGGACGATTTGCACGGTTTACGTGGGCGTTCGTGTCGCACGATTTATCAATTGGGAGGTCTGTTGGCCACTTTTATTTGTACTGCCCAAATATTTGTAAATATTGAATGGACTAACGATTGTCGTGTGTGCTCTCTATAATTTTACAAATACACGTATGATCGTCCTTCTTCACGCGATATTTGGGGTTATAAGGTAAAATATGACAATTTTGATAAACGATCAAACGTTAATATTTTATCATTACAACGAATAAGATTAAGAAAGCATAATTCAATAAAAAAGAACATTTTCTCCCTATATATTTGTAACCTGACCCTGCTTTAATATATATTTCGGTTTGCGATTCCTCCTTCCTCGATATCCGCGTTGGAAACCAACGTTCGATCTCATAACGTATACTGAGTACATACATATTATACATACGTAGCGGATGCGCCTGGTGGGTCGCGTTTGGGGGATTCCCGTGGGAGATCGAGGGGGCCGTTAGCGCATCGCGAATTCCCTTTGATGTCCGCCGCGTTAGAGAGACATCGACTTTTACCCAATATAACGCGTTCCGAATTCGTGTATGGGGCGCCTCGGTACCCACCATCACTGCTGCCCCATCGTTTCCACTATCTTCTCAACGAAAAGACAAGCCCCACCCTACAGATATATTCTATGTATTATGAATTATAATCCAGTAAACAACGTTTATAAGATAATAATAACGTTATGTAACGAAAAGGCATTATTTTAAAACTAAAATTAGAGTAAAACTATCCGAAATTTCTTTACTTACAATAATAATAGATGAAGAAAAATCTGCTACATCAAAAATGGCAAACTCAAGGAAGTAACAAGCAAATAATGGCTCCAAATAGAGTTGAGGTTTAGAAGGAGATAGAGAACAATGTGGACTAATAGGATGTTAATAATAGTTATGGACATGATATAGATGTTGAATATTGTTACATTAAATTAATATCTCAAAGTCGACATCAAAGCTCAATACATATAGTCCAATACATTAATGGGAAAAGGAATTATCATACCTCATTATTTTAAAGAAGTAGAAAATAAGATAATTTAATGTTTGTTGTTTCGTTAATTTCGTCTTTGACGTAGTTTTTCAGAAAATTTTCAAAATCAAATCCATTTTTTTTGTATCTTATCATAAACTAGAATCCTTAAGCTTTAATTTGATATATAAATCATTTAATGACTCTTAAAAATGTAATTGGTATGGTCTTTTGAAAAGTTTGTGTAGTTTTTGCCACATATATTTGACAATTTCGTCTTTGATATTTTTAAAATCAAATGTTATAGTTTTTATATCTTATCATAAACTAGAATCATTAAGTTTCAAATTAAGATATAAATTATTTAATTACTCCTAAAAATACAGTTATCATTTTTTGAAAATGTGTTCTTTTTTGCTACATAAATTTGACAACTTCCTCTTTTACAATATTTTTCAGGAAATTTTCAAAATCAACTGTCAGTTTTTATATCTTATCATAAACTAGAATCATTAAGTTTCAAATTAAGATATAAATTATTTAATTACTCCTAAAAATACAGTTATCATTTTTTGAAAATGTGTTCTTTTTTGCTACATAAATTTGACAACTTCCTCTTTTACAATATTTTTCAGGAAATTTTCAAAATCAACTGTCAGTTTTTATATCTTATCATAAACTAGAATCACTAAGCTTCAAATTGAGATATAAAACATTTCATTACTCCTAAAAATACAGTTGTTATGATTTTTTGAAAATGTGTTGTTTTTTGCTACATAAATTTGACAATTTCCTCTTTGACAACATTTTTCAGGAAATTTTCAAAATCAAATGTCATAATTTTTATATCTTATCATAAACCAGAATGATTAAGCTTCTAATTGAGATATAAATAATCATTTAATCACTCCTAAAAACAGGGTTGGTATGATTTTTTGAAAATATTGTGTTGTTTTTGCTACATAAATTTGACAATTTCCTCTTTGGTAATATTTTTCAGGAAATTTTCAAAATCAAATATCAGTTTTTATATCTTATCATAAACTAGAACCATTAAGCTTCAAATTGAGATATAAATCATTTCATTACTCCTAAAAATACAGTTGTTATGATTTTTTGAAAATGTGTTCTTTTTTTCTACATAAATTTGACAATTTCCTCTTTGACAAAATTTCCCAGGATATTTTCAAAATCAAATGTCATAGTTTTTATATCTTATCTTAAACTAGAATCATTAAGCTTTAAATTGAGATGTAAATCATTTAATCACTCCTAAAAACACTGTTGGTATGATTTTTTGAAAATATTGTTTTCTGTTTGCTACATAAACTTGATAATTTCCTCTTTGACAATATTTTTCAGGAAATTTTCAAAATCAAATGTCATAGTTTTTATATCTTATCGTAAACTAGAATCATTAAGCTTCAAATTGAGGTATAAGTTATTTAATAACTCTTAAAAATACAGTTGGTATGATTTTTTGAAAGTACATACTGTATTTGCTTTTGCTACATAATCTTGATAATTTCCTCTTTGACAATATTTTTCTGGAAATTTTCAAAATCAAATGTCATAGTTTTTATATCTTATCGTAAACTAGAATCATTAAGCTTCAAATTCAGATATAAGTCATTTAATGACTCCTAAAAATACAGTTATGACTTTTTGAAAATGTTTTGTTGTTTTTGCTACATAAATTTGACAATTTCCTCTTTGACAATATTTGTCAGGAAATTTTCAAAATCAAATGTCATAGTTTTTATATCTTATCATAGACTATAATCATTAAGCTTAAAATTGAGATATAAATCATGTATTGATTCTTAAAAATACGGTTAGTATGATTTTTTTAAATGTGTTATTTTTGCTACATAAATTTGACAATTTCCTCTTTGACAATATTTTTCAGGAAATTTTCAAAATCAAATGTCATTGTTTTTATATCTTATCATAAACTAGAATCATTAAGCTTCAAATTGTGATATAAATCATTTAATGACTCTTAAAAATACAGATAATATGTTTGTTTGAAAATGTTGTATTGTTTTTGCTACACAAATTTGACAATTTCTTCTTTAACAGTATTTTTAAGGAAATTTTCAAGATTAAATCTCATAGTTTTTATATCTTAGCATAAACTAGAATCATTAAGCTTCAAATTGAGATATAAATCATTTAATGACTCTTAAAAATACAGGTGATATATTTATTTGAAAATATTGTAATGTTTTTGCTACATCAGTTTAACAATTTCATCATTGACAATATTTTTCAGGAAATTTTCAAAATCAAATGTCATAGTTTTTATATCTTATCATAGACTAGAATCATTAAACTTCAATTGGAGATATAAATCATTTAATAGCTCTTAAGAATACAGTTGGTATAATTTTTTAAAAGTACTGTAATTGCTTTTGCTGCATAAATTTAACAATTTCCTCTTTGACTATATTTTTCAGGAAATTTTCAAAATCGAATGTCATAGTTTTTATATCTTATCATAAACTAGAATCATTAAGCTTCAAATTGAAATATAAATCATTTAATGACTCTTAAAAATACAGATGATATGTTTGTTTGAAGATATTGTATTGTTTTTGCTACACAAATTTGACAATTTCTTCTTAAACAGTATTTTTAAGAAAATTTTCAAGATCAAATCTCATAGTTTTTATATCTTATCATAAACTAGAATCATTAAGCTTCAAATTAAGATATGTATCATTCAATAGATCTTAAAGATACAGTTGGTATGATTTTTTGAATATATTGTTTTCTGTTTGCTTCAAATTGAGATATAAATAGCATGATTCCAAATTTTATTAACAGGTTGGTAACTATACTTAGAATGTTTTATACGCAACAATATTAAAACTACAGGATTTCATAAGCAGCTAAATCAACCTATATATTACAGTATTTAGCATAGAGAACCGAAGTGACTTGTCGTGAACAGTAATTAGCGTCCGAAGTGAATCGGCTCTTTGTGGCCTCCGACAAGCGACCCATTGTTTCCAAGTTATGGTATTAGACTACTACTAAATGGTCGTAGGCCGGCTTAGAGAAACTTAACAATTAAAGTTCTCGGAACGGTGTTGCGGAATTGTTTACCGGATCGGGGGATCGCCTAAATGCCGCGACAGCACCAACAAAGTAAGAAAGGAAACTTAACAGTTTGGTGTAGAGGAGGCGTGAAGGGGCAAAAAGACCGCCGCAGACCGGACACGTTAACGGGCATCGCGTGCTTCGAGGCAGTTAGCTACCGAAACGGCGAGTAGTTGCTTTTTACCCATCAGATGATTTCATTTGTAACGCGTGCGTTTTTAGATAGATCGTGGAGGCTTTAAGGGTATATCCCCTCTGGTTTTTCGATGTCACGGTCAGATTACTTTTATTCCATTTTATTCGACAGTAATTTTATTGTTAAATTGTAGGATATTGTTGGATAAGCTATTAAATCCGCTGATAATTTATATCTATTAAACTGCGAGTAAAAACAAAATTGAACCATAAAGATAATAAAAAGACGACTTAAGCCAGAAAACAATTTGAGTTAGAAACTTTTTGTTATTATCTATAAGAAAATATTGTCGGGGGAAAAAATGAAGATAAAGTTGTTTAAACGGGAGTTTAATTTATTATTATTTATTTAAAGATTTTCTCGGAAAAATTTTTCGTGTAGAAGCGAGAGGAAATGCGACAAAAAAACCGAATAAACGAGGCTGGGAGAGCGAAGCGAACAAGCGGGCTCATTAAATGTTTTTTCTTCATCTGTGCCGGAACGTTTGCTCTTTTTTCACCCCGCATTCGTCTCTTTCTCTCTCCATTCGTTCCATTCTCCGCGTCCTCTACCGGTCGCTTGCGTTCCTCCATCGTCGTCTCCCAGTTTGTCCAATTATAAATTTCCACAACCGACTCCAATGCTGGCGCTGTACTGCTGCTGCTGCTGCTACTGCCTCTTCTCTGCACGATTAAACAAACACAACGACATCCCCCCAACCTCGGTGGTGGCGTCGTTGTCGTCAACAACCGACGACGACGATGACGACGACGACGAAAATGGCTGCGAAGGGCGGCAATGAACGTTGAGGGTATGGAATCGGTGTGGTGGTGGTGGTGATGGCGGTGGCGGCGACGGCGGGGGCTTCTCTTTACCGGTTCACCGGGCAGAAATTGATAGGATAAATTCCGGATACGAATTGGTACCAGCGTCGACCGACTGGAAATCACCCGCCACCGCCGACTGCGAAACTGCCTCGTCGCGAAAGAATTCCACTCCACCAGTCGTGCTATGACGGGGGACCACGTCAAACGAAAATCGCATTTCGATTTTAGACGGGAAAACGAAAAAAAAGTCAGTTCCAGGAAGAAAATTGAGAAAACATGACGTTTTCGAATGGAAAAGTATACGAATTCGATTTGCAAACAACTATTATGATAAAATATAAATAGGGGGGAAATAATGAGAAATGTAGAGTTGTTATGGTTGGATGGGAATCATATCAGTTGATTGAGTTGACGAATCATCATTTTTAACTTCGAATAAACAACTAAACTGTTTAAACGTTAAATCTTTGCTTAACCAGATGTTAATTGAGCGTTAACCCAGCATTTCATAGAACTCTTCTTTAGCATATTTCTAAGAAAAGGTATTCGGCAGTTCTCGATGTAGAGTTGTTATGGTTGGATGGAAATCATATCAGTTGATTGAGTTGAATCATCATTTTTAACGTCGAGAATAAACAACTAAACTGTTTAAACGTTAAATCTGTGCTTAACCAGATGTTAATTGAGCGTTAACCCAGCATTTCATAGAACGCTTTTTTAGCATATTTCTAAGAAAAAATATTCGGCAGTTCTCGATGGGGTCTGCTTCAGGAACATGAGGTAGTCCACAAAGATTCCACTCCTTTTGTATCACCTCTAACAACCGGATATTATGAGCAATCATCACAGTGAGATTCATGGTCCTCAAATATTTATTTATTTATTTACTTTCCAAGGGATCAAAAACGAGACAGACCCAAATACATTGCTCCAAAGAGTTAATACATACAATATAATATATCCCAGGGACTTGTACCTCTGTTTACTGAACACAAATAAGTCAATGCCGAGACGGTCTACTGGTCTCTCCATTCTAATGATAGGAGAATTTCTATAAGCGTTTGTGCGCGGTGTAGGTGCATAAAAAAGGAAATCGTAACGGAATTGACGAGGAGGAACATGTAAATCGACACGAGACAGAAGGTAAGGAGAATCGCAGAGTCCGTTGAGTAATCTATACAAGAACATGGCATCCGCAAGTAGTCTCCGCTGACGGAAGGTGAGTAAACGATACTTTCCACATGCAGTGTAATAGTCTTCGTAAGTATTATGCGATTTATAAGAAAGAAACTTTAAGAATTTCATCTTAAAGGATCCACTCAAGTCGGTAGATATAGCAAGAATACTGGAGATTCCAGACACAACTACCAAAGTTCAAGATGCTATTGATAAAAGCATTATAAATACTGATGATCGCATACGGATTTGTAAAATCCGCACAAGAACGCATTACAAAATCAAGTGTCCTATATGCATTGTGTGGTGAACAATGCCAATATGAAGACCAAAAGATAGATTTTGATCAAGGATGATACCAAGATAGATACTAGGACGTTATTGCCAAGTGTATAGTTATAAGAGATATGATTCTGTTTTTTAGTAAACGTTATAGTTACACATTTAGAGATATATAAAACAACACAGTTATCAGAACAGAACTTGCATACATCGTCAAAGTCACTCTCCAATTTGGCGCAATCATTTACACTATAAATAGGGAGAAACAATTTAGGTCGTCATCATACATGAGACAGCAGCAATGGAAAAAGGAGCCAAAGATGTCGTTAATGTAAAGAAGGAACAACAGAGGCCCCAAATGGCTGTCCTGAGGTACACCAGATGAGATTGACAAGGCACATAAACAAAATCCACCAAACCGCATGACAAGAGTCCGTCCCGAGACGTAAGAGAAACTCTGAAACTTTGAAAACCTTTCAAATACCTTTGCAAATAAGGGCAAGATAGAAATTGGACGGTAGTTCACCAGATTTGTAGACTGGTACAATATTCGCACGTTTCCACGCCAAGGGAAAAACTCCAGTAGTGAAGGACAAATTAAAAATTTTCATAAGAGGAATGGAAAGAGCAGCAGCACAGTTAATAATAAGGAATGAAGGAATACCATCTGATCCAGGACTAAGTTCAAGCTCAAGCTCAACCTCAGTCCCGGTAAGAGCCCCCCGGTATGTAATATACATACATAATTACTGATTTATAGCTACGATACTTACAAGAGATAAATGAAGCCGTCTTCTATCCAAACATCTTGATTTGAATTTAAGTGTTGCAAAGATTACAGGAAATAGAAAACGTAAAAAAAAATTTTTGCCAAATGGCTCAAATCGATCAAAAACATTTTCAGACTACTTGACAATGGTTTTAGAAAATTGGAAAAGATAATTGATCATCAAATTGCTTCTAAACGATTAAAAACATTCTTAAGATACTGAATGAGAGTAAAAGAATTAAAAGAAAAATTCATGTTTTTTGAAAGTGCCATGGAGTCTGCAAAATCTTGCTTTAGTGTGTTAAAATGGTCTAGTGTTAGTTCTAGTTTTACACTAGCACTATCACTAGAACTAACACAAGACCTAGAACTAAAATCATTCGGGTTTAGCCGTCTTGAGTGACGTGCGGCTAAATCCGAATGTTTCTAGTTCTCGGTCTAGTGTTAGTTCTAGCGGCAGTGGTAGGTAGCGCCTAGTTAGCATAAGATATTACTATACTGTATACTGTTATTGAACTAAAACTAGAACTAACACAAGACCTAGAACTAGAATCATTCAGATGTAGCCGTCTTCAGAGACGTGCGGCTAAACCTGAAACATTCTAGTTCTAAGTCTAGTGTTAGTTCTAGTTTTACAGTATCACTATCACTAGAACTAACAGAAGACCTAGAACTAGAAACATTCGGATTTAGCCGCATGTCTCTCAAGACGGCTAAACTCTGTATAAAAGTAGAACTAACACTAAACCTAGAACTAGAATCATTTGAATTTAGCCGTCTTGGGAGACGTGCGGCTAAATCCGAATGTTTCTAGTTCTAAGTCTGGTCTCACATCTGTTTCCAAGCAAAACTTTTCCTCAAAACTATCCAATGCCTGTACTATTAAGCTATGTTGCATATAATGTGGGACAGTGCAAGTACCTAGTAGTTTCGTAACTATGGTTATTGCATTCATATATTACGTCTTATATGAAATTTCCAGTATGTAGTTTGTAAAAGTTGTTAGATTTCTAAAATTAATCAATTTCGTTTTATGTTTTTAACAATTGTTTAACATAAATTAAATATTTTTACTCTAACAAAATGTGTGTTATTAAAAATTTATTAAAGGTTAAGAAACGTGGAAACCTTAAATAAATAGCTAAGTTATTTGTCAAGCCTGATAATTAAGCTGATTTTGGTCTGTTAAGTTATCACAACGCTAACTGAGCATTACAAAACCGATTGATGACTAACGATCCAATCCGAGTAAGAAATTAGTAAAAATCTTGATTAACTGACGATTCAACGTCATAAATCATTAACATTAACATATTTGTTTCAAAGTTTTAACCAAATATGTAGTTGAATCAAAGAAAAAAGAAAACAATTTGATTCTTGTAATTGATGAAATGAAAAAATAAATGACCCTTAAAAAGGATTTGAATTCCTCGAGTAATGGTGCGTCCAGATTTGTACACTATCGCATCACGTGCATCGTTGCGTCTTCCTTTTTCCCGGTCAATTGGATAAACGTCCCTTCCTGCTGGCTCCTTAGGACTCCGGAGGTACTCGTTATCGGGACGACCGATCGACCGCGAACTCTAAACAGAACAGAAGGAATCCAACTGCAAATATTTGATTTGACGTGACGAATGAGACGTTAAAAGTGTGGTTAGTCTCCCTTCGAAGTTTGTTTTTACACCGGAAGTAAATTGTCACATCAAGAGCTTATAAAAGGAAAAAATCGCTAAAATGTTCGGTTTTTTTTTTGTCAGGGTGAATACAAAAAGCGAGCGGTTGTAAACGGATTTCGAAAATTATCCTCCCGTCTGTTGCTGGTAGATTATCCTCACGGCGATGCCGGCGAATCCTTAGAAAGGGCCCCGACGATTCTGCGGGAAATCCTATCCGGTAAAGACTTTTTACGGATAACTCGCGACGGGGGCCGCGTGAGGCCCCACACAAGTCGGGACCCCAGTCGCATTATCCGGTTTTCCTATTTACGTCTTCTGCTCGTAGAAGAGAATTTAGGGGGAGGGGGAATTCTCTCTCCATTCGAAGGACGCGGACCCGTAAAGGAATTAATGAAATTGCAATGGCAAAAAGTTGTATTACTGTAGACGCGGATATAATTGACGTTTAAAACATTTATTGTTTTTAAATTATAAAATTAAAATAACATCATAAATTTACTTTTTTCTTATCTATATGTGTAGTTAATTAATTTTTTATTTAACATAGCCTTAAAACTGAGTTGGTAACTTAGCTGATTAACGTTCAGTTAAAGTTAACGTGATCCTAATCAACTTTAATAAATCTGGATAAAAGCCGGAAAAAAAGATGCTCTGAAAAACCGATTTAAAAGATAATTAAATTGATTCTATTTTTAACCTACATCAACCTTCGCATCGTAACAATTTGTGGCTGAGCAATAACGTGCGAGCGAATTGTTAAAACGTTCGATTGGACCCTTTTGCAACAAAACAACAACTACGCGTACGACACTATTCTTCCGATATAAATTGTTCGGGGTTTCTTCTTTATTACCGAATAATCTTTGTGGGCAAACACGGTGAACAAAACGCGGTTAAACTGCGGTGATAGTGTAGCACAAGAAACGTCATTTCGGTATGGCAAACGGGCAATTTCCTGCGGTCGGATATCCGACGACAAAGAAAGGCAACGATAAATTTTATCTTTACTATTTAACAAAAAAAAAGAGATAGATAGATTTAGCATTTATATTTATAATAAATTAGACGATGAAGTACTTCAAGTACTAGAGATATAGTCATACAGTAAAACATCGATATAACGGACTAATACTGGGAAGGGAGTGTCCATTATATTCGAAAGGTCGTTGTATGTACGTAGCTTTGTATTTATGCCAAAGACAGTAGAATATAAGAGGAGAGCTGGAAGGCCCGTTCGTGACCAATTAAAATTAGAACTAGCACTAGACCTAGAACTAGAAAGTTTCGGGTTTAGCCGCACTTCTCCCAAGACGGCTAAATCCGAATGATTCTAGTTCTAGGTCTTATGTTAGTTCTAGTAATAGTGCTAGTGTAAAAGTAGAACTAACATTAGACCTAGAACTAGAAACATTCAGGTTTAGCCGTCTTAAACCTTTGAATGTATTGAATATTTCCATAAACTTACGAAAAACCGTTGAAAAGATTGAAAAGATGAAAAAATTTTGATTCCGACAAAATGTACAAACGATGTGATTACGGACTTGTATTTTTCAAAAATGTACAAACGATCCGAAACCTTTATGTACGACTCAAAACCTGTTTATAATACATTTATATCCCTTAATACAATTTGTCTGAAAATTGCAGCTCTCCAGTGTTATCTTTTTGCACAGATGAGATCAAAGATTTTGTCCTTCACTAGGGTAGCTGCCATTAAATCCAAACCTAATCTCATCAACTCTAATCTCACACTACTTTAGCAAATTCATGTCCTTATCCGAACCTAATACTGTCCTTGTTTGATAATGTTGCATACTTTAAGCGTCCATTACAAAAAATGTCATCCCTATTAGTTGAGAAGTTAATGTTGGTAGTAAATCTCCGGGGTTATATGGACGGTGCCAGCTCTCAAGTGGCTAAAGAAATCGCAACTCAGAATTGACCACCTTCTCATCTACAGA
Source organism: Onthophagus taurus (assembly GCF_036711975.1). Taxonomy (NCBI): domain Eukaryota; kingdom Metazoa; phylum Arthropoda; class Insecta; order Coleoptera; family Scarabaeidae; genus Onthophagus; species Onthophagus taurus. Next base: position 5,447,569 of record NC_091966.1, read on the forward strand.
CAAGAAGATTGTTGGAAATTTTGACCTTCTCAAAATCAATGTCAGAACGTAAAACTTCGAATTTAATCACAAACAAAGAATGGCGGTTAAAAATTATGATTGTTTCCAAAGCTACATAGCATTCTTAATAACCAACTGAGAAAGAAATGTGATCCAGCAGAAAGTTTGACATCACAGCACCAAATCGCAACAGCCCAGTAGCCATATATACAACATTTTGAACAAAATATCACTGGCACAAAACCATGAAAGATCTCAAAGGTCAGCACCTCCCAAAGTGTACCAAGGTAGCCCTTAAAAGGACGAACAAGAAAACCCAGAACAAGTCTTTAAAGGCCACCCAACAACCTAGCTTAACCCGAGAAACCCAATGACTTTGTACCTGGTATCAAAAGCAACTGTGAGAAAGCTTTACCTAGCTGGAGAAGTCGAAAATGTGTTTTATCCCATAATATAAATACAGCCTTATAAATCAGCAATTAATGTGAAAAATTTTTTGTGTTTTATTACTTTTTTTGCCAGAAAGACAACGTCATTATATTTTCTTTTAAATTTTTTTTCATCATGTTCAAAATACATAGTTACATGAATACTTTAGCGTTAAATCTTTGCATAATATAAGGAGATATATTATAGAAACGAAAATTAATCTCGAAGGTTAAATAGAAGTAATAAAATACTTTTAAGTTGTAAGTAAGCAAAATGACGAAAAGAAACAATGTAAATACAAATTAAATCGATTTTGAGTTACACCTATCAGCTTTGGTCACATACTACACTTTTTCAAGTTTCTGGAAAACATTCATTTTAATATAATTTTGTCACGCAGCAACAAGCTTCTCTTATTTCCTGGTACATTTCGTCGTTCAGTGTCCTAAAGATGATTTTATTCGATGCTTACAGCATTCTGACTCAAACCAATGAGATTTTCCCGGCTTACGAAGTCTTAAAATTTTCTGGAAAACACCTTTTTTAAAGTTATTAACTTGCTTTATCTTTATAAAATAATCTCAAGGTGTTTTTAATCGAATAGTATCATTTTGACACGTACCAACAAGCTTCCTTATTTCCTGGTACATTTGAAATATTTTCAAAAAGCATTAAATAAAATTTTTTTCATTCTATCATCGTCGTTCAGTGTCCTAAAGATGATTTTATTCGATTGCAAGCATTTTGACTCAAACCAATGAGATTTTCCCATCTTACAGAATCTTAAAAGTTTCTGGAAAACACATTCTTTAAAGTTATTAACTTGCTTTATCTTTTGGTTCACCAACAGGCTTATCCTATGTCCTGTTAGCTCAGAAACATGTTCAAAAATCATCAAAAATTTTTTTTTCATTCCATCATCGTTGTGCCATACTACTCTACTCTACCACTTACGATTTCATTAGGCGAGATCGCAAGATAGCTAGTACTTACACTACATACTCTACACTAATTCTACTAATGAAAAACCCGGCTTAATGTAGCAATATACTAATATTCACATAAAATTATAAACTTATTTTATTTCATATCTATGAGGTAAAATAAAAATATCGAAATATTAACAACAAAAAAATGCGATAAGAAAACACATACTTTAAATGTTTGTGAAATTACAAAGAAAAAATAAATAATATTTACCACGAATTACATTTATGCATAAAGAAAAAACGTTGTTATAATTTCCACTAAACACAGTACACCGTTTTGTAGAATAATTTGTTTTGGTAAATATCTAACTAAGAGGTCTTTAAACGAGGCAGAGAGAGAGAGATGGTTTCGCGAGTTGTTCGTTTTCCCCCGCCCATAAAGATTACTCAATGAATACACATTAGAGCTGTCAGTACGCGACGCGGTTCCTTTGATCTTTAGAATCGCGCCGTCCTTGTTTCGCGTTGAACGTTCCGTCCCGGTCGAACTCACGAACGCTAACGAGGCTGCCCTAAAAATGGAAATACAATACGTCGTATTATGGACAGCAGGACGGACACGCACCGGCCACTGCAATCCGCAAGTGCGCCGCATATGTGACCAAGTGCTCGTTGTAAAAACGAGAGCGCGTGCGTTTAACAACAATAACAACCTAAACTAGTAATCCACCCTTTATATCACTATCCATACCAATTTTGGTTAGCTGATTATTCATTTTGATTTCATGTCATTTTTTTCACTTACTACCAATAAACTTTAAACGGATATAAGTTTAGACACAAAATAATTTCTTAATCATCGTTGATTTTAATGTTTAATTTGTATTAATAATGGTTTTCTTTTTTTGTTTTAGGTAAGTTTTTCAAATCATGGATACTTGGTTAATAAGGTAAACTTATTTCATTATATCTAGTAAACCCTACCATTGAAATGTATTGCAAATAATAACTCTATATCTTGTTATTGTTGACAACACACAACTACATTGTTGGAATAACAAAAAAAATTAATCAAATTATAGTTGCGTCCATCAATACGTTTGTAAAACATTTTTTTATATGTTCGTAGTCACATTCTTCAATTATTGCTGGGTAATATTTGTACATTCCTCAGCCAATCTAGCAATTAGTTCCCTTATACCGATTGTGGTCTTGACATATACATTTTTTGCTTAAAAACATACACTTAAATATATCAAAAATTATCCACTGGAAGCTCATCTAATTGAAACTGTAAATTTAAGCTAGCCAAAAGTGGTAAATGATGTAGAATGTTATAAACTGACTTCTTAGACAATACAAAAATTGATTTCCATAGAAATTCCACACCATACAGTGTCCTCCAAAAAGTCAGCAACACTCGTTTTACTTCTGTTCCATTACATCAACGTTTCTGAAATTTAGCTTATATGGGAGGATCATACCGATTTATCGATCCAAGGTATTTTTAAGATGGTGGCCACTTCCGGTCCCCCGGAAGTCGATCTCAACTTCGTTATTTTAAATGAAATGTATACATCTGAAGAATAATCATACCAAGTTAGAGCTTTCTTGAATGAATATTGACTGAGATATGGAGTTTTAAAGGGCATGGTGAAAATTGCCAAGAAAAACTTAAAATCAAAATAACTCGAAAACGAAAACCGCTAAGTACCAATAACCTTTATCAAACTCAACTTATTTTTTCGCATATAATTAAAAGATGCAATAAAAACTATAGCATTCCATTTAAAATAACGAAGTTGTGGTCTACTTCCGGGGGGCCGGAAGATACAGTGGAACAGAAATGAAACAGGTGTTGCTGACTTTTTGGCGGACACTGTATATTATGTCCTTTTGTGCTTATAATCAACTCAGGATTTTGCACCACAATACTGATATAGAGTTTATTTATACACGGAGCAACAAAAAATAATAAGGGATAAATGACGTAATTCCACAACTTATGAATGAGAGAAAAATGCAGAAAAATAAAGATCTTATAAGTACAAAGCACGAAACAAACAAATTTGAAGAGTTTATTGAGAAGCCAAAGCAAAACGGGTACAAAAGCGTTGCGAGGAAATTGAAAAACTGCAAAGGAAATACGATATGATCTATCTTATAATATCTATGACTATGAAGAGTTTTTTATGATAACGGTTATAAAAGAACAAAAGTAGCAGTTAAATAAGCCTTAGGAAAAATATGGTAAAACTATTGGCCCAGACCAAATATAAGCAGAAATAGTGAAATTAATTACAGAAAAAGATCAAGGTCTGATCGCGTTAACATCCCTGTTCAATTTCATTTGCGAAATCGGAAGAATGGGATGATTGGCTCAAATCAACATTCATCAGTCAAAAAAAAAGCAACCCACAAACACAAAAAAAAAACTGGTAAATCAAAATGTGTTAAATGCTGTAGTTCTAGTTTTAATTGTTATTCAGCGTTAGATTGTTTATCTGAATTAAAAGTAGAACTAACAGTAGACCTAGAACTAGAAACATTCGGTATACTTCAAAGGAGATATTCTTCACTACTACCATACACAGAAAACAGGATAGGAGTCATACCATAAACAGAAATAAGTTCATAAATTCACAATGAAGATATGTCTCGAGAATTTGACGTATATCAGGGCATAAGACAATACGCACTGTTTTGTGTGCTTTTCAATCTGGCATTCGAGATGGTTATACGAAGCTTTGGCATAACGTTTGCCACAATTTTTAACAGGAATGTACAAATCCTAACATACGCAGATCATTTGGACGTCATGGGCAGAACAGAAAGGAATGTCATAATTGCATCAGAAATATAAAGGACCATATATAGTTAATTTCGTCAAAGTATGCCAACTGAGATGGTAGCAAGAAAAATAGCGGAACAGAAATACCACAGCGAAAAACTACGTTACATGAACGATGTAGAAGACAACCTAAGAATCTTAAAGACCAGAAGAAGGAGACGTATAACTAGACCAAAGGTCGCACAGAACTGTATCGTCAGCAATATTATTATTAAATACGCAATTTAATAATCCTGAGCACTTTTGAATAACTCCTCATTGGTTTAATAACCAATTAAAGAGGATGCATAGTCGCAAACCACAGAGGATAAAAAAACAAGTGCAGAGAAAAGCTTATAGTCAAAGTTATTGGTATGCGTGAAAACTCTGTTAATAAAAATCAAGCCCACAAGCAAGAAGAAAACATCTCCATCCACAACACTCATCAACAAATAATGAAGAAATTAATTGTGATTCAACGTATTGTCAGATTTGAATATAGTGCTAAAACTTAAAAAATCGTAATATCAGGTAGTGTTCGTGTTATGGAATAGAATGCAAACAGAATCTTGCAGCATCAATACGAACTACAAGCTATCCTAAAACAGTTGTCTCAAGTTTTCTTTATATGTGTGATAAAGTACTTTTGTACAAACAAATTCTCAAGTCTGTATGGACATTTGATATCTAGCTGTGGGGTTATATTAGTAAGAGCAATTTAGAAGTAATTCCACGAACACTGTCAATGGCTCTTAGTATTGCAGAAATAGTGATCTCGCACTGGATTGGCAGTACACTATTCCAGTGGCTCTGGAATGAGCGAGCTGGAGTAAAAAAAGACCATTCAAACTACTCTCTGGACTGACTTCGTATGCTATGGAACCACGGTATGTTAAATGTCCTAGAAAACATTAAGTCTGTCAAGACAAATTCTCAAGTCTGTATGGACATTTGACATCTAGCTGTGGGGTTGTATTAGTAAGAGCAGTTTAGAAGTAAGTCGACGAACATTGTCAATGGCTCTTAGTATTGCAGAAATATAGTGACCTCCATAGAAATATCGAAATCGACAGCGTTAGTAAGGCCACTAGCAAAGTCGTCAATAGTCATAATCAGCATAATCAGTCATAAATCACCTTAATCTATTAGCTACAACGATCCCCATTTGAAGATTTTAGATTTTAACGTACCTCACTTGGCGCGAAAAGTATATTAGCTGGGTTTGACAGTTTATATACAAAATTGCACTTTGTATGTGTTAGTTAATGTTGTTTATAGCAGACTGTATTAACCCAGCCCAACCTGCCACAATCCTCATATGGTTGTAAAATATTTTTAACACGTTAACTGCCAAGTCTATATTATAATTAACCAGAAATCTTTGGGCGCCGGCGGTCATGTGGCGTTTAACGTGTTAATAACAAAACACAATTGAAGACCTCGGTGCAAGGAGGGGGAAGCTCCATTTATCAAGAGAAGGAGTTGTCCCCTTCTTGCACCGAGGTCTTCAATTTGAATGTAATTATATTGTTACACAACATTTTGTGCATATTTATAACTTTCCATGTCAAAAATTCAAGGTTGGGTTGGGTTGGGTTAGGTAATGTCGCAACTATCCAAACTTTTTATATCCTTCTCCTCATTGATTTTCTTTGTCTACTGTCTTTCTATTTCGTCCTGATGTTTAAATTATCAATTGGTCATCTTTGCTATTCCTGGTTTTTCTAGTTAGTGGAGCAGTGTGGACAGAAACAATAAACATGTATAAAAACTTTTGGCCATCTAATTGTAAGTTTTGTCCCGATTAAGCGGATGTCTCATTAAACGGCGGGCCAATTAAGCGGAGTGCACTATATATAAAGGCCTAAATCTAGCAACATGAAATCTTGTACGATTGTTTACTCATTTAGGACTAAATTAAGCATTTCGATTCTACATATTTTCCAAAAAAAAGGTTGTTATAGAATACATCCTCCCATTTATAGAGGGGTTATCGTTTATCGGTCCTTTTACTCCTGAAAAGGACGTCGCAGCACGAGTTCTGTTCAGGATCAATTCAGATCCAATTGCGTCCGTCTGTCAACGAGCACACGGATAACAGCTCGGGCCGGTGCACACGCATAATGGAGGACAACGGCGAGAACGGATCGGTACATTAGCGACCGGGGGGCTCCCCTCGAGAGGGTCCTTCCAGCTCGCCCCGCGGATTATAGAGAGGGAGGTTCTCGGAGGCCGGAGGCGAAAGCGCCCGGGCAAATTGCCCGGGCCGGGCGCATGGAATAATAAAGACTCGTCGTCGAAAAAGCGGCGTTTCCCCCTCGTCCTTCACCCCCGCCGTCATCGTGGACGGATGGATGTACGTCAGATGCGTCGCGCGGGATTATCCGTAATTACGCTCTCCAAACAAGGACGTTGCCGAAATGGGGACACCGGCGAGTAGACAATAAAACGAAAAAACTATTACTGCTCGACTAAAAAGCGGGGTGAAATGTGTCCCTAACGAAAAAGACGCGATTGTTATTTTTGGGCTTGATTTAAAACTTTTTCGTTTAAAGAATGAATCATTTCAATTTAACTTTTCGAAATAAAAATGTAACCCTTATACAACTTAATTCTAGTTAAATAACTGTTAATACACGCGTTTATATGTTTTCGTGTCGTCACGAAACCATCGTAAGCGCCGCCTCTTTTAACAGGCTTATCGTTTTCCGATAAAAAAGGCTTGATTTTCTTTCACCATAGTTGCGGTGTCGACAAAGACGTCGTCGCGGTGTTAAACGCATTGCAATTTCACTTAATGACATAATTATACGGGGGCGCGACCGATCCGTTTGACCCGCGTTATAGATAATTACACGACGTTACGTACGTTTGAAATAGTCCCTGGTGGTAGTTATGGTCATTACACATCAAGCAATCATTTCTAAACCACCCCATAAATACATAATAATAACTATTCTAATTGATCTCTCTATCAAATTCATAAAGGATTTAGAAAAGATTCTATTATTTAATCTAAACTTTATATTAAAAATCAGTACAATATGTGTACAGTACTTCAGTTATGCGGCTGAAGACGCACGTCTAAACCCGAAACTTTCTAGTTGTACGTCTAGTGTTAGTTCTAGTATTAGTTCAATGAAAACTATACAACAATCCAGCGCTGAATAATAATTAAAACTAGAACTACCGTCCTTGATTTATACATCATTATAAATATATACAGGGTGCCCATTATGTATGGAATATAGCATATATCTTGGTATGTATCAACTTTATAAAAAAACATTTTATACAAAAGTTGTTTAATATTTTATTTGGCAATTTATTTATTGTTTTTATTTTCTGATACAAGGGTACTAAAATTTTACATCATCGTAAAGAGAAAAGAAATCTCTATCAAATGAGCCTAACGAAAGGGTACATTGCCATTTAAAAAACTTCAAGTGTTATTCGTTGCTCATTTGTTTTCTGAAATAAAAACAATTGAATGCTGTCTTATTATGGCAAATAAAATATTAAACAACTTTTGTATAAAATGTTTTTTTATAAAGTTGATACCTATCAAGATATATACTATATTCCATACATAATGGGCACCCTGTATAATATTATTTATAATATATACAGGGTGAGTTATTAGTATCCCGGCGGACGATAGTTGCTAAACCGTTTGAGAAAAAAAAATGTTTTCTACAAAAGTTGTTTGACTCAGCACTTTCTATTACATAAAATTATTTTCACTTATACAGGATGTTCCATTTAGGCGTAACGGAGAGTATGCAGATTTTTTTAAAATGGAACACCCTGTATATTTTATCATATTATGAATAGCATTAAATTTGTTTATACAGCCGTATATGTTACTAACTCATAGCGTTCATAGTTCTTAAGATATACAATTGTTTTTCCAAAATGTGTCTATTGCAGCATCTTTTTAAAACCTATGTAAAAACGACATTTTTTCCAATTTTGCCTTGAAACTATGTCAGATAATAGTCAAACCCAGTAGATAAATGATAGTATCCAAAGATATTAGATACGCTATACAGCGTGTTCATAAAGCTTACTTACTTTTGATATTTTTCAAACGGCTTTTTTATAAGTTTTTTAAATGGAACAGCCTGTATATTGTGTGCTGGTTGAATTGCCCATCAAGTTACCTTTAATTAATGATAAGTATGTCATATATCTAAATTTTGTAGTTTTCCTGATATTTAGAATTTAAAGAATAATGTGTAATAAAACATGCATTATTGTACTTAATATTATATTCTGTCAATGTTTATCAGTTTTTTTTGTTCTTCCTTTTATTGTTTGATTAATATTTTATAATGTAAAATAATTTTGCTGCCATATACCAGATTTTAATGCGACTTGGTACTTTATGAAATATTAAAAAGATGTAAGTAATAAAATATGCAATTGTTCTGCCATATAATTTACAACTTTAGAGAAAATAAGATGCACATGTTAAGAGATACCTCAAGATCTTTTATACAGCGCATTAATGCTTGTAGAAGAGAAAATGGGCGGCATTTTGAACAACTACTAAATATTAATTAAATTAATACCTACTAGTTGAGCAACGTTTAGTAATTGTTTATAGTTTGTTGCTACATTTCCTTCAAATAATTTAGTAATTAAAAAAGGGATTTATTGTTTTGCGATTTAATTGTATTTTTCGTATTTTTATCACGTTTAGATTATTTAATTATTAAAGTTTTTTTTTTAATTGTATTTTAATATAATACATATTACTGATTTAGAAATGACAGACAAACAAAAAAGAAAAAACAAAAAAAGGACGGAATATATTACATTCTGTCACTTTTTTAAGTACAATAATGACATTTTATTACACATTTTTCTTTAAACTCTAAATATCAGGAAAACTATTAAAGTTAGATATATGACATACTTATCATTAATTAAAGGAAACTTGATGAGCAATTCAACTAGCACACAATACACAGGGTGTTCTATTTAAAAAACTTAAGAAAAAGACATTTGAAAAACATCAAAAGTAGCTAAGCTTTATAAACAGCCTGTATAGTGTATCCAATATTTTTGAATACTATCATCTACCTATTGGCTTTGACTATTGTCTGACGTAGTTTTAAGGTAAAATCGGAAAAAATGTCGTTTTTACATTGTTTTTAAAAATGGACACATTTTGAAAGAACAATTGAATATCTCAGGAACTATGAACGCTGTGAAATAGTAACATATATGGTTGTATAAACAAATTTAGTTGTATCCATTATATGATAAAATAAATAGGTGTTCCATTTAAATAAATTGATGTGCTCTCCGTTACGCTTAAATGGAACATCCTGTATAAGTGAAAATAATTTTACGTAATAGAAAGTGATGAGTGAAACAACTTTTGTATAAAATATTTTTTTGTTTTTCAAACGGTTTAGTAACTATCGACCGCCGGGATACTAATAACTCACCCTGTATAATATACAGAGTGTTTCATTTGAAATGACATATGCTTATATCTCGAAAACCAAAACTCAAATCGAAAAAAGTTTCAAGTAAACTTTTTTTGGTGAAAAGGGGGGCATAGGGTACACATGAGCAGATTTTTTTTCAGGGTTGCCTAAAGGCCCTTCTGACGTCATTTTCATTTTTTCAAATCGCACATATACTTTTTTCTTTCAACGTCTTGAACAACTTGACGAACTAAGTATTTTTTGTTTAAAAAACTTTTTTCTTAAATTCTGCGTTATGAAGATATCTACAAAAAGAAAAATAAAACAACAATTTTTCAAAATGTAATTAAAAAAAATTTTATTAATAAAAAAACGATTTAATTAATCGTAAAATAATATTAAAATTTTTCTTATATTATATAATATTATATATATAATAATATATATATAATATTATTATCCTTGATTTATACATCATATAATATAGACAACTCGGGAAATACCCTATGTTGGATTCTATCTCTGAGATCTAACATTTATATTGTAAATGTTAATTAACTATAATATTAATATAGTATGACTTAAAAATATTTTGTCCGTTATATCCGAAGTTTTAACTATATATAGTTTATTTTTGTGTGTCAATAAAACTTGTTGAAAACGTGTGAACACGTACGAGATGTCAAACGAATGTCGTATTTGGTGCAAACAAATGTGAAAAAGAAAGGCGAGAGGGTCGTCGTAAAAGTCTAAAAAAGAAAAAGTCTTAAATCGAAGATGTCTCTCCCCCTTTTTCTAGTTGAAATAGAATTGTTTCGTGCGATCGCACACTTCGCATACGCCCGGTTTGTCGCGCAATTTTAAAAGAACAAGAACTAAAAATATTTCTACGATAAAGAAATTACCATAAATTTCTTTATCTATTACCGGTACGGCGTGAAAGAAAACGTGAAAGATTAAAAACGGTAGCTTTATGTTAAATATTTACTTTTCACGAAGTTATTGTGTGTGTGTGTTGGCCATTGATCGTGCTTGACACCTTTCTGTTATGATAGATTGCTTGAAAGTGATCGTTAAAAAAAGTATATCTGAAAATGTGAAGAAGATATGTCGGATTGATCGATCGATTTGATGTTCAGTTAATCCCTTTATGAAAAATTGTTTGTATTTAACATTTAAAATTTAAACTAAAATAAAAAAAATGATTTATTAAAAAGTTTATCAAAGCGATCAAAATCCAAAATGTGTTAAACAGGCAGATAATGAAACAAAGCTAAAATTGGATTTGAAACAAATTTTTCGAATATTAAAAATATTTAAAAAAATAATAAAATTATTAGAACATATTATACTATAAATATGTACCTAAAGGGAAATATTGTTGTTTTCTTTGTTACGCATACTTTTTATCATAAAGTATTTGAAACGTAACATGTAAAACACGTCGAAATGCGTTATTACGTTAGTTAATTTTTCTAAGAAAATTGATAAGACGAAAACATATTTTCGATTAATTCGAAGAAATTGTTTTATTTTTTGACGTCATTTCAGTGAAAATTGTAAATTATTAAAGATTGGTTGTGACTAATTAAATTAATGAAAATTATTTAATTAAATAAGAATAATGTTCTGTTTTAGCAAAATGGTCTTATTAAGTTCTATCATAGAAAAAATATCACCTCTACTTTGCAATAATTAGGGGTTAAAAGTTTAGAACGAGTTTTGAAAAACTTCGACGAACGCTCTGGAGATATCACGTTTCAGGCTTTATAAATAAGATTTGGCATAGAAGATAAAAACAATTCTCTTCTGGTTCCACAACAATTTCTTTCACATTCTATAATACCTTCTTGGAGTAATCTTTTCATATCTATCTTGTATTTGAAAAAGTACACCACTAATAATGACCTGGTTGTCTGCATCTGTGTCAAGAATGAATTTGGTATCTGCTCAAGAAAGACTCAATGGTGACGTTGTGAATTCAATACTTCCAGTCATCTGGTAGTGGTCTGAATATGCTAATTTAGGGAACTTAGAACCTAATGAATTGCACTAATGTTGAATTCGAGTGATGAACTTGATCGAAAAAATGTGTGAAACGTCTAGAAATACTAGTAAGAAGGAGCTTCGATGCAAGAGCTTGTCGATGGATGCAATAATGTAGTTACTTTCTCTAGGTAGGTATTGCATTTATACATAGTTTGTAGTTATGTTGAGAATGATAATGACAAAGCAAAAGTCCTTCTGCACAAGTATCTTACAATAATCATAAAGACTTGCAAATTGTTCAACTTTCATCAACTTTGAAAATCAACACACAGTTCTTTGATTCTCCGCGATACTGCGTCATTGGAGAGAAGGATAACCTTAATGTTGAGCAAAATTATATTTTCACCAATCGAGTCATTTTTGCCATTTGTGGCAATATGGTAAGTAATGCGTTTAGTTTTCAAATTATGAGTATTAGTGAAGACTTCATCCTACCATTAGACATTATTTTTCTGCAAACGAAGCATTCAGGATTAGGAACGTTTCACAATATTTTCTTACATTTCTCAATTACAAAACTAGACATGGAAGCTTCATTTCGCTAAATGCGGCAACTTCTTCTTAGGTTGCTCCTTGCAAGACAGATATGGATGATATCAGCTTCTGTGCACAGTTCCTATATGTACTAGCAGTGCACCCCAAATTTATAGACGTTTTGCTTAATGTAAGTATATGTCGTTTTACGTTCAGTTTCTAACACTAGGCAGGGGAAATATGTCCATCGTGATTCCTATTTATTTCTTCATTCAACAATTTGTACTATATTTGGCTAACTTTTTGTAGATATAACATTTAAAACTTGTATAGCTTCCAACAGTGTAAGCGATTTGCTTATTTACTGCAAAAGCATTGAGTATTGCAGAGATATTTGTCAGTAAATTATATTTAATTCGTTCTGCTGTTAAAATACATCTTCTATTGTAATCTTCTATTCTAACTTAACTTAATACTAACATACCATTTAGCCGGATTAAATCGAGGTTACTTGCGGCCGAGGCGCTACAATTAATACCACGTCCATAAAATGTTTTAGAACACTCATTGAAGAGCTTCGGATTTTGAGTTAACTTAGAACGCAAAGCATAATTTCATTGAATTCAGTCGAACTCGCAAGCATGATTTTGCCGGATTAAGCCAAAGCGCTACAATGTGTGTTGTAGAATACTCTTTAAATGTCGCCTCAATAGTAGCGCCTCGGCCACACACGACCTTGGCTTATTACAATTAATGCCATATGCATATTGTAGGACATATATTGAAGCACCAAGACATAATAGAACCTTGGATTAACTTGGAATAAAAAGCCAGATAGATTAAGCCAAGTTCTTTTCAAAATAAATACTGCATTAATTAATTACTATATTCTTATTCAAATTCAAGTAATTGCTTAACTTTAATTTTTGAAAGTTATAACACTTTTCATGAATCACTCATAAATTTTTTTATAATTTTGAATTCTAGTTCTACTTGCTCATGGTGCCTTTTGTGATTGAAAGTAAAGTAGACCACGTCTTTAAGTTATCAGTAATCAATGCATAATTGCTTTGATACATCTTTCTTTCTTAATAAGAGCCTTTATACTATTAGACCCCATGGAATTACATTGTTGCTCCACATTAGTTCTCGTTCTCTTTGTGTTTTCGCGCAGTGCCAAACAAAAGCAAAAATTTCTCCTCGCTGCCAAATTAATATTCATTCCTCGGAGCCAGTTTTTTTATGGCTCACGATATTTATATGACAACAGCACTCTAATTACCAAAACTCTTCAGTTTCCCAAAAACTGGTAATCTCGACGTGATCAAAAATACGCGATTTGTGAATTGTTCCAAGTATTTCTAATACTAGATAAAATTGACACATCTTAATATGAAAGTTAAAAAGTGTCAAAGGCTAAGTTAAAGCTTGTAATAATGGAATAGAGTTGCACTATCTTTAATTTAAAATATCTTGGTATTGTAAGATGAATTTATATACTTGATTTCACTCCACATCATTGAAATAATTACGGGATTCGGGAACTTAGACTGTTGACATCCTGTTGTAGTTCTGTCTGAACACAATCCTCAAAAAATTAATGAAATACTAAAAATTTCATTTCATAATTTCGAACAGTTTCGATTTTTTCTTTCTGAAATTGATGCTAATACATCAGAATTAAATTGGAAAATAGCACATTCCATCAAATAACACATAAACAAGTCTTAAATTATCTTTCAACTACAAATTTACATTTATTTTTAATCAAAAGAGAATCGAATTTATATTTTGCAGAAATTTGTTTGTGTGCCATACTGTTCACAGGGAAACTAAATCCACTTTAAATTAATATACCGCGACATCTAGCAAAAATTTTGAAAAATGTTTCAAACAAAAATTATTTCTGATTTAATTCTAAACAAATATGATTTCAATTTTTTTTTTGGTACAACCATTAATTATTAAGATAACCTAAGAATTGATAAGGTGTGGTAATGAATGTGTTAATATAAATTGGACAGCGATTTTCGTTTTCATCTCTCTAAAAATATAAGACTTCTCAGAATAGACAGACTCAAACTATTGAAAATTGTTTGATGCCTGTCCACTTTTATCACAGAACACTGGTGACAGCTATCACAAGCACAGAAGCCGCTTGGTCACTCGTTACGTTTTACGATTATACAGGGTGTTGCTGTAAATCGTGGCATAAATTTAATCACTAAAACTAGAGACAAAATGCTGACGATTCGTGTAAAAATTTTTGAAGAAAATAATCTAGAGTTTTATTTTGTACTTTTAAACTGGTTTTTATTTATATAGAATTTAAGTCTAACCAGTTTCGGCCCTTGGCCATCTTCAAAAACTCTAGAAGTAGATTAACACTTCTTATCTTATCCATTTTACAAACAAGTTTCTTAATATTTCTTATTGTTTTGTTAAAAAAGATCACTTATCAAAGTCGAAATCAGATTATTACTTACTAATTTACAAAATTAAAGATTAAAAAGTTGTAAAATGAAATTAAGGACGAAGTGTAAGTTTACAGGTCAAAATTTAAGAACACTCTTTTTTAACAAAAGAAATATTAAAAAACTTGGGAAAAATTCAAGAATCATCATGTGGCTTAAAAATTGACGATTTTTTTTAATCAATGTGAAATGACCCAAAAAACTCGTTAAAAATAAAAAGAAACTGCGGAAAAGTGATTAATACTAGATTAACTTCAGTTATAAAACTTCTATTATAGGATAACTAACTTCAGATTTAAAATGTCAACCTCATATTTGTAATCTTCGTTAAAAATCCTTTAAAATGAGTACAAACACGACATATTTATCTTCAATATTAATGAAGTTATGGTCAACTTCCAGTTAAGAATGTCAACGTCAATTTTGACATATTTGTAATTGTCGTGAAAGATCCTTTAAAATGAGTCCAAACATGATACGTTTAATTCCAATATTACTCGAGATATAAGCAACTTCCGGATTGAAATGTCAATGTCATTTTGACATATTCTTAATTTTTATAAAATGTCTTAATATTTGTTACAAAAATAAAAATGTAATAAAAAAAAATAAAAATTAAGGTTGGTATTAATATTTAAAAATTAAATTGCTATCTTCATTGTTGCTAACTTCGGGGTTAATGTTTTTTATTCTAACTTTTTTGTTTTTTGAGATAAGTGCGTCATCTTTGGACTAATTTTAAAGGTTTTTAATTAAAGAATACATCGTGAAAGAACACCATGAAGTTGTCCATTTGTGTATTATATGATAACTAACTTCAGGTTTAAAATGTCAACCTCAATTTTGACATATTTGTAATCTTCATTAAAAATCCTTTAAAATGAGTACAAACACGACATATTTATCTTCAATATTAATGAAGTTATGGTCAACTTCCAGTTAAGAATGTCAATTTTGGCATATTTGTAATCGTCGTGAAAGATCCTTTAAAATGAGTCCAAACATGATACGTTTAATTCCAATATTACTCTAGATATAAGCAACTTCCGGATTGAAATGTCAATGTCATTTTGACATATTCTTAATTTTTATAAAATGTCTTAATATTTGTCACAAAACAAAAATATAATAAAAAAAAATTAAAAATTAAGGTTGGTATTAATATTTAAAATTTAAATTGCTATCTTAATTGTTGCTAACTTCGGGGTTAATGTTTTTTATTCTAACTTTTTTGTTTTTTGAGATAAGTGCGTCATCTTTGGACTCATTTTAAAGGTTTTTTAATGAAGTTGACAAATATGTCAAAATTGACGTTGACGTTTCAAACCGGAAGTGACTGTATTTCCATTAATATTAAAGTTAAATATGTCGAGTTTGGATTCATTTTAAAGGATTTTTTATTAAGTTGACAAATATGTCAAAATTCAACGTTGAAAGTTCGAACTTTTTGGTTTTTTGAGATAAATGCGTCAAGTTTGAACTCATATTAAAGGCTATTTTATGAAGATTACGAATATAATAATAAAATTAAAGTTGATATTGACAACTGAAAGTTTTTTCACGACTAAACCCGAATGTTTCTGCTGTCGCTTACTCAACCACGTTTCATATTCCCATTAGTTCAATTCCACTTGTGCTCAACACATGGACTCTGATTAAGTTTAATTTTAATAATTTTGTAAGTTTCGAAATCATTTCACACACCCTTTTTAACCCATTCTCTCTTTTTACAGTTTTTTGAAAATAGAATAGTGTGTTATGTTAATTTTTGAAAGAAAAGAGATTTCATAACGATAAAACACGTGTGTCAGATTTCATAAACTTGTAGATCGGTAGTTTTTTAGAAAGAGAAATTCTTTGAAGAAGAATTTTCTTGAAACTTTATACAACCTATTCTATTTATATGTCCTTGATTCATTTAGGAGCACTTTTACCACCTCTTGATAAATCAATCCATTATTACCATCTTTTAGTTAAATTTATCTTATAGATAAACCCATCTATTAGCTAATCAGAGTGCGTAAAATAGCCGTAATAGTGGTAATAATCCCTTAGATAGCTTAACTAGAAGATGGTAGCAACGAGCCTTAGCCAATGCGAGTGTTTGAAACCGCCGTAACCATGGCAACTATCCTCTAGATTGTTTATCAGGAAGATGGTAAAAGTGGGCTTTAACGAAGCAACTTATAATTTTAACTCCTCAACATTGACGGTATTTATAACTAATATTTTTAACTATAAAATCTTTAATTAACAACCTATCGATACTTCCAGTCGTGCCCGATGAAGGAATAAGATAATTCCGAAACATGTCGCACCGAATTTAAAATAAAATAAACCATTTTCATCGTTAACCCAGAGTTTTATTAATATTCGAATG
This sequence comes from Onthophagus taurus, assembly GCF_036711975.1. Taxonomy (NCBI): domain Eukaryota; kingdom Metazoa; phylum Arthropoda; class Insecta; order Coleoptera; family Scarabaeidae; genus Onthophagus; species Onthophagus taurus. The sequence goes on from NC_091966.1 coordinate 5,464,575, forward strand.
TTTCTAGTTCTCGTTCTAGTTTTAGTTCAATAAAAATATACATAATAATCATAATATTACATAATAATAATAATATCATACATAATCTACCACTGCCACTAGTACTAACACTAGACCGAGAACTAGAAATATTTAGTAACTAAGAACAGATTTAGTCCCATATCTCTCAAGACGGCTAAACCCGAATGATTCTAGTTCTAGGTCTTGTGTTAGTTCTAGTGATAGTGTAAAACTAGAATTAACACTAGACCTAGAAAGTTTCGGGTTTAGCCGTGCGTCTGAAGAAAGTGGTTTTACCACCTCTTGATAAATTTAACCCATAGATAATTACCATGGTTACAGCGGTTTTAAGCGCTCTCATTGGCTAAGATCCACTTTAGTAGTATTTTAGGTCTTTCAGTATTCTGCATTTTTTCTAAGATAAGTTACATCTTTACCTACGAAACGATAAAATGTCGCTTATTCAAGTGATGTATAATGCGGTCCAATTATAGGTCATAAATTAAGAAGGATAAAATAAATAATTTTAAATATTCTGAATTAACTAAAAAAAAAACATACATAATCCATAAATGATTTAATAGAAAACAAGAGATTTCCGGATGGTCGTCATTAATATGAATTTATGGGATTTTTTGATAATAATATATGAGTTTATTTCATGGTGGTTTAACTTTTATGATAAATAGAATGATAAGTTTAATTGGATTTATAATGGGGAATCATTAATATTAAAAAGAATTATTCGTATCAAACGAAATTAAGAATAAACTTAAAAACATTCACGAAGAGTGTAACGACGCAAACGTTGTCGTCTTTTTTGTTTTAAGCGAATATCAAGGGGGTGGAAAAGCATAGCGAGGGTGGGCGGCAGCAAGCAAGAGCAGCAGGAGCCGGTAATTGGCTTTATTTTGCGCTCGACTTCCGGGCGCAGGATAATTACCGAAAGGAGTCGTCGCGAACTGGGGCTTTGATAAAAGCTGGGTCTCGTTGACGAGCTGTCGACGAGTTCGCCCGCGGATGCGAGAAATCCGCGTGTAAATAAGAGTCCCGCAAGTGCACAAAGGAGGAGAGAGAATCAGCGCTATACGGAAATTCCAAAATTTCGTCGTCCTTGCCGAACGTGCACACATCATAATTGGTCTAGTTTGTGGTCGGGAAGGAACGATACTGAACATGGAACGAAACGTATCACTTTACACACACACACAACAAAACCGCCGCCTTCATTCGTTTACAGAATCTGGTAGATAGATATCTCAATCAATATCGTGGAAACAGCAGTATTAATTATCTAGTTAGTAAATTTTAATAATAAATAATTCATAAAATAAAGTTTTCTTAGAAAATGAGTAAACCCTTTTTTTCTGTGCCACGGTGCGTGCGACAACGAACACAAAACGACGTAGACGAATTGTTCTATTACAATCGTGGGGGTGCGGGTCGAGCCGAGAGGTAGGATAGGGGGCGGTTGAAAAACTGGGAGTTGGGGGTGCGTCGCCGCGGGGCCGAGTACAACTTCAAAGGGATCTGTTACTGACATTCGCCGGAATACAACGGCGAAACCTGGTGGCGGTGACGCGAGGTAGAATAACGCCCCGAGCCAACAACCTACTACGTGTAGCGATACCGAAACGAAAATAGCAAGCGAAAATTCCCCAGTTAAACGTCTTTGGAAAATTAACCTTCCCAGAGGATTAAAGAAAAAAAAACTAAATTTATAAACGGAAAAAAGAAAACCTAGGATTATTTTCTATCTCAAAAACATTAACAATAATTTAGTGAACGGTTAAATAATCATTTTAATGCTTGTCTATATTTGTACAACTTCCATATGGTAACCATTAAAGTAATCACGTTTAATTAAAAAAACTAATTAAATTTACTAATTAAGTTTTTAATCAAAAACAAAGACCATTTGGTGTCTTATATCTTAGTCATTTCTTTTTTCTATTTCTAAATTTACTAACTTTTTAATTTACGGCTTCTTCGTAACGAATTTCTTTATTCAGTTCCTTTTGTGAAGAAGGAATTAAACATGATTTTCTAATAATATCTCAAAGAAGATTTACTTGTACCCATCAAAATAGAATCAGAAAACTTTAAAAACATAAAAAGAAATCTCTCAACAAAAAAAAACTTAATTCGCTTCGTTTAGAAGCCAAAGACTTCTTCAATAAGGATACTTAAAAAGTCAAACCCAATGAAACCAACATCGCGGTCTCTACATCAATCAGTTAATTGATATAAAACTGTCAGTTAGCAGAATATGCGGATAATCTGGAGAATCTAGAAGAATTTGTTAAAAAGGTTAAATGTCTTAAATAACTTCAAACATCGCCAGAACAAATGTACAATACTTACCAAGAAAATAAAGTGATGAAGTATTCGCAAATGTCTTTAAGAAGTTTTTGGGTCAGTAAGATTAAACCTACAATGACAAAATCTTACAAAAGCAAATACAAAAGCACCCAAATCATCACCTACCTATCAAATACCTATCAAATTTTGACATGAGGTTGCTTGCGGGCGAGGCGCTGGAAATGATACATCAATACAAAGTTTTTAGTTTTGGAGAATTCGATTTTGAGGCTAAATTGCTCTTTATACATCTTGGTAAAGTCATAACAACATATTTATCCACAAACCGCCGAGGTCGCTTGCGGGCGAGGCGCTAGAGTTGATATATCATCACGAAATTGTCAGGTTTGAAAGATTCTAGCGCCTCGACCGCAACCAACCTTGTCCATTTGAGGCGATCATGCTTTATAAACTTGGTAAATATACAAATCTCTCATAAGAACATATTTATCCACAAATCGCCGAGGTCGCTTGCGGGCGAGTTGATACATTATTCCAAAATCGTCAGTTTTGAAATATTCTAGCGCCTCGCCCACAAGTGACCTCGGCGAAGTGAGAGTACCATGACTTTACGGACACACCGTATATATGGTTCTAATGATTTAATGTTAAAACTACAAAATCTGAAATTATATGCTGTCAAAGACGCACGGCATCACACCCAAAAGTTTCTAGTTTTAGTTTTATTTCAATTAACACAAGCCGTGGAAGTCTAGGAACGGTAATATGGCACTATATGATCAGCATGATTGGCAAAATTCGGGTTCTGATATGAATACTGCAAAGAAATCATTGTTTATTGCCTTGTAAAATTTGAGCCACTACCTCGACAGCATAGCTGCCTCGGTCTGTATATACAAATATTAAAGAGAAATCTTTTCTTATTGCTATAAGTATATTAGGTGTCTTATTATTTTGCTTCACTAACACGGAAAGGAACTCAGTATCCACTTAGTATCGACGGCCACAGGTTATGTAGAGATATAAGTTTGATCAAAATTAATTCTTGAATGTGGTAGTTAATAATAAGAATTAAAAGCTGCTTGCCTGAATCTACTTGGAGGCAAAGGTTATGTATTAAAAACGTGAATCAGCCAAAACATTGTCTTTTGACGTAAATTGTTCACAAACAGTTTTACAAAGGAATTCAAGAGCATATTACACAGGTTCAGATTTTTCTGCAATAGGTCCTCCCATAGAGTCGTCTGTTAGTTTTTCAACCCGTATATATTAGGATATTAGATTCAAGGAGTTCTGTTCTCTTCCCTACAATTTGCTTAGAGAAGTAGAATTCTGCAATGAACCTTAAGTATTCACTTTATTCACTGCTGGTCTAAATAACTTTGTGGTTTTTGAGAACCATGTTCTTAAGATTCTAAACTATGATACTCCTTCTGCTTCCTGGTTCTCTTCTGCCATACACTTTCCTTTGGAGAACGAAACTAAGAAGCTGGTGTTTGTATCTGTTTCTCATAATATTGCCATATACTCCAGTTTTCTTCTCTTGATGGTGTTTATCGGTCATCATCACGGCTGCATCACTCTCCAGTTCCATCCACCCATGAGATCATCAGTACTCTTCTATAGAACCATAATTCGAAAGCTTCGAGTCTTGCCTCGGTTAGTGTCCACGATTCCTCTTCATAAAAAAGCACTGACAACTTTTGAACAGTTTAGCCATTCTTCTGAGAATTATCATTAATCATAGTCTCTAGGTAGGTGAGCTATGATATCCGATTACCATGAACTTGGTCTTACTAATATTAATCTATAAGCAGCATTGACTACTAACGTCACTTATTTTGTTGATTAGTTCTTTTTGCTGTCAATGAATACTACAGTATGATTCTTACGTTGGTATTATCTACGGCTTACTTGAACATTTCTTTTTAGCAGAGGTTGAATAAAAGTGAAGAATGCAAACCTGCCTGGCGCCTTGAAGAATTTTGATTGTGCTGTTGTGCTTTTCTGCATTGATCTTAATGTTCCCTATGAACCTAAGATACTTCTCGTCCAACTTCGTGTTCTCTAAAACTTCCAACATCTTTTCGTGTCGTAACTTATCAACAAAGAAAACTTCCTTGTAATCAACAAAGCAGGCGAAACGTCACAGTTCATATCTCTACAACGCTAGTATTATACTACTCCTTTCATAAACCCAAACTGTCTGATATTCTTACTTCACATCTTCTATATATTCTCTGACGGATCCTTTAAAGAAATAATACTTTAGAATGAGACCCATGAGCACATATCTTAGCCCCCTATTTCTTTGGCAGCAGTATGACCATTCATATAGAATGTTGCCAGTAGAATTGAAGAATTTTGATCTCGTAGCTTTTCTTTTTCTTTGAATCTGGATAACGACTTATATATCATTTATCATGATACTAGGTTCAGATTCATTCTGAATGGGCGATGGAACTCCTGTTAATCTCGTTTATATCTTCCCAATTCACAATCACTTCTCCCGCCTTCTTATGCACATTGAATATGTCAAATGTGCAAAACCTCGATTTTATGGCATTTCTCATCTAAATCCTATCGTTTAGCTTAACCAATTTTTCTTAGTATGTCTCTCTTTATGCTTTTGTATGCTTCTTTTGCGTCTTTCCTTCTTCCCTAAGCATCAATATTTTCACCGTTATCAATGATTTGTGTTTCCTTCCATTGGTGACGTTTCCAGAAATCGTTGATTGTTGTCTTTAGAATATAGAAACTACAACAATAATATATCTTTCACAAAAAAAAATTAGTGTGGTTTAGAATTACATAGTAGTTAAATAACAAAAAAAGAATAGTTCTCGTTAACCGTCGTCTAAACGAAGGAAGAAGAAGAAGAAGAGGTGCCGATCGGTCAGATTTGCCCGGGGCTTGGGCCCCGGTTCATCCTTCTCTTCTTATACACCCTTCTTCCGGCCCTCCACTGTAATTATCAAAACCCACATTCGAATAATATAAACGGGGCGCACAGAAACGAGAAGCAGCGATGTTGAATACCGACGCCGTCCGCCGCCGCCACTGCTCTCTCCGGTTCGTTATCCTGGCTCTTTTCTTTTCTCTCTCTCTCTTTAACTTACTCGAGAACGTTCTCGCCTTAACCGGCATAACGAGGCCCTCGATGGTGCGGCCTAATTATCCTTTTTAGCCTTTTTCCGTCTTCTTCGTCACCACCCCGTAATTTTCTTAACTCTCTGGGCTCTATTTTAAAATTAAATCAAAAATATTCGGGCCCATTTAAATATTGTTCTAAATAGAAAATTAATCAGGTTGTTTTTTTGAAGTTTTGTTAAAAAAAAATTGTTCTTGTTCATTAATAAATACCATCATGTAATGCGATACATATCTGTCTTTTGAAGTGAAAAACTGGTTGCTAAAACACATTGAGTGCCGCCGCGGTACGATGTCGATAACATGACGGTCTTCGACTTTGTAATGATCGTCAAGGTTTATTCATATTTTACCTACTACATAATATACATTCAGTTCATGCGGTAATTGAATTGTATGAATAAAAAATAAATTAAAATAGGCTTATCAATTTAAAAGGAATAAATTAAATTTTGATCATTTCCTAATTTGTACAATACATTTTCTGGATGAACGATTATTAATGGATGTAGAGTATTAAAATACAAGGACTATGTTTATTAAATCGATTTCCGCAAAGAAGTGTGATATTTAATTATCAGTTTTAATTTAAATATAATTATTTTCGGTTGTGGTTTTAATTATATTTACTTAATTTATTGTTATGAATAAATTATTAATTAACGCATTATAATATCATGGGGTTATTTGAAACCCCAAAACTTTATCATTAACTTCATAATTAGATAAGTCGAATACTAGATGTTAGAGTACTATCAACAGCAAACATTGGAATTTGACAAAGAAAGAATCATCTGTATACATTTCAAATTTAATAACTACTGGAGCTTTGTTCTACAAATGATTTATATCAGCGAAGAATAGGATAATATGTTAATAATAACCATCTCACAAAAAACGATACAGTAGATAATACTTAGGGGAGTTTAGGAATGGCACTATGGAATTACTGGATACAAGAAAAAATGACATCAACATCGTAAAGCATAATAAACCATGGTTTAATGAAGAAATCAAGATACTCAGAAATTAACTGTAATGTGGATAACTCATTTCAAAGACTTAGTAGTCGAGATTTATCTCAAGGCGACGAAGCTCTTAGCCTACCCACCATAAATGGAGAAGAAAATGAAATGAACATGAAGCAAGTCCAAAAATCGTCAATGTCACTTTTATTTTTGTTTCTGTTGCCACTTCGTTCTTATTTATGAATCATTTCTTCTTCTATGGCTCTACAGCCCAATTTGGCTTCCCTTAACCTTTGCTTCCATTCCTCCCTGTCCGAGGTTGCTCTCCTCTAACTTCGAAGGCCCAGAAGTTCGCGTGCGTTTTTGCTCATTACGTCTTCCCAGCTTCCTGGCTTTCCCGCAAATCTTTTTTTCTGCATTCGTGTATTGAGTGGCCTTTTTCAAAGTCTCCCTTCTTCCTTTCTCATCCCATGTCCGGCTCACCTCAACCTTTGTAATCTGATGAATTCCGACAAGGTAACATATTTGAAAAAGTGATACGTTCTACAATCCTCCACAGGCTTTCGAAGATATTAAGTTTATCACTTGATCTCCCACAGGATCCATGTTCAACCTTTCCAATGCCATCTTCCATGGTGACGTTCTGTGTTTGTGTTAATACCTTTATTTTTCCTGTGTTTACCTCGAATCTCCTGCTCCTGCTTTCATACCACTCATAATGTCCACATCGTTAGCATATGCTGCCAGTTGTACTGTTTTGCTGGTCAACAATTTGTAGCAAATTGTCCCATGATAAATTCAACCGTTAGGTTGAATAGAGTTGAAGTTCCCCTGTTTTAGGCTACAAGTAATTGTGAAAGGATCTATTTGTTCAAAATTTATTTGCACGCTTGCTTTAGTATACTCCATTGCAGCTTTTATGAGCCGTATTAATTTATGACACGGACTCGTGTTCAGGATTTGATAAAGTCTATTCCATCTATAAAGATGTTCTGTGCATCTATGTTATGGCCCCATGATTTTTTTGCTAAGGATCTGTTTTACTCTGAATAGTTGATCGATTTTGGACTTGCCACGTCTATAACCTGTTTGGTATTCACCAATAACAGCATCTGATATAGGTTGTATTTGCTTATTGATGATGTGAACACCTTATAAGTAGCACAGAGAATGAAGATTCTGAAATAGTCCTTAAAGATAAAAATTATGCTTGATATAGATTTTATTCTATATTAATTCCTAAGTATTGAAAACTGACAACTTTTCGATTAGCTCTTCCTCTACTGTTAGTGTAGTACTTTTCGTTCTCCAGATATAGCTATAACTTTATTTTTATTTAAGTTCAATCAAAACCTTACTCCACATATTAATGTTATCTTCTAAGTAGATTTCACTTCAAGCAACAATTGCAATATCATCCGCAATGGCTCCTTCCGAGACGTTAATTGTTTCTTATACTTGCTGAACTATTGAGAGTATCAGGAGTGAACATTACGACTGAAAATATGCAGAAATATACAAATACCATAATAGTGGAAGATAGGAAGACAAACGAAACTGTAACAAAGCAGAGGTATCACACTGTTAAACACCACCTACAAAATGCTAGAATATAATAAAATCTTCCTCCGAACGAACTCTGAGTCGCACAACCAGATTACCCTCTACGAAATAACTTCTTCGATTTTAACCAGGCCTTTGATGAAATAAATAGAAAAAAGGTGCTACAATTTCTAGCAAAACTAGGGGTGCCATAGAAGCTTTATTAATATCATGCTAACTGGATCAAGGCAACTGTCAGTATTCAGGAAGAGCTAACAGAACTTGTTTGAAATAAACTGCGGAATCCGGCAAGGTGACACTTTATCCCCCGTAATACTTAATCTGGTTTTAGAAGCTATTATACGGGAGCTTAGAATGCAAAAATTCATCAACACGAAAAACATAACTAATAATAAGATATCATACGAAATTACTCATTTGAACGAGTGCAAAACTTCATAAATTTAGGATCCAACGTAAACGAAACAAATAATGGCACTGAAGAAAACGAAACTAGAATACTTGGAGGAAATAAAATACTAGGCAGACAATCGAAACTCAAGATCTATCGGACTATTGTTCACTAGAAAATGAACACAAATTAAGATTCTTTGAAAGACGGATCTTGTGAAAGATATATGGACCGATACAAGATAGTGCTGGAACGTTCATGGATGATGCAGAGATAGTACGACACATAAAAGCACAGAATAGCTTGGCTGGGGCATCATGGAAAAGATGAAAACAGACAGAGGGGTAAAGATAGTTGTGGAATGGATATCTCAGAAACTGAGATCTAGAGGAACACCAAAGAAACCAAAGTCCACAGAGGACTTCACAGCTATACTTTTTTCTACCACTAAAACTAGAACTAACACTAGACCTAGAACTAGAAAGTATCTAGAAGTATAATGAAATTAAGGACGAAGTATTACAAGTTTACAGGTTAAAATTCAAGAACACTCTTCTTTAACAAAAGTAATATTAAGAAACTTGGGAAAAATTCAAGAATCATAATGTGGTTTAAAAATCGACGATTTTTTTTAATCAATGTGAAATGACCCAAAAAACGCGTTAAAAACTTCAGTTATAAAACTTCTATTATATGATAACTAACTTCAGGTTTAAAATGTCAACCTCAATTTTGACATATTTGTAATCTTCATTAAAAATCCTTTAAAATGAGTACAAACACGACATGTTTATCTTCAATATTAACGAAGTTATGATCAACTTCCAGTTAAGAATGTCAACGTCAATTTTGACATATGAGTCCAAACATGATACGTTTAATTACAATATTACTCGAGATATAAGCAACTTCCGGATTGAAATGTCAATGTCATTTTGATATATTCTTGATTTTTATAAAATGTCTTAATATTTGTCACAAAAACAAAAATATAATAAAAAAAATAAAAAATTAAGGTTGGTATTAATATTTAAAAATTAAATTGCTATCTTCATTGTTGCTAACTTCGGGGTTAATGTTTTTTATTCTAACTTTTTTGTTTTTTGAGATAAGTGCGTCATCTTTGGACTAATTTTAAAGGTTTTTAATTAAAGAATACATCGTGAAAGAACACCATGAAGTTGTCCATTTGTCTATTATATGATAACTAACTTCAGGTTTAAAATGTCAACCTCAATTTTGACATATTTGTAATCTTCATTAAAAATCCTTTAAAATGAGTACAAACACGACATATTTATCTTCAATATTAACGAAGTTATGGTCAACTTCCAGTTAAGAATGTCAACGTCAATTTTGACATATGAGTCCAAACATGATACGTTTAATTGCAATATTATTCGAGATATACTTCCGGATTGAAATGTCAATGTCATTTTGACATATTCTTAATTTTTATAAAATGTCTTAATATTTGTCACAAAAAAAATAAAAAATTAAGGTTGGTATTAATATTTAAAAATTAAATTCCTATCTTTATTATTGCTAATTTAGGGTTTAATGTTTTTTATTCTAACTTTTTTGTTTTTTGAGATAAGTGCGTCATCTTTGGGCTCATTTTAAAGGTTTTTTAATGAAGTTAACAAATATGTCAAAATTGTCGTTGACGTTTCAAACCGGAAGTAATTGTATTTCCATTAATATTAAAGTTAGATATGTCGAGTTTGGACTCATTTTAAAGGATTTTTTATTAAGTTGACAAATATGTCAAAATTAAAAGTTGAAAGTTCGAACTTTTTGATTTTTTGAGATAAATGCGTCAAGTTTGAACTCACATTACAGTTTATCTTATGAAGATTACGAATATAATAATAAAATTAAAGTTGACATTGACAACTGAAAGTTTTTTCACGACTAAACCCGAATGTTTCTAGTTCTCGTTCTAGTTTTAGTTCAATAAAAATATGCAACGCTACCCACCATTGTCACTAGAAGCTACATTAGACCTAAAAGTAAAAACATTCAGGTTTAGTTCTAGGTCTAGTGTTAGTTCTAGTGCTAGTGCAAAACTAGAACTAACATTAGGCCGGGAACTAGAAACATTCGAATTTAGCCGCACGTCTTTCAAGACGGCCAAAAACTCATGGTTATCACAAGGACGTCACCTTTCATCAAGCAAATATTTTCCTTTTCAAAACTACCCAATGCCTGTACTATTAAGCTATGAACCAGTTCAAGTTGGTAACATTGGGTCATTAATTTTTCTAGTTGTCAATGTGACAATGTTTGTCTATGGATGTTTAAACACGTTCTTAGCATTCATAAAACATTTTTGTCAGGTGAATACATTTTGTGTTTTGACAGTTTCTAATTGTCAATTCAAATTTCTATTTTCAAGTGTTACGGTGTTACCAACTGCTACATACCTATTTCCCGACATTGTGAAAATTTATTTTATTTTTGAGAAAAAAAAAGGATAAAAACGCGAATTATAAAAAATAGCATAAAAAACACGTTTCATAAGACTTAAAGCACTTATTCATTAAAAAAACAACTTGAATTCGTGCATTTCAAACGTGTCTTATGAACTTTGTTTTTTAATATACTATTACTGCATTGATATATTTCGAGTTATATGAAATTCCCGATATATTACAAAGGATTGAGCTCATTAATATGATAAATGATAAGTCATAAAAAAAATTTGAGTATTATCAGAATGAATTCTAGTCAAAAAGAATTTATTATTTTTTATTTAGTATTTGATAAGATTAAGGACGTAGCCTCAATATATGAATAAACCTTTACGAAACCACTTTGCCTCGATCTCTTCAGATCCACCACGCATCTACGTATCCAGAGTGTTTTTTTTTTAATTTTTTGCTCCTTCCGTTTCCATCGCGCCATCATTATAACATGATATATCGATTTCAAGAGGACCCGACATCTCGAGTTTTTACCCGCATTTCGCGCGCGGTTTCCCCTTTATTAAAACCGAGAAAAAAATCACGCCCTCTATAATTGTCCGAAGGAATTCGATTTCAATCTTACTTAAAATACCGTAAAGTATTTTTAATATAATTTATTTAAGCGGATTATACAACTATTTATGTATTAATTAAGCGATTAAAATTAGCTATAATTTCAGTTTCATTGATTTAACCGCAAAATTAAAAAAATACATGTAAATAATAAATTAATCCGAATATTTAATATTATTGATGCGAGTGTTGGTTTAAATAAAATTATAAATATACTGTGTGGTAAATAAATCGTGATGTTGCTTTTTTTTTAAATATTTTACTTTCACGGCGATGTTTAACGTCCGAATTTGTTTGTCGCAATTTTTGATTAAATCACGCGACTTCGCAAACATTGAGCAACATCGGTTTTTTCAAATAATTTGAAATATATTCACCGATTAAACAAATTGCTAGGAAAAATATACAAATCAGAATTAATTTAGAAACAAACTATAAAATGTGTTCAATAAAACGACATTATAATAACCAAATAAAGTTGAATCGACCTCGTTTTCCCAATCTTTGTTATCTCACACGTATCGAGATAATAGATATCATATAATATATATAGTACGTATTTTGTTACGAAATAACCTTTTTTATTCAATTTAATTATGATCAAACTCCAAAATAAACTCTGAATTATATATAAAATAAATAATCTTTTGTAGAAATAAAAAAAAACACCCGACACGGAGAAAGAGAAAAGAAAGTAAACAAAAAAAATAAAATAACAACGATGAAAGCATATTCCGTGAACGTGCAGAAAAGGAATTGCAAATGACGCTCATTTTCGCGAGTAAACACAACGGGGGCGGCCGCGTTTCCGCTTTTCGGGATCGCCGCCGCTTACGGCGAGAAGGGGGGCGTCGCGATCGGCTTGGCCGTGTCGGGCATTAAAACTTCATAATTGCCTCGACGGCTACCTGTTGGCGCTGGCGGCAGTGGTGGTGGCGGTACTTCTGAAAACTGAAAAGTAGATCGCGTGAGCCGTCAAGGTGTGGCCAATGGTAATTAGCGCATTAGTCGTTCACGCCCACAATCTTCACGCACATTATCAAACTCACCAACCCAAAATCCTTAACACAATATTAATTTCACCTCAGTTATAACATCAAGTTAACCATTATGTATTTACATGTACTATACATACCCAATAAGTATATAATTAAGGTATAGTGTAAATTATCATTATCTCATTAAGTTACCGTTGCATAAATCCATTATTACTATTGCAAGGCTATACACGGATAATCAAAGGAAATTTATGTTCACCAATCATAGCAATAAAGCTATATTAACATAATTCTCCAAGAATGCAGAATCAACATTCAGAAGTTGTGCTAGAAATATTCTTTCGAGGTTTATCAGCTCGAAGAGCCCCTTAGTTTTACCCCTCTACCACCGTGTTATTTTTTAGCTGTGGAGAGATTACTAGGAATCTTCTACACCCAGTATCAATACTTAAAACACTTACTTTGTGTACATTAGTTTGAAAACATCTTTGTCCATTACTGGTTTGTGGGTGTACTCATCAATTTGTGACAAAGCATACACTTTTCGCCTGGAACACCACGAACCGGCACCAACTGGACAACTGTCATGTTGTTGGTTTTCACCCCTTGAAGGATAGATATCGAGATAAAAATGTTGCTTCAATTATTCGTCTGCATCACAAAACTCTGGGAAATGCACAAATTCCTGCCATTTATCGTTATATCATCTGGGTTAGGAGCAAGAACTGCTCTTTTCACTTAATCTTCAAAGTGTTTTGAAATTTGAACTCAACGGAAAATCAAGCTTTTGCGCATCATTGATCAACCCCGTCAACCAAGGGGAGTAAGATGCTTCGATCTGAAATTGCACGTCGACGTTCAATAATAATAATAAGTTTATTGCCACATAGTTAATACAAGAGAAAAATAATATATATGTATACATAAATGAATAAGTAATGCATGTTGACAAAAGGTCAGTTTATCGCCAAAGGCGATGTCTTCCAAAAGACCCAACCAACAACGTATGTAAAAAAAAAATCAATATGGCTATATAAATAATTCAACATTTAAGCAAAAAGAAGAAAAAGAGCAAAGAGGAAAAACAACACAACGAGTACAGTTGATAGAGAGGAAGAGAAAGAAAAAGAGGAGAGAAGCAGGCGATATCAATAGTTAGATTCCGATAATTGTAATAATAGATAATCCCTTAAGCAGACCTTAAATGTCAGAAAACTACGAGTGTTGCGTATTTCCATGGGTAAACTCTCGGTGCGATGAATGGGAAATATGAGTAACGTATCAGACTGTGCTCTAGTAGGCAGACCGCGAGACGACATGAATTGAAAGTTCGTGTACAAGTATCCTGGGGTCCGACAAGAAAGTATCTTATACAGCGTTGTCTGTATACGGAATGATCTGCGCTTTTCAACACTCAACATTTGAAGGTGATTGCGTAACATGGTCGTACTTACCCAGGTCAAAAATAAAGCGTAGACAGTTGTTCTGCAATCTTTCTAATTTGTTACGGAGGGTAATTGCCAGGTCGGGATACACAGCATCAGCATAATCTATGTGGGGCAGTATTAATGAGTAACAGAGATTACGACGGACAGCAAGGGGAAGAAAACAACCAAGTTTACGCAAAGAATGAAAACAAAAATAAACCTTCCTACAAACAGACTGAATTTGATACCGCCAAGACAGCGCTGAGTCCATTGTCACCCCCCAAGTATTTGACCGTATTGGTGAAATGTATAACATTGTCACCGAGTATCAGTTGCGTATCATTGGAAGAGTAAAATTTTGCAAGTAAAGGTTTTGAGCCGAATGCTATAGCTTGCGTCTTGGCAATATTTAAACTCAGGCCAAAACATTTAGACCAGTGAAGTATCCTGGTCAGATCATCATTAAGCCGCGCCATGGATACCGGGAGCTCATTCACAGTTGTTGATGTATAGATTTGAAGATCATCCGCATATAAATGATAGTTGCATGAAATGAATTTGGTAACACTGTTTATAAAAATTGAAAAGAGTAATGGACCCAATACACTTCCCTGAGGCACACCACTATGACTTTGAAACACAGAAGAAGAAGATGAAGTGTCACGCACACAAAAGTAACGCACTCAGGGGCAAAGCCCATAGCAGACAGAGACGACACCAGTAAGCTATGATCCACAGCATCAAATACGTTGCTGAAGTCCAGCAAAACTAACAAGGTTATTCGTCGATCGTCACAGCTACGCTTAATATCATCAGTAATCTTGATGAGTGCCGATGTGGTACTGTGGCCCGGTCGGAAACCAGATTGATAGTCAGTAAGTAGTTTATGCTCATCAAGGTAATCCTGCACTTGATTGTACACCAAGCGTTCAAGTGCCTTAGATAATACGGAAAGTATCGATATTGGCCGAAAATCACTCAGGCGAGTAGGGCACTTAATCTTAGGAATGGGAACAACGCAGGCCTGTTTCCAAATTGTAGGAAAGGTCGAAGACTCTATGGAGAAATTAAAGATATGAAGCAATGGTGGAGTAATTAAGTCCAAGATGGGAAGGAGTTGCTTAACACTAACATCGTCAGCACCGACACTTGTAGAGCGCGTTTTTGCAAGAGCGTCCCAAACCTGAGACTCCTCAAACATGGTGAGCCAAACACTCAAACACTGATAGTGAGCAATGTTGACTTCTTGTTGACTCGTCGAGAGTAGTGGGCGAATTAGCAAAATAAGCACGTAAAGAATTACAATCAAAGCTATGGCAGGAAGGATTTTCAATTACGCCAAGAGAACGCATGGTCTTCCAAAACGTTTTCGGTGTTGTATAAGATAACTTCTGATAAATGTAAGTTTTTTTGGTATTTCGGCAGCGGTGGTTACAGAGGTTCCGTAGAACGCGGTAGTTTTCTCTATTAATATTGGAAGCATTTCGGCGAAGGAGGACCTTAGCCACGTTGCGCTTACGCATAAGATCTCTAATCTCGTTATTGAGCCACGGAGACGAACATAAAAATTTCGACGAAAAAGAGAACGTTGAACCATGATAAGTCTGGATTTCGTGCTAACTACAGTTGCGATACAGCATTAACGCATATAGTTGATGACATATTGTTTGCGGCGGATCAAAATAGGCTTACTGGATTAGTTCTGCTAGACTACAGTGGGGCCTTTGATACTGTCAATCATAGGATGTTATTAGCTATCTTAACCTTTATTGGGTTCAGTGATTCTGCTATGAGCATGATTGATAGTTATGTGTCAGACAGACAACAAGCGGTTAAATTGGGTGATCGGAGATCTGAACTGCGAGGCTTGAAGTCAGCAGTGCCACAGGGTTCTATCTTACTGTTTTGTATTTACACTTCTAATCTTTCGACAGTTTTGACAAATCTATCTATCGTTCTTGCCTACGGACATGGACACTGCTCAAGTTAAATTGAGTGAGGACATAAATAATCTGATAGATGTATCCACTAAACACTCGTTACGGGTAAATTCAAATAAATCAGTGGTTATGCTCTTTGGCAGAAAATTTTAAAATCAATATTGGTGGTAAATGTATTAGTGTTAGGGAGTGTGCTAGAAATTTAGGATTACAGCTCGACTCAAATCTTATGTTCGAAAAGTATATCCTGGTCAAAACAAAAATTTCATTTGCTGCTTTGAAGTTCATATACAGGGTGTCTCAGCGAGACCGGTCATTAGACGTTTTTGGGGTTCTGGCTAAACCAAAAATTTGTGAATTCAGACTTAAGTATTATCAATCACGTTCTCTTCATCTAAAATATTTTCAGATTTCTTGCACTTCCGGTTATACCTACCTTATTTTTTTAAATGGAACAGCCTGTATATTTTTACATATTTGGATTTGTCTGTTTTGAAGGTTTATAAATAACTTAAATGTGTAACTTATATATCCATATGATATGTGTGCATTTTTCAAAAAACCCTAATTATCTCCCAAACTATTAATATTAGGTATGGGACATATGGGATATAAAAGATGTAGAATGAGACACCGAAGACGACTAAGAAATAAAATGTAGGGGGTGCCATTTAAAAAAATGAAGTTATGGTACTTCCAAATTTTGAAAAGTTAACGTTCTAGACCGCAGTTCTCGGCATCAAAACATACTACATCATGTTGCTTAAGCATGTTCTCAATCCTAAATTGATATCCCAAAAATTGAGTGTTTTCTGATTTTTTGAACAAATGTCTGGAGCAGATTTTTCTAGAAAAATTCGAATAACTCGAGAACGACCGAATCAAATTGCAAAAAGTAAAGTTATTTATAAACCTTGAAAACAGACAAATCCCAATATGTAAAAATATACAAGGTGTTCCATTTAAAAAAAATAAAGTTGGTGACGACTTCCGGTATAACCGAAAGTGCAAGAAATCTGAAAATATTTTAAACGAAGAGATCGTAATTGATAATACTTAAGTCTGAATTATCAAATTTATATTTTCGCCAAAACCCCAGAAACTTCTAATGACCGGTCTCGCTGAGACAGAGTGTATAGCATGAGGAACATTTTAAATCGCAGCACAACGGTTATGCTTTGCGATTCCTTAGTGCTGAGCCATTTTAGCTTTTGTGACACAGTATATCATAGTTGTCTGCTCTCAAAAACATCACAAAGGATTTGGCGTGTTCAGAATTCATGTCTCCGAATGATTTACGGGCTTCGACGAGGGTGCCATGTCTCACACAGGATGATCGATCTGGGGTGGCTGAATATGTTTAACTGTCGCATATACACTATGGTTTCATTTTATCATAAGTTACTGTTGCTTAAATGTCCATCTTATTTGTATGGTAAGATGACGTTCCGCACTGATGTCCACAGCTTAAATGTTTGAAGCAAAGGTATTGTCACACCACCGCTCTTACAACTTACCTAAATTTTATAATAGCTTACCCCAATCATTGAACATGTTGAGCTTGCCGTCGTGGAATGCGATGATTTGGTTTTGCTTTCTATGTGATTGTATTACCATCTTTAAAAATCATGCAACGTACGCTTTTTTTACTCTATTATCTAGGTGGGCTCTCCATGTCATTTTATCGTCAAGTGTGGATGGCATCCTAGGCTTGCCAAACTTCCTCATCCGCGTGAAAAGAATCAACTCTGTTTTCTTAGGATTTACAGAGTCTTTGTTCGTCATACCAAGTCTCTATCAATTTGAGAGCTACTTGCATCCTATCAAAAAGCACGTTTATGTACTTGTTGTAACTGTGGTAAAGTTGGCTTCAGCGAGGCGTTTCAAGAGGCTATCCAGGGTGAGGTTCCATAAAAGTGGGGATAGTACACCCCCTTGTAGACAGCCTTGAGTAACTCCTCCTTGAAGACTGACATCGCCAGCGTTAAGCTTAACTATCCTATGTTTGAATGTTTTTAATCCAACCACAAGAAAGTTGTTTTAGCAAATCTATGAAAACACCCAGGAGGGACTCCTGAACTGAGTGAAGAGCCGTTATTGTGGACTTGCCCTGTGTGTATGTGTGTTGATTCGTATTTACTGATTTAGTTGGAAGGCAGAAATCTCTAATGTAGCGATCACACACTCTTTCCAAGGTTTTCAAAAGAAAGGAGGAGAGACTGATTGGTCTAAACGATTTCGGTGTGAAATAATCAAGCTTATCCGGTTTTGGGTTTCCTCTGTCTTCTTAGGATTCCCAGAGAGTCTTTGTTCGTCACACCAAGTCTCTATCAATTTGAGAGCTACTTGCATCCTATCAAAAAGCGCGTTCATGTACTTGCCTTTGACAAGAATGGTTAAATCATCTGCGTAAGCAACTGTGGTAAAGTTGGCTTCAGCGAGGCGTTTCAAGAGGCTATCCAGGGTGAGGTTCCATAAAAGTGGGGATAGTACACCCCCTTGTGGACAGCCTTGAGTAACTCCTCCTTGAAGACTGACATCGCCAGCCCTAAGCTTAACTATCCTATGTTTGAATGTTTTTAATCCAACCACAAGAAAGTTGTTTTAGCAAATCTATGAAAACACCCAGGAGGGACTCCTGAACTGAGTGAAGAGCCGTTATTGTGGACTTGCCCTGTGTGTATGTGTGTTGATTCGGATTTACTGGTTTAGTTGGAAGGCAGAAATCTCTTTCCACTCTTTCCAAGGTGTTCAAAAGAAAGGAGGAGAGACTGATTGGTCTAAACGATTTCGGTGTGAAATAATCAAGCTAACCCGGTTTTAGGTTTCGTTATGTAATATACTTTAGAGCTTTAACTGGGTGCTTTTATACACATTTATATTTCGTATTTTATATACACATTAACTAGATAAATTAGTTAATGTATGCATTGACTAGACAATGTGTACATTCACGGAATGAATGCTTTATCTGTAACATATTTACAAAATATAAAGTAATCAGCGTCGTAAACAACGTCATCACAAAAATTCTTGTATACTTTAATCGCGTTTTATATTTGACTGCCTCGATTACAGCTCCTCGGCCGCCATGACCTTGACTGTTATCAATTTTAATCTTCGATATATCTTAGAGATTTGTACTAAATATTTTCTACAAAAAGAATGTTATAATTTTAAACATTTTAAAAAAATAATACATAATTTATTCATGTCGATAAAATATTATTTTGAAAATAAATCAAAATGATTCATTCTCTAATCCCGCAAATACATATAACCCCGTTATTATCGTTGATTTATATACATTTTTTTTCTTTTTCGATTCCCCCTCGTAGTTGGTGAAGTAAACACTTAACAAATAAATCCGTATAATAAGCTGGGCATTAACGCATTAATCGGTACCCACTTGTACAACTGACTTTGGGTAAACCGAGGTATATTATCAGGCCGATCAAAGAAATAATCGAAATAAAACCGGAGATGCGGCGCGTTGAATATTTCTCTGGGCAGATACGCACCGGTTACGATATAATAATTCATAAGCACACACATAGTAGGCACACCGGGGGCGCACGCTCGCGTTCTATTTACAAGAGGAGGGGACCACCTCTTCCATACTGTCCTAATTCTATCTCGCTCGCTCCATTCCGTTCGTTTCGGGGTCGTCGCCGTGTACACACGCTGTGTGAACCTACGGTATCTGTTTGCGTGTCGACTATCCCTTGGCTACGACGACGAGACGACCCTTCGAAATCAATTTGTGCAATTGGTATAAGAGGGGCTCGCTTTTGTCGGGTCCGGGGCGCGCGCCCGTTCGCTCGCTTGCTTGCTCTCTATGTTGGAGTTCGATTTGGATAGAGGAAATTATGTTCGAAGGGGTTTCGCATAAAGCCTACGGCCCTATATGCATGATTAAAAACTCCTATCTCTATCATCTCTCTCTTCATGTAATGTGTTACGGTTTTTTTTTTTCATTTCTACCCCCATCTACCATTCACATATACACAAAAAGAAAGATAATACTAGAGCAGGTATATGTCATGTTTTAACTATGTCAAAAACAGTTGTTCACAAAAAAAAGATGAAAATAATAAATATAGATCGATATGGTTGCATAGATGGTTTCAACTTGCAATGTTATTTCTATGCCAAGGCCACGAAGTTCTGTATTCAGTATATTCACCGAATAAGAGTTTATATCCGCCATAAAGGTGTTACATACAATAAAGTATTTATATTGATTAAGACTCACTTTTACCACCTCTTGATAAATTTATCCGATAGATAAATTGGCGCGCTTAGGCTCGTTACTACCATCTTCTGGTTAAGCTATCTAAGGGATTATTACTATGGTTACGGCTATTTCACGCGCTCTGATTGGCTAGTAGATGCTTTTATCTATAAGATAAATTTAACTAAAAGATGGTAGTAATGGACCTTAGGCTCGTTACTACCATCTTCTGGTTAAGCTATCTAAGGGATTATTGCTACGGTTACAGCTATTTCACGCGCTCTGATTGGCTAGTAGATGGGTTTATCTATAAGATAAATTTTACTAAAAGATGGTAGTAATGGACCTTAGCCAATGAGAGCGCTTAAAACCGCTGTAACCATGGTAATTATCTATCGGTTAAATTTATCAAGAGGTGATAAAAGTGGGACTAAGTTAAGTAAAATTTCAATATTTAAAGAAGAAAGAATATGTATTTTCTTCTTTCATATTGTACACGTGAAGTAAAGAACGTCCATAAACGAACTCGTGGTCTGACGACGACGACGACGATCGGAGGCCTGGTTTTCTCGTTAACGGACGAGAAAGACAAATTCCGTTGGTTAAAAAGAGATGAAGATGGTGAACGAGGCTGAAATGCGGGAACCGTGGGTTAGAACAAAGAGGCGTCATCGCAGCGCTAATTAGGGTCCGCGTCGTGAGGACCGTGGCGCGTACGGTTTAAATTTAAAACGGGCCCTGCGATGATGCGTAAGAGAGAAAGAGAAGGAAAGAGACGACGCCGAACGACAATAATCGTTCTTCGGTGGCTGCTGGATGAAAAGAGACGGACGGCAGGAAGAAGAGGGCGCGATTACACCGCGGCGGCCGCGACGACGCCTTTATTTTTCCCTACGGGTCGCGTAGAACAAAGGGCCGAGAAGGATGAAATACTCCCGTTTCGAAACTGAGAAAGAAACGTAGTAGAGTGAAAGAATGAAACCGCCGAAACCGGTAATTGCCACCGGCATCCTCACAAATTAAATGTTTATTTTTAAGTAAATCATCGTCATCAAAACGACGTCATCGTTTTCGACGTTGCCTCCTCAATTTTGGATGCCTTAAGGTGAGGTTACCTGATCACCTTTATAATGACGAAAAGAGTTGTGTAAAATCGAAAATTTCACATATGATTAACTCCTCCTTCAATTGTCTTATGTAGTTCTTGTTTTACTGCGTCTGAAGATGAACTAAACTCGAAACTTTCTAGTTCTATCTAGGTCTAATGTTAGTTCTAGTTTTAGTTCAATAACACTAGCGATTAATTTAAATTTCGGGTTAATTTAGAGTGCTTTAAAAAGTAGAGTTGTACTTCTTATATTTTATGTCAAAACTTTTTATATGAAATATATCACTTATTATATATCATTTTAAAGGCTAAGATCTCAGCTTGAATTTGATACATAAATCGTCTCTTCAATATCATAAACACGGTAAGTGCTTTGATTTAAATTTCATGTTAATTTGAGCAATTTTCGTTTTAAGTCAAAATAGGCTTTTACATTTTATTTTTTATCTCGAAACTTTCTATATCAACTAAATCACTTATTATATATCATTTTAAAGGTTAAGATGCCAGCTTTAATTTGATATATGAATCATTTCTTCAATATCATAATCACAGTAACTAGATTGATTTAAATTTCGTGTTAATTTAGAGTGCTTTAAAAACTAGTTTTACTTTTTATATTTTATCTCAAAACTTTTTATATGAAATATATCACTTATTATATATCATTTTAAAGGTTAAGATCCCACCTTTAATTTGATATATGAATCATTTCTTCAATATCATAATCACAGTAACTAGATTGTATTAAATTTCGGGTTAATTTAGAGTGCTTTAAGAACTAGAGTTTTACTTTTAATATTTTATCTCAAAACTTTTTATATGAAATATATCACTTATTATATACCATTTTAAAGCCTAAGATCTCAGCTTTAATTTGATACATAAATCGTCTCTTCAATATCATAAACACGGCAAGAGCGTTGATTTAAACTTCATGTTAATTTGAGCAATTTTCGTTTTAAGTCAAAACAGACTTTTACATTTTATTTTTTATCCCGAAACTTTGTATATCAAATAGATCACTTATTATATATCATTTTAAAGGTTAAGATCCCAGCTTTAATTTGACATTTGAATCATTTCTTCAATATCATAATCACAGTAACTAGATTGTATTAAATTTCGGGTTAATTTAGAGTGCTTTAAAAAGTAGAGTTTTACTTTTTATATTTTATCTCAAAACTTTTTATATGAAATATATCACTTATTATATATCATTTTAAAGGCTAAGATCTCAGCTTTAATTTGATACATAAATCGTCTCTTCAATATCATAAACACGGTAAGTGCTTTGATTTAAATTTCATGTTAATTTGAGCAATTTTCGTTTTAAGTCAAAATAGACTTTTACTTTTTATTTTTTATCTCGAAACTTTCTATATCAACTAAATCACTTATTATATATCATTTTAAAGGTTAAGATCCCAGCTTTAATTTGATATATGAATCGTTTCTTCAATATCATAATCACAGTAACTAGATTGATTTAAATTTCGAGTTAATTTGGAGTGCTTTAAAAACAAGAGTTTTACTTTTTATATTTTATCTCAAAACTTTTTATATGAAATATATCACTTATTATATATCATTTTAAAGCCTAAGATCTCAGCTTTAATTTGATACATAAATCGTCTCTTCAATATCATAAACACGGCAAGAGCGTTGATTTAAAGAACTGGAACTAACACTAAACGTAGAAGTTTCGGATTATTACTCCATCATCAGGCTCAAAGTGCAAGATCAAAATATTTTTTATAACGGATTTTTGGCTCTAATGGATACCCCCTTCCCCGTATTAGTTCGTTATGTCGAAGATTTTACTACATTTAATTTTTTTTATATAAAATTTTGTTAAAATGATTTTTTTAACAATCTCTCCGTGTTGGTTCTTTTCGGTGCCGTCCTTTTTTGCGGGCGGCTTTCTTTTTCCGGCTTCATTACCGCTCGCTGGGCTCTCGCTCTGCGGGGGCTATTTGCATTTAACGAGCGCTTCGGATCACCAAGCGACGACGCTGATGACTACGGTCTGACGAGAACGACGACGAATACGACGACGTCGGGCGATAATAAAAAAGTCCCCGACCGGCGTTCCCGTTTTAAATGGAAATTCGAAAAACCCCAGGCCCGGAATCCTATGGGGGGAAGGACGATACGATGCGATGGGATGCGATGCTTGCCGCCCGAAGATCATCCCCGACCTCGTGGATTGTGTTGGGGCGCGGCCCTTTCGCAACCGAAGGGAATCCCTTCCGCCCCCTTCACCAAATGAACGAAGCATCCGACAAGATGATTATTAGCTTTTCCGGCGCCATTTTATAAAATTTATTTTACCATTCAAAATAGAAATTCTTAGAAATTCAACTAAAAGCAATGTGAACAATGCGGCCAATGTCGTCCAATATCACGGTAGCGTCGAAATAGATTTATGTCGGATCGAAAGGGGGCGGTTGTTGGATTGCGGGAGTAGATCCCCCCTGTATAGTATTTGAATTCCTGAAAGTCGTAACTATTCGGGACGGGCGATCGCGCGGAATTTCATCAACTCCAGCGACCGGAAGGGCATCGCATTGCCCGCCCCCGGGCAGCATCCCCCCTTCCCCTGTTTTCGAGCTGGACGAACTCTACCGCCCTTCGGCCCACTCGAGTGTATTGTAATTACCCCGGTTCGGACAGATTAAAATAACTTCAAAGTGAGAATCTCGTTATTAGGCTACCACCAATCTCAATCTCCTTTTCGCCATAAACAAAAAGATATAAGAAATTTGAAGAAAATTAGAATATAAATATATGAATGATCAATCAGAATTGATTGCAATTATTATTTAATAGATAAATCTTGATTTTTTGCTCATTCATCATTATTTTAAATTAATTTTTTTTAATGATTAAAAATATGGTGCTGAGTTTAAGCAATGAGTCACTTGCAAAATAGTAAGTAAAGGACGTTGAATTTACTAGTCGCCCCTGGGGGTTGAAAAGAGGAGGGGGGGCGGTGTGGGTCGCGTGGCCGACCGACCGGGCGGGGGTAGAATGGCGAGATCAAAGGATACCGCCCCCTAAATCAGATCAGCAAGGGGGTGGCGGACTCGCGCCATTATAACATCTCCCGATGCTCATTTAGGCATTCCATCTACTCTCTCTCCCGCTCCGCTCTGTCGGGTTCGATTCGCTCTTGTGTTTCACAGTGCAGGGCTTCGAGGGTTTCCCCTATATATTCAGAAATAGCGAACATTTTTCGGATGATTTTCCGTTTTCCCAGTTTCGAAATGCGTTAGATATCAAAGTCTTGCATCCCTCTTTCTCGTTAATTATTCACTTGAATGCGTTTATTATAATTTCATTCGAATTTGAAAAGATACAATTTTTTTAAAAGTCAAAATCTCGAATATTTTGACTTCACTATAGCAATATGAGCTTATTTGCATACATTGTATTGTAATGAGAATCTCGATTATGTTTCATATAACTGGCTGAATTTCATCGGTCAGCAACAGACACTCAATTAAATTCCTTCAAAATCTAGGTAATAAAATTAACTCTTTGATGTACACTTCACATATTGATACAATTATTTGTGTTCATTTCTGATCTGACATTTTAAGAAGATAGATAATTTGATATTTGAAAAGTCAAATTCATATTTAAATATTTTAAGAAGATAAATTCTTGAATTTATGTCATATTAACCTGTTATTTGATAATTTATTACATTTCGTTTGAATTAATTGAGAGGTCACGTTTAAATTGCTCAGGTAAAAATTAATCTGCCAAATTTGACGTCTTAATCTGTCAACATAAAACTTATCAAATTAAAACGTTCTTATGTTGATAGATATGTCATCCTTCATATTTAAATCTTAAACATCGTTTATACGTTAAATTTGTCAAACTGGACCGTTAATTTGCTTATCAGTTAAGTTAGTAACATTAAATTGCTTTAAATCAATAATATGAAGTTGTCAATGTCAATTCAAGTCTGGCATTGTAATCTATCAGTTTTTATTGAAATTTATTATACCAACCTGTTCATTTGATATTAAGTTGGCAGCTATTTCGTGTTTGGAATGTCAATTAGAAATGTAAAGTGACAATTTGACGTTTAATCGCTCAAACTTCTTTTTGATCTGTCAAATTTGATATTGTAATCTGTTTATTCTTGATAATTTGTCAAAAACTACATTTAAACGTCAATTTTAAGTTTTAAGCGTCACTTTTGACATCTAAGGTGTAAATTTGACATTTTAAAAATGAATTTTATGATTTCCTGTTACTTTGATACTATATTATATTATTTTGATTCATCTAAATGAAGTTAACAATTTTACAACGTTAATTTAATAAACAAAATATCTCATTCATATTAAAGTTGTCCAATTTAATGTTTTCATTCGTTAGTTTATTAATCTGTCAAATTTGACGTTTTAATCTGTTCATTTGTAGATAATTTGCCTAAAACTACCTTTGAAACTAAATTAAAGTTAATTTAATGTGGATAACACATTATCACATCCATATTTGATTTTTAAACGTCAATATAAGTTTTATCTGTCATTTTTGACATTTAAGTTGTAAATTTGACATTTTACGAAAAGAATTTTATGCTTTCTTGTCATCTTAACTAATTACCTATATGGTGTTATATTTTAAAACTAAATTTTGAAAAAATAATGTCAAATTTTTAACTATAATTTGTCAATTTTATTTGTCAATTTGGTACTACGTTGTCAGTCTTTAAAACATCAGTTTAAAAAATAAACTATCTAATTTGTATTAAATCAATTAACTTTGACATTTCCATTAATTGCTAAGTTCATGAACCTATCAAATTTGACATTTTTATTTGCTAATTTGATACAAAGTCAGTTTTAATTTTTACAACCTTATTTTAATCTGTTCATTTAATAATTTGCCAAAAACCACCTTTAAAGCGTTAATTTAATGTGTTATTTTTGATATTTGATTTTTAAACGTCAATTATAAATTTTAACTATCATTTTTGACATTTAGGTTGTAAATTTGACATTTTACGAAAAGAATTTTATGGTTTTATGTCATGTTAACTAATTATATGGTATTATATTTTAAAACTTTATTTTGAAGAAATAATGTCAAATTTTTAACTATAACTTGACAATTTTATTTGTCAATTTGGTACTAAGTTGTCAGTTTTAGTCTTTAAAACGCCAGTTTAAAAAACAAACTATCTAAGTTGTATTAAATCAATCAATTTTGACATTTCTATTCATTGCTAAGTTCATTAACATGTCAAATTTGACATTTTTATTTGCCAATTTGACACAAAGTCAGTTTTAATTTTTACAACGTTATTTTAAGAAACAAAATGTCTAATTCATATTAAATCTGTCAAATTTGACATTTTTATCTGTTCATTCCTTGATAATTTGCCAAAAACTACCATTAAAGCGTTAATTTAATGTTTTATCCTCGACATTTGATTTTTAAACGTCAATTATAAATTTTAACTGTCATTTTTGACATTTAGGTTGTAAAGTAGACATTTTACGAAAAGAATTTCATGTTTTCCGGCCATGTTAACCAATTAGTAATTACTATGATGTTATATTTTAATATTTTGTTTCATCAAATATCAAATTTAAACAAAAATTTATATTTGACATTTTTATTTGTCAATTTCTTACTGTGTTGTCAGTTTTAATCTTTAGAACGTCAGATTTAAAACAATCTGTCTAATTTTGACATTTTCATTCATTACTAAGTTCATTAATCTGTCAAGTTTGACATTTTTGTTTATCGTTTTGATACAAAGTTATCAGTTTTCATGTTATTCATGTGAAATGTGTCAAAATTGACAATTTAAGATTTTGAGTCAATTTTTAATCAAAATATTAATTTGTGATGTAATAATTAAATTTCATATTTAATCTGACCTTGGTAAAATTGAATCTGTCATATTTGACATTTTATTCTGTTCATTTGTACCAACAACAAATGACATAACCTTAAAATGTGTGAAGATATAATCTTAAAAACATTAATACGATGGAATATATTCCATATTTGAGTATTAAAAGTCAATTTTACGTTCAACCTATCAGTTTTGACATTTAACTTGTAAACATGGAATTTTAAGGAAACAAGGTCATGATTTTAATATCATATTTTACACTTTAAACAGTGAATTACATGTTTGAAATGTCAAATTAGTACTATAACTGTCAAATTTAACTTTAACCTAAAAATAATTATAATTACAAATGTTTATTTGATTCCATCTTAATCATTCGCCTCTCTATTTATGTAATCTGCCAATGTTTTCTAGCTTGCTAATTTCAATCTGATCATTTGATTTTCCGGTTTATACTTCAAAACGTCATTTCGAAATCTAAAATGTCAAATTTGACGTTTTACTTTATCAATCCATTTCTTAATATTTTAAATTTAACCTACATTAACATTATAGGATGTCATTTTAGATAATATAAACTGTCTTTGGTAAAATTCGGTTATTTGTTATTGTCAAAGTTTTACCGGAAAACATTAATTGAATATTTTCTGTCCATATTTAATACATAAACGTCAAGTTAACTGTCAACTTGTCAAGTTTGACATTTAACGACTAAATCTGACATTCCAAACAGACAATTTTATGATTTTAATCTGTCAAATTTGAAATTTATCACATCAATTTAATATCGCATTAACCTTTACAATATGTATGTGTTCAAATTAAAATTTAACCTGTAGTCAAGTTGGTTACATTACGCGAATCAAGGTCATGTTAAAGAGTATAAGAGTTAATTGTTAATGTAATAAACTTAAGAATGTAAGGTTTTTGACTTATACATAAATACAAACTGTGCGTAATTTCAAAATTAATTTCTCAAGTTCCATCTATAAATAGTCTTTATGGACTCATTACATAAATAGCTGTTATCATTGCAACTGAACTCTTCAATTAAACAGTAATAAATCATCGTGTTTATTCATTAACTTTATGTATTTATTAGAACGTTGATAGTGTGTGCTACCCTTAAATGCAATAACAGGTAGGAAAATCCCGATTGGATTCGGTTCTTTGCGCGTGACCGATCGGAAGTGATTGGTCCAGGGTAAATATGGGGAAGCCGGACTCTGGCCGAAATCCTCTCCCAGATCAAGTGTCTCCTGCCTATTATCGTGATTGCTCGGTCTGCCCTAATCCATTTATGGCTTCCTTCCTTCCTGCTCTTCGCCTTTCTTACCTACCTACTCCAACCTAAACAGTTCAAGAGCAAATATTTTGGCCCCATTATAAAAACATTTAACTTTTTTTTCTTAGGATAATATCTTTTTTTGTGATCTCAACGTAATTATTTTTTATAATTATCTCCTTCGTAATAGGCAGGTATATTCCTAAATAAAAATAGTCCCTTTAAAGTCTAAACGATCCTGTCATCCGCAGTGATCTTCGGTTTCGAGTTACGCCAACAAACGGATAACTAGAATAAAAGAGACAAAAAAAACCGATAGACTTGTTGGAAATGAAAACCCTACGCCAGCTTTCTAATGGCCCCCGCCCATGGATGTTCGACACTTGTTTTCTCGCAATAGAAGAAACCCAAATATGCCTCTTTTCTTTGGATTGCGCATTTCTCGGAAGGGAGACCGGCTACCTGCTAAAGGGCTCCGGATTCGATTTTTTTTTTGTGACCAGTCGTTGTCTACCAGGAAGATCGTCACCGGCGACCACCCAACAGGCAACGGAATAGTTGAGATAATCGAGGAGGCGACGAAAATTGTGTTGTACACATTGTTGAAAAGAATTTTAAACTGCAATTAAAATAAAAAATTCTTTGTTGAAGATATTATTACAGAAAAACCTTGATATAACGAAATTTGGATATAACGAACAAACTATTTTTAAATCATACTATTAATATTATCTATTATTAGATATTTAGTATATTTAAATATAAATTTTAGTGCTCATAGATAGCACGCTAGTGCAACTACCGGAAGTTTCATATAATTCGTAATATATGAATGCAGTAACCATAGTTACGAAACTAATATGCACTTGCACTGTCCTACACTGTTATGTTATGACTTATGACAGTGATAGTGCCAGTGCAAAACTAGAATTAACACTAGACCGAGAACTAGAAACATTCGGATTTAGCCGCACGTCTCTGAAGACGGCTAAACCCGAATGATTCTAGTTCTAGGTCTTGTGTTAGTTCTAGTGATAGTGCTAGTGCAAAACTAGAACTAACACTAGACCGAGAACTAGAAACATTCGGATTTAGCCGCACGTCTCTCAAGACGGCTAAACCCGAATGATTCTAGTTCTAGGTCTTGTGTTAGTTCTAGTGATAGTGCAAAACTAGAACTAACACTAGACTGAGAACTAGAAATATTCGGATTTAGCCGCACTTCTCTCAAGACGGCTAAACCCGAATGATTCTAGTTCTAGGTCTTGTGTTAGTTCTAGTGATAGTGCTAGTGCAAAACTAGAACTAACACTAGACCGAGAACTAGAAATATTCGGATTTAGCCGCACGTCTCTCAAGACGGCTAAACCGGAATGATTCTAGTTCTAGGTCTTGTGTTAGTTCTAGTGATAGTGCTAGTGCAAAACTAGAACTAACACTAGACCGAGAACTAGAAATATTCGGATTTAGCCGCACGTCTCTCAAGACGGCTAAACCCGAATGATTCTAGTTCTAGGTCTTGTGTTAGTTCTAGTGATAGTGCTAGTACAAAATTAGAACTAACACAAGACCGAGAACTAGAAATATTCGGATTTAGCCGCACGTCTCTCAAGACGGCTAAATCCGAATGATTCTAGTTCTAGTGATAGTGCTAATGCAATCTTCAGACGCACGGCTAAACCCATGTATTTCTAGTTCTAGGTCTAGTGTTAGTTCTAGTTTTAATTCAACAAAAATATACAACAATCTAGAGAGCTAAATAACAATGAAAGCTCGGGGAATACCCCGAGATTATCTATAAACATGGAATAGAGCAACTTGGGAAGTTGTATCCTATCTATGATCGCTAACATTTATATTTATATACAGGATGTCTCACGTTACTGGTTCGTTAGAACTTTTTCATGTTCCACTATTCGTAGAGGTTTGAAATTTTGGTAGCATGGGTTATTCATTCGGAACTTTCGTTCTAAAATATTTTCAAGATGGCCGCCACTTCCGGTCTACCGGAAGTAGACCATAACTTCGCTATTTTAAATGGAATGCTATAGTTTTTATTACACAGTTTAATTGTACGTAAAAAAATAGGTTGACTTTGATAAAAGTTATTGGTACCTAGCGTTTTTTATTTTTGAGTTATTTTGGTTTTAAACTTTTTTTGATAAATTTCAACATGCTCTTTAAAACTCCATATCTCAGCCAAAGTTCATTCAAAAAAGATCTACTTGGGCACGATTACTCTTCAGATGTTGTCAAATAGATTGCCATTTGTTGTATCGGAGTGTCTTATACAGGGTGGTCAAAAATTGAATTACAGTTTCTCCATATTGAATGGCGAGAAAGTCGAAAATTTTATATGGAACGCCCTAATTTTTTTAGGCTATCAGGAAGAGAATTTAATTCTCTACAAATTACCTATACACATTCCCATACCTATTTATTGTAGTTTGCCTCATATTGCGACATTTTTGGTTCATGTTTGTATTATTGTTGCCATTAGTTACATTTGACGACGGGTGTAAGTTATTGAACATCGTGGTAAATTATTTCAACGCCGATATTTGAAATTTATTTTGTATTTATGGCGAATGCAATAAACTTTTGGACAAGACATGTCCAACACTTAATGAGAGATGCCTAACAAACCTAATTTATTAGTTCTGGATATATCGAGACCAAAAGAAATCGCATATTTCCGGTCACCAGTGATGAAGGCAACGAAATAAATATTTTAACGTATTTAATTGCATTTCCAAATTCAATTTAATAACAAATTTAATAACAAATTTATATTATAAATTTATATTTTTATTCAAAACTAATTTTTGTCATTAACTTTTTGCTTTAATAGTTTCATTTATTTGATCTTCTGTTTGTTATTTTTGGTAAATAAAAGCTAGTAAACTAAAAGATTATCAATCGTAGTTAATAGTACAAATAATAATAGAAATAAATTAAACAAAAAACTGTCAAAATGTTATGGCCTTCTAATAAAAATACAAACGGTTTCCTGCATTTTCTGCATGTTTTGTTAAATTTACGAATATGAGAGAAACTACACTAAATAAGTATAGGAATGTTTATAGATAAATTGTAGAGAATTAAATTCCCTTTCGTGTAGGCTAATAAAATATAGGGCGTTCCATTTAAAATTATCGACCTTCTCGCCATTGAATATGGAGAAACTGTAATTCAATTTTTGACCAACCTGTATAAGATACACCGATACAACAAATGGCAATCTATTTGACAACATATGAAGAGTAATCGTGCCAAAGTAGATCTTTTTGGAATGAACTTTGGCTGAGATATGGAGTTTTAAAGAGCATGTTGAAATTTATCAAAAAAAGTTTAAAACCAAAATAACTCAAAAACAAAAAACGCTAGGTACCAATAACTTTTATGAAAGTCAACATATTTTTTACGTACAATTAAAAGGTGCAATAAAAACTATAGCATTCCATTTAAAATAATGAAGTTATGGTCTACTTCCGGTAGACCGGAAGTGGCAGCCATCTTGAAAATATTTTAGATCGAAAGTTCCGACTGAACAACCCATACTACCAAAATTTCAAAACTGTACAAATACTGGAACCTAAAAAAGTTCTAACGAACCAGTTACGTGAGACACCTGTATATTGTTGGATTAAATATACTGATGGACTATTTATATACTGATGGATTAAATAGATAATATTAATAGTATTACTTAAAAATATTTTGTCTGTTATATCGAGGTTTAACTGTATTTGTATTTTTAAAACGCGCACAATCATATTGTATTGTTCTTTTGTGTTACGAAGAAAAATAATGTTTGAGAAAAAAAGGAATGTTGTAAAAGGAAAAAATGTCTTCTTGGACCGTTGCGGCGTCGCCTATGGTGGCGCCTTTTCTGCTCACGTACCGTCACTTCCACAACGCATTCAACCTCTTGTGCGTGAAATAATCGATTAGCTCTGCTTAAGTGGAGAGAAATTATATTGGCAATAAAAAAAAAGTTACCGTAAGGTGTCTACGATGGGTGTTGATGTGTTTTGAGGTTCGTTTCTATTTTTAATCAGACTCAGAGTAAAGTTAAATTGAAAAGCATAACTTTAGAAGTTATCTAAACCAAAACTACTTGAGTTAACTTTTAGTTGCGTCATTTAGCGAACTAATACACCGTAGAGGTACCGCAAAATGATACAATTAATTCCGCAAGTTAGCCCTAATTGGATTACGTTCTCCTCCCGGTCCCCAACAGAAGCAGAACGAGCCCTTTTCCGGGATTTCTTTTCCCGCCAGAGAGAGAGTTTTGGCAGCACCGTAATTTCGATGGAGCATTACGGCCGATTAGGCGTCCGCAATTTTCTCTTTTCGCGCGAAAGAGCCCTCCGCCGGCCCTACAGTAGACGGCAACGGCGGCGGGGGCGGCGACCGATCCTCCTACGCTTGCGCAGCTCGTCTTTTCTCGTCGTTGTTATGGAAACCGGTCACAGCCGCCGCCGCCGCTCCTGAATACCGAGATGACTTCCGCACCGAATCATCTACCCTTCTTTGTCGCACCCTCGCAACGTAAAATAAGGGCGCTACTAATTAAACTGTCGCTGACGAAATAAGTTTGCCTCGGTATTAAAGGGCAATTATTGTAATTTTTTAAGAAGATTAGAATTTTTTTGAAAATAATAGGACATTACTTGAGTGGTAAAAATTCTTGGTAACAAAAAAATTACTCCACCAGACGTTTTGAATTTAAAAAGAACATACCTATATCCCACATTAAAGCATTTCGTCGACGGAACTTCATACATAAAGCATTATACGTCCCTTAATGATAAAAGCTTTTAACTTTAAACTGGTGCAGTTCTCTTGAAGAGTCTAAGAGCGTAGACCCTCCCCAGGCTGTTAGGGGATGACGAAACTATGGTAAATTGCGACTAAGAGGACGATGATTTCCCCCGCCCGATCCCTTTGGTGTATTGTACGATTCGGACACGATTAGATTTGATCGCGAATAGCGGAGCTCCCCGGCAAATTATTATGGGACGTTATCGCGATAAGACTCAGTTCTGACAAAAGCGCCATCTGTCCCGGATCACCGATAAGCCAAGTGGACCCAAATTATACATCCAAAGCCCCATCATATCAATGAACAAATCGCATAGGGTGCCAATTACAATTCGTTTTTCGAAAGTTAAATTATTAGTTTAGTATTTATTTTAGTACCGATTTTAATCTTGGACGTTTTGGAAATGCTTCTTTCATACATATTGAGAATCGGCGTTCAAAGGAGAGAGATCAAACGCCCTCAACGCGCTAACTCGATCCACACATGGGCGGTCCCCGGGACGCGCCGTTCTCTCCGGGGACCGCGGATCGACCGGAGCTATTGGTCCGAGGCTCCCTCTTTCGGCGAAAACGGGCGCCGGCGTCGCGACGCCTCATAAGGCGCCGCCCGTGATCCAAATCTAACTTTTACAAACTCGAAAAGCCGACAATGCGATTATTAACCGTATTCGGTCTAATCCATAAATAAATCAATTACGTTACATGATCTTTTTTTAATACATATAAGTCAATATGAGAATCTTATGAGAAAGTTTAAGAAGAGAGTGAGTGACTTTACAGTCGGATCTCGCACATTCTTCTTCGGTCCGGTATGCAACTCGCGAAAGTGCCGATGGTTGTGTTGGTTAGAAGTCCCCAAAGGACGTCTCTTGCATACTTGATCGTGGCGTGTGAAAATGTCGCCATCGCTCACACAGACTCCGTAACGACGAAAATACTACTACTAATTAACTTCGTTAACCTTTTAAGAGTCGTCTTTAATGTTTTCAAGGTTCTATTATTATTTTTTTTTTCAAAATACAATAAAGCTTCGATTAATATGGGGACGAAAGTGTTCGTTATAGTCAAAAATCCGTTGTATGAAAAAATTTTAAATGTGTCAACAATACCTTATAATAATAGAACGAAATAACAACTAAAATTAGAACTAACACTAGCATTAGAACTAACATTAGACCTAGAACTAGAAACAATAGGGTTTAGCCGTCTTACGAGACATCAGGCTAAACCCGAATGTTTATAGTTCTAGGTCTAATGTTAGTTCTAGTGACAGTGGTAGATCTAGTGACACTATGTTGCATGTTTTTATTGCACTAAAACTAACACTATAACTAAAAGTAGAATCATTCGGGTTTAGCCGCCTTGAGAAACGGTTAAATCCGAATGTTTCTTGTCCTCGGTCTAGTGTTAGTTCTAGTTTTGCACTAGCACTAACACTAGACCTAGAACTAGAAACATTCCGTTTAGCCGTGCGTCTCTTAAGCGGTCAATAGACGATCAATATTATTGTGCAATATATTGTACAATATTATTTTGTGATTATCCTAGACGGCACAATATTATTGTTCAATACTTTCATTCATTTTCAGTTAACGTTTAGCACTTCTGTAGTCAACATGTTAAGTGATAATTGATAATGATGCTATTTGTGTGCCCATTGCACTAGCTGCACCCTTAGACCCTTAGTGAACCAAATGATTTTCGAAATTTATGCAAGATGGTACGCCATTTGACAAACTTTTGAAAATGATTACAGCTGAAATCTGTAAAGAGAATACTATGGTGAGGGATGCTATTCCTCCAAACCAACGTATTTTTCCTTATATTTGGATAGAAGTTGTTCGTACTGTTCGTTTTGCTTTAGATTTGTATGATATTCTTCGCTTTTTATCTTCCACAATGAAGGTAAAGAGTGATATAGCTCTATAACCTCTAAAATAAACTTCCTCTCATCTTCCTTTGCTGGCGCTGCTTTCGATTCGCTAGGTGAATCTTTCCTCGTATTAGCTGAGATAGAACTGAACTAATATTGCGCAACACTACCCACAGTCATTACAATTTACTTCATATTGTGCAATTACAATCAAAGCCATTTTGATTTACTCAATATATTGCACAACCTTTCAATACTATCACCAAACGGTCAATATTATTGTGCAATATCAAATATTGCGCAATAATATTGGTCGTCTAAATTATTAAGACGACTAAACCTGAATGTTATGAATGTATTTTTATTGCGCTGAAACTAGAATTAACACTAGAACTAGCACAAGACCTAGAACTAAAATCATTCGGCTTAGCCGTCTTGGGAGACGTGCGGCTAAATCCGAATGCTTCTAGTTCTCCGTCTAGTGTTAGTTCTAGTATTGCATTAGCACTATCACTAGAGCTAACACAAGACCTAGAACTAGAATCATTCGGGTGCTAAACCCGAATGTTTCTAGTTCTATGTCTAGTGTTAGGTCTAGTTTCAGCTGTTATTCAGTGCTAGATTGTTGTATATTTTTATTGAACTTAAACTAGATCTAACACTAGACCTATAACTAGAATCATTAGGATTTAACCGTCTTAAGAGACGTACGGCTAAACCCCAATGTTTCCAGTTCTCGGTCTAGTGTTAGTTCTAGTATTGCACTATCACTAGAACTAACACAAGACCTGGAACTAGAATAATTCGGGTTTAGCCGTCTTGAAAGACGTCAGGCTAAATCTGAATGTTTCTGGTTCTCGGTCTAGTGTTAGTTCTAGTTTCGCACAATAATGATAATGCAAATATAAACTGTTTTGCGTACCACTTGAGAACTTCTCGCGTACCATCAGTGGTACGCGTACCATAGTTTGAGAACCACTGTTCTAGGTCTTGTGGTAGTTCTAGTGATAGTGTTAGTTTAAAACTAGACCTAGAACTAGAATCATTCGGGTTTAGCCGTCTTGAGAGACGTGCGGCTAAATCCGAATGTTTCTAGTTCTCGGTCTAGTGTTAGTTCTAGTTTTGTGGGATCACTAGAACTAACACACGACCTAAAACTAGAATCATTCGGGTTTAGCCGTCTTGAGAGACGTGCGGCTAAATCCGAATGTTTCTAGTTCTCGGTCTAGTGTTAGTTCTAGTTTTGCACTATCACTAGAACTAACACAAAACCTAGAACTAGAATCATTCGGCTTTAGCCGTCTTGAGAGACGTGCGGCTCAACCCAAATGTTTCTAGTTCTAGGTCTAGTGTTAGTTCTAGTTTTAGCTGTTATTCAGTGCTAGATTGTTGTATATTTTTATTGAACTTAAAGTAGAACAAACACTAGACCTACAACTAGAGTCAATCGAGTTTAGCCGCACGTCACCCAAGACGGCTAAACCCGAATGATTCTAGTTCTAGGTCTTGTGTTAGTTCTAGTGATAATGCTAGTGTAAAACTAGAACTGACACTAGACCTAGAACTAGAATCATTCGGATTTAACCGCCTTAAGAGACCTAGCTAAAAGACTAGCTAAACCCGAATGTTTCTAGTTCTAAGTCTAGTGTTAATTCTAGTTTTAATTGTTATTCAACTTCTATAGCTGTCTAAATAAACATATAATATGCTACTCATAGTACATAAAAAAGAAAATTTTTAATAAGACTATGTAAACTTTCAAGCACGTAACGCGTTAATCAAAATTTTGACACGTCGAAGTCGTAAATCTTCGATTACCTAACGTAAACGACACGTTAAAAAAAGTATAATTACCTCGTTAAGGATTATGGTCGCCGAATTTTAAATTATTTTTTATTCGCTACATTAAACGATCACGTTTTGGATCCAAATCTCGCTTCGTTTCCGTTTTATAAGAACTCGAGAAGAAAAAACAAACTGCCCCGTAGTAACTTAGTTGGGGAGAATATAGCGAACACGAAACGCGGGGCGCATGTTTATTCATACGACGGAAGGGGTTGGGTCAATATTTTAAACTGATAAACCCGGAGAACGACGACACGTAGTCGTTGGTCGGTGTGCTGTTGTTGTTGTTACAAAAAGCGATCTTTCGCTCCTTCGAAAATTATGGTGGTCCCGGGTCGACCGGACTTGGTGTTATGGGGAAATTATACACCATCGCGTATTGTTGATTCCACCAGAAGGGGGATTTGAACAGCTTACTGGCTTTGACAAGAAAAAAATTCCTATTGTCGTCTTTTTTTACTATATACAGTACGGCGGAATGAAAATCACCAAGTTCTGTAAAGATTTTGTTTCAAACTTGTAAGCTTGAGTTTTTATACTTTCACTGTTTTAATTTGCGTTCTTACCAGAATTCACCACGATACTTGAAGTTGAGCCTCAGATAACCTTCAGCTTTGAAAGACTTGCACTGATACCTGCATGTTGCATAAAATACGGAAGTAAACGACTTGTTTCTTAGATGTCAATTTTGAATACATGTATATAAAAGGATAAAATTAGTTAACTCATCTTGGCAAGTATGATAATTATCGTCTTTCTCTGTGGAATTTTTGTTGTAGCTTGCTTCAAAAAAATTCTTATCGTCCATGAAATTAGGATGAATTTTTGATTAATCATTTTATACAATATGTGCGGTATATTGAACCACATCTTCGATATTATTCAATGCTTAGCTCAATATGAGAAATATAAATATTTAACAAATATAATTAATTTCAAATCGAATTTTTAATTTGTTGATTAAACAATGTAATTATTTTTGGTACCGCTTTCGGTTAAAACCGTTGTCATTCAAATTGTCAACAGATGGGAAAATGTAAATTTGAAAGCTATTAAATTAATTAAAGTGATTAATATAAAAAAGTTATTTATTGTGAATAAAGTAACTGGTAAAAATTAGATAAATGAAATAAATAACAACACCATAAATATCATGACAAAGAATATGTGTAAGTGAAGCTTGATTTTGAATCTTCTGTGGAACATGGTATATGATGCCATACCATAATTGATCAAGCAACTAACATTATATAAATTATGTAATATCAAAGCTTATCGCTTCAGCTCGAAGTATATTGAAGCAATTAACTCTCTAATTCATCCCTCGTTGAGAAATCTGTGCGTAACAATTCCAAATTAGAAAATTTTAGATTTTTTTAATTTGAAAACTGAACATGTTTATCTATACAAATCATAGCAGATCAAAAAAAATGTTTGAAGTTTTGATTTTCATATCTCTTCGAACAGCGTTGTTTATCAATACATATCCTAAATTCATTCTCCATCTCAAGAAAAGTCTTTCTTGATCGAATACAGGATGTGTCAAAACCCTAAGTCAGAAAATGTTAAGTTTGTTTCTTCTATGTCAATAGAAAGACATGTAGCCGACGGGTTGACTACTTATCATATCTGCTAGTTTTTGTTTCTTTTATTAAAATTGTTTCAAACAAAAAATTATAGCTCTCGGAAGTACACCTTACTTTATTTATTGATATTGTTGTAAGGTTTATTCATAAAACAGGTTTTAATTGATTCAAAACTCGCTCATTTTGAACAATATACTCACATGTCAATAGATTTGCTTGCATTATTTGACAAACTCCAATGAAATTTCGAGTTTGAAACCAGTCAGAATCTGTTTGACAAGGTTTTGCGAACAAGCCTTATAATATATTGCGATTGCTGCAACTGAATTCATATTTAACCTACATGAGCTTGTATAAGATGTTTTGTGGTATTTTATTAGACTTTTTTATGGCCCAAGAAGCAGAATTAGTTATGGCAATTTCCACATTTAATATTGACCATCGAACTTTTTTTTTCTGGATGAATAATCAGTAATAGCTTTGAAAATTAAAATATTTTAGAACTTGTTCAATTCTGTTGAGAATAATTCGAGACTGTTTCTAAAAAAAGCAAGCATTAATTTATGTTTTGACCATTTCTTTTGCAAAAATTACAAATCCCCATTAGAGTTCGTCCAGGCAAATTAGAGATGAGATAACTACGACCAAAAGATACTTTATGCTAAAGCTTCAAGTATACTCCTCTATGCTGCCTCAAAATTTTGGTTTGCATTTTGCGCTGTGATACCTGTTGAATTCATTTCACCAACCCTGAATGAGTTGAGGCTGGGCTTTGACTTGGTTTTTTATAACTCGACTATGTTTTATCTTGGATAATTATCCTGTTACTCAAACCATCATGGTGTTATTTACAATGTCTCTGTACATGTTATAACTCGTGATTCCTGGAATTCAAGAAAGAAAACTCATTCCTCAGGAAGAGAAGCAATCGGAAAATAGCACACTTTTTCCATCACACTTACTAGAAAGAATCTGGTCTTTGCATCTGGTGAAATGGAGTATTGTGAGGTTTATTTTCCACAAAGCTGTTGTGCTTATTTATATCCAGTGGAAGTGTAACGTTTCAACGATTTGTTGTGACTAATTGGTTTTCATGGCTATATCATGCATGATATCCATCGCTGTCTTCATAGGGTCATCTTGATCTTAGCGACCGTTCGATAACTCCCAGGAACAAGTTCCATTAGTTGTTACTAAACTGGATTGAAATGTCTCAATTACAATTTGAATTATTTATGTATATTTATTTATGTTTTTTTTAAACTCTAATACAAAGAGGAATTTGTGTCGCATATTTATCATCGTTCCAATTAATGGTGTCAGACCTCAAAAACAAGTACATCCAAGGGATTTGTGATGGTTCGTTTACTCTCCAAAGTTAATTCCTATCATCATCTTAATCTTGCTTTCGATCAAAACTCCGTTCATTTTAACGGATTTATATCGGCTCATTTCACAAAATAATCTCAAATGTGACATGATGCGACAATAATTAATTTTAATTTTTTTTTATTTTGAAAACGATTTTAAATCTACTACTAATCATAATATTAACCAAATAATATTTTTACACTTAATGAAAACTTTTTTTGAAACTTTTTTCATTTTTATTAGAAATAGAATAAAACAAAGACGGCTTGTCACCAACCGCTCCCTTTTTCTTTCTCTTTCGATTTCTTAAGCACACTTGAATTTACATGAGTATGCTAACGTTTCTCCTCTTCACGTTGTCGTCGTCGGCGTAGCGTAATATCCCGGAGGCACTTGTCTGGCCAATTAATACTAGTTAAGCGGGACCCGTCTACGGACGTCTGGCCGCGGTCTAATTACACCCGTTCCTCAACGACCGGGACCCGACAATTTGCTTAAATTGCGTCAAGGGTAACCCAAATAATCTCGTGTTCCTCGAAAAATCAATATTCCAACATAAAGTTTTGTTATAAAAAATTTATTTTATGAATGACTTTAAATAGAAATTCAGAATTATCGTACCCGACGTCATCATTGCAAGTATGCAACCAATATCACAGTATTTTTATTGCAATACGCGATTTGCGTACGGTGCGTATTGCACTGTGATATTGGTTGCATACTTGATGACGTCGGGTACGATAATTAATTAACACACTGTATATGAATGCAGTAACCACATAAAATGCAACATAAATAGTTTAATAGTACAGGTATTGGGTAGTTTCGTAAAGGAAAATTTTTGCTTGGAAAAGGTGACGTTCTTATGATAACTCTGAATTTTCGTCTTAAGACGCACGGGTAAACCCGAATGTTTCTAGTTCTAGGTCTAGTGTCTGTTCTAGTTTTGCACTAGCACTGTTACTATTAGAACTAACACTATACCTAGACCTAGAATCATTTGGGTTTAGCCGCACGTCTCTAAAGACGGCTAAACCCGAATGATTCTAGTTGTAGGTATAGTGTTAGTTCATTTTGTGTACTAAAATGTCAAAAATAAGTAACTAATTAGTATGTATTTACTAGTTGTTATATAATTGTGCCATTCACAATATACATATACAGGGTGAGTCAGAAAGAATGGGAAATTCGAATACCGGAGACACTAGACACCAAAATATGACGATTTAACCTAACATCTCTTATAAAAATGTCGGTGGTTTTCAAGGCTTATTTCGAAATTTCTTAGATACACAAAAATGGTGAATTAGAACCAGAAATTTGAAGGAGCTTTCAATTCTACACAAAAAAGATAATCTTGCTTATATTGTCTAAGTCTACTGGTTTCCAAATGCTTTTAATTGTTTCAAAATAATTTTAAGGTTAATATTTAAAATCAATAATACACAGTAACTATAGCAATTAGTAACGATAATAATCGATAACAATAGAATATTGTGACCATACTTATTCAAAAATCCAGTGGATTTAAATCTGGATTTCTCACTATTAAAAAACTAATTATGTCGTGTCGTTTTCAAATTGATAATAACTTTATTGGTGGTAAAAATGATTATTGCACACGGAAATTAGACCAATGTTGACAATTAACAAGCAATTGTCGAAACATATAAATAAATCAACTTTGCTTATGTTAAAAAAGAAAAATTTTAGAAAAAAAAATACATTTAAACATTTAAAAGTATATAATTCGAAAACCGATAGATTTGGACAATTTAAATAAGAGTACCTTTTTTGATGTAAAATTGAATGCTCTTTGTGATTTGTAGCTCTTATGGGTCGTAGCTCGACAGCCAAAAAACTTATGATTTGATTTATCAAACGAGCATAAAACTACCAAGTTTTATGTTAATAGTACAAAAAGCTTCAAAATTATCAAGAAATTTCTCCTCGAAAACCACTGACATTTATATAAGAGATGTTAGGTTAAATCGTCATATTTTGGTGTCTAGTATCTCCGGTATTCGGATTACCCATTCTTTCTGACTCACCCTGTATAAATAGATATGTTAGTGCAAAATATGTGGCAGATACATGAACTAATTACTGACATACGTTGTAGTTTTTATCACACAGTGCAACAACAGTATGACTAAAGGACTACATACTCTGTATGTAGTCCTTGTATGTGTAAAAGACTTGAAACTGCACAGTGTTTTATAAAAAGGTTGGAAAACTTCACACCAATGTCTTTACTTCCATCTCTTGGTGATTAGACATTTGAATCTTTCTGCAAACATGGGTAAAACACAGTAAAACATGCAAGAGTGCACTGGATTCATTGCACACCGGACTGGTAACGCAACAGAACAAACACACTTTCTGCAAGAATGAAATATGTTGTCATTCAATTCCATTACGGTAAATAATAAATTTACCGAACCTCAACGTAATGGAATTACTTGAAAAATTGTAGCTAACGTTTCTGCACAAGCTATTATCGGTGCTTATAATCTGCTATTGAAATTCCTAACATCATCGACTTGTTATTAGTATTTATGCACTGAGGACATTTAAGTTTTGCCTTGACCAGCACCGTCTTGGTCATTTAGGCGTTAGTTCCTCAAGTTCAATTCTGCCATGACCTCTTTCATATAAAGCTGCATCATCAAAAGCAGGGTGTTATAGACCCTTTAGATAAATGTTGCCAGCGATTGCTTTATCTGCCCTGACAGTAATTTCGGTTCCTGATAACAACGACATAAGTTATCAAATGTATTTGAAATGTCAATATTTGCACATCTTTGCGGTTTAGCCGCACGTCTCTAAAAACGGCTAAACCCGAATGATTCTAGTTCTAGGTACTGTGTTAGTGTGATGTTAGTTCTAGTTTTTGCACTGTCACTAGAACTAACATTAGACCTAGAACTAGAAATATTTGGGTTTAGCCGTACGTCTCTTAAGACGGCTAAACCTTTATACAATAAAATCTGGTTCAGAACGGATGTGCACAACATTAATGTCAGGTTTCGCGAGCACCAAACCAGAATTCGTCAAGCAAACGTTTAGCTACTATATGTCTAGTCTCTGGAACAAACTACCCGAAGGATTTATTAAACTATTTTATCGGCAGCAGTCACTCTGATATATGCTCGCGTCCCATCCACATTAGGTCTCATTTACCGTGTATATTTTTATTTTATTTTAATGTTTTCTTTGCGCATTTCTGTGAGAGGATGACCATTGCCAGTTTTGCCAATATGTGTATAAATGCCAGCTCTTTATTTCGTAATGCTTTCGCCGCATGCTGGTAATATTATTATTAATTTTGTCAGGTTTTCGGAATGTATTATAGGTTAAGTAGTAGAGCAGTCTCCGGACTGAACCTCACCTATACATATAGCAAATCATGTTAGTTCTAGTTTTAGTTCAATAAAAATATGCAACATAGTGATATCTTATGCTAACTGGCACTACCTATCTCTGTCACTAGAACTAACACTAAACCTAGAACTGGAACCATTCGGATTTAAACTCTAACTCTTCTAATTCGGATTCTAAACTCGAATGATTCTAGTTCTAGGTGTTGTGTTAGTTCTAGTGATAGTGCAAAATTAGAACTAACACTAGACCGAAACTAGAAACATTCCGATTTAGTAGCACGATTAAACCCGAATGATTCTAGTTCTAGTTTTAGTTCAATAAAAATATGCAACGTAATGATATTTTATGCTAACTAGTGCTACCTACCAGCCGTTTGAAGAGAGGTATAGCTAAACAGAATGTTTCTAGTTCCAGATCTAGTGTTAGTTCTAGTGTTAGTCTAGTTTTATTTGTTATTCAGCGCAAGATTGTTGCATATTTTTATTGAGCTCTAACGGACACTGCGTTCCCCGTATTGATCCATTATATCGAGGTTTTACTGTAATTAATGTCAAATTATATGGTTTCTATAGAAATATATTTTTGTATATTGCATCTTAAGTGAAATTCACTGTATAAATATGTTATTATTTATTTTTAGGCCGGAAAAATCGGACTTGGACCGACCGGGCATCCCGGAGCGGCTTTGCCATTCTTCTGCCACGCCAATGGAGACCCATTGTCACAACCACCACCAGCCCACATGGGAATACCACCATATCAGTTGGATGCGAAGGCCGGCTCAATGGGTAAGTAACACTTCAGTAATTGCTTTCAAATTAGCTAAACTGAACTAATCGAGAATCTCTTGAGTAACTTGTTAACCAAATTATGTGCAACTCCTAAATCAGTTGAGATCCATTTGAATCTGACCGAAAAATATGATTTAAAATTGATGTCATGTCAATAAATATATATATGAAGCTGTGAGGGGTGGGTACGGGGACGTACTGGTAAAATTGGTGACGATGGTGGTGGCGGCGGAACGGCGGCACGGAGTAAATTAGATTCTCGAAGTTCAAAGGCGCGCCGCTCCTCTTCCGTCGAATTACGAAAACACCTCCGAGTCTTTTGACGAGGCGAAGAATAACGGTCGGGGGGCTCTCCGAAGCGCAAAGGGGGACGCTATACGCAAACGACCGGGATAATTAGTATAATGAGCGGCCGCGCGATCCGCCTCCTCTCGTCACTACAACATTCTCCTTTCCCCCCTAAACGCAATACCACGTTAAGATATTATTGAGCTTAAATTTTATGTTTTACAAATAACCACTTTTAAAAAAAATCTTTTGTCCTATTTTTTAATCTTTCGTATTATA
Organism: Onthophagus taurus; assembly: GCF_036711975.1. Taxonomy (NCBI): domain Eukaryota; kingdom Metazoa; phylum Arthropoda; class Insecta; order Coleoptera; family Scarabaeidae; genus Onthophagus; species Onthophagus taurus. The sequence goes on from NC_091966.1 coordinate 5,509,136, forward strand.
GTAGGGAGCAAAATGAGGTCTATTCGTGTGTGCAATGGCTACTTAGGCTTCAGCGAAAATTCCGCCCATCGTCAAGGTTTTCTCTGGAGAATGAAAGGGCTTCTTCCCGAGGGCGGCCGTTTTAGTTTGCAAAATTGATGCGAACCGATTCAAACATTATGACACGCGCGGGGGGCGTTATACAATCGGGTTTGCAGAGCGCGCAATTCATGTTCCCGTTTACCAAGAACGGATAGAGGAAAACGGATAATTCACCGTTATTAAAAGGGTAGCGAATTGCTGGGGCGGTGCCGTCGCGACGACTAGAACTGCGGGGCCACGTCGTCCTTCTTGTTCCGACGCTCACCGACACCAATTATTATTTAATAAGGACGAAGCGCTTTTTTTTATTCACCGAACGAAATTAACCACCTTTTTTTTTACCGCGATAAAAAATTTTTTACCTTTTTCTCTCTTCATGGATGTATCGGCGACGACGTCGACGCTTAAGCCCTGCGTAATTATTAACTGGGTACTAGAGAAAGGGGGATTTGAGAGGTTGTACGTTGTACGGGGGGAGAGAAAAGGGTTGATTGTCGCCCGATCGTGTGCGTGTATACGAGACGGATCTTGTGACCCTCCTAGGGTGCAATCGATACTTCAGGGTTGAACCGAACCACCATCATTTACTCTTCTCCATGTTACATTAACAACTTTAAACAATTCTTACTTTTATAATTTCTATAAATAAATAAAATAACTAATTTAAAATAGTACTCATTTCTAGGAAAAGAATAAATAAAACGTAATTATTAACAACAAAGTAATTAAAAATATTTATCATTTCATTTATAAAGAATAATTAAAGTTCTTTAAATAACACTTGATATTTTTTCAACTCCAGATTTTATTATTTTCGTTATTAATTAATTTTCGGCTAGATTTAGATTGGTGTGACGAATTAATACGATGTAAAAGTTAATTTCCTGATTTCATCGCTCGGTTTTAAAAAGCTTTGTTTACGACGTAATCTAAATGCATAATCTAGATTTGAGATTTAATTAATGAAATAAAAAGATCTTGATTTTCTTTAAATTATTTCCCACACATTTCAATCATTTCTAATATCATTCTTTACAATACCTTTTCCATTAATTATTTATTACAATTTTCTATGGAAATATTCATGAAATTTTATTAGTAATTCGAGAACTATTTGATACTAAGTAAAAGTAACAAGAAAGCAAAAGCCTTTGCAAGAAACACGATATCTAACTAGTAACGTATTTCGAAACGGATTCCTCTTGAAATTACTACCACCAGCTAAGTCAAGAAAAAAAAGATTGCAAATATACTTCTAAATGATGTTGTTCTAAACGAAACAGAACAAAGGAAGGTAAGAGAACAACCACTACAAAAACTATTATTTTGAAGAACTCTTCTTTGTGAAAGCCTGTTTTAACATAGAAAGAACTTTAGTGGTCTATATCTCCACCAATGTACTTCTTGAAAGGGCGCTTCACGAAGAATACCATGAACAAGGCTGTAAAAGTAATAAAATAATCTATGTGCAAATATTGACATTTGAAATACATTTGATAACTTATGGTGTTGATTATCAGGAACTAAATATACTATCCGGGCAGATAACGCAATCGCTGGTAACGTTCATATAAATGGTGTATAATACCCTGATTTTGAGAAATCAGCTTTATATGAAAGAGGTAATGGCAGAATTAATTATTTTCCTACGAAACTAATGCCTAAATGAACAAGACGGCGTTGGTCAAGACAAAATAACGACTTAAATGTCCTCGTAGTATAAATACTAATAACAAATCGATGTTAGGAATTTCAATAGAAGATTATAAGCACCGATAATAACTTGTGCAGAAACGTTAGCAACGATTTTTCAAGTCATTTCATTACGTTGATGTTCGATAAATTTATGGTTTACCGTAATGGAATTGAATGATAACATATTTCGTTGAATTTTTCTTACAGAAAGTGTATTTGTTCCGTTGCGTTACCAGTTCAGTATGCATTGAATCCAGTGCTCTCTTGCATGTTTTACCCTGTTTTGCCCATGTTTGCAGAAAGATTCAAATGTGTAATTACCAAGAGATTGAAGTTGAGAAATTGGTGTGAATTTTTTCAAACTTTTTATAAAACATTCTATAGTTTCAAGTCTTTTAATAGTCAAAACTTACAACAATGCTGATAATTACATTGTAGCCAACGACAGTAGAATCTAACAGGACTGCTACATCCATTGTATTTTTGTAGTTCACTACGGGTTGGTTGCCCGCACTCTACGTCAAACTATTTGCCACGCCTGGTAGACATTAATAGACATTAATACGTCTAAAAACATAAAACTTCAAAAATAATATGAATATGTCTAGGATATAACCTTTAAAAATACACAGCAAACGCATAGACCATAACAACAGCTGGGCGTGGAAAATGGTGTGACGTAGTTTGCGGGCAGGTTGTCACAACAATGGATGTAGCAGTCCTGTTAGGTTCTACTGTCCTTGATTGTAGCATATTAGGCTGTAGCATATTCCTTTGAACATAGTGTTGTTGTACTGTGTGGCAAAAACTACAACATATGTTAATCTTCTGGGAACAGAGGCAACCAGTTTAACACACCATTTTTTTGTTGTTGGTGTAAATTGTGATGCAGCAATCCTGTGTCTAAAAGCAACTTGATCTAAGTCTCCATAGTTATTTTGCTTTCAATTGGTATATCAAAAAATGGTATATCACCTACAGGTGAATTCCTCTTTATTTCGGAGATATTGAAGGAATTAAAAAACTTAACAGTTAGTCTTGGCGATTTAACGTTTGACAAATTAATGATTTTTGTGCTGTCTTATTAATTTAAGCCATTATGTCGCATTTTACTAATCCAGGATATGGTTTTCGTATATGGTTTTTGCAATGGAAGTTGAAAAGTGACTCACGTCGTCCTGTAGAAAGAGATGGAAATTGGCACGCTGAAGCAGTTTTAAATGCAGTTAAAGGAAGTTCTTCCACCTGTACTCGTATAATCTCATACCATCTGATAGAACGGGAATCCCTCAAACCAACGTAAGGAGAATTCTGCACTATGATGGCCTTTATCCCTCCCTATCATTTACAAAAAGTCCAAGATTTACTTCTTCAAGATTTAGAAAATCGAGTACGGTATTGCCAGTGGTTACAAAATAATTTAGAAGTTATTTCATACATACTTTTTACGGATAAGGCCCAGTTTACAAGGAATGGTATTAACAACACACGTAATTCTCAAATCTGGACGGATCAAAACCCACACGAAACAATCGTTGTTAACCATCAATATCGTTTTTCCGTCAACACGTGGTGCGGCTTGTTAAATAATCATCTTATTGGGCCTCATTTTTTTGAAGGACGTCTTAGTGCAGAAATTTACCTTCACTTTTTGGAAGAAGAATTGCCGAATTACATGGAAAATATTTCTGTAGAAGCTCGTCGTGACATGTGGTTCCCATAACATGGGGCACCACCACATTTTGGGAGACAAGTGACGATATTTCTTAATAAAAATTTTCCGGAAAGGTGGATAAGGACGAGGTGGTCCTGACTTGTCGCCTCTAGATTTTTTTCTGTGGGGTTGCCTCAAATCTCGTGTGTATAGCAGTAATCGTAAACCAGATACACGCGAAGAGTTGATTGGCAGAATAGTTGAAGCTACTAATTCGCTAAAGAATGAATTGGCAGTAATTAACTGGCAATATTCTATGACACGAAAGATAGCTGCATGTTTAGAAAATGCGATTCTCATTTTGAACAGCTGCTGTAATTTTGTGTTAATTGACTTCATTTTTATTTTTTTTGTTTTTTTTTTCATTTTTATTTCGATATCTCCTAAACAAATATATCACCTATAGGTGATATAGCATTTTTTGATCGAAATGACCCACTGAATATATGGTATAAGTTTGTCGGTCGATTCACGGAACACCCTGTATATTGTGCATAGCACAATTATATAACAACTAGTAAATACATACTAATTATAGTTTTTGATTGAATTTAACGCCAATTGTAACTTATTTGCTGCAACTTCTTCATTATCTGCAATAGCCAAGTACGCTATGTCATCTGCGAATGTAGCTATTAATGTTTCTGGTATCTTATGAAGGTCGAAGGTGTAAAATAAGTACAGTGTTGAGCCAAGCACAACTTTTAGTCTTTTTAATAGTCACCTTTCAAATAATTTTGATAGTAACGATAATAATAATATTGGCCTATATGATGCAACATCCAAGGGGGGTTTACCAGATTTTGGTATCAGTATTATTTCAGCAACTTTCCACAACATATCTATTGAATGTGTAAGATGAGGAAAATACCATTTATTACAATTTCTCTGTTAACACCTTCTATTTTCTTGTTATATAAAATGATCAAAAAGTGGTTGCTGTAAACAAATTCATTTGGATGCCATTAATCGCTTTACTTCTCGTAGTTCTAATTCTTCTTTTCGCCACTTATCTTCTTGTATTCATGAAGATATAATACTCTGATAACACTTCTGAAAAACCAGTCTGATTAATACTAAATATCTCATAATGCAATACTAGTATAATTTAAATATGAAAATAAAAATACTTTACACATGTATTTCTTTTGTGTTTTGTAATTTTATGCGCTGCAAACACTTCCTTGTCTTTTATGTGTGGTTGTTGTAATTTTTACTGCGCACAATAAAAAAACTCGTAACTTTTTCATTAAATTTGTTCCTACAGGAAATGCAACCATTTTTTACTACTAGTAAATTTTTACCGTTTTTACTAGACCGAGAACTAGAAACATTCGGATTTAGCCCCACGTCTCTCAAGACGGCTAAACCCGAATGATTCTAGTTCTAGGGTCTTCTGTTAGTTCTTGTGATAGTGCAAAAGATCTAGAACTAGAAATATTCAAGTTTAGCCCTTTAAAAACGCACGACTAAACGAAATGTTTCTGGTTCTAGGTCTAGTGTTCGTTCTAGTGCTAGTGTTAGTCTAGTTCTATTTGTAGTTATAACGGAGTTATTCCCCGCATTAATCCGTTATATCGAGATTTTACTGAAATGTCAAATTATATAACCCTGGTTTCTATGAAAATATATTGATTAACGTTGATTAAGTTTTATAAAAGAAAAGGTGATTTAGTATGAAAATAATGAATCAAAATAGTTAAGCAACTCTAACAAAGAAATTATAAACAGGTGTTTTATCGTTAAGTATTATCAAGTTTATTGTTTCTAAATGTTTTTGTGTGCCACGCACAATTAATGTTCTTCTCGCATACATCCTGCGTTTAACCAGTTTTTCAAAGGCTAATACCGGCCCATCAATGGCGTGTGTTACGGCGGTCGTAACGAGTTATGGCGTTTTAACTACGACAATTACACTCTCTCTACGAATGAAACGCGATCCACGGCGCTACGACGTTTGTGAGGCAACGCAACGCGGTAGGGAAAATTTCCTAAAAGCACTAAAAACAAAAAGGCAACAATTTATAAACGACAATTTCGTGTCGATTCGATTAGTATTCGCAACGACTTGGTCGTTATAGATTGGACGAGGTCGATGGATTTGGCGCCAGTTAGAGAAGTGGCTTCTTAAGTTGTTGGGTTTAGTAGAGTGTGTGTGGTGATACCGAAAGGACACGCTTAACCCATTAAGTGTCCCGACAACAACCGGTCGTTCTTAAGACGGACGTATACGGAACTTTAGTATTCCATTACGCGTTTACCTTAATTATACCGAGAAGTATACGCGAAGAGAGAATTATGCTCTTTTACACCTTTTTCAGGTTGTAACATAAGACGATGTTATCGTTTTGTAACAAAAAAAAATATAGACGGTCATTATAAAACTTTAAAATTACTTCTTGGAAAAATTTCTTTCTACATTCTTTTTTAATAATGATTAAAAATATTTCTTGGATTTTATGGCTCCTCCACCAAAAAATCCTATAATCATAACAAATCCTATACTAACTAGCGCCAACTCTGTGCTCTGTAGTGATAGAACTAGAATCATTCGGATTTAGCCGTCTTGAGAGACGTGCGGCTAAATCCGAATGTTTCTAGTTCTCGCTCTAGTGTTAATTCTACAGTGTGTTAATTAATTATCGTACCGGACGTAATCCTTGCAAGTATGCAACCAATATTACAGTGTTGATATTGCAATACACGCTTTGCGTATTTGGTTGCATTCTTGCAATGATGACGTCGGGTACGATAATTAATTAACACATTGTAGCTTTGCACTCGCACTAGAACTAACACAAAACCTAGAACTGGAGTCATTCCGGTTTAGCCGTGCGTCCTCAGACGAATTGTTAAAAAAACATTATTGTTTATTGTTTTTAGGGATTAGAGAAGCATTTAGTGCACATTCTAATACTATGCTCATTACAGATATTATTTTTACAAGTAATACATATCATTGTGCTTTTACGATCAATACTTGCGGGACATACTGAGCATCTTACTCTTAATTGTTGTACTTGTGTGAGCGGCTGGCGGACCACATATATCAATAAATCTACTCATACACTCCCGGACAGTACGCCGTAGGTTAGGGTTAGTAGATCTTCTCTGCATATGTGGTATCACTAGTTCCTTCGCTAAATCTTTCAAAAACATTCTGCGCTTGTGAGTCACTCCTATGTTGTAGTTTGGATGTTCCTTCGTAAAGACTATATATGCATTGAGTGCTGCAACATCAACGATGTTGAAGAAAAATGTCATGGGCCATCGTTTACTTTGCCTCTTTGTTTTATTATAATGAGAGATGATTTCAGGCTTCCTCTTAGCGTCGTCATTGATAGATGCGTCGTAGTGCATGGTGCTTAGTAAAATTACGCATTTGTTCTTTTTACGTGCGTAACTTACCATGAATACGTTATTTTGAAAACAAAACAATGAAGAGTAGACTGCACGATCTTTTGAAGCTTTCATTTCTTTCGGAATGTCACGCTTATTCTGACGTAGTGTACACACAACAGTAATATTGTTATCCAACAAATAAGTTGCTAGCGGAACACTAGTGAAGAAATTGTCTATCGTGCGATTACGGCCAGAATTATGAACGCTATTCAATTTATGTGGAGGTTCTCCGGGCTGGCGACCAACATAAATTAAACCATCCAAAGCATAACCAGATGTAGATTCACACATCCAAAATATTTTAAGTCCATATTTTGCCGGTTTACTTGACATATATTGAACGAATGTGCATCTACCTCTAAATGAGTTGTTCATCAATAGTTACATTAGTATCAGGTATGGCACAGGTTTTGCATTGCTGAATGAATAAATCCCAAATGTAGGACACCATTGCTAATTTATCGGTTTCCAAACGCGCATTCCGGGTTCTCTTGTCGTCAAATCTGACGAATCTTCGTATTTCTTCAAAGCAAAATATGGACATTGTGGTTCGGTATATAGGATTGGCAAATTCATCACAAAATAATTCTCTCGCAGGAACATCCCAGCTTCTGTCAACACTCGCATGAATAAGTAAACCACAAAATACAAGAAATTCATCAACAGTTACATCTTTCCACGGTTTTCCTTTTGCTCCATAAACACGTTTGCCCTCTAAATTAGTACAGTTCACAATTTCTTGTACAATAACTGGAGTTACAAATAACTGAAACGCTTCTTTTGGTGTTGCAGCCATATGTTTCCTTGCTAGTCCTGGCGCACGCCGAATAATGTTGTGTGGTTGAATTTTATTTTTTGCTGGAGGTTCCAAACTCCATACCAGACCACTTGGAGCAATATAACCGCATCATGTAATCATCAACATCATCCTCTGAATTATCATCACCATGATCAGAACTGGATCCAGAATACTCGTCAAGAACCAATTCGAAATTTCTATCTTCTGTGTCATCATTTTCTGCTTCTGACACATCACTTTCTTCAGAAGGCAGATCATCACATTCAGCTGCCCACTGCACCAATATTTCTTCATAACCGGGGTCACCAAATCTCACGCTTTTCACATTCCTTTTTGACGCCATTATCATATGTATCTCAGAAGTTCACTTAATCCAACTTCTATTCCAACTGAATGAAAAACAGCTGCACCTACTTTTATACATCCAACAGTAATGCACGTTTTAACTTGCACAGGACGCACAATTCCGCGCAGCAGTGTTTGACAAATTATAACAACCCTCAACCTGTAATGAACAAGTTACAGCAGTTACTATAGACTTCGTCTATAGTAACTGCTAGTACACAGGCTTTGGAGGTCCGGTTTATGCAAATTTTTTTTCGATTGCTAATTACACTTGAATGTTTTTTAATCAAGTGAGTATTGACTAAAGACGTGTTTAGAGCATATCTAAATGCTCAAGCCGATTGAAATTATTTTAAGAAAATTAGGAGTAACTAAAATCTCAAAGGGCCTGAGAGGCCCGGTTTATGCAAGAATAAAATGGTATCTATTTTGATCTTAACAGCTTTTAAAAAATGATTTACATCCAAAAATAGTAATTAAAATACTAAAAAATGTGGAGTATTTAATGATGGTGCTCTATCATCATTAGGGATGTAAAAAGAAATGTTCTTTAACGATTGCAGGAGATTTATTTCGGTCTGTGTTGTTAATAAGGTCGGTCGAGCGGCGTCGGGGCGTCGGCGTCGGTTTTGGCACGTGACCGGCGGCGTCGGGTGCGCCCGTTTCGGCAATTAGAGGTGGTCGCGTCGCGTCCCGACGCCCGTCAGCGGTCGCGTCGCGCCGCAAACGAGTGACGACGTGCTAATTGGACCAACGCTGTAACTATATAAATTCACGTCGAACGTTTCATATTTAATAGGAATCTTCACTCTTTTATCTTATAAGTTACCATAAAAGAGCTTTCTCGTTAATAAAAGACTTTATTGCTTAATAAATACTAATAAAACAAAATCAATATCACTTTTTTTATTCCGTTTGATTTTTTTTTTTATTTTCTAATATTGTCATCGAACTGACATCCCCAGAGAAGTGATATACTGGTCTCCACAGAGGGGCGGAAGTCGACGGGAACCCCGAATACAATGTCAGCCGCATGGGATGACGCCCAACAATAGGACTTGTTGATCCGAACGTCCCCGTATTTATACGGGTCCCAGCGCACTGTGCGTTTCATATAATAGAGCTCGGATATGGAACTTGGGGATCCACCAGAAATATTTAATATAGCAATTTGTAAATGGAACGACGACCCACGAACACGAGGATTACAAACAGAGAGTTGAAGGGTGGCGGCGGTGTACGGGGAATTATTTAGGGGTTATCGAACGTTCGGATTATCAACTTCACTCCTCGTTGTCATCGCCGTCCTCGTTCGGTTGCGTTGCATTTTTTTTCCCTCATTGTTGTATCTTTGGAAATAATGATGACAGGTTGTTCATTTCGAAAGATTAACGTCTCTGTGCTTTCCGTTCTTTTGTATCAAGAGGGGTGAATGGGGTGTACAAGATATTGGAAAGGAGGATTTAAAATTTAATGATATTTCATTCCCGTATATCACATATCTTTTGATATTCAAGTTATTATTCACTTTGATAATAGATGAGATAATAAACCATATCAGAGACATAGAAAGGAGCTATGCGAATGACGTTGTGATCGTAGCAGGAAAGAAGACGATTTATAGCGGCTCAATCTATGTAAAATCTAAAGCCTTCAACATGCAAGTATCCACCACAAAAACCAAACTCCTCGTTGTATCTAAAAATCCAGTGAGATGAAAACTTGCTCTGGAAAACAAAGCAATATATCTTGCTCATGTCATTTGACTATCTAGGCATATAAATCAATTCATATAAAATTAGAATAAAGGAAGTAAAAGACCAAGCAAACAAAGCCGAATATCAGTGACGTCATCTGGAACAACACCTATAATACTACAATACCTGTGTTAGACTCATACTAATATACGCTGTAGAAACAAGAGCATATAACAGAAATGAAGATACTCAGATACATTTCAGGGAACACACCAAGATATAGAAGAAGAAACACAGATATATGACCTGAATATGAGGTGGAAGACATAATCAGATCGAAACATCAACGTAGAAGAGCTTGGAATGATAACGTGGGGAGAATGCCCGCAGAGAGATGGACAAATACATGAACATTAATATCTCAAAACAACTGATAAGTTGGAAATTACAGGCCTACAGACCTAAATAGACGAAGAAGACTATGAATCATTAGATTATGTTCAACTTCTTTTTGATCGACTGCATGAATAGTTCTAAACTTTATAAATCACGTTATCTAAGACCTTGAGGAATTCATTTTGCCATATAGTGTTCCTACCTTATTTAAGTATGCTCAGTTATGTTTCTCAACCAGTTAATTTTCAGAATTGCTTCTTCTACTATAAATATTTGGCCTTTGGTCAAATCAGCCATAGCCATAAGTATTCTAATGCAGTTGTAGTTATATCTAAAAAACCAAATGTTTTGGGTTTCGAACCTCATCTGCTTGTAAAGCATATCCCACGCATCAAGGGCATCCAACAAATATCGTCACTTATTTGGGTTCCAACAAATTCAAAACATATCTTCCAAGTTGTTTGAAATATGATGGCTTTAATAAAGGAATTATTATTGTTATCGTTATATCAAGATTGCTACTTTAGCCTTACAGGAATTTTTGTAGTCGCTCCACACTGGAAAGTTTCAGACACTATCTCAAAATTGTGTAGGTTTGGAAAAAAAACCTAAGTTGTATTGCTAGAAGAATAAGTGTGTATTCTTTTCATCTTCGTTAGGTAGGAGATTGAGCACTCTTAGATCAAATCGCTTTATAGTAGAGAAATACAGTAATTTTATTCGCACTTTCTTAATTTTACCTTATCAAAACGATTATGCATGGACAAATCTTCCATATGAGTCTAATCATTTGGTAGTACTCCAAGAGTCAAGAGTTAGAGACAAGATTCAATCAGTCAATAAAGTTAAAACCATGATCGAAATGTTTCAGAAATTGTTATGTCAGAAATGATGAAAAGTGTAGCACAACAGCTAATTAAGGAATGGTATGGTAATCTTTTAGCACTGGGAAGAATCAACTGCAGCTTAACAACTTAAAGTTATCATTACATATAGAAATGTACACAGAATTCCTGTTAATAATTACCTCATTATCAAAGATACCACATCTGAACTGTAGAATAGACAACTATCTAGAAATTTATAATACTAGCCATTTGGAGTGCGAATACTTTCTAGAAAAATTCTGGTCTTCGATTTCAATCGAAATATTCTGGGTAGCTCATGGATGCAGTCTGGAAGCAAATTTATTGTGGTTTTGGCCACCATAGTGACGTAATAGCTTCTTGTTATTAGGCAACACATTGAACGTCGTCTTATTATAATGCTTTTTTTTTCTTTTTGGTTTTAACGAATTCTGCATATATCTTATAAATTTCTCCTTACGTTTAGTATTTAAGACATTTCAATGTTAACTTTATTTTCTTTTAATTATTCTTTGTCTCGTAAACTCTTTACATTTGTGCTTAGAAAAATCTTTATCGCTTCAAAAACACGTTCCCAATCTGTTAACCTCTTTAGTTGTTTCCGCTACGTTTTTCAGTTGGCTGATTTACAGTGTGTAATAAGCAAACTTTTGCTTTGATGAACTTGATTTTCATTTACTTTATTTAATAATGACTCACATGCAAACATTGAAAATGGAACATTACCCTTATCAGTTTTCTTATCATTAGCTTCGGTTATAAAGTACACCATCATAATTAAAAATAGAAGGCACTAATAGATATAAATGCTTGTTGAAGAATTCCAAAGAGAATTGCTAGAAACATAATTAATAAATAATGCCAATTTTTGCAAATTTTGATTCACAGTGAATTTCATTTAAGATGCAATATACAAAAATATATTTCCAAAGAAACCATAGCATAACTACTTACTTTGTCCCACATAAAATGCAACATGACAGTGGTAGGTGGTGCTAGTTAACATAAGATATCACTATATTGCATATTTTTATTGAACTAAAACTAGAACTAACTAAAACTAGAAAGTATCGGGTTTAGTCGTCTTAAGTGACTTGCGGCTAAATACGAATGTTTCTAGTTCTAGGTCTAGTGTTAATTCTAGTTTTACACTAGCACTATCACTAGAAGAAGTGATAATGCTAGTGTAAAACTAGAACTAACACTAGACCTAGAACTAGAAACATTCGGATTTAGCCGCACGTCTCTCAAGACGGCTAAACCCGAATGATTCTAGTTCTAGGTCTTGTGTTAGTTCTAATTTTAATTGTTATTTAGCGATAGATTTTTTTAACACTAGACCTAGAACCAGAAACATTCGGATTTAGCCGTGCGTCTCTTAAGACGGCCGAAAACGCAGGATTATCATAAAGGCGTCATCTTTTTCCAAGCAAAACTTTTTCTTTGCAAAACTATCCTATGCCTGTGCTATTAAGCTATGTTGCATTTTATGTGAAACAGTGCAAGTGCATAGTAGTTTCGTAACTATGGTTACAGCATTCATGTTATTATATTTTAAAAAGCTATTTAAATTTAGTTAGAGTAAAGGATTAAAATTTAAAGTAATAAATGTGATCATTCTTTGAAAAAGTTTTAAAAAGGATTATCTAGAATCTTATCTCCCTCTTTTTTTTTCATCAATAGCCCATTAAATACCCCTTTTAGACGAGAAAGACGATCTCTATCCATTTATATTCACAGAAGTGCAACGATTAAATATGCCAATAGAGACCATTGTGCAACCGAACGTTGAGTAACCGGATTATGTATTGCGTTTCAGGGCTCAGCAGACCGCCGATGTACCCATTCAGCGCGGGGCAGTACCCCTATCCGATGCTCAGTCCGGATATGTCGCAGGTGGCGGCCTCTTGGTAAGTCCAATCCCCAATTAATTATTGCTAAATTTAATTGTCTCGTATATCCGAAATCTAAATGGGTTCGTTTTAATCAAGTTATAATTGTGGCCGATGGGGTACAATTATAACTTGACCTTGGAATATTCAAATTCCGAATATTAATGTTATTTATGTTTTAGGCACACGCCGACGATGTACCCCCTTTCGCCGGGCGCCGGCTTCAGGAGTCCCTACCCGAGCACGTTGCCGATCTCGACTTCCAGTCTACCTGGAGATTTCTACAGGTTTTCTCCAACCGGACTGATACCACCCCATCCTGGACTTTCACCTCACGGACCTCTACCATCTCATCCCGCCATCGTTACGCCAGGGCCTAAACAAGAATTACCCGATCTTAACCATAGATATCAAAGGTAAAAATTGAAAAAAAAATCTAACATTTCCAAATTTTCCATTTCGGGTTGGTTCTCTTTGGCACCTTCGGGAAATATCTCTTCTCCTCGAAGGAAAACAAATGGAACGTTCGCTGTGATGTGAGAGGAGCGACCGTGGTGTGTACACACGGTGCAAATGAAAATCAAACAAGAAGAGACCGGGGGCGCCTCCCCGCGGCGTCGGGGGCGTCGGAAACGAGATGCTGTCGCTGCCGACGCGGCAGCGTCGTTGCCAGGCAACGTTCGGAGCCCAGTTTAACCAATGGCCGGGCCGTTCGGTAACCAATCTTGGACCTCATTCCTCGCATGGCCGGATTTCATGCGATTACGGGGGAGAACGCCCTGCACACACACCACCTACGCAAACCTCCTCCCCCTTCCATCTCCAACCCCAATCCATCCTTTTCCTCCCTCCGTTTTCTCACCCTCCCGCAAAAAAAAAAGAAGAAATTTCTTCAACAAAAAATCTTATTCCAAATCTAAAACTTCCCCGAATCTAATCAAAATCATTTAAATTTCTTTTTATAAAAACATTACTTTCCATTTCTTCTTAAATTCAAATGACTAGTTGACATGCAAACATATACATACATACAGGTAGTAAAAGCCGTTAATTATGGTTGGCTGGTGGTAGTTGTGTGTTGTTGAGAGAGAAGAGAAAGAGGGGTTGTGCGTGTGTGCGTGCGGGGCGCGCCTATCGATTAGTAGATGCGGCACGAACCTCAACGTCGCGTTGCTGCCGCAATTTGCAATTAGGGAGAAACGCCGTTGTACACACCACGACAACGACGACGAAGTAGTAAAAGGAGGAGTATCATGACGGTGACGAGTCAATTTGCGCGAAGACGGCTCGGGATTACTAGCGTAATGTGCGCGGCTCTGCAAAAGGCTAACGATTACAAAGCCACCACCCGCCTGAAACCACCCCATCCAGATAAAACAGGAGGTGGGGGCGGCAGTACAGGGAGGTAGTTAGAGTTCGAGTGGCTCCCGTAAACGATGAAGGTACTGAAAAAAAAAATGAAAAGGGAATGCTGAATGCTGAGAGAAAAGAAAAATGCGAAAGTGGGAGAGATCTTGGGGATGCGCTCTCAGAAAGGAATTGTTTACTGAAAATTAAAATCGAACGGAAGCAGGAAGTGATTAATAGTTGGAGATTTTTCTTGTATAAAGAGAATCAAGTCTTAAGTAAAGATACATCTTTTTCTATTAAAATAGAAAAAATATCTTAAAAAGTTTTAGAAGAAATATTTTCCAATTAATCAAATTGCTCATTTAGATAGTCTAAGATGGTAATAACTTGCTAGCGACGATCTTTGTTATCATCACTGTGGTGTTCTCATGTTATTATCATAATCTTCAAAAATGTACTGTATCTAATAATACTCCATTCTGCGGATGCTGGTTATATACACCACGTTAAAATGATGTTTAATTGTTTGTAACTAACAGCATTCCAGGATTAATTTATCGCTTTAATAGCTTATAGCATATTTCTGTTGTTCTACTTATTATTATACTTGAAGCTTATAAAATTTAATACGTACCCTAAAATAAAAATAATCAAAATGAATTTAGTGATCAAAACATATAGAATAATATAGATGAAGATTACCTTATCCGCATCCTTACTAGCTATGATACCAAATATACTTTTAAAAGGGTTAATCTGCAAATAGGACAAATTAAAAGTAACATTAATTTGATAAGTATTAAAAAATGTCAGTTTAAAGTTTTAAAGTGTCAGATTTGACATTTATCCTTCAAAATGAAAGCAAATGTCAATTTTTATAAATTCAGTGGCTAATTTTAAGTTATATTTTTAAAGACAAAGCTTTTACTTACGTTTATTACAACACAAAGGAAATATTATGCAGTTTTTAGAATCAAATCAAACGTAATACAATCGTTTGATAAGTCACAATTGTCACAATAATAACATAACCTCAAATGTCAAAAATCAATTTTATATATTTAAAATAATTCTTATGTAAAATTGAATTTGTTTATCAAACCTTTACTTGAACTTTAATATAACGAATTAAAATAAGTAATTAATGGAAATTGTGGTTAAAACATTTTAAGCAAACAATATTTTTTTAGTAATTTTTATTTTTTTGTAGTTGGCGGATTTGAAAATTGGCCATTTTGGTTAAACTAAGTGTTGGCGGTAAAATTGATAAATTCAATTTTAAATTATTCAAAATTAAATAAGGTTTGCAAAATATTAACAGAATGAGTAGTTTTCCTTTCTCGATTATTAAATAAGATTATATAAGATTGAATATAGAACCCCCTTGTGATGTAAAGTAAAGTGTTGTTGTAGGGATAACTTTGTATTAAATTTTGTTTGTACCTGCATATGAGGGTGGATAAACACAGTACCTAATTCCCAGCAGGTCTTTTTAAACTTCCGCGCCGACCGTCGCCCACTCAGGGTCAGTAAACTAGTGCAAGGTTTATGGATTATTGGTATGGAACGAAAATCTATATTCTATATATCCGATATTATTAGTTATGGTTCGTCAAAGATAAGTGTCCCTCAGTGAATACGCACCGATTGCAGTTTATGGCCAAATCAACGACTAGGTAAAGAGCAGATGTGGTATAATCTGTGCGTGTTTCAAGTAGAATCAACTACCCACAACCACCCTTCAAAGGTCGCTTCTAAATCCACCTGTTTTCGCAACCTTATTATCCATTAGTTATCGTGGATAATATAACATAGCAATTAATAATACTTAGGAACGGCAGACTCGTTAAGTTCATAAAGAATAATTGCGAGTTACTCTGGATTATGAATTAACTCTAAAGTGCTATTGGATATTTTTTTAAATAAAATTTACTCTGAAATTATTATGGATTCTGAAATATCATCGAGCTACCCTACAACATCCTTGAACTGTAAACTTTAAGGTGATCAAGAACTCAAACTCTTAACTATCTTTAAGGACTTTATAAGAGTTCATCAACACTTTGATTGGATTTCATTTTGACCTATTTTGGAAGTATTTTAAGTTCATTCGTAGTAACTCCAAACTATTCTGGACTTTTGAAGTAAACCTGAATTGGTTTGTAAATCAATGTGAATACACAGTTCTCATTATGACTATCTATAGGATTTAACATTTTGAATTACTGCACTGTTGTATGGAATCCACCATATGATATATTCGTGGAAGGACTAGAGCGTGTCCAAAAGAAATTCCTTCATTTTTTATGCTGGAAATTTCATACTACCTATGCTGACTACGACTCGGCGTGCCAATCTTTCCACTTTTTACGATTCGGCCACGGGGACTTGCTAATGATATAATACTTTTATATAAAATAATTCACAATATTTATAATTCATCTTCGCTTACATCACTGATTAACTTTCACATCCCGCCCAGATCGGTTCATTTTGATTTTCTGTTCCTATCAGCATTCACCATTGTTGAATCCTGAATCTCCTTTAGAAGAAGGACCCTCGCTGCCGTTGGAAACATGCCATATATTGATTAATTAATACTTAATTCTTGTCCTATCACGTGTTGATTGTTAGGTACCTCTATTTTTCACCTCTTTTTATTCTAATTTATTGTTTTTTCTCTCTGTTCTTTTTATCAAACTATTTACGTAATTTAAGATAGTGATTTAAGTTTTTGTATTTCCCTTTTCTTTCTTATTGTAATTTTTCAGTGGTACAGCTTGAATAGGGTTTGTCCTATGCTGTGTCCTATGAAAGTAAATGAATAACCTACATCGTCCCAAATACTCTTCAATGCTGTCTCTGATAGCCAGAAACCTAAACCACACCTAAGCATTGTCTCGAATAAGTTTCAATATCATCCCAGGAATTCAAAAACATCGACAACTACGTTTTTTTTGTCCATGTGCGGCTAAAGCTATCGCCTCTCTCATCATCCTTTGATAATACTTACTGCTCGGACTAACACCTTGGTCTTATCGAAATCTATGTTGTGTCACTTTTAGCGACAATGTACTTCGACTGCCCACTGCTGGATTTTCTTCAGTCGGACATTCCTCCCATACATCTTGATGCAACACTCAATGTTACCTCCAGTTTAGCCAACGTAATACTTTCCAAAACTACATGATAGCCGACTCCCGCTCCTTATTTGCAACAATCCTTAGTTGAATTGTCAGTGCCATAAATTCTCCAACGCATCAGCTGGCGAAACAACGATTTTCCACCTTTTACAGGTAAAACAGTATCATATACCAGACTTCTTTCATTACTCATTTGTTGAATGTGGCCGTACCACTACAATTGTCTTCTTTGCACTTCATCGACTATTGTTGTCTAAGATTTCTACAAGTCAAACATTTTATTATAAATCCGTAGGCTTTTGTAGTCGGTGTTATTACAAATAAAACTAAAACTAGAAACTTACCTGTTATGTCGTGCATCATAGACGTATAGTTTTATTTCAGACTTTACTTTTAACATTAAATCATCACAACAATTCCGGTTTCTTTCTTATTAATGTTACTCCTTGATGCAGTACTCGATATCACGTCCGTTTGGCCAACGTAATAGAGTTAGCTATCGGAGGAGCGTTCCGAATTTTGCTCACCATAGTATCGTGCCATAATATCGTTCATCTTTGTCACACTTGAAACATAAGAGAGGTAGATAATGCTGGTGCAGTACTTACCGTGTCTTTCTTGTGCTTGCGTTTTTTGGTTGATATCCCTCAGAGTGTTATCCTTTCTTCAAATTCTTTTTGTCGCATATTCTTTCTGCTCGCTAAAACAAGTCTTGGATCACTGACCTCTTATGTTATGGATGGTGACGGCACGAAGTCTATAGATAGCTCTTGGTGTGTGTCTTCTTTCTACAAACTTTCAGTATATGTATATATTCTAGAATGTCTACAATACGTTAAAAATAATCCCACCTTACACCTAAAACATAAGAGAGGCAGATAAAACCAGGCCTTCCTCTGCTTGCGTCGTTCCTTCCTCAAATTCGTTTTGTCGCAAATCCTCTTCTGTTGTAGATGTGATGGCCCGAAGCCTATAGATACTTGTTGGTGTGTGTCTTCTTCTTATACAGTTCCAGTTTTATGTCCACATTTGTTTTAATAATGACCAAAACATCCAGGAAATTATTTTTCAGATTCCGTTTCCATAGTAAATTTGATCATGAAGTGTTGCGAGTTCAGGCGTTCTAGAAATTCTTTTTCATGCTGTCAGATCGCAAAGGTGTCAAGCACGCAACGAAGCCATAGCTTTGATTTCCACGAATTCTTTCTTAACGGTTCTTCTTCAAACATCACCAACCTTGTAATTTTTTGATCTAGATTGCGTCTTTGTTATTACATTTCTGTTTTGTCTCAATTTCACCCAGGTCTCATGCCAATGTGGTGTACCACCCATACTTATGGACATTTTACTTTCACGCTTTCAGAGGATTCTACAATGTGATCACGTCATTCTTGTGTTGGGCAAAATTAGTATTAGTAATTTTCGGTTTTTAATCTAAATCTCCATTTTGAATAAATTTTTTGCATGTCCATGGCTAAATAATCTCGCGAATACTTTTGTAGGAAGTTGCAAGGTTAACACGTTGACTGCCCAACACGAGATAACTCGTATTAGCGCTCTGACTCAGGACGCCCAATACGAGTTATCTCGTAGTTTTTTGACTTACCATTTTTGCGCCGCTACGAGTGAGTTGCGAGGCCTCCAGGAAGAAAATAAACAATCAAGTTTGGCTTATACGAATAGAAATTTTTTTGAAAATGAACCAAAAATATACATTCAATGTTTATTCATTAGTTAACAGAAAAAGAATATATTTATTGTTTGTGATAAATTTTAAAACAATCTTCAACACAAAGAGGTGGCTTCTCTTCACAAACTGGGCAGAAATAACGACAACCAACTCGACAAGGCTTTGTCGGTCGTTGCTTCTTTGCAGTAGCAGGAATACTTAGTAACTAATGAAGGTCGCCTAATTTATATTTTTTAGCTGAAGCTGATTGAATATTTTCGCCAATCAATGTCTTCACAAATTCTTCTCTGAACTTTATTAGTTTTACTGTGGAACAATTTACTTTTTGAAAAAGGTTGTGTGCATTATGTATATATATCTCAATAATATGTAATACAACTTTTTTTGGCCACCTAATTGTCTTTCGAAGAGCTGTGTAGTATGATAGCATTTGATCTGATCGGTCAATGCCAGACATTCCGTTGTTGTAGTTGCGAATTATATTCGGTTTCATCGAAATCTTTTTATTTCTATTGGCCACCGCCACTATTTCAACAACGTGCTTGTTTGAAATGGTAAGAACTTCTCGCTTGTCCTTCCATTTACAAACAGTAACATTACCATTTCGCTGCCAAAATATCTCTCCTTTTTTCAGTTTACGATTTACAACATCCTTGGGATTTCCTTTTTTATTATTTCGTAGCGTTCCACACACATAAGTTTTTCGTGTAGTCAGTATATTTGAAAGAGTAACAGAGTTATAAAAATTATCCATGTAGACTGTATATCCTTTGTCCAGATAGTCCTTAAGTAAATGTAAGTAAATTCTTCAGATTTAGATCGAAGAAATCGAAAATTTAGATCAGGCTCACAAAGTTCATAGAGTTTGATGCCGTACCTGTGCTTCTTATGTTTTATATACTGGCGAAATTGTAATCTTCCACGCCATAACATCATTGATTCGTCGATACAAATGTTTTTATTTGGCACATAGTTTTGGCCCATAATATTGTTGAAATGATTTAGAATAGGTCGCACCTTGTATAGTCTGTCGGACGATGGTATTAAGTTATCAACTAAATGAAAATAGCGTAGTAACAATTGAAATCTATTCCGACTCATATATGTATTTGATGTGGTTGCATGAGGAGCATCTTTATTGCAATCTTGTTCAAAAATTGTGTCATCTTCAGGATCTGAGACGACTTCATTATCACTGGAATCATCAGTAGGTACATAATCTCTAGTGTTGTTACCATCTCCAATAAAAAATTCGTCAGATTCTGACTAACTTAGATCAGCAAAATATTCAAGTTCAGCTTCAGTAATGGTCTTTTCCTTACCATTTTTTAGTATGTTTATATTTATTATTTTATTGCAAACAAATAGACACAAAAATATTTAAAATCGACGAATATGTAATGTTTGCGATTCAAGATCTGACTTTACACTGAAGAACGTACATGCTTAACGCTTGTACGTAACGTTGTACCTAAGCGAAAAGTCTCCTGCGAAGAGCTTTGTCTAACAAAAGCCGACTACGAGATAATTCGTAGGACCATTTTTTCTACAAAAAAAAACATCATGTAAACTTTTTAATGATTGTTACGAATCATAATTAGGATTTTTAATAATATAATATGATTAACTCGATTTGGCTTCTCGGACCGGAATCCGAAAAGTGCGAAAAGTACGTGTTAAACTGATTATAGATAGGTACTTATTTGGGCAATCAAAAAATGTTGTCTAAATTAGATATTGAGTGAAAATTTGATTATAGATTAAAAAAAAATGTATATATATGAATATTATAAAGTGTAACTTGCCCCCTCTGCGTGGGAAGGGTGAAAAGCGATACGAAACGGACGTAGTTCGCTGTGTCGAATGGTGGGCGTCGCGACGCCAGACGCCATCTGTCGACGGACGTCGGCGCCCCGAGCGTCGTCCCCTCGTCGACGCGACGGCCTCATCAATAATTCGCGTGCAAGACGCGACGTATTTAATCAAAAGCGAACCGCGTACAAAACAAATCAGTGTTGCGGACGCTTGACAATACTATTATATCAATAGTCGTCAAATGGAAACTCGAATAACGTTTCCCATAATATATAAAACAACAACGACTACCACCTACGTAGAACGCGTGACAATTTCTTCCCCATTTTAAAACGAACCCCTCGTTTGCGAATACATAACCTAAAAGAACCGTGAGTCGTAGTTTGATTATATACATTTCTTTATTTTCGGACTTGTTATTGTGGCTAAGATGTTTTTGGAAAAGTGGAAAGAAATGGGAAACGAGGGGGTCGGTCATTTTAATGGGGAAATGTTAGTTTTCCGTGGTTGGTTTTGCCGTGCGGATGGAGAAGTCGTCGCCATCTCTGATTTATGCGGACCACGTGTCTTCTGTCTGTTTCTATCTAAACCCGAACAAAGGACGGGTACAGCCATTTATATTGATTTTCCCGTGATAAACGACGAATAAAAAACTTGTTGAATCCCCCGTGTTTCGTTTCGATTCCTCCGGTTTTGTGCGCGGATGCCAAACGATCCGGGTCTCGAATAACTAAAACTCGTCGCGTAAACATGGAAAATAATCCAGATGAACCGTTAAATTTAACAGTAAAAAAATGTCCAATCGCAATAGTGTCACCTATTTTAATGGCATCATCAGATAAACATCTAAACAAGATTACAAACAACGCCACCGACCACCATCATCATAATGAAGACGTCGATATCATCCTCCGGAAGCTACAACAACCACCACCACCCGACGAATTACTTCTTCATTACGAAGATTCCTCCGAAGATATCCCGCAAGATTTATCGATAAAAAAAAATGGAGATGAACCACCTTTATCACCATCACCCAACCGGAAACCAATAAACAACGAAAAAAATTACACCGGGAATTACTTAATCAACGGCGGCAACGATGATGATGATGGCAACGAGAAACTTTTCTTCTCATCCTTCAAAGACAATTATCGCAAAAATGATTTTGCCGATAACTTGCTAAAGAATAGTATCGATTTAAAATCGAATTTATTTCGGGACGTTTACAAAATGACCGATTTTTACGATAATTTGGCGAATAAAAACTTAACACCGTCCGAAAACGTTTATTTAAACGTTCTTAATCACCTCACCGAACAAAAATTTCTCGCCGCGCTTTACGTCAATTCGTTTCTATCTTCGATGCAACATCATCAGCCGCAGAACGTGCAAGAAACATACGAAAGACCATCAAATCGACGAAACAGTAACACGATCCCCACGGAGAGAAACAGCCCCACAAAAAATAGTATTTTAAATAATTTATTAAACAAAAAACCTCCGTCATCGGCGAGATCAAATTTCGAATTAATCAAAAACGAAACGAATAGTCAAGAGGATTCAAAATCATCCATTCGGTGATCATTTATTTTTATTCGATCGTTATTTTTTATTTAGGAATTAAATTGAGGAAATAATCATCATTATTTATTCCATACTTGCCAATAAAACCATTAATATCCACCTACGTTTAATGAATTTTAATTGTAACAACTAAAATCGTGTTTTATTATTTTGTTTTTTTTTTGTGATTTTAGAACACAAGCAGACCAAAAGAACAACATGGATTCAAAAAATAATTTGGACTCAAATAACGCAGCCGATAAAAAGAAACCGCACATCAAAAAACCTTTAAACGCGTTCATGCTTTACATGAAAGAAATGAGGGCGAAGGTCGTCGCGGAATGTACCCTTAAAGAAAGCGCGGCCATCAATCAAATCTTAGGAAGAAAGGTAAATCAACATCAAAAAAATCTATTAGTTATTATGATTACAAAAAAATATGAATACAATTAAACACGTTTTATTCGTTATTTATGAATGATTTTTTTTAAAAGAAAGAAATTGAATCAACAAGTGTTTATTAAGATCAAAATTTTTTGAAATTACCGCGTATTATAATCGTATTTTAAAAAAAATGGGGCGACATCTAGTTGTGTCGCATTAAACTTTTAATTTATCAAAAAAATTTAACTTTATTTTATTGGGGTATTTATTTATTTTTGATGTTTAAATTAACTAAAAGTAAATATATAAATAATAAATCAATTTTATTTTAAAGTACTTTTAATCGCGACATCTAATGGCACAATTTTAAGTGATTGAACTGTTAGTTGTGCATTTTTTATAAACAAATCATTTGAAATAAACAACATTTACTCGGAACTAAATAATTTTAAATCACTTGTAATGGTAAAAACAACAATTAAATTATTAATTAAATGATAATAATTATGTTTAGTTATGATTTCGAAATCGCGACATCTAGTGACGCAACTTTTAACTATTAATCAATCAAAATTATTTTTTATTTGTTAAAACATTTCTAATTGAAGAATTAATTTAATTTATTTTAGTTTAATTTGACTATAAAATAATTATGGACGATTCTGAAGTAAATAAATAAATTTTTAATGTTAAATTGTAGATTTGCGACATCTATTGATATATATTAACTTAAATCTGTCAATCAAAATTGTAATTTTCTCATTTTAAAGAATTCTCTCTCTAATATTATCACGATGTAGCATCAGATAAATCTTTCTTGCCTGCAGTGTTCCTCATCGCTAGGTTTTCTAGTTTCTTGGTTCAGATGAGAAATCGTCGACTTATCTATTACAGCGTCGAGATGCGTTCTACCAAGGTGTTATCATTTTTCACCTTCAGTGGATTACTGCTAAGATAGATTAAATATACCTATACCCCATGATAATATAAATATCTCTTCTATTCTCAAGCTATATACTTAATACTTCTGCTACAAATTCGAAATCGCCCATATAGCATTTAAATTTAATTAACAATTTAACTTTTTTTTTTTAATAGAAGACCTAAAGTTATATTGTGTGAATTACGTGTATTGTTTAATTTTTTCAATTATTGTGTATCTATTCATCATTTCCTTATTCATAAAAAAAGCAGAAATATCAATACCGGTGTTATAAAAAAATTCAATTCCATAAAGCAAATGACCAAAAATAGATGGATATTGAATACAAAAGGTATTACTAACTCCGAGGATTACCACAAATAAATAAATTTTAATTGAAAAATGTAGAAATAAAAGATAAATTTGATGAGATGAATTTTAATGATAAATCAATGGGAAATGACAATAGTAATGAAGAAACTATTATATGGTTACATAAAATCTATTGCCCCCGATAAATTTTATGCTGCATAAAATTTACGAAACACTTGGCTTAAACATTCGTGTAAGTTGTTCGCGCAATTATATTAAATCATATACATAACCTTTGTTTTAAAAAATAGAATGGTTTCACTCTGCACCATTAAACATTGAAGCCAGAGTTCCTAAAATTTTCGTGTTCTGCTTATTAAGCAAATAACAACTCTATGATAAAGCAGTGAAGATATATTTTTGCTTGTCAACAAATGATTGTAGCCAAGGTCATTTGTGTCCGAGATGCTATAATTAAGAACTCGGCCACAAGATATTTGGCTTTATTCCAGCATTAAGTAAAAATGAAGTGCAATCTTGGCTTACAAATAACTATTGTATCCTATTAAAATTAAATGCCTCAGCGTTATTCTTTAAATCGGTAAAGATGAAACATCTCAACCTTATCATACGACGTAAGACTGCGGTTTCTTTCTGCCAGGCGATGAAATATCGCGACCAATAACTACTACATACTAAGCCAGGTATAATATATTTTTGCTGATCATGAAAGATCTTTAAGAATGACTTTCTTCTTTTAACTGGTATTAGGCACCCAAGATATGTTTTTACTGTCCATAAAACTATGAAGGAATTCTTTCCCTGTATTCGTTGTCTATGGAGAAACCTCATGGTTTCTACGTTGTGCATAATTTAGCTATGCGATACAGAGTATAGTCAAAGAAGTGAAACAAACCTTTGTTGTGTTTCGATAAGCACAACAAAGGTGATGATTTTCAATTAGATAATATATATTCTTTTGTGTTTGTCGCAAATCATTATTACTAATCAAATTATTACTAATCAAAGTGGTCATGAGCTATAACTACTTGTTGTTATAGAGATACAGATCAAAATATGTTGATTAGAAATTCTCCTCAACCCAAAATTTACAAAAATTTCAGATAAACTTTTTTAGAAAAATAAAAAAGAAAGATGTTTGTTGCTATAGAATATTAAGACGATTAAAAATACGATATATTTGAAATTAAGTTGGACAGAAAATCTGCTCAATTCAAAAGTATCAAAAATTCATGAAAAACTGATCATTGGCAAATGTCAGCTTAAGTACAAAACGACTATCTCCACGCTGTCAGACATATAATCTTATCTTATTAATTACTCTGGATTTGTGTTGTACTGTGAAGTCTGACATAATCTCAGTTGGACACCTTTCTTTGCATGGTCTGCAGCGCTGTGTTTGTGTAATCCTTTTGTTTCATTGATATCTTACATTTTGTCTAACATATCTATTAACTCAAGCAAAACCCAACGATCCGACACACATTGCCCTATTAAGTTAAGTATTTCACAGGCCACAAGATCTGTTTTGTCAGCCGTTCACCATTAGCTACAACCAGTGTTATCTGCTTATGACGTGTTTAGTTAAGGTTAGTTAAGGTTCATTGCGAATTTAGTTTCCCGGGATTTCTCATTGAGACCTCTTCTTTTTTCGAAATCTGGAAACTGGGTACCACCCTAGCTGTAATGCATACTTAAATCTACACACTGGCAACTAGCTTCTATTCATTGATGTCTTCTAGTTTTATTCTCACGCACTTTGCTCTAGTTTTATACGCAATACAAGACCACATGGTTTTCTTCTTATGCAGCAGTTGAAGAACTCGCACGTTATCGTGAAAGTGAAGTCTAGCTTCGTGCTGCTCTTCCTGCTGCTCATGGTTGAAATCCGGAAGTCTCTATGTATATCGGAATTTCGTACTTAGTATGGGCCATTAAATATGTTTCATAGCATTTTATGCTGTAATATTTGAATACACTTGATGTGTCATCATCATCATGCTTGGTTCTACAGCTCGTTGTAAACTTTGGCCCTTCCAAACTTGTCTATCCTCTGCTTGTCGTCTCCAATCCTCAACCTTTAGCCTTTTCAGGTTCTCCTTCACTTCGTCCACAAATAATTTCTTCGGCCTCCCAACCGATCTTCTATCCACAGGTCCACGGTAATCAAGAATAATTCGTGATCAAACCTAACACTAATTCTTGTGGCATTTTTTATGTCCATTTTGGCTACATGGCCAATGCCTCTTAACCTTTGTACTTTGATCCAATTAACTGTCTCTGGTTCTCTATACAGAAGATACAACTCGAAGTTGTAATGCCTTTGCCACAATATATTTGGTCAAGATATACAAGATCTGCAACATTGCGTCGAATTTGTCTCTCAGTATGGTATCGTATGCGCACCTGAAATTCACGAATATATGATATGTGTCTGCATTGTACTCCATACTCTTTTCCAGTATTCACCGTAATGCAATGATATGGTCTATTATTGATTTATTCTTTCGGAAACCGGCTCGGTACCGACCTATAACTTCTTCTACGTATGGTTGGAATTTATTATATAGTATATACTCCCTTTTTAGCAGTGTACGTAATACATACATTCCATTCGCCATATTGGTTTCAGGATCTAATTGTAAATCGGTAGTTTGCTGGAAATTGAGTTTTTTCCTATCAGCCAATAAAGCTGTGTATTTTATGGCTAATTCCGCTCGTTTCTTTATGCTCTTTCCAGAGTTTGGTGTCCAAAGTCATTCCTAAATACTTGGGTCATATGGGACAATTATGCCATTTTTATCTAGCGACGGTGGATCTTTTTGCAGTGTATTTGTAAAATCAATATGAACGAATTTCAGCTCCTTTAACTTTATCGTAAATTTTTTGGTTTATTCTGGTTTTGCATTGCTGACTGATTTTTCTCCACTACAAATAGTTCTGTGTTATTTGCAAACGTAGTATACGAAGTCTTTTCATCTCAGATACAGGAACTTCGTGTCAAACTTTGTCAAAAGCTTATATGACATCTAGGAGGATTGTCAAGCTGAGTTTCTTTTTTCCTAACGTCCATTCAATGGTTTTTGGGCAGTACTTTCTGGAAGTGTTTCGAGATAATTTATGACAATGAAATCGGCCTGTAAGAATAAACATCGTTAAGTTGCTTTCGTGGCTTTGGTAACAGGATAACATCTACAACTTTCCAGCATGATGATCTAATCTGCAACTTCTTTAGGAGTAACCGGAGTGACATTTTTTGTTCTTTGGTTTTCAATATTGGTTATTTCTTGACTGTTTTGACTTGGGTTGGAAAAAAATAACCATTCAACAAATTTTTCTTTTTTTTCCCAGTGGATAACTCCTAATTTTTCTCCATTACAAGTAGTACTGTGTTATTTGCGAACGTAGTATACGAAGTCTTTTCAACTCTGGTATGTTACTAGTTTATTGCAGATATAGGAACTTTGTGTCAAACTTTATCAAAAGCTTATATGACATCTAGGAAGATTGTCAAGATGAGTTTCTTTTCTCCTAACATCCAATCAATGGTTTTTGAGCAGTACTTTCTGGAAGTTTTTTGAGATAATTGATAACAGTGAAATTGATCTTTAAGATTAAACATCGTTAAGTTGTTTTCCTGGTTTTGGTATCATGGTAACATCTACAACTTTCCATCACGATGATCTACCATATCTTTAAGTCTGACGGCTGCGTTAAAGAGGATTTCTCTTGTGATGATCTAATCTGCAACTTCTTTAGGAGTAACTGAAGTGACATTTTTGTTGTTTGGTTTTCAATATTGGTTATTTCTTTACTGTTTTGACTTAGGTTGGAAAAAAATAACCATTCAAAATTTTTCTTTTTTTTCCCAGTGGATAACTCCTGATTTTTCTCCCTACAAATAGTTCTGTGTTATTTGTAAACGTAGTATACGAAGTCTTTTCAACTCTAGTATATTACTAGTTTATTGCAGATACAGGAACTTTGTGTCAAACTTTGTCAAAAGATTATATCTATAGCATCTTTCCTGGCTTTGGTAACATGATAACATCTACAACTTTCCAGTATGATGGGATATCTTTAAGTCTTAGGGCTGCGTTGAAGAGGATTTCTCTTGTGATCTAATCTGGAACTTTTTTAGGAGTAACCGGAGTGACATTTTTTGTTCTTTGGTTTTCAATATTGGTTATTTCTTGACTGTTTTGACTTAGGTTGGAAAAAAAAGGACTTTTCTTCTTCTTCCTTTGGCTCTACAATCCTATGTGGGTTTTGGTCTTTCTTTCTATCTCCCATATTCACCTTATTTTCTCTCCATCATGCTATCCAACTTGTGATTTATCCTGATTCTTCAGCTTCTTCTTTCATCCTGGGTAGAGCCAAAAATCTTAGCTCAAGCGCGATTTCTTTTTATTAGCGTTTTATATCTTCTAAACATGAGTAAAAAAAGAAAGCAGTAATAACTAATTTAAAACTTATTGAAAGAAGTTTTTTTAATTTGAATGTTTTGATTATTAATAAACACTTGTTGATTACTTTTTTTTATTGGTATGAAAGAAAAATTTGAGTACATGTCGTGAATAGATTAATATAAGTAAAAGATCGAAAAAAAAACTATTTTGGGCGCGTATAACTGTATGGTTGCGCAGTGGCACTCCCTGAGTCGCGAGGAGCAGGCCAAGTATTACGAGAAGGCAAGACAAGAGCGCCAACTGCACATGCAGCTGTACCCAGGCTGGAGCGCTCGAGACAATTACGGTTACGGCACCAAGAAGAAGAAGCGAAAGAAAGAGCGCACACCCGTCGAGTCGGGAGGTATTCATTCAAAAAAAATTTTTGCTCGCGCACCCTAACCAAACAAACCAACTCTCAACTTACTATTTTTTTATTATTATTTTTTTTTGTTTAATTATTTTACTTGTCTCACTCTCTGTGCTTCTTGTCATAAATATATTTTTTTACGACGGTGGTGACATCTATTATATTTTTTTATTTAACTCACTCACACATGGCTCGCACTCAACATCATCATCTTAATCATTAATTTTTTTTGTTTTCAATCAATCGTTTTTGGTTTCGATTTTAAAAAGATTAAAAATTGATCATGATTGATGAGATGAAGAACCAAGGATGATGAGTAAAAGTAACAAAGTGACTAAAAAATGATACGCATTTGACTAACTATGTACTACTTAACTCATTTTATTAACCTCCCACCAAAAGAGACTTCAAAAAAAATCATTGCTTACTATTTTTTTTTTTTGTTAATTTTACAATAATTAAAATACAAAAAATAGATTCGGTTGATACCTTAGTTTTTTTTTAATTTGAATACAGAGAAACAAAGAGAGTGTTGTATGTGGTTAGTCGGTAGCGAATCTAACGAATTTTTTTTTCTAAAATAAATTAATAAGCGACCACTACGTGCATACGCGACGAAAACATCCCGTTTACTTTCCACGTTTTCTTTTTTTTTTTATTTATTTTTTTGGTTTTTAATTATTTTTTCACTCTTTATTTCTCATTCATAATGTTTGTGTGCAGTTCTGCGGGATAAAAAATTTTTAATTTCTAATTAATTAAGTAATTAATTAGGCAGGCCGGCCGATGATTTATTAATAAAAACAAAATTTATTAATCGAGATGAGTATAAAATAAATTTTTTTAGACGCGGGCAAAAAAATTTAATTGCGTTATCATCACTCCTTTTGTCTTGGTGCCTGCCGCATCTGTAATTATATTAAAAAAAATCATATTTTAGACGCTGCCGGGTCTTCGATGTCGTCGATTTTCGTAAAAAATAAATAAATAAATAAAACTTTCGGTGAAGAATTTTTCTTGAACCAAACCATTTTGTTGTTTATTTTTCAAGTGGCACGCTTTGGGCCGCGAGGAACAGGCCAAGTACTATGAACTAGCCAGACGCGAACGTCAGCTGCACATGCAGCTCTACCCAGATTGGTCTTCGCGCGCCAACGCCACTCGCGGCAAGAAGAGGAAACGAAAACAAGACCCCGCAGATGGAGGTAGCGCCCAAAAACACGTACACATTTCTCTATCTCTATATATATATAAATATATATACTTATATATATTATGATATTATTATATATATTACATTTACATTTACACAATTTTTTTATCTATTTGCTCGCAAAGTATATTATTTACTTTTTTAATTATCAAACCCGCACAGTTTCCCCTCATTTTCTTTTCGCGATTCTTCGTTTCTCTCTTTCTCTATCTCTCCTCTATTTTTTTTGGTGGTCTCCAGAACTTCGACTTGCTACCACCATTAAAAAAAAAATTAAAGAAAAAAACGCGATTTGGAATAAGAAGAAACGCTCTCTCTATCTCTTAATTTATCGGCCGGCTGCCGTTTTTTATTTTTAAATCAGTGAAAATTTTTTTGATGTTGAATTGAATTCGAAGATTCGTATGCACGTTGTCGTCCATTGATAAATCCTTTATGATCCATTATGTATCCATCCCTTACCAAAATACATATTATACAAAAATGGGAGTTATTTATTTGTTTATTATTACTTTAAAAACAACTAGAGAGCTTTTCGTTTTATTTTTTGGGACATATTTGAGTTGGATGTTTTCAAATTAATTAAATCAATAAATGGTACTCTAGGTGTTATTTTTATTATAAATTTGTATAATATGTTTTTTTTAATCCACGCTTTTAATGTATTTGTTTATTTTTAAACTTAATTATACTAACATTGTTGATGTACACGGCTTGTTATTTTTTGATACTTAAGCATGCTTACAAAAATGTATTGATTATTAAAAATATCAGTTATTTTTTTAATAAACACTTCACAACTTCCGATATTGATGTTATTGTATGATTTTAAAGATCGAAATCATTTAGCTTATCAAAATTAATCGAGTTTTTTAAGTGTTTGTTACGTAATAATGAGTAAATATAAAATTATTTTTATTTTCAATACATTTTTTTTTCTTTTTCTGCTTAAAATTAATAACATTAAAAGTAGAATTTAAACATTTCTAATTAATCATATATGGCATGTCATTATTAATGTTATTAAAAAATATTTTAGTACTAAAATATTTTTGTGCGTTTTTGTAGGAAACAGTATGAAGAAGTGCAGGGCACGATACGGTTTGGACCAACAAAATCAATGGTGTAAACCTTGCAGGTGAGATTAAAGTTTTTCTGCACGTTTTTTTGTTTATTCAATTTTATTTTTTATTATTATTTTTTATCCCATTCTTCGGAACAATTTTTTTCAAGTTTTTAACAGTCTGTTAAACATTTCAATTTAAAAACATTTAATAGAACTTTTAAGATTTCAAACATATAAATTATATAGGAGTAATTTTAATAAAATAATTAAAATAATGCAAGGAAGCATTATTTTAATTATTTCTTTGGATCAATAAAATTGATGTCTGGAAACTGAATTAAAAGTATAGCAACTGTAAGTAAGGACATAATCTTTAAAGAACTACCTACTTATAAATTTATTAATTTAATCTTTGCTGGTGTGGAATCTAAAAAAAATTAAAATTTCATTCTCATCCGCAGCACCTCTTACAACATCCTTTACTTACTGGCAGTGTTCTTAAATACCCGGGTATTTATTTTCAAGGGAAAATTCCCTGGATATATATCCTGGGGTATTTACCCAAGATGGGTATTTAGAGGTATTTATAAAATTTGATTTAAATTGAGTTGATGGCAGTTTTGCAAGTACTTCAAGAATACAGAGTCCATTATCGATACACCAAACTTATTTATAACATTTACAAGAATGCTACAATGAGCGTGGGGTAAGACAAGGCGATATAATGTTGAACCCAAATTGTTTATCACAGTCCTGGAGAGTGCATTTAAATAACTGGATTGGACTCAAAAAGGTATAAAAATTGATGGTAATACCTAAGTAATTTGCGCTACGCGGACGATATGGTCCTTATTTCGGTATCCTTGGAGAGATGAGACTGATGCTGAACGTATACAGGAGGCGTGTGCAAGAGTTGGGCTAAATATCAACAAAATTTAGGACAAATCTTGTTCCAAGCTGTAACATCAATATTGGTGATGATGAATATTCCATCTAGATTACTTTCGATGGTATAGTTCGTTTTTTTTCTATAATACTTGTCAATGAAAATTATTTAGGGTTTCTGTTGGTATTATCTAGGACCCTTATAAAATTTATGTTGTTTTCATGATTTTTAATAACATTTTCAGTAACTAATTAGTTGAGGTTAAAATACTAAAAATTTTTAGATAAATACGATTTTAACGAAGTACATATTTGTTGTAAAAACGTGCTACAAAGTAATTAATAGAATAAAATACCATTTCTAGGTAAATAAATGGCAAATAAACACCCCACAACACTTTTTATGCACCTTTTCTTTTTGAATAACGAAAGCTCAAACGTCAATGTGACATATTTTCTTCAAAACATGATAAAACAAAACTCCATGTTAATTTTGCCAACTTTACAACAATTTGACAGGTATTATAGAAAAAAAATGAACTATATGTTATTAATCTCTGATGCCTTTCCATATTTTGCCGCAGAGATTGCGTTTTGAACCTCAGTGATTGATATAGGTGCCATGACACTATCCTTTCTATGGTGTGACGGACTGCTGTCTGTTTCCAAATCAGTTTCTCTATGCTTAATAGGTTTTGGAAATAATTTTTTCAAATGTCATTCATTTCACTATCACATATTATTTTTCCTGTTCCATCTCAGCATAGAGCTGTGTGCGATTTGTGCCTTTATCTTAACTGTCTAACAAATTTATACTCTTCGAAAATATTTAACGATTTCTTTAATGCTTGAAAAACAACTTTAAATGTCCTGAATTGAGTATAAGTCTAATATTAATGACTAAATTCAGTTTTTATGCTTCATTAATTCTTGTTGTTTGATTCTTTTCTAGTCATATTGCACTTCCATCAAATCCAAGATTCCAAGATCCATGAGATTGTTGATTTCCAATTTTAAATTAAGTAGTTCGTTTAAGATCTTATTATTCTTCTTCTTTTATTCAGGTTGTAACCCTGTTTACGCATCATTCATTGTGTTTCATTAGAGCTGGAAATCCAACTTCCTGGTCTCTCGAGATTTCTTTCTAGCTAATCTTTGGTCTCTTTTGTCTTAATCAGCCAGGTTTCTTCCATTTTTTGGAAGTATTCATAAAATTTTTTTATTTCTCCCCTAGCAAATCTCATGACATATCCGAATCCACAAAATTCTCTTACAATTTTGTTCCTAACTCTATCTTTTCTTGTCTTTTCCACTATTGTTCTTAAAGTACTCATCTCAGTTGGTTCGCATCGCAGTCATATATTTTGGCCATCAGGTTCGTGTATCGAGAGATAATAATCAAAGGCAGCCTACAGGAAACTTAGAGACATTTTCATGGGCGATATTCCTGTATATTTGAAAAGAAAGGCTGGCAATCAATGCGTGGTTCATCCTTTGGTTATGATATACGGTGCCGAAACTTTAACATTAACGGTGGCCATTACCAGGAGGCTCAACGTAACGCAAAGAAAGATGGAGAGGTCGATACTGGGTGTAACCCTGAGGGACCACATACGAAATGAAGACCTACGAAGAAGAATGGCGTAAATGATGCGGTCAACATTGTTGGCAAAGCTCAAGTGGAACTGGGCGGATCATCGTCGCAAGAATGAAGAATGAGCAGTAGTTACCTGATTATAATACGTCTTCGATCGTTCACAATTCTTCGTCTTCAACGCCCATTTCATCATGTTTCTCTACATTTTTGTCCGAATCTGTTATATTTTTACTTGTATCACTTTTGTATGTACTGTTTGGGTATGTACCCTAGGCCGGGGTAAATACCCAGATAAATACCCATTTTTTAAATACCTACCCGCCGGGTATTTACCCAGCGCCCATCACTGCTTACTGGACACACCTTTTAATGTAAGGATATGAAAGATTGATGAATATATATACGGGGTGATTTTTTGAAAACGATCCGCCTAAGATATATCTGAAACCAAAAGGAAATTGAAAATTTCCGAAAAAAGGTCCACTTATATTTCAAGGGGGAAACGGTTTGACCTATAATTCACATTTTTGACGTTTACCCCCGCGCCCCCACGATTACCTCCCCAAAAATCCTTATCTTATAAGGATTATGATGATGTGTCATTTGCCCACGTTTCCTATTTTCTCATACATTTTATGACAAAGTTTATCATTTCCACTTCAGAAAAACGGTAAGCGCTATCGAAACCAAATTTTCATCAGTTAAACAAAAGAAAACAAACCGTTGACGTTTTGTCTAACAAACTGTCACATTAATTGTTTCCGTTTAGTCAACTTAACTTACGAAAAAGGATTGGTCTCCGTAAAAATGGTGTACTCTATTGCTGCAAGGGTGGAAGTTATCTTCATTTATGGTGCCGAGCAATGTACTCGTGCAGGATTTTTAATCAAAGACATCCAAATAAGCATATGGATCATTGCGAATCCAAATTTAGTAAAAAACATTTGCTTCAGTGATGAGTGCACTTTTTACTTAAATGGACATATGAATAAGCATAATGTACGATATTGGAGCGACGAAAATCCCCATATAATAAGAGAAGAACATACCCAGAGACCTCAAAAGATTAATGTTTGGGCAGGAATACTAGGTAATTCAATAGTTGGACCCATAAATGAAACTCTAAATGGTGACGTGTACTTGAATATGTTGGAGAACATCATCGATCCTCTATTAACTGAAGAAGTGGAAAACCAGCTTGATGAAGAAGGTAATCAAGTACTCGACGAACATCAATTGTTCTTCCAGCAGGATGGTGCTCCACCGCATTCTGCTGCGAATATTCGTAACTGGCTTAACCGGAGATTTCCAAATCACTGGAAATTCTTCCTTTGGGGTCATTTAAAGTCAATAGTTTATAAAACTAAACCCATAGATTTAAATGACTTCATAGATTCCACGAGAAACGTTTCAGCAAGTAAGGCAAGCATTTGAAAACCGACTTTACTACTGCATCGAGACCAATGGTGCTCATTTTCAGCAGTTTCGTGTTTAGAGAGGCGCTAGTTATTTTAATTACCCTCTGCTTTTGCAGCCTTGTGAGCTTTATTAGATGTCATTCTGTCTGCAGGGCTTATCGGCCAGCTCCTACAGGCGTATAGCACTTGAGACCAAATTACCAATCCTATTATTTTTCGTTTTTAACCCAACCCAATCCAAGGCTTTTTTTATTACAGAGAAGATTAGGAAATTTGCTATACAGATACCCGCCTTATGCATCTTATGCGACCAGATAATGTCGGGTTGTCTTCTCTTTTGTGATCGTTTCCTCTCTTCCTCAGAACCGCCTATCAACACATTTCTTCAAGGCTTTCCAAAAAAACTCAGACTATGGTCCTACTGCTACGCCTGCCATCCCAGATCTCTCCAGATCTCTTCATTCTGCTTTACCTTGAAAATTTCTTTTAGGAATCTAACAATTGCCTTCCTCTCTCTTGCCACTCGACCATTAGTTATCTTTTGGCTTCACTTCTATACTCTCCTCCTTTTTCGTACATACTTTTTCTTTCTAAGACTTCAGCCAGAAGTATAGGACACCTATCCGTTATACTTTGACAGCCCAGTACATGCACATCCCGTCCTTGATTTTCTAGTATAAATAAGGATATGCTTTAAAGCAGCCTGACCACGGCTAGACACATTTTTGAATTGGCGGCATTACTCTCTTCGACCACGTGACCGTGCCAGTGTCCCACTCTTGTATCATTCGTTGTATTGTTTTGCTGTCATAATACGTTTTCCCAAAAACTGCATTCCTTTTATGACCTTTTTATGTAAAATTTCTCTATAGAGGAGCTGCTTACTTGAATCAGTATTCTATATTGCATTCTACTGAACTTTTTAACGCTCTTCTTAATGGCTAAAGGCCTCGCATCCGTACAACACTTGAGAGTAGATTATTGAACTGATTAATTTTCTCTTCTGCTTGAGGTTCATATGTCGAATACATTACTTTTACGAGCTTTTGCGTTCTGTTGGTGAGGTTTTCTACGTTTATGAAGTGAGGAATTATCGCCAAAATACAACATTATGTTTAGATTTTGGTGCCTGAACTTAATTATAACTGAAGAGCATGGTTCTAATAGGACGGAGCAACGTCTTACACGTGTATGATGAAGAAAAGTGTTGGAAAACGGTTAACTTGGCAACATTTCGAATGTCAAATATGGAATTTCCGCATCTCAAAGATAGTAATTCATTAATTGAAGCGAAAATTAGTGCTTTGATTTTATTCATTTGAAAAAATAAAAAAGTTTTCTTAAAAGTTCTATTAATAATTAATTTTTTTCGTTTCTCATTAAAAGATGTTTAAAAGACTGATTAATATTATTATTTTTTTAATATTAGTATACGTTTATCATTATTAATATTAATTTCTAAAAAATGCTGATTTTTTCGCGATTATTACTTTATCTATTTTCTTTTTGATTATTTTTTTTTTGCTAATGAATCACGTTTGTAAATTGGTATTTCTTATCTATGTGGAAAGACTATGTTTATTACGCTCTTATTATTATTATTATTGTCGTTGTCGTTTATTTTAAGTTTATGTTGAAAACAAACGATCACCACGAAGTTTATTATTGTAACCTATTATTTTATTTACATTCCTTTGATTTGATTTAATTTAATTTAATTTAATTTAAGGGAGACACGGTATATTTTAATCGTAACGATTTTTTACGTCGATAATAAGAATGTTTATCAATCAAATCAGAAAATGTGTCTTCCCACAAAGAAAGGGCCAATTTAGTTAGTTTTTTTGCACCTTTGACACACATTTTAACGTCCACGGACGCTGGACAAATTTTTATTTTTTTTTGTATTTGGGGCAACAACAATTGTTAAATTTTTTTTTGTTATTTTTGTTCAGAGAGGGGCACACATTTTTTATTCTTTAAAAATCATGCATTATGTAATCAAAATTAAATCAATAATATAATTACCCGTACAGACCGAATAAGATTTTTTTAAAAGACACATTTTCTGATTTTTTGATAAGCACCAAAAAAAAAGCATTTTCTTTCATTCTTTAATTTCTCCCAAAAAAAAATTAATTAATTAATTTAAAATGACAAACTTTTTTCTTCGATTCTTTCGCTTGCATAATCTATTTAAAATTTCTTTTTACTTTAATTTCTTTATTTCCCCCCTCCCAATTTATTGTTTTGGATGTTACTTTTATTTTTTTCTTATTTTCTTTCTGTACGTTTTTTTCTTCCAAGAATATTTTACTTTATTTATTTTTTGTTTTAATTTCGTGAGAGTGTGTCGCCCCTTTTTGTACAGATCTATTTGTTAACAATTGTTGTTTAGCCCGGAGAATACATCGTTGGGAAGTGGGAGTTCCGGGGTCCACGTTTCCGGACTCTTGCACGCAGCGGGCGGCGCCGCCGCTGCCCAATCGCCTCAGGAACCGACTTACGTCAATCTTTAAGACTTTTTAATAAAAAGTCCTTTTTGTTTAAGTGGGTCAGTCCATGTGTCTCTGTTGATGTATTTTTTTTTTCATTTTGAAGTTCCAAATTTGATTTAATTTATTATATAAATTGTGTGTGTGTCTTTTTGTTTATTATAACTATTACATGGAATGAGTCATAAATGGTTACAATACAAAATAAATTTTAATAGTAATCCTGTTTTAAGCAACCATTTGTGATGATCATTAGATTTTAAAAGATTTTTGTTGTAAAACATTTATTAATTATTTAATATTGTAGAAAATGCATGTTGTAACCCCTTAACGCATAAATATCTATTAATTATTGTTAATAATTTCTTTACAAGAAACTAAGTTGGATGAGATGTTTCCACATTTAAATCATCAAGAGATCTCTAAATATCTATCTTCTACAATTACTTGGAAATACATAAAAATCCTTGGAACAACTTAGAAATCACACTTAAGTACTTATAAAAGTTTCTGAAACTTCTTTTATGTCTCTAGATAAACTTGTACATTCTCTGGATATCATTTAAAATCTTTTGGAAATCCCTAGTAATCCCTGAAATTCTTACAGATCCCTGAATATGATTGGAAATTCTTATAAACTATTAAGAAATCCTTGAAAATCTTTAATCATCCACAAATTATCTATAAATA
Source organism: Onthophagus taurus (assembly GCF_036711975.1). Taxonomy (NCBI): domain Eukaryota; kingdom Metazoa; phylum Arthropoda; class Insecta; order Coleoptera; family Scarabaeidae; genus Onthophagus; species Onthophagus taurus. Next base: position 5,547,408 of record NC_091966.1, read on the forward strand.
CGAGGAAATTCGTTGAAATCTCTCAAAAATCTGGAAATTCTTATGAATATTTAAATATTCTTAGATATTTCTGGATATTCTAGGTACTCCGGGAAGGTCATTGGAAATGACTACAAATTTGCTGGAATCCTTGACATTAATTCATAGAAACATCTAATATACTTGAAAACTCTTTGGTTCTTTGGAAATTCTTAAAAATTTGGTGAAAATCATTGAAAATTTTGTAAAAATCGCAGTAAACGCTGACGGCCTTTTAAATTATTTATAAATTTACAGATAATTTTAATAATTCCTGGATATTCTTAGAATACTATCTATAAATACTGAAAAATACGTAAAAATCTGTAACAACTTAGAAATTCTTACTCGAAATAGTTTTAGAAATAACTGGATAATCTACAAAATTCTTGACTATCTCTTGGAATATGCTGAAAATTATTTACACTCTCCTGAAATCTCCTCAATAGCTATAAACTACGGAAACTCCCTGAAAATTGTCATAAATTTCTAGATATACTTTGCGCATTTCCTGGAAGTCATTAAAAAAGTTGTCGAAATCCGCAGTAATTTCAAAAACTTCCTAAAAATGCTAAAAGATAAACTTAGAAAGTTTATTTCTAGGTAGTATTGGAAATCCTTGAAATCTTGCCGTGGAAATTGTTAATAATTCCTGAAACTTACTAAAAATTCTTAATAAACTCTTCTGTTTCTTAATAAAATCTTCTGTTTGGACATCCATAAATCTCTTGTAGAACTTGAAACTGGTTACGAATATCTAGATATATTTGGAAATTCCTAGGTATTCAAGGTAATCTTTCAATATTTATAGAAATCTTTGAAAATTATCTGGAAATTTTTGAAAACCTTTTGGAAATCGTTCAAAATCGTTGAATTTCCATATAAACTTTTACTCTTTTTCTAATTATTATTAAAAATCCGTGTAATTCCATGAAAATTTTTATAAATCGCAAGATAACCTTAGAAACTCGTGAATGTTCTTAGTAATCTCTAAATATTTTTGTAACTTCATAATTATTTTCTGGAAATCCTTAAAAATCTTGTGGAAACTATTAATAATCTCTAACAATTCTCAATAATCTCAAGATAACTTAAGAGCCTCCAAACTCTTAAAAATCTTGTGAAAATTATGAATAGTATCTGAAATTTCCTAAAAATTCTCAATAATCACTAGATAACCAAAAAAGAATACTTTGGAACACTTAGAACGTTCTGGATATAACTTGTAAACTATGAAAATGTAATAAATTCCTCAGAAATTCTTGAAGATCTCCTGTAAATCATCTATAAATATCTGGAAATCTAAAGATATCCCTAGAAATACGTGACAATTACGAACATTTTAGTAATTCTTAGATATTCTAGGTAATCGTTGAATAATATCATTAGGGATGTTTACAAATTATCTGGAAATCGTTCAAAATTTCAGTTATTCTATGCAAATCGTTATAAATCTCAATATATCATTAGAAACCTTGAAGATCTTAAAAATTCTTTTTGTAATCCTTGAAACTCCACAAATATTCTTATTGATCTCTAGTTAGCTTTAAAACCTCATTCATATTTCGAGTAATTTCTATGCATCAGTCAATAATCTGATAAAATCTTAGGAAATTTTTAGAAATTGTCTGCAAATCGTCTAAAGATGTCTGAAAATTTACAGAAATTCTTAGAATAACCCGGAAATTGGTACGAATAACAAGATATCTTTATATATTCGTGGATATCCTTGAATATCATTACGAATCCTTACAAATTTTATGATAATCTTTTGGAAATAATTGAAAATCCCTAAATTCATTTAGAAATTTTGAGAATGCCTATAGAATGATATCTTATTTACTTACTGTAAATTTCAAGATAACCATGGAACCTCCGAAAAATTCAATTGCTAAGAATTTTTCTTAGGTTCCATGGTTATCCTTGGTTTTTCTAAGTATCATTGGAAATCTTATGAAAGAGCAGTAATCCCTAAAAATTGGCAATAATTTCCAGAAAACCCAAATAATCGGCAATTTCCTAAAAATCCCTGGAATTATTTGGAAATTCTTATGAATGTCGTAAAATTGTTCAGTAACCCAGGTAATCTGAATATATCGTAAATTTTTGAAAATCTTCAAAAACTTTTATAAATCGTAGAAATTTAAAAAATTTTATATATATTTTTTATAGAATTAACAGTTTTATAGAATAAGGTTGTAAATTCGTGATAATTCTTATAAATTGTAGGATAATCTTAGATACCCAAGAACATTCTTAGTAATCTCTAAGTATAATTGGAAATTCATAAATATTCTCTGAAAATCGTTAAAACTCTTTCACAAATCATCTATATTCATAGATATTCCTGGAGTAACTTAAAAATAGAAGCTTTAAATATTCGTAGTAAACTCTATGAATTATTTGATAATCCGATAGATTATCAGGAACACCCTGTAAATGTTTTCTGAAAATCCTTGAAAATCTGGTGGAAATCATTAATAGTCATAATATATAACCTCAGAAATTCCTTTATGTTCTAGGAAATCATTAGAAATCTTTGCAAATTATCTAGAAATTGTTGAAAATCTGTTAGAAATCATTCCAAATTTCTGTAATTCCATGACATCTTTTAAACCTCAAGATAATCTTAGCTCAGAGATATTTTTAGTAATATCTAAGTAACATTCGAAATTCGTAATTATTCTTTGGAAATTCTTTAGCAAATCATCTGTAAATACTTACACATCCGTTAATATCTTTGAAATAACCTGGATCCTAAATTCTAGATATCCTTGGAAATTCTTGAATATCATTAGAAATCCTTACAAATTATGTGGAAATTTTTGAGAAAACGAAATTTTTATATGTATTTTGATTATAGAACTCAATCGACGTTATATTCTTTTTCAAAATAATCTCAAGATAACTTTAGAAACTCCTAGATATTCTTAGTAATCTGTAAGTATTATTGGAAATTCATATATACTTTCTCAAAATCCTTGAAAGTCATCTTGAGTATCTCTGGAAATCTGCTGAAAATTATTTACACTCTCCTGAATTCTCCTGAATAGCTATAAACTACGGAAACTCCCTGAAAATTGTAGTAATTTCGTAGTAATTTCAAAAACTTCCTAAAAATGCTAAAAGAAACTTAGAAAGGTCATTTCTAGGTAGTATTGGAAATCCTTGAAAATCTCGTGGAAATTGTTAGTAATTCCTGAAACTTACTAAAAATTCTTAATAATCCCTTCTTAGTAAACTCTATGTATCATTTTATGTTCTTATAAATTCTTAAAAATCTTTTGCTACTCATCTATCTTCTGTTTGGACATCCATAAATATCTCTAGTATAACTTAAAAATTATTGCGAATATCTAGATATCCTTAGAAATTCCTAGGTATTCTAGGTAATCTTTCAATATTTAGATACATTTTTCTAAATTATCTGGAAATGTTTGAAAATCTTTTGGTAATCGTTCAAAATCCTTGAATTTCCATATAAATTTTTATTCTTTTTCTAATTATTATTAAAAATCCGTGTAATTCCATGAAAATTATTATAAATTCTTAAATATTCGCCTAAATATCTAATTTCTATAGATATACCTGGAATAACCTGAAAATAGAACTCCTTCATATTCTTAGTAAACTCTATAAATCATTTAATCATCCGATAAATTCTCAGGAAATCCTGTTTTCTGCAATTGCTTGATATTCTAGGAAATCGTTAGGAATTATCTAGAAAAATTTTTGTGATTACATGACATTTCTTTTGAACCTCAAAATAACCTTAACTCAGATATATTCTTAGTAGTCTTTGAATTGTTACTCAAAGACGAATTCCCTAATTATTTTCTATTTTTGAAAATCTTCAGCTAATCATCTGTAAATGTTTAGATATCCATGAATATCTTTTGAATAACGTGGAACGATATCCTAGATTCTAGACATCCTTAAATAATTCTTGAATATCTTTAAAAGTTCTAGATTATTATCTCAGGATAACTTTAGAAATTCCTACATATTTTTAGTAGTCTCTAAATTGTGACCAATCTTTAGATAACTTTAAAACATCTTGGCTATTTTTAGAAAATTTTATATCTGAGATAAATTCTTGAAAATTTTCTGAAAATCATCTATAAATATCCTTGGAATAATCTGGATATGTTTACAACGTTGTAGATATCCTTACAAGTTCTAGGATATTGTAAGTATCAAATCATTATAAATTATCAAGAAATTTTTGCAAACATTTTGAATATATTCAAAAGATGATATATATCATTGAAAATACTTGGATATTTATGGAAACTTCTTAAAACTTCCTTAATAGTCTCTTTTTCTTAAAAAAAAAGATATGATTGAGTCAGTATTACAGATTTGATCATAGTAATTAAGAAATGTGCTCAACATTTAGGAGCATAAGTAAATAAATGCGTTAAGGGGTAAACTTAACTTATATTCTAGTTATTTTAGGATTGCATGGATTCATAAATGATATACATAAATTAGCATGAATAATTTTTTGTTGATATTTTCAGGTTGCATGATTTTTTAAACGAATCCATAAATAAATTTTTTTTCTTAGAATCACATTAAATTTAATTTTTTGTTATTGCTTAACGAATATGTTTTTAATATTTATTCTCTTATATTTATTTGCAGACGTAAAAAGAAATGTATAAGATACATGGAAGCCGGGGACCATAACGACGGTAACCAATCGGATGATAACCTGGGAAGTTGTGGTAGCATGGGCGAAGCTCACACTCCACCTGACGATGACACCGAAAGTCTGAACCAGTCGATTTCAAGCCCCGGGGGTTTATCCGCATTAAGCAGCCTAACAAGTCCTGGTGGCGTTGTTCTGCCAAGTCCTTCAACGAGCGTTGCAAGCCCATCGGTGAGCGTCTCCAGTCCGTATATGCTACAGAGTCCTTTAACGCCCCACGAACCAACGTACGACAAATTACCGACGGCGCCACCTCCACCTATACATCAAGTTGTCGTGGCCGCGCCACCTCGAAATCCAGTCGGTACGAACCCTCATGATATAAACAATCCGTTAAGTGTTAATCAGCTGACAGGACAGTGTGTGAAAAATGAACCCCCCGATACTAATGGTAAAGACAGTACGACGAAAACGTCAACGGCTGCAGCTACTGCACCCCCTCGGTCGATTATTAGTGTCACATAGCGACATCTTGTGATTTTATTTTGAATTTTATTATGATTTATTTTTTTTTTTTTTAATTTTTTTGGTGGTGGTGCTCTGGCACTTTTTTTAAAATTTTTTTATGAGAACTTTAAAATGAAAGAAATAATTCAAAATTTGAGGAAAATAAGAAGAAAATAAAGTTGGAGGAGGATTATCTTAAACGAAGTCTCGAAAAATGAAGTGCACATAATTAAAAAAATAAATAAGAAGTTTTATAAAAGTTATAAAACTTTTTATTGGGAAATTTTTTTTTAATTCATGTACCATTAAGACACAAATTTTTTTAAAAGAACTTTTTTAAAAGTGCCGAGTGCGGTGATCTCAACTTCGACGAGCTTTAAGCCAGCCGTGCGTTAAAATAAAAAAATAACGAGAAAAGAAATGAAAAAAATTAATTATGAAGAAAAAAGTTAATTGCGCGTATAAATATAAATATTTTTTACTATGTAACATAAATGTCATTTGCCAAAATCACGTTATATATATATATTATACAAAAAAAATAGATTATATATATACATATAAATATTATACATAAATTTATTAAGAAAAAATGAAAGAAAGAGGAAAGAAATCATGTTTTTTTAGCAATATTTTTCTTATTACATAAAACATCACATAAACATAAATAATTGATTCATTCATTACTTTATTTATTTCTAGTTATAATAAATTCATGACAAATCAAAAAATTCAGATTATAATAATTAATTAATAATAAGAAGAATATTGCTTAAATAAAAGCGAAAATGTACAATGATTTTTTTTTAATTTCGCTGTTTATTTGGACGTTGCACCAAGATGGTACTTAAATTAACGTTGTTTCTATTATTATATTTGTTAAAAAAGAAAAAACTCGTCTCAACGTCCAAACAAACATATTATTTTTAATTAATTATTAAATTAAAAGTATTTTATGTTCCTTTTGTGCCACAAACAACGTACATCTTTAATTTCTTTTTTTATACATTATTAATTTTCCTACTTTTATTTTTTTTTTTTAATATTCTTTTTTGTTCTTTGTTTTTTTGAATAAATTTAAAAAAGAAAATCTTTTTTCCATTCAAATTTCGTTAATTGATTAATTATTAATTGATAAGCATTTCATCAAACAAAAAAAAATGGTAAATAGAAAATAAATAAATTGTAATAGCCACTTTTGTAAATTTGTGACGATTGTGTAATTATGCTGTAAATAACTTTTAGAAAAAAAAGCGTAAGGGAAAAAAAGAAGGTGAGACTTTATAAATATATATAAAAAAAGAGATTTTTTTTTTGAGAATTTTTTAGTCTATTTTTTAATTTTACATCTGCTTCTCTTCATTATTTAATAAAAAGTAATCTCGATTTAGAGAGAAAATTTCCTTTTCTTTTTTTAATGTATAAATAATTTAGTTTTTTTTTCTTCAGTTCATTTAAAAATAAAAAAAAGAATATTGTGATATTTTATACTATTTAATTCTTACACAGTTTATTAATTTGTTGGGCTACACCCCCTCAGGATTTTTTGCATTTAACAAGAAGTAATCGATATTATTCGATAATTTCTGCTTATTAATTAATATTTTGTACAAAAATAATTTGATTATAAAGACAACAAAAACTAACTACTTATTTATTTAATATAATTAAAAATAAATTATATTAAATAACATAAGCTTATTGTTAACACAAAAAAAAAATGAATCGAATAATATTGGTCATAAAAAACATTTTTCACAATTGGATCTCAAACTTTAAACTTAAAACTCGCGTTTGTGTGAACGTTTAATTCAAAATAAACGTTGAAGGTAAACCTCAAAATGCTCAATGCTCAACGCTAGTTTTTCTTTTAATTAATTAAAAACGTAATTAAATGATAAAATATGTGCCATACTTTTTCTCTGTATTATTTAATAATGTACAGCCATTTTTCGTTTCGTTTTTAGATTATTTTAGTTTGAGATCCAAATTCCTTCTAAAAAAAAGAGAAAAAAATGTAATAAACTTATAAATAAATAAATAAATAGAAAAAACACAACGTGACTGCTTTAAGTTAAGTCGAAATGATACATTATTAAATTTTAAGTAATAATATTTCTTCTTTCTCTCTCTCTCTTCTTTTTGTACGATTTTTTTTCTTTTCAATAAGTGCAATGTATAACAACTTTTTAAATAAGAATGCGTTCGTGTTTAAATAAAGAAGTTGATGTGTTATTTAGTTCGCAATAGAAAATATTAAAAAAAAGTTTTTTAATGATTATTTTACAAACCTGTTTTTTTCTGTTTTTGTCTGTGAAAGTAAATGTTTGTTTTTTTTTCTTATTTTTTTTTTAATGTTTAAATCTTTATCGAGAAAAAAACTACCGCGTTTAGATACCAAGTTCATTAGAATGTAAAAAAAATGGACGATTATGTGTAATATAAATAATTGAGAAGCAAAAAAACAATTTACTAGTAATAATTATTTAGATGTTAACGTCTTTGTAAGTAGCGATTTGTCCGTATTATCGTTCTAGATATAGGTATATTCAATACAAAAGAAATGAGCAAGAAATTTTTTCTCTTTGTTTTATTTATTCATTTTAAATCCTTCAATTTACATTTTTATCCAAAAAAACATTTCCAATGCATTATTTTAACATTATTATACCCTTTAATCCATTGAGTTGGATTACTATAATTCAGTAAAATAACTGATTTAGAAAAATAAATATATGTATTAGTGATGTTTCTTTCTGAGACCTGTTTAAATGCGAATTTGAAAATTGTCATTCACTTTGGCAAATGCAGTTTTGAGAACGACAGTAACAAACTTTTACCCTCGTTTTTCCACCTACTTTACAAGTCAATATCTTCGTTAGTTTTAGAGATAGCCATAAATATTAAATACACCACTAAAAAGCCATCGTTTCTTCATCTAAAACCGGGTGTAAAACCATTTGTGCCACCGTATAGCGCAGTGGTGTCCATAACGTCGATCGCAAAGCAGTTTTGAGTCGATCGCCAAGAAAATCATGAATCTGAAATATCTATATCTGGGCCTCAGAGCAAAAAAAAGGAAAGTTACTTTAAACCCTTCGATCGATTTTGATTAGTGGAAACTACTGCTCTAATTCGATTAAACGTCAAAATTGTTGATTTTCAAAAATTAATTCAATCATAACCCAAAAACTAAAAGCGATGGGGAAATACTTTTTATACATAAAACTTTAGTAATGGGCGATAAAGACTAGATCCATAAAAAGATTGAACCCAATTATTACCATTTTTTATTTATAAGCTCTAAATCGATTAAACATCAAAATTGTTGATTTTCTAAAATTAACTCGATTATAACTCAAAAACTAAAAGCGATGGGGAAATACTTTTTATACATAAAACCTTAGTAATGGGCCATAAAGACTAAATCCCTAACAAGATTGAACCCAATTATTACCATTTTTTATTTATAAGCTCTAAATCGATTAAACATCAAAATTGTTGATTATCGAAAATTAACTCAATCATAACTCATAAAATAAAAGCGATGGGGAAATATTGTTTATACATAAAACCTTAGTAATGGACCATAAAGACTAGATCCATAAAAAGATTGAACCCAATTATTACCATTTTTTATTTATAAGCTCTAAACCGATTAAACATCAAAATTGTTGATTTTCGAAAATTAACTCAATTATAACATAAAAATTAAAAGCGATAGGGAAATATTTTTTATACATAAAATCTTAGTAATGGACCATAAAGACTAAATCCATAACAAGATTGAACCCAATTATTACCATTTTTTATTTATAAGCTTTAAATCGATTAAACATCAAAATTGTTGATTTTCGAAAATTAACTCAATCATAACTCAAAAACTAAAAGCGATGGAGAAAAACTTTTTATACATAAAACCTTAGTAATGAGCGATAAAGAATAGATCCATAACAAGATTGAATCCAATTATTACCATTTTTTATTTATAAGCTCTAAACCGATTAAACATCAAAATTGTTGTTTTTCGAAAATTAACTCAATCATAACTCATAAAATAAAAGCGATGGGGAAATATTGTTTATACATAAAACTTTAGTAATGGACCATAAAGACTAAATCCATAACAAGATTGAACTCAATTATTACCATTTTTTATTTATAAGCTTTAAATCGATTAAACATCAAAATTGTTGATTTTCGAGAATTGACTCAATTATAACTCAATAACTAAAAGCGAAGGAGAAAAACCTTTTAAAAACATAAAACCTTAGTAATGGGCGATAAAGACTAGATCCATAAAAAGATTGAACCCAATTATTACCATTTTTTATTTATAAGCTTTAAATTGATTAAACATCAAAATTGTTGATTTTCGAAAATTAACTCAATCATAACTCATAAAATAAGAGCGATGGGGAAATATTGTTTATACATAAAACCTTAGTAATGGACCATAAAGACTAAATCCATAACAAGATTGAACTCAATTATTACCATTTTTTATTTATAAGCTCTAAATCGATTAAACATCAAAATTGTTGATTTTCGAAAATTAACTCAATCTTAACTCAAAAACTAAAAGCGATGGAGAAAAACTTTTTATACATAAAACCTTAGTAATGGGCGATAAAGACTAGATCCATAACAACATTGAACCCAATTATTACCATTTTTTATTTACAAGCTCTAAATTGATTAAACATCAAAATTGTTGATTTTCGAAAATTAACTCAATTATAACTTAGAAATTAAAAGCGATAGTGAAATATTTTTTATACATAAAAGTAATGGACCATAAAGACTAAATCCATAACAAGATTGAACTCAATTATTACCATTTTTTATTTATAAGCTTTAAATCGATTAAACATCAAAATTGTTGATTTTCGAAAATTAACTCAATCATAACTCAAAAACTAAAAGCGATGGAGAAAAACTTTTTATACATAAAACCTTAGTAATGGGCGATAAACACTAGATCCATAACAAGATTGAACCCAATTATTACCATTTTTTATTTATAAGCTCTAAATCGATTAAACATCAAAATTGTTGATTTTCGAAAATTAATTCAATCATAACTCATAAAATAGAAGCGATGGGGAAATATTGTTTATACATAAAACCTTAGTAATGCACCATAAAGACTAGATCCATAAAAAGATTCAACCCAATTATTACCATTTTATATTTATAAGCTCTAAATCGATTAAAAATTAAAATTGTTGATTTTCGAAAATTAACTCAATTATAACTCATAAAATAAAAGCGATGGGGAAATACTTTTTATACATAAAACCTTAGTAATGGACCATAAAGGGATGATTATAAAATATTATAATCGTCCCTTTATAATTATTTCCCTTTCTTTTAATTTATTATTATTATATTTATTTATATATATATATATATTATTTATTTATTGTTTTTTATAAGACACCTTATGGGTGTCTATAGAACCAACCCGTTTTGAAAAATAACTTTTAGTTTTTTAGAGAATAATTATTGAAGTTTTGATAAAATTTTCGATGTTGCAATTTTCATCGATAATTTTCAAAATTCGCTATAAAATTAATTTCATGAAGGATCCTTGTGGAAATATCACCAATTATTAATTAAAGTATCCTCTTTTTAATGCAACAAGCCGTTTTGAATTATCGCTTTTAGTTTTTGAGAAATAAATTTTTGAAATGATCGATAATTTTTTCGAATTTTGCAATTTTCGCCGATTAAGTTTTAAATATTCGTATAAAATCCATTTCTAGGAATATGAGTATGAAAATTTCCCAAAATGTTAATAAAAGTGTCCTCTTTCCAATGAACCAACCTGTTTTGAAAAATAACTTTTAGTTTTTAAAAAAACAATATTTGAAGTTTTGATAAAATTTTCGATGTTGCAATTTTCATCGATAATTTTCAAAATTCGCTATAAAATTTATTTCTTCAAGGATCATTGTGGAAATATCACCAATTATTAATTAAAATATCCTCTTTTTAGAGTTGCTTCGTTAGTTAAATCAGCATCAAAAAGTTCATTTTGTATCTTGAATCCAAATAAGTTGATATATCTTATCAGCTTTCTTATTAATTTCATTTTTATTCAAATATCGCAATAATGTGGCAATATAGGGTATCACTTCAGAAATGTACCAGAAGTTATAACCATAATGGCCGGATAGATATACCGGGTAACCGGATATCCGGCCGAAGGGGATGCCGAATATCTGGTATCCGGCTTTTCGCAAAATCACTATCCGTTCCGTTCCATCACTAATGCTGACGATTTAAAACTTTTTTTCCGTATCTCCTCACCTGTTGATTGTTCTAGATTGCAATCTGATTTAAATAATCTTCATGTTTTTTGTTGTAGGAGGGTAAAACACAATCCACTACAATTATAGCGTCGCTGGTTAGAACTTGCCACGTGTCTCATTTATTAGAGATTTGGGTGTTACATTTGATTGCAAATTATTATTTGATAAACATATTGATACTGTTGTCTCCAAAACCGTAGCTTTTTCTAACATTGATGCAATTAGAACTCTCTATTTTGCTAATGTCTAAAACTTATTCTAAAAAATCCATAATCACTGAGGTGTATGATTTAAAATAAAATGGTACAAATTTTTTAAAAAAACTCTTTCTCAGTTTTTTAATAAATATACTTAGGACCTGTTTCGACAAATACTTATCATCATCAGCTAAATAGTCAAAAAATAATAAAAGTCACAATATAAAATGATTTAAAAAACTAAAACGACGGAAAATAAAGATGTAAAGTGGACGACACTGAACGACACTACAGGTTAAAATGGAGTAATGATTTAGCTGATGGTCCTAAGTATATTTATTAAAAAACTGAGAGAGTTCTTTTAAATTTTTACCATATTTTAAGTCTAAAACATACTCAACTTTTGCAGTGTCGTTGAACGATTCGAGTCTAGAATTGAGCGCATTTAATCTTGTCGGTTCTATATGTTCATCAGAGATTACTTTGCTTTGATTTTCTATCCTAGAACCAATGGCGGTGCCAATGCATTATTATTAATTAATTATTATGAACTGTAATTTAACTTGTATAAAACTGGTTGTTTGTCGTACAGTATTATTGGGTTCGACCTGTTTCTGTACCCACTTGGGATAAATAAATAAATATTTCTAAGATACTGTACCGCAAATTTTTCTGAAATTATTAAAATCTCCCCCTAAAAATTTATTTAATCATATTTGACATTATCAGTTAGGATAAAGGTGATAAAATGTACTTTGAATTAAGTGTTCAGAGAATAAAACAATAACATTTGACAGAAAATCCTATATTTAATACCAACTACTACAAGAAAGAATAGTGTAATAGAATCCAATTAGATATTAAAAAGGGGCAAGAAAATCATTTTACATTCACCATCAACACTACAAATTCTTATTACCATCCATTTGCCCGCTGAAAATGAAAAAACTTGTTCCATCCTAAAGAATTTTACCGCTATTCTCCTCTTGTTGTATCCGTTTTTTAATAGTTATTACAAACAATAGACCGTTGTTAAATAAAAGATAAAAATATTCTAGGAAATAAGGAGTAATATTTTTTTATGGAATAGACATAGGTTAACACTAAAATAAAAGAAAATAATAACTGCTTTACAATGGTAATTTTGTCGTGTATGGCTGAATTTTTATAAATTGTTATAGGCTGCTGCATATTAAGAGAAACAAAAAGAAATAATATGTGAAATTTATGTGATGGTTTTAATTTTAATTTAAAGATTTTTTTTAACTCGTCTACTGTATTATTTTCATACATCATACTTCCTGTTCTATTTATCTATTGGACTGAAAAAGTTATGATGGATCGATTGAAATCATAACAAAAATTATAAACAAAAATGTATCAAAAAAAGTTATGGATATGATTATGAAAAAAACTTGATAGATGTTTTCCCCCACATACATTTTTACGGGTAACGAACCGCTTTTTACGCGGTTACTCCTTGTCCACTCCGACAATTAAAAATTAAAAGCAGCATTAACTTTACGTGTTTATACGGCATCAGCAAGTGGAATAGTTTTATTGACATTGCAAAAATTTGCTGATTCCCATTTTTTAAAATTATTATTATTATTAATCACCAAAAAAAATACAAACCCCCCCCCCCCCTTCTTAATAAGTACTTACTTCATCCCATCCATAATTTCCTTCCATTTATTTATTTTTTTTTTAATTAGTTTTTCAATTTTTTTTCTTTTTTAAGAGATTTGTTGGATATTTTTTGGGATACATGCTACAGCAATTGCGACAGTTGTAATTGTAACAGGTAGAGTTGTAATTATTCTTGCAACAGCAATAAAACTAAGCGACTGGGTTCCAACAACTAGTAAAGTTATAGACGACGGAGACGCTGCTGTTCGCTTCGTGGCGCGCCCTTTTATTTATTTATTTTTTGTTTGCACACGGACGCCCTTTTATTTGATGCGTTTTGTTACTCAAGAGAGAGATCCAGGCAGGGTAACTGCTTTTCGTTCGTCGCCGTTCAAACCCATGGTGTCCACCCCTCGTACAATAGGGCCAAATTATCAAGACTTGTCGCTTCTCTGATTACATGTTCAACCTACAAACAGAATTTTAAATTTATTAAAAACATTAATAAAATATAATTTATGATATGAACGATAATTTGGGCGTTCTAATTTGCCCGTTCAACATACAGCTTCAAATTTAGAAAATGAGTTAAATAGAGTCATTGCTATATGGAAAATAGAAAACAAACTTTTAATAGTAGTTTCGGATAATAGCGCCAATATAAAAGCGGTCCTAAATGCATTGCGGTGCACACTGGGCTGAATCCCGATTCTGGCTGGACAAAAGTAAAAAATCAATGACAAAATGTAAGATTTTCAGGTATAGGAAATTTTTCTTAAGGCTTCAGTAAATCTAATTCAACAAAAAGTTTATTATTATAGCGAACAATACTGAGTATTAATCTAACTTGTTTAGATACCTTTTAAGAAGAAGTTTTAAGTACTGAAAACGTCAGATTGAAGAAGGTAAGTTTATACCATTAAAATACACCATGTACAGGGTGGTTCAAATTCGATGTCCGAATAGGCTATCTCGGAAACTATAAGAGTTAGAAAAAAAGTAGCTTACATGCCACGATCTCGTTTTTCGAGAAACTGCTAATGCCGAAAACCTCAAAGCGCTATCGTCTTTTGTTTTTCCCCTAGAGGCCAAAACTGAAAATATCGTAAAACCAACAAGTGCAATTATCTTGGTTATTATTATAGGTGGAGTATTATAACTAAGACATTATATGGACACTTTTTTACAGAGAATTTTTAGCAGTGAAAAAAAATGTTCGGTTTTAGATTTTGAGATATTATGACAATTTTCATTTTTTTAAATGGAAACAACCACTGATTATTCGCTTATTAAATTCGTTATTTTTTTCTGATTACAAAAATATGGGGCCAGATAGGTCTATTTCTTATTGTTTTAGAATAAAGCTAAAAATAAACTTTTTTTTAGCGTCGTCAAAGAAATTAAATTTACCAACTAAAAAAAATTTCTACTAAAAATTTATATAAAATTTACTTTATTTTCTAATATGTAACATTCTAAGATGTTAAACTTTTGGTAATTTTCATGATCCATCTTAAAAAACAGGATTTTTAATTTGACACTTCAGAACATTTTTGAATACAAACAAATGTTGCTATGTTTATTTGAATTATATACAAGGTGTTTCGGTGACTCAGGGAACAAATGTAACCACATGTACTAGAGTGAAAATGATCACGATTCATGTAAAAAAAAAATTAGTAAAAATCCTCAATTTGCTAATATACAGATCATCAAAGTTAGGAAATTTTAACACATTTTTCTAAATATCTTAAACACTATTTATGATAAAGCGTTGAAATTTGGTACAGTGTAAACTAATATCACGTAAAATCATTAGACAATTTTTGAGTTGGATCGGTACGCGGGAACAATGCTATAGAGGCTGTTCCTAAAGTTTGTTTGCACAGAACTTTTTTATTCTATCATAACCCTACATTTATTTTTGCAGTTTTTGATAGTAAATTTAGTTTAGAAACTTTTATCACTCTTAGAGAATATTGATAAAAACCACCGTTTTCGTATTAAATGCAAAAATGTTAGGCTCCGAATTCCATAACACTAAAAAAATTAAATAAATAAATAATCTGAATTGGCAATGACAAGTGAAAATCGAACTGAGCTGTCATAACTATTATGTATGCAACATGTCCAAGTGTAGATTTAGCTAAATCACATTTTTAATTTGTTTTAGTTGGTTTAATAAAAGAATCCAAAAACAATAAATTAAAAATCAACAAAAAATAAACAAAAAAAAGACAACACTTACAGGAATAATAAAAAAAAGTACATAAAATACTAAAGGAAATATTCAAAAACTCAGATTTCTTTTTTTAGTGCTATTATTGAAATCGGAACCCAACATTTTTGTATTTAACACGAAAACGGTAATTTTTATCAATATTATCTAAGAGTAATAAAAGTTTCTAAACTAAATTTACTATTAGAAACTGCAAAAATAAATGTAGGGTTATGATAGAATAAAAAAGTTCTGAGCAAACAAACTTTAGGAACAGCCTGTATAGCATTGTTTCCGCGGACCAATCCAACTCATAAATTACCTAACGATTTTACATCACATTGAATACTGTACCAAATTTCAGCGCTTTACTGTAAATAGTGTTTAAGATATTTAGAAAAATGTGTTAAAATTTCCTAACTTTGATGGCCTGTATCTTTGAAATTTGAAGACATTTACTAATTTTTTTTAAATGAATCGTCATCATTTTCACTCTAGTATATGTGGTTAAATTTGTTCCCCGAGTCACCGAAACACCTGTATAAAATATATGACCGCCATCTATCAATAATTTATTAAGTCATTTAATAATAATATTAAATATTAATAAAAAATGTGAAATAATGCAATCTATTCCAACTTTTGTGTAAAACAAATATAAATTAAATAGTTCAACAAATGTATTTGTTTCAAATATCAGAAATATGTTTTTTTAATTTTTAGTTATAATGTACAGGGTGTCCCAATTTCGATGTCCGCATAGGCTATCTCCGAAACTAAAAGAGATAGAAAAAAAGTAGCTTACATGTCATGATCTCGTTTTTCGAGAAAATGCTAATGCCGAAAACTCCGAACAGCTATCGTCTTTTGTTTTCGCCCTATCGTCAAAAACTGAAAATTTTGCGAAAACGACAATCGCGAATATCTCACTTATTATCAAAGATGGCGTATTATAAATAAAACATTATATGGGCAACTTTTTACAAAGAATTCAGTGGCGTAGGAAGAATTTTTTTCCCATCTTTTATTTTCGAGATTTTAGACGTAACTTTATTTTTTTAAATGGAAACCATAGTTGGCTATGACCTAAAATAATTTGTTATTTTCTTCTGATAACAAATATATATAGTTTGTGGGGTATATTTCTTATAGTTATTGAATAATTAATAAAAATTCATTTTGTTCTACCTAAAACTACTGTATGTATTTAAAAGTTAATGTTGCTATGGTGATAACCATACATACATACTATGATGGAACATAATGTACCATTTTTTTTGTTCTTTCTGAAACTACTGTATGTATTTAAAACTTAACTGTTGTTATGGTGATAACCATACCATGATGAAAGACATTGTTTCCAATTATTGCCAAAGTTTGTAGTAGTATTTAAAAATTCACTAACAACTCTGGCATTATGTGCTGGTGCTCCGTCATATTAAAAATATATCATTTGAGACATATTTAATGGCTAATTGTCGACCAAAGGCTCAATGTGCTGCCTTAATACATTGAGGTATTTACCTTAGTTTAAGTTTTTATGGTAAATACTATATGCCAAAATTCTATTATCTAAAAGCGCACACCATACATTGAACCCTAATCTTCTTTGACCACTCAGAGACTTCATCCGTCCAGATGACATTTTGAACAAACAGCAGATTATTTAATTTTTCTAAATATCATCTACAAAATTCTAATCTTAGATTGACATCTCCGACACGTAAATAATGCGTTAGCCCCGCTTTGTATGGTTTATACTTATTTTTCTTTCACATTCGGGAGCAGCGGCTTTTGGGTCAGACGTCTTGTTCAATTTCTCTACAAGATGTTGATGGATTTATCGCAAGTGAAGCCAACACATTGACTTCATCCTCTTGCCGGTCATTTTGGTATGTTTTTGCACGTGGTTTGGGGAAGGACCAAAAATCTATTAAATTTTCTGCTAACCGGCTGAAGGTTCTCACGTGCGGTTGTCTTCTTTCTGGGTACCTTGTGAAATATAATTCCGCGGCTAACGTCGCATTCTTATCTGATAACATATAGCATTCCATCATGTTGCAGTTTTCATAATTTTCGAAATTCATTGTAAAGTTTTATTCAGTTTTGTTACACTTTGACACTTAATATCCTGGTGCTTCATACCACCACATAATGCCAGAGTTGTTATCGAATTTTTAAATACAAACTTAAGCAAGTATTTGATACATTATGTGCCATCATAGTATGTATGGTTATACCATAGCAACATAACTTTTAAATACATACATTAGTTTTAGATAGAGCAAAATGATTTTTTGTTAATTATTCAATAACTATAAGAAATATACCCCGCAAACTATATATATTTGTTATCAGAAGAAAATAACAAATTATTTTAGGTCATAGCCAACTATGGTTTCCATTTAAAAAAATAAAGTTACGTCTAAAATCTCGAAAATAAAAGATGGGAAAAAAATTCTACCTACGCCACTGAATTCTTCGTAAAAAGTTGCCCATATAATGTTTTATTTATAATACTCCATCTTTGATAATAAGTGAGATATTCGCGAATGTCGTTTTCGCAAATTTTTCAGTTTTTGCCGATAGGGCGAAAACAAAAGACGATAGCTGTTCGGAGTTTTCGACATTAACATTTTCTCAAAAAACGAGATCATGACATGTAAGCTACTTTTTTTCTATCTCTTTTAGTTTCGGAGATAGCCTATGCGGACATCGAAATTGGGACACCCTGTACAGGAAACTGTAAATTTAATTTCTTTGACGACACTACAAAAAAAAAGTTTATTTTTAGCTTTATTCTAAAACAATAAGAAATAGACCTGTCAAACCCTATATTTTTGTAATCAGAAAAAAATAACGAATTTAATAAGCGAATAATCAGTGGTTGTTTCCATTTAAAAAAAAACGAACATTGTCATATCTCAAAATCTAAAACCGAAAAAATTTTTTTGGCTACGTCATCAAATTCTCTGTAAAAAAAGTGTCCATATAATGTCTTAGTTATAAACCTCCACCTATAATAATAACCAAGATAATTGCACTTGTTGGTTTTACGATATTTTCAGTTTTGGCCTCTAGGGGGGAAACAAAAGACGATAGCGCTTTGAGGTATTCGGCATTAGCAGTTTCTCAAAAAACGAGATCATGACATGTAAGCTACTTTTTTCTAACTCTTCTCATTTTCGAGATAGCCTATCGGATATCGAATTTGAACCACCCTGTACTTGAGATACAAAAGAAGTAGCAATAGCTTGTTGTATCAAACACATATGTGACCTGGACTACGAAAAGGGGCGAAAATTTAATTTTATTTCTACAAAAAAAAAATCTAAAATTAAATTTTAGATTTTGCGTTTCTAATTTAAAGACATTAAACTTTCGATGCAAATATCTCAGCCGCGAAGATAGTTGCGAAGCTGAGGTTAAGTTCATTGAAAAGACAGCACTATACACTATTAGTCCAGTTTAATGATGTAAAGTTTAGTTACTTTTTAGTATTTGTAACTATCCGTTACTTTCAGAAAAAGTATTCGTTACTTTGTACTCGATACTCGTTACAAGTAATCGTTTGCATTTGCATTCGAGTACTCGTTTGCGTTCGAGGTTCGAGTACTAGTTTGCAATAGAGTACCTAGTCGTTTTAAGTTGGACTACATACTTACATACATTTATTTTATATTACACTTATTTTTGAAAATAAATACTGTACGTATATTATATTGTGTTTGTTACGCTACTATGCACTGTGCACTAATATCAAAAAATAGAGTGTAGGTTATGAGATTTACTTTTTCACTGCATATTATAACGAAGAATTGTTCTTAATTATTAATAACTTACGTTTCTCTTATTATATAACAAAAATATTTTAAAGTAGTAACACATTAACAATGGAAAACAAAACTTCTTCTATAAAACAAGCAATAATAAAATAAAATAAAAATATTAAAATAACAATAAAAGATATTACAGCTTATTATTGCAATGTAAGTCGATTTCGCCTATCCGACAATACTTAGCCAGCTTTGAAAAAAGTAACTGTTAGATTTAAAGTAACTGGTACCGATATGATACAGTAACTGTTACTTCTAATCGCGCGGAGTAACGAGTACTCGTGTAACGAATAGTTACTTTTTTTACATCACTAGTCCAGTCCATAGTCCAGGTCACATATATGTATGTAAAAAAACGCAAACAGAGAATAAGATATCAAAAATTAAACTTTTTTTTAAACTTTAAATTTACAAAAATAACATGAAGCAAGGCAATATCTTAATCGGGAGACGAACGTTTCTTGAACAAACGTTGATTAATTGAATTTCTTCTCAATTTTTTTGCTTCAGATCTTCTAGGTTATCAGGCTTATTAAAATAAACTTTAGATTTTAAATAACCCCAAAGAAAATAATCTAAAGGGGTTAATCCACCGATTGGGAAATTTTTGGTTGAGGTATTCTCGTATAACTAGTGCATAATGAGGAGGCGCGCCATCTTGCTGTAGCCAAATAATGGGATGTAATGAATTTGGATTTAGGTTTATCTCGTACATGACCAAATTCGCGAAATTTACTCTCATTTCGACTTATTGTAGATAGTGATATTGGAGTACGGTTTAGACGATTTTCGTTAAACAACGCACGGACTTCGTTATACGTTCGGACTCTATTTCCGAAACCAATCACCATAAGAATCTCGATTCTTTCAGTTTCATTAAGCGTCATTATTACTTTCTTACTTATCGAACAGTCAATAATTAAAAAATAACCCATAATAGATAAACAATAAGATCAAATAACAACAAAAAATAACAACGAATAGCGATGAATAGCAACAAATAACAGCGAATAATAATGAATAACAAGAATTAACACAAGATACTCCACAATACTACACAAAATAATCTCATTACGCACAATAAACTGTTTCAAATCGAATTTTGACACTTGGAAATTTTAAATCAAAACAATTGGTTGCCATGGTTACGCACGGCTACTGCTATTTTTTTATATGAAATGAATGGGAAATAATGAAACTTGAAATTAACTTTTCTCGAAAATTTTCTTATGTAACCGATATTAATATTTATTGTACATAATTCAGAAAAAAAATCCTCTTTCAGATTCCGATATAAAAAATGGTGTTCCATTTAAAAAAAACAAAAAAACTTCGATGACGTCATAACTCGTTTAAAAATTTAAATCGTTAGACCCGTTTCAGCGATTTTTTCATAAATTGTTTATAATAATTTTATGGAATTTATCCATTACTTTTGAAATGCACTGTATAAACACGTGTACTGGAAAGTTAATAAATAATATTTACCTGCTCCTGGATTGTATATTTTCTCCCAACATCCGGATCTTTTCCCTCCAACTTCTGTCGTACTCTTCGCCAAACGCTAACTGCATAAGCATTCCGTTGTTGACCACGCGTATTTTCTTGTTTAACATTTTTCGATTGACTGTCTCTTCTTGTCTCTCTCAACTGTTCGACGCGACCACCATTTTCCTGTTGTTCCAAATTCAATAGTTTCTCATAAATTGTTGCGGTGTGATCTTTCAGGTAATAAACGCTCGAACGGACGGCTTCAATGTCCTCGCGCGATATCTCTGAGCGGGTTCGCGTGAAAATATTTGAGAAATGATCGATATATTTACGATAATCAATGATGAATAATTGAGCCTCGCTTGCGTATTCTTCGATTTTTGCCATCGATTTAATAAGGGATTTAAAATCGGTCATTAATTTACAATGTTCGGAGTAGTAAGGTTTGGTTTTATCGATATTTGATATGATGTCGCTAATAATAACGAGTTTGTTGCTTTTTAAATCTTCTAATTCGCTTTGAGTTCCGGTTATTATATCGGAAATTTTTTCTGAAATCACATTAAGCCATTTCGGGTTACCTTCAAGATTAGGTGTGTATAGTTTCATAATGTTCTCTTCGATTTCGCTTACATTTTCGACTTTCATCGAGTTAAATTGGCACACAACCCGCCATTTTTCGCAGGTTGTTAAAAATAATTGATCGAACGCTTTCGTTTCGGCCGTATGGCTCCTTAACATTTCATGTTGGAGAATCGTGCGACACGTGGTTAAAACAATGTTGGTTATTTGATGTTCGGATTTTAACTTTTCTTCGTACGCGCTTAAAGCGAGTTCGAATTTGGATAATTTTTCGTTTAAATCTGGATTAGCACCGGATGCCCATTTTAAACGTTGTTCAACGCTGTTTATTAGCGGTTTTTGTAATTCCTGGGCTTCGCTTAATTTCAATTGAACCGTAGTTAAAGCGGACGATTCGTTTTTTAAATCGAGTATAAATTTGCTGCGATTAATTATCGAACCGTTTTGATACCAATTATGTTGATTTAAAAGATCTTCGAACATCCAATTTGTCATCATAACTTGATTTTGTAATCGTTTTAACGATGATTGTAATAAATTTAAGTTTCGGTCGTATTTTTTGGGTTCTTGCATCCGTTCCCAAGCTGTTCTCATGTTTGTTTCTAAGCTAGAGGCTTGCGCCAAAACGTTTTGGGTGAAGGTTCCGTGTTTAACAAAGGATCCCCATCCTTTATGGGATAATTCATCTAAGGGAACTTTATTTTCAGCACCAATATCTTTCTGTTCGATTTCATTAGTTACATCTAAACCCAACGTTTGTAACAAAGAACATATTGAGTAGGCTAAAACTTCCGTTGTAACCCCCAAAAATTGTCTCCCAATAAAATCGGCGATGTATTTTCGAACTGGCTTAATAATTTGTTCGTCGTTAAAAACAACGCTTTGACCGGTGCCTTTAAAACCTTGGCACATTTCGACGCAGATATTAAAGAAATCTGCGATCGCTTGAATTCGTTTAATTAAGAAGATGTCTTCAAGAATCGTTTTAACCGATGGATTTAAAGTTGGGGCGGCTAAAGATTTTGCGTCTTTGACATGATCGATTTTTTTCCACGCCAAAGGGACTTCTAAGGTGCAAAGGACTTCCATTAAATTGTTATATTCGACGTTAACTTTTTGAAATAAACCATTAAATCCCATCAAGAGCATTTTACCAAGATTTAAAGTGTATTCTTGCGAGGAATGAACGAGGGCTTCAAAATTTAATTTTAATTCCTTTATTTTTTCTAATACGTAATCACCAGATGACTAAAAAAAAAAAAGATTAAAAAGATAAAAACAATTACTTCTTCTTTAAGGGAGGATTCCAGTCTAAAATCGCGATCTCAAAGTAATAATCAAATAGGATTTTTAAAATATACATCTCAAGCTATCGTTTTAAGTTGAATAAACATAAATACATCAAAAGAAACAAAATGGCGCTAATTTGAAGATTGCATTTCGCTTATTTTCGTATTTATTAATTATAAGAAGCTGTAGAATTAATAAAAATCAATATTTTGAGTTATTTCTACTACCCATGCCAAAAGTCAGACTTGGTGTGTATTCTATATAGACTGGAAGTCACTGAAAAAATTATCTAAAATCTTTGAAGCTTCTGGAAAATATCCTAATTATTTTTTTTTACTTCTTTCGTCTATATCAAATAATTTAGAAACGGTTTCAATCAATTTGAACCTTTTTGACAAACACCAATAAACTTTTTAAAATCCCTTATATATTTAGGAAACTTTCAGAAAACGTCAAAATCATTTTTTTAATTTTTTCATCCTTAGAGATGCTTTTAATAGATTTGAACCCTGCAGAGAAAGAAGACAGATTGCTCGGGGACAGATGGGGGACGAAGAAAGACTGACGACTGGAGATGGGAGGGGAGGGTCATCGAGGAAATAAGGGAGTACACATACTTGGGGTACAGATTTAAAGAGAATAATAAGGAGGGAGGACATGTTAGAATGTTGGCTGCAAGGTCGAATAAGGTTATGGGAGAGGTGTGGTGATAAAGAGAAGATTTTTGGGAAATATGGGGGAAAAAGGAAATTAAAGTTTGAGAGCTTGATAAAAAGCGTAATGATGTATGGGGTGGAGATACGGGAAAAAAAGGAGCAAGGGCTGTTAGAGAATGTGCAGACCAGGTAGATAAATAAGGTAGAAAAATGAAGGTAGATTATGTGAAGGTGGGGGTGGGTAAGCGAGCGGAGCGTTTTGAGGAGAGGGTGAAAGGTAGAGGGCATTGTAAAATCTTGGAGGAGTGCTACAGACAGAAAAGAAAAGAGAGAATTGAGATGTAGAAACAACTGGAAAGCAGAAATGTGGGAATGCAAGAGAAGAGGACGGCGATGAGGGTTACCAAAGTACCTGATGACGAAGGGTGATGAAGAGGGGAAGAGGTTGGTAACCAGGTTTAGGTGTTGGAATGAAGAAAGGGCCAACAGATACATCTGCTGATGGAGTGTAGTGAGTTAAAGGAGGAGGTGATGGATTGAAGATATGTAGGTGTTGGGGGACAGGGCGGAGGGAAGGAGATGGATGGGGGAGGTGGTGGCAGCAAGGAGACAGGGAAAAGCTGGGCAAAAGGGTCGGATTTAGATTAGTTATGGATAATGTTGCTCTTTTTTGTAATATTGTAATTTTCTGGAGACAATAAATTATTATTATTATTAACAAATGTACTCGTTTATTTTTAAGGATAGAATTTGTTATTATTATGTGGAGTGTTTGCATTACTGTAATTAGGCTATAAATTGTTATTCTTATGTAAGCAAAAACCGAAACGAGATTCATAAAGTTGTTGAATAGCAGAAAATGATAACAGGTCGAAACGAAAGTTATGTTTGACAAACACCAATCAACTTTTTTTAATCCCTTGTATTTAGGATACTTTCAGAAAACGTTAAAATCCCTTTTTTAAATTTTTTCATCCAAATTAAGTGTCCTATATGTGTTTTTAGTAGATTAGAACCAGTTTGATTCACAACAATGAACTTTTCCCATATTCTAAAATATTTGCAGCTTTTTGGAATACATCCTTATTAACCCTTCCGCGTGGAAGTTAAAAAATTCAATTACTATGTGAGATGCGGGAGTGCGATCTACTCTATGCTATCTACTCTAATGCGATCTTATGACGTACACGTGTACGGCACTCCGCAGTAGAAATAATTTTATGCATGACGTACACGTGTACGGCACTCCACGCGGAAGGGTTAACTGTTTACCATCTTTCGACTTTGTCAAGTAATTTAAAAACGCTTTCAATCAATTTGAACCATTTTTTTCATTCGAATTAAAAATCAAAGATGCTTTTAATACATTAGAACCCAGTTAATTCACACCAATCAGCATTTCCCATATTTTAAAACCTTTGAAGCTTTTTGGAAAACATCCTTATTAATTTTTTTAACATTTTTCGACTTTGTCAAGTAATTTAAAAACGTTTTCAATCAATTTGAACCATTTTGACAAACCCAATAAATTTTTATAATCCCTTGTATCTTTGGGACACTTTCAGAAAACGTCAAAATCATTTTTTTTAATTTTTTCATTCTAATAAATATCTTAGAGATGTTTTAACAGATTAGAACCGGTTTGATTAATACCAATCAGCTTTTCCCATATTTTAAAACCTTTGAAACTTCTTGGAAAACATCCTTATTAGTTTTTTGTCTTCTTCTGACTTTGTTAAGTAATTTAAAATCGTTTTCAGTCAATTTGAACCATTTTAATAAACACCAATCAACTTTTTTTAATCCCTTGTACCTTTGGATCACTTTGAAAAAACGTAAATTTTTTTTTAAATTTTTTCGTCCAAATTAAGTATCCTAGATTTGTTTTTAGTAGATTAAAACCAGTTTGATTCACAACAATCAACTTTTCCCTTATTCTAAAATATTTGCAGCTTTTTGGAATATATCTTTATTAATTGTTTACCATCTTTAGACATTGTCAATTAATTTAAAAACGCTTTCAATCAATTTGAACCATTTTTTTCATTCGTATTAAAAATCAAAGATGCTTTTAATACATTAGAACCCAGTTAATTCACACCAATCAGCATTTCCCATATTTTAAAACCTTTGAAGCTTTTTGGAAAACATCCTTATTAATTTTTTTAACTTTTTCCGTCTTTGTCAAGTAATTTAAAAACATTTTCAATCAATTTGAACCATTTTGACAAACACCAATAAACTTTTATAATCCCTTGTATCTTTGGGACACTTTCAGAAAATGTCAAAATCATTTTTTTAAATTTTTTCATCTGAATTAAATATCTTAGAGATGTTTTTAATAGATTAGAACCGGTTTATTAATACCAATCAGCTTTTCCCATATTTTAAAACCTTTGAAACTTCTTGGAAAACATCCCCTTATTAGTTTTTTGACTTCTTCTGACTTTGTCAAGTAATTTAAAATCGTTTTCAGTCAATTTGAACCATTTTAACAAACACCAATCAACTTTTTTAAATCCCTTGTATCTTTGGGTCACTTTGAAAAAACGTCAAAATCATTTTTTCATCCAAATTAAGTATCCCAGAGATGTTTTTAGTAGATTAGAACCAGTTTGATTCACAACAATCAACTTTTCCTGTATTATAAAATCTTTGAAGCTTTTTGGAAAACACCCTTATTAATATTAAGAGATAGTAAAGAGTATATCTTAAAAAGTAATGCGAATTTTTAAATATACTTTCACAAACATGGTATATAATTGCAAACAAAAAAAAAATTAAAATGTTTGATTTTGTTATCACTCTCTAGACTGGAATCTCCCTTAATAAATAAAAAAACCAACTTACACTTATATCCATTTCCATAACAGTACACTTCAAATTATTCTCTAAATGCGCCACAATATCCGGTAAAGACATCCCAACTCCATGAATCAAACTATTCAATTCATTAATAATTTCCAAAACGCTCACATCGCAACATTGTATTTTTTTCATAGATTCCGGTAAAATAATTGTATGGAAATTAAAGTACAACTCTTGCAATCCTTTATACATGCAATTACAACACGTTAAAACATTATAGATATGTTTAAAAGTGGGATCCTCTAATTTGTCGGCAGCATTATTCGTGCACAAAAACAAATAGCTTAAAAGCTCCATGGCTTTATCGCTTTGATAAGTGAGATCTTCCAATAACCACACGTTATCAGCAGCGGATAATTTCAATAACCAATCGCCTCGTCTCGAAGCGGCTCTTTCGATGCCAAGAAAATGTTGATTTAAAAGCAGCAATTCGCTTATAATTACAAATTCAAAAGCTTTCGCGGCGTATTTTTCTTGTCGCAAAAAGTTGAGGACTCCCAATTTTGCGTCATTGTACATTCGATCTAAAACGCCTGGTTCGGTGTGGATTTTGGTGAAATCATCTAATGCTTTTGCTAATTGAGACGCCGTTTCTGTTGAAAGCACGTTTAATTGGTACGCGAATTTTAAAGCGTTTTTTACTGTCGTGTCGTTGTTTTGTTCAATAAATTGTACGAATTCTGTGTAAACTATATCGCAACCGGTTAAATTTGTTGTCTCTTGAAGGTACCTAATGAATAATTAATGAGTTTTAATCAAAGAATTTGGTTAATAAAGTTATTTTTTACCTGCACCACCTTGCAAAAGCATTTATTCTGTGTCTTTTCAAAAAATTAGGTGGACATTGTTGGATAATTGCTGTATATTCTTGTAACGATTGCAAACACTTAATTGTTAATAAAATTTGTTGCTTTGATAACTGATCTATATCTTTTTCTGATTGCTCGCATTGTGCCAACATCGTCGATTGGCCGGCGTTTTGTAAAAAGTCCTTTACAATATCAAAAGCCCATTGATGTTCCGCCTCAAAACTCGCGTTTAATTCCATCAACCATTGCGGGAATTGTTGACCTTCCAATATCAACAAAGCTTCGGTGTATCTTTGACCTTTAGCACCACAATCTTTAATTAAAGAGTCCAAATCTTTTTTGGCATTAGCTATAGAATCTTGAGCTTGTTTATATTTATTATATCGATTTGGTAACGAATACAACGAATGTTTCGATATTCCATTCGCTTCAGCCTCTTTAACAAGCGCCATTTGTTGATGAAGATCTTGCAGCAATTCTTGAACTTGAGAACATGTCTTAGATTCATTCAACCACTTCGTTAATAACTCGTCTAAAATAGGGAGATTGTTTAAAATATCATCGCTAAAACAAAAAAAAAATTAATTAATTGTTATGAGTAATTAAATTTATTATTTTTTACCGATTTTTATTCCAATCTATTTTAACTTCAGTACACCTAACGTTGTACATAGCTAAAGTAACCTCTCGTTCCAAATCTTTTCTTGTTTGCCGACTAGTAGCACTTCCGGGAACTCCCCCAAAAATCGTTCCGGCTAATCCTTCAACTCCAAGGGTCCAATCTATTAGGGGATCGTAAACGAAAGCTTCTAAGAGTGTTAACAATGTTTCTCTTCCTTTTTTCATTGTTCTCAATACATTTTCACAAGCCATTCGGAAAATACCCTGTTAAAAAAATCGTTTATTTCATTATTTTTAAAATGACTCGGAAATTAGGTTATTTTTATACACATCAAGAGGTGCCGAAAAATAATTAACGCTTGAAAGATGGTAATCCGGGAGGTCTTTAAAGTGTGTTAATATAACGTTTTTTTGCCTGCCCACGGTCGAGTAATTAATGTTTATGGATCATCATTGGAGATTATGGCGTTTTTAATAAAGCGAACGGGAGCTTTAGGGAACGAAAATAAAAAGTGAGGAAAACAACTCGAACCAGTTGTGTTTGCACGTTCGTGTTCATTATCGTCACATTACCGAGCTTTATCAGTAATCTACTCAATAGATTTTACTGCATAATTTTTCTGGATTAAAATAAAATTATTACGTTTTAATTTCAAAATTAATTACGAACATATTTTTATGAATTAATTTTTTTTCTTATACCGGGAATTTCATATAACTCGCAATATATTAATGCAGTAACCATAGTTACGAAACTACTACGCACTTGCACTGCCCCACATAAAATGCAACGTAGCTTAATAGTACAGAGGTATTGGGTACTTTAGCAAAGGAGAAGTTTTGGAAAAGGTGACGTCCTTATGATAACTGAGTTTCCGTCTTACGAGACGCACGGCTAAACCGGAATAAGTCTAGTTGTTGGCCTAGTGTTAGTTCTACTTTTAGTTCAATAGAAATATACAACACTAGACCTAGAACTAGAAATATTCGAGTTTAGCCGTGCGTCTTTAAAGACAGCTCAAACAACAGAATAAGTATTGATAAAGATATAATAAAGCTTGTAAACGACACCAATTTAAAGACAAATGCCCAAGACTATTTAAAAAAATTAAAGCATATCGAAGACACTTGCACTATAGGAGAGGCTACAGAGATATGGCTAGAACTTTTGGAATTATTCGAGACTGAACAAGCAAATGGAGAATTTTCGGTAAGTGATACGAATAAAGTTAAGGAACCCGTGTGAAGTTACCCATAAATTCTATCCATAAAAAAAACTTTTTTGTTTGTGTATCGATTTTAATGATTAATATAGCTCATTAGAAAGATTTCGTAGAGTAGAGCCTAATATAGTTTTGGCGGCGCAGATTTTGGTCGGGAACACCTTAAATTCTGCGAAAAACAGTAAAATATATAAGAAAATTCTCTAACTTTAGAGTCCCAAAAATGGAAAACTAATTAACATAATATCGTCGGTATACAAGAGAAAGTGACTAAGTCCACAGATAGTGGTTTTGAGTTATTAGTATTCTAATTTTTGCTTCTTATTATAAAATCAATTATTTTACGTGAGATTAGTTTATAATGATTTTTATAAAATAATATAGTTTTTAGAATATGTATTTTAAATTAAAAAAGTCTATAATTAATTTAAGCAAATACTAAACCAGTAACTCATTTCAACTGCATAGGTTTGTAATGGTTTCTATGAACAATGCAGATTCTAGAATATGTATTTAAACTTAAAAAAGACTATAATTAAACAAGTAGTAGTAACTAGTTTCAACTTCATATGTCTTCATCACTATATTCATTGTGTGAGGGTTCTGGACACTTGTCTTTCAAGGAATTGTCACTTGGTATGTCAAAGTACCAACCATGGTATTCGATCGGAATTACTCCCTTACGGCAAAGTTGAATTAAATCGTTTTTCTTCTTGATCGATATAGGCAAGGGTTCAGTATAACATTTCTTTAACTCAGTTTCTTTTGGAATATTATTACTGGGCCTACCTTTTGCTTTGCCTTTAATGTTAAATATTTTATACTCTTCATCATAGTTGTATCGGAACATTATAAACTTTTTTTTCTCTTTTTCGTACCTTAATTGTTTGATCTTTAACCATTCTATTTTTTCTCCCCCTTCATCCCGAATTGTATTTTGTAGTACAGTACAGATGTATTGAGTGCTTTCAAGTCAATAATGTCACGGTAAGTCATTTGCTCTACAATGTAGGCACCAGAAGTTTTATTTTTGCCTCTTTTGGATCTTGCTAGTGTCATAATTGTCTTCCAATCATTAAGACAAAATACAGGAATGTATTTTTTTGCACTTTCAATTGCACTATGCATCGAATCGGCCTCCATGTGCGAGTGACCTTTTTCTAAAAAGTTGTGAGTAATAATCTCTATAGGTAACTGGTTGACTACAAACAACAAAAGAGCCGCAATGTATTTATTTCGGTTTTGGCCGCCACATGTGTCGCTAAAGAGTGACACTTCTTTGACAGTATCAGGTAAAGTTTTAAACCACTTCAATAAAGCTGTACCTATTTCACAACTTCCTCGTTGGCCATCAACTTCGGATCAAAGGTAACAATATCCCTTATTTGGTGGAGCTGCTTCATAAATTGCTAAATTGTATGCACATAGCTTTCGACTGTAGTAAAGAGGTGATACATCGGAGCATGGAATTTGCAGGACACTCTGTAAGTCAAGTTTTGACTGATACAAAAGTTTTGTCATGAATTGCTCTTTGTTTATCTAAATCTTTTGCTCTATTAGCATCATCCCTTCGCTTTATGTGAGAAAGAAATTCTTCTGATTTTTCAATAGATTTAGCTTCTTTAACACACAGCAAACATTGATCTTTCTTTGGTTTGAAGAAAGATAAGTTATACTGCGTACAAAACACCCTCCTATATGTTATTGGAGAAACAAAATCCTTTTGATTGCTGATCTGTAAATCTTTGTACAATTCATACATTTTAAGAATGGATAAGGTAGAGTCAAGATACTTCCGTGTAGTTCCACGTCTACAATAGTGTGATTCCATCACAGGAAATGATTCTATATGTCTCTTCACCTCATTCAAAATGACAGGTTTAGTCTTATTTCCTGGGAAACTTTTTCCTCGTCGATCTTGAATTGAATGATTTATTCCATTTGTGTCTATGTTCATTATAGCAGAATCAACCGGTCCATGACTTATCGACAAGGTTTTTAAGTAAAAATTTTTACAAACTCTTTTCTTTTCTCCGTTTTTAACAAATGTATACATTTTAGAGACATTTTTTGCAGGTCTACTAGAGTCCCTCGTTCGTTTTCTTCGGCATTCAGAAGTTGCAACGGTATTAATTATAAAGTCCTTTTGTCTGTCGTAGGATAGACTGTGATACTGTTTACAGATATCTTGTCGACGATCTGCAGGAAATACTTCTGTACATTTGTAGCGGCAATTGTCACAATTTACATTTCTAGGGGACTTTGCAGGCATTTGTTTGCCTTTAGTATTAATATACGCTAAACACGATTTTTTTAATAACTTGTTTTTCTCACGTTTTGTTCCTTGAGGATTTTTTATTACCCATCTGCGTTTTTCTATAACTTGCGTAGGATTTACTAGTGGTTCATTTATTATTAAAGTCGTAGGGCTTGTATTATTAGAATTAGTAGCAAATTCTACCGGAACATCCCTAAGATCATTAATAATTTCTTGTACGTTGTTATAATAATTTATTATCAACTCATTTTGCCACTAAAATAAGGTATTATTGCATTAGCTTATTATTTTTTAAAACTAAATATCCGAAAAACAAAATTATTGTAATACGTGTAGATAGTTACCAAAGATTAAGTCTAATAACATAGAACACAATTTTATTTTGATTTAAGTAATAATTATTGTTATGATAAACTGTTTAAACGTCACTCTCTTTTCCCTGTCTGTCACATCATATTTCTGTATCTTTTCTCTCGTTTTTTTTCGTTAAGCATAATGCATGGCTATCTTTATTTAAGACAAATCCTAGAAATAAAAATATTGACAAGAAAACATGACTAAGTCCACTTAGTCATTTTCTCCTGTACAGGTTTTCACAAAATGGACTTGGTCATTATGGAATTTGAAATTATAAGCATTATTATGGCATTTTTGGACTTGTTCATTTTTTCCCTGTATAAGTCAACTGTATATTATATAATTTTTCTGTAAAGATAATAATTATCTAAAACTCGCTACAACAATCATTTACAAAATGAGATCAATTAAATAAAATTGTATAAGTAGTCAACTATTAAAATCTAATTTAATTGTAGTTACATTTAGTTGCTACATTAAATTGTATATAAATATTCATGGCACATTTTTATTGTACCGTATAGGGCCGTTATCCTAAATCGAATAGAAAGACCATTTTTCAAAAAATCGATAAAGTATGTAAAAGTAGAAGGATTGGTAACATTTTCAAATCCTAAAATTGTTTAATTTTTGCAATAATTAATATTAAAATTCAAAATCCACTCTATAACAGGTTTGGTGTCGTTTACGAGGTTTTCACGTAAGATCAAAAAGATTTTTTTTTTTGAAAAAGGTATAATACATTAAAATCGAAGAATTAGCAAAAAAGTTATGTTTATGGGTATGATTGTTTATAGCGTTTTTACTCATTTATATCCGTTATTGTTAGAATTTCGCGCCGCCATTACTATGACATGATCTACAGGACAAGCTTTTTCCAAAAAGGTATCACACATTAAGTGTTGCCGCCCAAAATCTGCGCCGCTAAAACTATGTTAGGCTCTACTCTACGAGATCTTTGTAATGAGCTATTAAAATCGATACACAAACAAAAAAGTTTTTTTTATGGATGGAATTTATGGGTAACTACACACTGGTAGTTAAGGAGCCTATAGAAATGGCTTTGACGCCAGCTCATTTTTTGGCAAATTTGCTTGATCATCGCTTTAGAGGAAATAAGCTTAGTCAAGAACAAATAGAAACTGGCATGGAATATGTAGATATCTATCATCTAGAAGCATTGCCAAGTATTATTAATTACCAGGCAAAGTGTGTACGCTTTAAACCATATGTTTTCTAAACATCTAATTGGGAATGTAAAACCTTTGGCATGGTGGCGTTCTATGAAAAATGTAAATACGACAGCATTGGAACTTGCTTAACAGCTTCATACAGCTATTGCATCGTCAGCCAACATAGAAAGACTCTTTTCATCATACGGTTTAGTCCATTCAAAACTACGTAATCGGCTAGGCAATGTCAAAGCTGCTAAGTTGGTTTCAATTTTTAAAGAGCTTAATTCCATCAATGATGACGTGACTGATCAGATATCTGATTGATGACTTAGATGACTATGAGACTGAAAGAGTGTGAGAAATTTGATAACGTTTGTATGCAAAATGTTTTAAGTTTTCCAATTTTTGTTGTGTTCTTATTATTAATAAATAATTAATATGTATGGTAAAAAGTTTGTATAATGCATTTAAGAATTTTTCCTATTTTTATCATCAACGATTTCCTAATAAATCCCCAGCGGTTCAAAGGAGTTCTAGGGATTTGTTTGAGATATATCTAGTTTACTTCTGAAAGATTTCCAAATGTGCATCAACAATGATTGCCTGATAAATCCCAAGCATTTCAAAATAGTTCTAGTGATTTCTGGAATTTATTTGAGATTTTCTGATAACGTTTAATTAGTTATTTTTGATACAAGATAGCAAAATGACACTTTTGCATTCGAGAACGAAAGTTTTTTTTTCTGCGAGCTTTAGCGAGCAAAAAAATCGTTCGAAAAGATTTCATTTTCAATAATTTTCCAATTTTCTGAATCCATTGATGGATTTTCAAAAATAATAAAACTCTCCGGATCCACATAATACATTTTCGAAGGGAACTTTTGGCGGTCGCAACTTTTGACTTCTTTGACACAATATGACCCGTCAGAATAGGTTTTTACTCGATGCTGACGATTTAATACTGATGCAGACATATACTACCAAATCACATCAGCAGCAACTTCTAAGTTATAGCTCAAATAACGAAAGGAAGCAGCAGAAAATGCTACCACAAAAAGAACTACAAAAGAAGACAAATATAGGGATGGAAGGAGTAAGGGGTCTTACTACATAAAGGAATACTACACAAAGGTGAGGTATTCAACGGAAGAAGTGAACAGGAAAAGAAACCAGAGGATTAAGATGTGGGAATGCAAAAGAGAGGAACGGGGATAAGGAAAAGTAGATCCAACCCAAAATATGCCGAAATTGTAGCGGAGGGACTCCAGAAATACCTGATAACGGAGAGAGATGAGGAAGGAAAAAGGTTGGTAGCCAGGTTTAGATGTGGCAATGAAGGAAGATTGGCAGATAGATAGAGAAGGATATTATAGGAGAGTGGGATATTCAATAATTGGAATTGACAATAGAAGAGTGGAGAGAACTGAGAGATAGGGACAGGGACATACAGCGGCAGGAAAGAAGGTCACAGATATCGGAAGGGAGATATAATGTAAGGTATGGGGAGATAATATAGATGCCAAAGTATCTGTTGATAGAGGATGATGAAGGGAAGAGATTAGGCCAGATTCCGCAATGAGGAGAGAGAGAACATGTACTGGGTGGACGATGTGGAAAGGTGGTGTAGGCTGTGTGGAGAGAATTGGGAGACATTGTAACACATGCTGAGAGGGTGTAGTGAGCTAAGGAAGGAGGCGATGGACAAGAAGCAGATTGTGGGAGAGAGGGGTGAGGGCTAAAGATAGATGAGGGAGGTAATTGGGGCGAGGAGCCGAGGGTGTAGAGATGGGGAAGGAGGGTAGAGGGTTTGGGTGCATACATACAGTGCTAACGTAAAGTACCCCTCCACTTTTTAACTTCCAAACAGATTGAGATATCAATATGAATAAAAAAACGTGAGTTTCTATATATCTATTTCTATATATTCTTTATCAGCACTAACATTTTCTTATGGACCTTTAACTGACCGTCCACCATTTATTTGGCCCATTGTATCTGGACAGGTAGTCAACGAAGATACGTTGGTTTTTCCGGCGAAATTCCGCAAGTGATAGCAAAATTTTCCATAAGAAAATATTTGTGCTGATAAAATATAGAAACTGACACTTTGTTCATATTGATATCTTAATCTGTTAATCTGAAGTTAAAAAAAAAGGGGGGGGGGGGGTTACTTTACGCTAGCACTGTATATTGTATTAGATATGTATTTGTAGAAATATTGTAAATTATAAACAATAAAACGCTTATTAACATTAACTTTTCAGCTATTAATAATTAAGAAACAAGACAGATGTCTTAACACAAGAAGAAGGGGGTTCTCCCCATGTGTTAAGGAAAATTTTGGTTTTTCTTCTATGTACAGAAAATTATATTCTATTTGAATAATTTTTTGGCCACCATCACCATCTAAATTAAGAAGGTTTAATTGAATATAAACGCTAATTTCAAGAAACCCATGGCGAAAAATAAAAATAAGAAGAATTTTTGTTTTAATTAAACACAAAAACCTTTTTTTTTTAATCTCTTTGATTCACCTAAATAACACAACAATGATGCATTTAATACAATTTTCACCTTTGGACCTAAGCAAAAAGCATTTTTTGCACACTTCAAAAATTAAATCTAAATCTGCAAAAACCTTTGCGTAACAAACAAAAATAAATCATTACAATTTTTTTCCACAAATTTGCCATCACAAAAAAATTGATAACTTTCGTTATTTTAATCATCGTTGATCATCTTTCTAGCAGTTTACAATCCCTGTATCATTTCCGATTATACTTTCGAGGCGAAGCAATCTAATCGTCAGTTCCGTTCGAGCGTCGAGACGCTTAACATCGCTGTGCTAAAATACCTTCGTTTTCGTGAATTGTATTTAAAAAAAAAAAAATACAAAAAGTGCAGTTTCATTTTAATATCACGGTAACACTACGATAGGATAACTTTTATCTAACATGATGTAAAGTTAAACTCGAGTGATTCACCAGTGAGTACTTTCCTCTTTCAAACTTGGTGCACTTTGCCCAAAAATTTGTTAGGAAATAGATAACGTTATTATATTTGAATTCTATTATATAGCTTTTTCTTGGTTATTAATAACATATATTACCTAATTACATTTTTTAATTAAATTAAATTAAATCAAATTAATAAATTATTAGTTTAAAGTTATCGGCGATTTCTAATTCAATTGAATCATTTAAATTAAATTTAATAAAGGTGTGTGATTTGTTGATTTTAATTATCATTAACAAAAATTAAATCATCATAAAGTTATACAAAATCCTATAACAATCAATTTTTTTTTAAACCACTCCAACCTCAAGGTCAATCAACAAAGTTGTACTATTAACGCACATTTTGTTGTCATATTTGGAAAGTAAACGGTAGCTCTTTTTGAAGCATCCATTCTTAATGGACACTCCATATGTGAGGGTTCTCAATATAGCCCGATCGTTTACATAACGATTTGTAAATATCGAATTATTATTTTTATGTCCATAAATCCCATTAGCACCCACAAAGGTATATGTAATTTAATTTTAATTTTTTTTTTTAGTTATGGTCTCAGAAAAAAATTTTCTAAATGAATTCCATCGAAAGCTTGATGATAGAAAAATTCGCAATGGTAACAGAAACCCATCAATCGATTACCTACGTAGAAATGATCATTTGGTTCATTGTAATGCTACTGTTATTGGTATTAACAGTATGTGGGAATTTTTTAACAATATGCGCAATCATTTTTACAAGAAAACTTGGAGCCTTAGTTTCGAATCGATTTGTATTAAGCTTAGCTTTAAGTGATTTATTAGTCGGTTTGGCAATTCCATATCATTTTATATTCAGCGTTGGTATAACTTTGGGATCGAATAGAGAAACGTGCGTCATCAGATTCGTGTTGGTTATCTTTGCTTGCGCCAGTTCAATCTTTAATTTAATGGTAATAGCAGCAGATAGATACGCCGCCGTGGTTTATCCTTTAGAATATGGAAAATACATGAGAAAGAAATTAGCTTATGGAATAATCGTGTTTGGGTGGCTAATCACTTTTGCTTTATCAACGGTCGTTGTAATATGGAATAATTGGGATATAAACCAAGACAATTGCTCTTTCACCGAAATCATTCCTCAAAATTATATTATATTTATTTTAACACCGATGTTCGCATCAGTTTGGGTGGTCATCATCGTATTATATTTGAAAATTTGGAGAATTGCGGCGTCACATGCTAAAAAAATAAGAACATGCGTCCTCCAAACCTCTAAATACACAGGAACCGATTGGAAATCAATTCAGGTAAATTTAAGAATAAGCGACGGCGATATATTTTCGAATGTTAGTTTATTTGGAAAATGTAAATCTAGTTAGAGATTTGATTATTTTCTCTTTTCCAAAATTTCACCATCTATATTTCTTAACTTCAATCTTGTTTCTTAATAGACTTATTTTCTTTCCACATGTTCAAACACATTCAAATAGTTGTGGTGTTACGTTAAAAACAATAATTATTGATTAAAAATCAATCATGTACCCAACAACATCGATTCCCTTCAAAAAACGACAGAAACAAATTTAATGACTATTAATGAACGTGTAGTTGTTGATGTAGAGGGGTAGAACCCGCAATTTCGATTAGATAACAATTTTTATTTACAAAATTTTATCTCGTTCGAGACCCTACGGCTCAGTTTAAATCTGACACTTATTAGTTTTCATTTGAATCAGTTTTTGCATTCAGTTAAACATAAATTAATGAGATGTAAACCGTTAAGATTACTTTAAAGTCTAAAATTTAACACTTATTGTAAGCAATTTATATGTGACTCATTTGAAGTTATTTAATTTAACTTTTATATTAGGTACTAAATAAGTCTTGGTCCAAGGTTAGGTCAATTGTAGTAAACGATGTATTATATTGTTGTAAATTTAAATCTTTACTCTTTGTCAGAATCTTATTTGCGTAATAATGTCACCGAAAATTGTATGCAGTTGAACATTTGAATTTTAGGAACTTCTACATTTTTAATGATTTGAAGTTTAGCTTATTTTTCTGAGTCACAAAGAAGATGTAATATTGTATTATGTTGCGTTTTTACGAAAGACATTTTACCGGTTTCGAGATTTAAATACTCATCATCAGCCATCACATTCTCATAAACAATTATTTCTGTCAGCCGACCTACAATCGGATCATAATACAGTTAATGTGAAAGAACGTTCATTTCCACAAAACGAAGCAGACTTGCTTGAAATGAACACAACCAATATAGCATATCTGCTCCTACATGTTGTTTGAGTCTGCAAATTCGTAGCCAATCTTAAAATTATTGCTCTCGATTGGATTGATCACAACAATTCAGGAAACGAGAGAGCCGAAGAAATAATTCTATCAGTTCACAGAAAGAGAATAAGTTAAATCACAAAAAAAAATATTAAAATTATCACGGGTGATATATATACCATAATAGTCAAAAAAAGAACAGTTCCGTAAATCAATAGGAGGGCACTTCTGCATGATAGTACCAATAAAAACCGAGAATACCTAATTAATTTTGCCCCTAGCAAAAAAAATCCACAAAGCCACGTAGATATCACCAGATGGAGGCACGGCGAAACGAATAGACCATGTCCTTATCGATAAAAGAGCAACTAGTAGTATATTGAACGTTAAATTAAGAGACACGCAAAACCTAATACATAACGGGCAACCACATCAACTAGTAGAGGATCACTGGAAAGCAGTTAAAAGAAGAACAGGCTGAAGAGAGTAACCTGATTTGATGAAGAAGGCAGAAAGGCGATGAAGAAAGAAAAGAAGAACAGAAGAAAAAAAAACATTTTTGAGAAGGCCAGAAAAAAGGCCGATGAAATGTGCAGAAGTAAGAAAAGAAAATATGAGAACGACCTCATAGTAGAAACAGAAGAGGACTTCAGAAATAATGATCCAAGAAATGCATACAGATACCTGAAAAGCATAAGAGATGGATACAAATCCAGAACATGTAAACTTTTAATTTAGATCCAATATATCAGTATTTCACATAAGAAAAGAAATTTCCCCTGAGATTACCGTATTTGTTGAAATCAATCGAGCAACGTTTCATTAATTTATATGGAAATAAAATTATTAAATTTCAACACGTTTTTGAAGCTCTGATAATTATGCAATGTTGTTTAGCATTACGAAGCAATAATTCTAGGTCAAAATTAATTAGAGATATCGACATGTTTAAGTTACACTCATAAAACTGAATTATGAACATCATCAGCATACATGAGGATTTTACTGTAATTTTAGTTCTAATATAAATAGTATAAATTAGATAAACTACTGATAGTTCACTCTCCTTATTGTGTTCGTAAACTTGACAAATTAAGAATTACGTAGGAAGGTATTTAAAAATATACATAAATACCAACGTGACAAGTTTTTTTCACCAATTTGCGATTCTAAAAGAAATAAATTTCTGGCGAAGACAAAAGCCTCTTACAACGTAATCAAGGTCAAACCTACCTTCAAATTCTCAAACTGCTCATTTTAAGAAAACAATTTATTTCCCACGAATCATTAAGATATACACGATTTTATTAACAGATAAAGTTCATTTCATTCATATTCAATGTGAAGCTAAATTTTTGCGATAGTCACAAATGCGGTATTTTAATGATGTCGTCGTGAACCTCGTGTGGATTGGCGTCATCCTATATGCGGCAATGTTGCTTGTTAATATATTTGTTATACATATATTCAGTCAAAACTCCGAAGCTCACTCAGCGAACAAACTATAGACAACGCCGTTTATTATTAACTTGAGTTCCTGGGTCAGTTGGAGACACAAAATTCGCCAACTTGAAATCTACGAAAATCCCAGTTCTTGCGCACGGCGAGGTATCGACTGCCCATGGTTCTTCTGCACTTTTACGGACATGTCATACTTTCTCTTGTGGAGTCCGGGTAGGACCCTTTATTCATAGAGAAAACTTTCGTACTTTGCTCCTAAGAGAGAAGTTACCATCCCTGCCGCGTGGAGGAGGAGCTGCCACTGTCCAGGAAATCACTTACACAGGAACGCAGACCCGTAATACACACCCCTACACTACGGTAAGATTTAGTTTGGTCAATAGACCGAACCTCCGATTTTCACGGACACTGATGAGGTTCTTGGCGATAACCAATACTCATTATGACAAAAAAGGTTCATCATTAGGACCTGCTGCTTTGGACATGTAACTTATCATTGGTGATTTGGCATTATTGACTGAATAATAAACAATAGATATTACAGACGCCGCCAAAACAACATCGATCAACACCTATTGGAAAATCCTTTACAAACCATCAAATCCAAAGTTATGCCAAAATTATTATGGCCCCTCTGAGCGGTCGAACACCACACATCAAAGGGCACCATTATGCGCAGCTAATTGCGCAGTGGCATGTCCGCACAGTAGATCATCATTGCTTAACCATTTCGGTCGTCAACAGCACCTGTTGCTTACAGTGGTCCATTAGGTGGGCTATCTAGACTATACCACTGTGTGGAAGCAAACATGCTAGCCATCATCAATGGTGGCCATCATAGCGACCAATCTAGTGGTCCATCATGAGCCATAGTGAAAAGGGGCCATTAAGTATCTTACCAGCGTCAGGTTAAGACATTAATGCGGCTGAGACATATTTCATCAAATCACTTCATATAAAGTTTATACGTAGGTGATTGATTTCATATTTTATCTCATATTCTGTTTCTAATCTTATATAAGAATAACTCCTAATCGTAATGCGTAGTGCTTCATGGATGGAGGAGTATGTGTTGTCGTGAAGAAGTCTGTTGACAGGACACTACGACAACACACTGAAGATGCCCGGTGAGATCTTGTCGAAACGTCTGCCCCTTTCCAAAGGGAAGCAACAGGAAGAACGGATCAAATCTCGGACCGACCACAGCAACACATAACTCCTAATTGCTTACAGTTTACTTTCATGGCTTGTAACTGTTCCGAATGAATGTCAGCTACTTCAATATTTCTTCAATATATTACTAATATTATCTCCAAATGCATCCCAAAAGCTTCAATAGATTTTTAATTGTTAAAAAAAACTGGTTGAAATTACATCCAATAATTAACCAACTGATTCCTATAAATGTTATTCGGCACTTTAGGGTCTTCGCTGACTTTGCAATTTGCCTCCATTTGCTGCGGTCCAACATTACCTCCCCTAGTCGTTCGATATTTAGAATTCTTAGCAGCCGCCTTCCCTCTAAGAATTCTTTCCATACCAACTTGGCGACACGTTTGTCTTGTCTCCTAACATGGCCAGCTTCAATCTTTCTGACTTTATACTATATCTGGCAGGTTATATAGCTCTTCCAGTTCTCTATTAGTCCTCATCTATACTGCTGTGTGATGTTGTCCTTAACTGGTTTGTATATCGAAATGATCCTATCTTTGTATGGCAGGATAAATTATTCGATTTCATTCCCCGTATTCTGTTTTCAATATTTTGTGTTATGTTGTTATCAGGAATGGAATATTTAAACTGATAAACCCTTTCAAAATTCTATTGGTCCATTATCACGTTCTGTCCTATTTTGTCTCATCGTTCTGTTCTTGTTGCAATCATATATTTTCTTTCATATTCCTTGTTCGTTGATTCACTGCTTACAAATTAATATTTATCCAACAATAACAATAATTTAGCCACATAATTTAATATTTTTCACTTTCAAAACACGCGCAATAACCGGGGTTAAATCAAAACTGAAAATAAAATAAGATTCTGACAAATTTCGAGACTTTGCCTCAACCCAATTTTTTAGAAAGAGTTTATATAAATGTTAAGACTTTATATGAATGATTATCGACTAATTTATTCATAGTCATTTACAATATACACGATACATTTGCACCAAATGAATAGAGACTTGGAGAATTCTAAAGTGAATCTAAATTTACCACAACCAGAAATAGGTCTCTAATGTGACCGCATATTTCATATATCAAATCGGAGAATAAACCACTTAGAACTTTATCCAAACGTGATTAAAATAGAAACAATATTTTATCGTTTAAAAATAACAAAAGTCAAAGAACTTAAACTGATTGATCACTTTTGTTACAGGTTGTACTTTTGGTGTTGGGTTGTTTCTCGGTGTGTTGGTTGCCGTATTTCATAATGATAACGTGCTACAAATTATTGGGCGACATTCCGTTTTTGGTCTACGAAATCACGTTTATTTTGGCGATGGCGAATTCGTGCATGAACCCGTTGATTTACGCGTGGAAAAATTCGAATTACCGAGAAGCTTTCTTGTCAATGCTCAAATGCAAATCACCGAATTCAATCGGTTCGCAATTCCACGAGTACGTCACCGATCATACGCCGACCGGAACTAATAGTCGCGAACCAAACAAACCGGATAAAACCGTTGCCGTTATTGAGAATGGATTAAAACCGCCAATTAAGTCATTGGAAGAGGAAATTACAATTATGGAGAAAAATACTAAAGATATCGACTGGGACGCTACTTTACCCAGATAAAAAAGAAATATTTTAACTTTTAAAACATTCCATATTTTGTGTTGTGTGTTTAATAAAGTTTAAAAAAAATATTTTTATGTAAATATAATTTAGTTTTTGACTCACCTCAACTCCTGTAACTCCCAAAGCATCGCGGATATTCGGTGTTAATCTAAATGGAACTTTTTCTGGTACTCGAAGTGCTTTTCCCTTTTCAAAGCACACATTATAATCGATATGGACAACATCCCCGCTGGTTAAATCAACCAAAACATTATCTAAATGGCGATCTCCCAATCCAATAATATACCCAATAATACTCATAACCGCCACAGAATAAGAATATTTTCGCACCATATGCCACCAAGCTGCAGCATTAACAGAATGACACCATAACTCTTTAGCTAATAAATCGCTGGGTGTTTCGTTCATTAGTTCAGTTAAAACTTTCTTTAACACAACCAAAGGCCATTCTTTTCGATTATCAACATTTTTTACACCATGTTCTTGTAATAACGGATTTAATTTGTTATAGAATAATTCGGATGGTCTTAAAACTGAGGTGCTACTACTTGATGATTTCGAAGATTTCGCCGATTCTCTTTGTTGCCATCTTTTGTACAAAGCAAAAACCGGTGTGGTTCCATCCACCCAACTTATCAAACCGGAACGAGGTCCTAATGGAATAACGGAGTAATATCTCGCGTTATATAATTTTTGTTCTAATCCGTCTTTATTTTGAGCCATCATGGTGTTGGTAATACTTAAAAATTGCATTATTCTTTCGTCTAAATGAAGATCTTCTAATCCTTTAAACAAATAGGTGTACGTGTGGCCATCGGAACCATGAAAAACTAATTTCTTCGGTTTCGTTTTCGTCGGTAAAATCGAAACGTGATTAGAAACATGTGATATATTTATTTTGTGTTTAGTAGAAACTAAACCGGGCATTGCTATCATCGTGTTTTTCATCCCGGCTAAAACCGGGCTAATTTCGGTCATTTTTAACGAATACGATGTTCGTTTATGCGCTTTTTGTTGGAATTTCGTTTGGAGGTCTTTAAGTAACGCCCAAGATTCTTGTGGTTTATCTGAATTACCAGGGTTTTTTAATTTCGCTAAAGTGTCGATTATTAATTGGGAATATTGTTCTTGAAATTGTTTTTCGTGCGGAGTTTCCGGCTCACGACTCGTTATATCATTTAATTGTTCTAAAATAAAAATAATCGGCT
This sequence comes from Onthophagus taurus, assembly GCF_036711975.1. NCBI lineage: Eukaryota > Metazoa > Arthropoda > Insecta > Coleoptera > Scarabaeidae > Onthophagus > Onthophagus taurus. Next base: position 5,590,893 of record NC_091966.1, read on the forward strand.
TGATAATAATCCGGTGTTTTTCGGTTATTAAACTTGATTTTTCCTCGTAACTCAAATGAGGGTTTGCGTGGACCTTATCGATTTCAACTTCTAATTGTTGTTGTCTCTTATTAATTTCGCCGTGGTGTTGGGCTAAAGTACCCAACCACAATTCATCCCACAACAAAATAATTCTTCGCAACTCTTTCACTAAAACTTGCACCTCGTTAATCGTCTCCGGCGCTTGTTTACTTAAAGTGTCCACCATCGATTTAAAACACGATTGCAAAACGTTTTTAGAATCATCATTCTCGCTATCATAACTGTCTTCGATTTCGTCTTCGGTGTCGTCGTTATTTTCGTTATTTTGGGACAAACAATCTTTCGGGAGGGAAATTTCGGAGAAATCGAATTTAACCCCACCTTCTAAAGCACCAACAACCGCGGGAAACATGATGAGATGAGGGGCATCCTCGGCTATTCGACATAATAACTCGGAAACTCTTTGTCTGACGTAGTTTTCGGGGTGATTTAATCTCGAAAAAAGTTGCGGGATGATAATTTTCCACGGCTGGGTTGGGGTACTTCTTAAACCCTCCTCTAAAACATCTTGAAGCTCCAAGGCGTGTTTTACAATTAATCGTAATAATCTTAAAGTTACCGTAACGATGTTTGATTCGGTGCTTTGGGTGAAATACTCATTATTTGTTGTTAAATGGAGATATTTGAAATAAGCTTCCGCGCTTAATTCGTAATATTCGAAAACTCTTTTATGGATGGTTCTCCATATTTGGACTAAACTTTGGATTTCGTTTTCTGATGCGTTTGATAGCACGGGAACGTTTTGTAATTGGCTTTTAATCATTTCGGAGGTGTTTATTTCGTTTGAATCGATGTCTTCTTCGTCTATGAAGACTCTCACTTGAGATAGGATCAAATAAATTCTTCTTAAATCGTCGGGTTTTGAATCTGGGGGTAAAACTTGTTGGATTTTCGTTTGGTCTTCTTCGGTTAATATGTTGGATAATTCCGTGCTGGTCGAATCGACGACTTTTCGCCCCCAACGATAACACCAAGTGCCGTAAGCGTTCCAACTTTTCGCTAACGTTTGATTACATTGTTGGACGCTGAATTGTAACAATTTCCCGATGGCCATTTCGGTTAGCGGGATTATGTTCATGTATTCCGCAGTTCCAATTTCGGGCAAAACTGTTAAAAATTTTCCTAAGGGGCTATCAAGCTCTGTAATCGAAACTTGCTCGTTCACTTGCAACCAATTCGCTAATTTCATTAAAATTTTACTACTTATGTATTTTAATTCGCTCCCGCCGAATCTATCCGCACACTTTGATATCGACGTAGAAGATATTGCACATAAATTGAAAGTTAGGGGTCGATGCTCGGAGTTTACGTACAATAATTTGATCATTTCTTGGACTGCTTTCGCTGTATCAAGCGACCACATCGTAAAATCTGGGATTTTTTTAATAAGCGAGTTTGTGATATCGATTAAAATTGAGCCCGAATTTTCAATTGGAGATACCATATCTTTTTCTTGAAGGAAATGGTACAAATGCCGCACGGCTAAGTTGTAATTCTTTTCTTTGCGGGCTCTTTTAATCACGTTTAATCTTAAATTGCTGCAGAACAAGCTAAATCCTTGATTTTGTATTTTCGCGAAATACTCCGACCACCATAAAATCTTCGATAAAACGCACGAATCAACGTTGTCGATTTCATGCTCGAAATTCTCAGAAACCAACAAAACGTTACTAACCGGGGAGTTATTAACGATATTTTTTAACCCGTGAGTTATGTAGTTTAATAAACAATAATTTTGTAAATACTCCGATGGTAAAGCTAATAATTCGGCTTGCATAACCCAATGAATCTTATTTAAATTCAAATCTAAGATGTTTAATGTTGTTTCTTTATCGCCCCTTAAAATGTTAAACGCTGTATTATAAACGGCCATTTCCGATTGGCACAAAACATCTTGGCAACTCCAAGTTTTCCACGTTGGGGATTCCTCCCATGAAGATAATTCGGTTAAAACATTTCCCGTTTCCATTTCGAAGAGCGAAATAAAACAATCGCGCGACCAAGTGCTGTAAGAATGTTTCGGACATTGATAATCTTCCCCCAAATAATTCTCAGCTTCATCTTGCCACATCACAATATCATACCAATTATTAATTTGTTTCAAACAAAAAATGATTTGGTCGTAAATAAATTGTTTAATAAAATTCGGCAACTCTTTATTGATCGATTTTTTATACCCATCAACGGCTAATTCGTACCTTTGGGACGCTTGATCGACGCAAGCTTTTATCCAATTAATTTCTTTCCCATTTTTTTTACAAAACACATAAAGTCCTTGTAAGCAATCACTTTCGTGCATATTTAACAAAGATAACGCTGTTAACATAACGGTTTGTTCAAATTCCGGCGTTTCAATTTGATTACCATCAACTAAATCCTTAATCAGTATTTGACAATGCCGATAAACAAACGCAGATTGCCCCGCGTGTAATCCAAGCTGTATAATCGTCGGACGAATCCTCGATAACCACTCTTTACACGTTGATGAATTCGTGTTAAAAAACGTCCGAACGGGTTTCGTCGGCTGAGGAATCGCAATCGCCGATCCTTCGTAAGCGTTATAAATACTGATTTCTAAATGATCCATGAATTGTAATAATAATCTAACTTGATAAATTTTTGATTCATCAACGGCTCCGGGGATAACTTCGTAATCCGCGTTTTCTTTCACCTTAACCAAATCTTTTAGCGTATTTTTTAAGCTTATCTCAAAACTGGTGAACGTTTCGTTCGGTTTTCCCAACGGCGTTCTTAATTTCGTGTTAACGCAAAATTGAGCCGCTTCCCAGGTGGCCCAACTTTGCAAAACCGATTTCGATTTTAACGCCAAATCATAAAATTGCGTTGTGTACGGTGAAATTTGATTTTCCGCGTCAATGTACCAACAAATAATAAAGATATCTTCCAACCATTTTTCCGAGGACATTTCGTTCTTTAAGAGGTAATTCATGAACGATTTTAATTGAAACGGAAGCATTTCGCCGTACATCGAGCCGTAAACGTGTAAATGTTGGGCTAAAACGCAAGTGTAAACGTTGTAACGACTTATTGAGTTCCCATAAATTTGTTTCGCTTTATCTATGGTGTATAATTTCCCGAATTCTTTTACGGCGATATCCCATGGGATGTTTACGGATAACTTGGTGTAATTTTGACGCACTTCTGGGTTGTTTGAGGTCATGTGTAAAACGCAAAGCTCGTTTATGTTGGTTAAAAATGCGTTGGGGAAAGCTAATCGTTTGTTGCTTAATAATTTGTCTAAGTTTTTGCAAACGGTTAATATTACGTTATCGATTTTTGAGTAGCCGCTTTTAAGAGTGATTTCGACTAGTTGTCTAAATTCGTTGGTGTCGTAAAAGACTTCTAAGTAAGGTTCGGCGTAAATTAAAACATCCTCGAACCAATTTAGGAGTAAAAGAATGGTTTCGGTGCAAGGTTTTGTTAATAATGTTTTGTATAAAACGTTTAAAACGATGGGGAAATGCCCCGAATTCGGTGATTTTCCAACGTCGTCTATTGTAAAAGTTTCGGGTAATCCCAAATGGCCGATTATGTTGAATTTATCGGTAACTAAGCTTGAATTTGAGATAAAGTAGTTGTAGCATCTGCAGTGTGAGAATAATAGGTATAATAGGCTGTATTGGAGAATTGGGTTCGATTTTGACAAATTTTCATTGTATGGTTCAAGGAGGACTCCTAATAATTCTAAAATGCTTGGTCTAAGAGCCCACATCCCAATTATTGATCCGCTTACGTTCGCTAATTGGGATAAACACTTGAATAGAAATAAAATCATATTTTCAGCTTCCCCAATCGAACAAGATACCTCCATAAAGGGGTTATTACTACATAAAGGTGATATTGGTACGAAATATTTATAAACAAGTTCTAAATCGCCCAAAATGTATCGATAAGCCTCTTGTAATAGCGGAATATTTTTCATATTAAGTAATGATTGATAAACGGAAACGATGGCTTCTAAAATATTTTCGCAAGATGATCTTCTTAATTTAACAATTTCCGATTCGGGTCCTAATAATTTCGGGATAAGTTCAACTGGTAAACTAGCAGAGAGTTCTTTAATAACTTTCGAAATCATCAACATAACCGAGATAATCGTCGCGTCGGAAAATTCATTAATCATCGACAATTCCAAATCGACGAGTGTTAAGATAGAGTTACACAAATGAATCGGTTTCGTGTAATTCACCGATAATAACAACCCGATACTTTCATTTCCCGCGATTGTTAAATTATCGAGTGAAAAAGTCGCCGGGGTTAGCGCTTTAATTAAAGTTGCGACGATTTTTTCTAAACAATCGGTGACGAATTTTGTTGTGATGTTCTCGTTTTTTGGATTAAACACGTCTTGTCCGAGCGATTTCAAAACGGTGTTTAAGGCGAGCACAAAGACCGTTAAGTGATCTATGGCGGAGATGGTATCCGAATCTTTTTCAATTTTTAATTGGTTACTATAAGTTTCGATATCTTCCATGAAATGTAAAAGTAACGTGACCGAAAAATCGATGTTTAATTGGAAATATTTCGAAAATTTTTGCATCGATTTCGAGATAAACTCTATGTTTGATAATAATTGGGTATGGTCCACGTGCCAACCGATCACTATATCTGTGGTGTCCCTAAATAACGGATAAAAATCATCGGGGTACAACTCGACTAAGTTTACCAAGACTTCAAGGCCCGTTTTAAAAACGTCGATGTTATCGGTATTTTCAATGGTTGAAACGATTTTTTTCATTAACGACGCTGAATGTTTTTGCAAAACGGGTTTTTTCTTTTCGAGTGATAACGTTTCTAAAAATGCTTTCATGAATAAGTAAGTTAAATTGTCTGAATTGGTGGGAATTTTAGAAAATAACCAAGTTTGGAATCTTTCAAAATCGATTTCTTGCCCCATAATGTAACCCATTCGACCTAAAGCCCTTGCAGCTTGACATTTCGCTGTTGGACCGGGGGCGACTCTCAATATATCCAACATAGATTCACATAATATATGGAAAGCCTTTTTAACATAAATAGAATTATCAGGGATTAATAAAACTTCTAAAAGCTTCTTTGAAATAACAAGGGAATTATCTGGATCCTCTTCGATATTTAACCTTCTCAATAATTTTGATATTCTTGTATCCTCAGGCAAATTAAATTTAATTTCTTTCTTGTCATTTTCATAATATTTTGAAGGATGATACGTACCACTGTTTCTATTCAACGCATCTTGATATTTCCTTCCAATAATATAAACACCTTCATTATAATCGCGTTCACCTCTCCTCGATGGTGTCGAACCACCTCTTCCTCCCCTAATAAAATTCCTTCTTTCCGTGCTACGGTTATTATTTTGTCTGGTTTTGATGCCTCTGTACCGACCATCTCGACCATTATTATAGACCTGATATCTACGATTAGCGTCCCCGGATGGGGCCGCGTCACCATCCACGCTTTCGTCTTCTACAACATCGTCCACCTGATGATTGTTATCCTGAAAACTGGAACTCTTCGAAGTTTTCAACTTGTAAGACTGCGAACTATTCGATATCATCGTTCGGTTTACATATCGGCAATGTAACCCTGAACATGTGTGTTTTCGTGTGCGTCCGTTTCACACGTTCCCCTTTTACGGAAATGGCGTAATTTTTAACACGACAACTGGCGCACACGATTCACAAAAACAATACGTATCTGACATTTATAATCTCTCGCACAACCAACCTAGTCAATTCCGAATGTTACGACTTTTTTTTAATACACTTTTTCAGTTTTCAGGGCCTGCAACTCAACACATGTCACTAAAAACTGTTAACGTAATCGATATGACACGTATATGGACTCGTGACGTTCTATCTTCTTCTGGAATTCGTTATTTTTCAAGTTGTTGTCTCACTCGAATCAACGAAATCGTGAAACGTACACAAATGTAAATGTCATTTATCAACTGAAGTTAGCTTCGATTGTAATTTTGATTTAAAATTTTTTTTAAATTTTAATTTTTTTATTTAATAATTCGAAATTTAATTTGAAATATTAATCGGATTGAAAAAGAAGATTTTTCTATTTTATTAACAGTAATATGACAAAACAAAAACATTTCGCGAATGTACATAACCTTAAACGTCATTGTGAAATTGAAGACAATTTGGGTTGCCTATATTAATTTAATAACTCATAAAATTTGCAAAATCTTTTATAAAATTTCATAAATTACTGTTTATTCGTCAATAACGCAAATATACATATATAATTGCACCCACCATAACAAAAAGATTAGAAAATGTAAAAAATACTACAATCATTCAAATTATTCTAATCAGTTAATTGTACAGAATGGTTCAAATTCGATGTCCGAATAGGCTAACTCGGAAACTATAAGAGTTAGAAAAAAAATAGCTTACATGTCATGACCTCGTTTTTCGAGAAACTGCTAATGCCGAAAACCTCATAGCGCTATCGTCTTTTGTTTTTCGGCTAGAGGCTAAAATTGAAAATATCATAAAACCAGCAAGCGCAATTATCTTGGTTATTATTATAGCTGGAGTATTATAACTAAGCCATTATATGGACACTTTTTTACAGAGAATTTGATGACGTAGTCAAAAAAATTTTTTCGGTTTTAGATTTTGAGATGTTATCACAATGTTCGTTTTTTTAAATGGAAACAACCACAGATTATTCGCTTATTAAATTCGTTACTTTTTTCTGATTACAAAAATATAGGGTTTGACAGGTCTATTTCTTATTGTTTTAGAAAAAAGCTAAAAATAAACTTTTCTTTTAGCGTCTTCCAAGAAATTAAATTTACAGTTTCCTGTAAATTACGGTACTATAATTAAAAATTAAAAAAACTTATTTCTGATATTTGAAACAAATATATTTGTTGGAACTATTTAACTTATATATATATAATTATACAAAAGTTGGAATAGATTGCATTATTACACATTTTTTATTACTATTTAATATTATTTTTAAAAGACTTAATAAATTATTGATAGATGGCGCCATATGTTTTTTTGAATTCAAATAAACATAGCAACATTTGTTTGTATTCAAAAATTTTCTGAAGTGTCACTTTAAAACTCCTGTTTTTAAGATCAATTACGAAATTTTTGAAAAGTTTAACATGTTAGAATGTTACATATTAAAAAAATTATTTGTTTTTAAATAGCAGAAGTTATCTTCTTATTTAATTGTTAACTTTTTAGATTTTACCATTGACTATTTTATACCAGACTGCTAACCGCTACGTAAAAATTGGTAACGCGTAAAGTGTTATTTTTGGATTTGTCCGCTATGGGGCGCTGGTGGATTTTATAATAATAATGGATATGATTAAGAGATGGCAGCACTATTTTTGATTTATATGCCCCCTCTTATATTTTCTTGTACTAATAATAAAAATTGTTTAGTATTTCTTTTTTAATTAATAAATAAAATTTTATTGTATGAAAACATTATACGTTTTCCGTAAAAACCGGTTGTTTCTACCAGTTTATTTTCATTAAAAAATAATATTAATTTTTAGAAAATTTTTTTCAATACTTTGAACAATTTTAAGAGTTGTTCTATCTGGTTTTAAGTTAAGTACTTGGGGAAATCCCGAGACAACTGACAGGTTGTTTCCACCAGTTTCTACGGAAAAAGTTGGTAAAGGCGGGCTTAACGTCGCAGGCGGAGTTTATTTTAGTTTATTTGCTTTAAATATCTATAATTATTATTTAAAACTAGTTATTAAACCTAAAATTATTGGTCTTTAATTGTAAACAAGCTTTATCTTTTATTAATATTTTGAAATAATATAGTAATTAGACAAGGGGTTAAAAGGCACGGAAACAAAATATATTAAAAGGTCGAGCTTGAGCCGAGAGTAGAGGATTTCCATTAAAGTCCATCCTAAATGAAATATTGAAACATTTATTATAGTACTTGAGGTAGAGGTACTTCAGATAGAGATACTTGAGGTAGTGATAGAGGTACTTGAAATAGAGATAGAGGTACTTGAGGTAGGGGTACTTGGCTAGAGATACTTCAATGAAGTGGCGAACCAGTTCGCGTATCGTGTAGATCTAGCTTTATACAAGCATATGTTGTTTCTTCTAAGAAGAAAACCTTTCGGAAGAAGAACACATCCCTGGAACAGCTAGAGGTCGAGCTAGAGAGATAAAGATAAATAAATAAATAAACAAACAAAGATAAAATTATTCTTAATTTTTAAAATGTTATTTTCTTTGAAAAAAGTTAATGTCTTTTTTATGTATGACTCTTTATCCAACTCAACGAGGCCTGCATTTTTGTCTTCCATGGTAACAATACGATTTTCTATTTTAATTTTATGTTTCAGATTTTTAATGATGCGAAGAATTAATTTAGTATGGAAAGATTTTATGTTGACGTTCTTATTCCCACTCGTTTTCCCTCACTCTTTAACCTTTATCATCTGGCGAACGTTCCTTATGACCCTTATGACCTTCAGTCCAATTTCATCCCTCATCATGTTGACTCAAGTTATTTAATTTTAAAGGAAATTTTAACGTGTTAATTGTAAGTTTAAAAATTTTCTTTCTTTTTTGATTTCTTATATTTAGTTATTATGGTTCTTTCTCTACAGGTTTGGTAATTTGTGTTGTCGTTAATTTTTAACATTTATTTTTAAACACTTTGAAAAACGAGATTTACGATGAATAGAAAAACGCCATTTTAATTTTTTGGATTTTTCAATTTACTCTTCAAGTTTTTTTACATTTGAATTTTTCGTAAACGGAATCTTTTTGAAGAAATACTCTGAAACAATACTCTCTTCACTCTCGATGCTCCTACACCGACGGTAATTATATATATTTTTTATCTGTGTTTTTGTTATATCTGAATGTTCCTTAGTCCTGCCTGAAGAAGAACGATAATCGTTCGAAATCTTCGAAGATAGCACCGAAATAAAATATTTTCATCGTTTATACGACGTTTAATTTTTTTTAGCAGCAAAAAACCATACAACTTACCTGGAAAAAAACCACCAAATCGATAATAGAGGCATCTCCAATAGGCCCCGAGATCAAGAAAACCTTAATCCCTCGGAAAAAATCAAGAAGGTGCCCCAAACTCTATGGTCTGCCCAAAATCCCCTCCCTCAGGAAGGCTGCTCCGGATCGGGGACGGTGTAGGATCGTTTTCCAAGTGGCTGACAAGTGCAGGGCGTCATCTCTCTTGTTGAAGGTACCGTTCTTCTCTATTTCGATGGACTCGCGGATGAGTCTGGTGCTCCAATGTGGAACGTTGGCTATTTCCATATCTGAAGCTGCTAGTTTTCCATATATCCATATACATAGAATAATCATGCAAAATAATTTGATATTACAATAGTATTATTTAAGTGTTTGCCTAACCTATCCTTTGATATGGACTCCCTCAGCTGATAGAATGAGAGTCATTCGGCTTGCGCATACTACATATCAATCCTATTATTCCACGTGGAAAATAACCATAATGCTCTGATCTCAATGAGAGTTAGTACTTTCATGGAGGCATTGTCGTTAGCGAGGCTTACAAACCCTCCAGCATGCCTATGAAGTGGGTATATTTGCATTATTTATTTGCACCACGTGGAATAATAGGATTGATATGCTGTATGCCCAAGCTGAATGACTCTCATTCTGTTAGCGGAAGGAGTCGATATCAAAGGATAGGTTCGGCAAACACTTAAATAATACTATTTTAATATTCAATTATTTTGCACAAATTTTCTATTTATATGTACATATGGTACACTGGCTCAAGATATAGAATTATTCAATATATTTTCCACGAGGAATTATAATAAACCACTATACCATTTAAAATATACCATTTAAATGACTCCACGTATCTACCGACTGGAAGTTTGGCCCCTAGTTAGAAAAAAAATAATTTTGATTAAATTCGCTATAACTAAAGAACGGTTTGACCGATTTCAATGTTCTATATCTCAAACGAAAGCTTGCGTCTGGCTGAATAATTATGTGTAAAGCATATTGAACACTTCCATATCTGAAGCTGCTAGTTTTCCATATGTATATGTAAATAGAATAATCATGCAAAATAATGTGATATTAAAATAGTATTATTTAAGTGTTTGCCTAACCTATCCTTTGATGTGGACTCCCCCGCTGATAGAATGAGAGTCATTCAGCTTGCGCACACTACATATCAATCCTATTATTCCACGTGAAAAATAACCATGATGCTCTGATCTCAATGAGAGTTAGTACTTTCATGGAGGCATTGTCGTTAGCGAGGCTTCCAAACCCTCCTGCATGCCTATGAAGTGGGCATCATGGTTATTTTCCACGTGGAATAATAGGATTGATATGCTGTATACCCAAGCCGAATGACTCTCATTCTGTCAGCGGAAGGAGTCGATATCAAAGGATAGGTTCGGCAAACACTTAAATAATACTATTTTAATATTCAATTATTTTGCACGAATTTTCTATTTATATGTACAGCTCTGTTCAGATTTAATGCGAATCGGCCGCTGTTAGCTCCGACATGCCGCTGGTACTGGAAGAAGACGGAGACATCTTTTGTTTCTATTCAATTCGATTTCTGAGACTAAAGGAAGAGAGTAAAACCCAGGTAAAACCGTCTCAGTTGGAAGTGGGCCGAAGAATGGAGCACCTTTTTTTAAATGTGTTAATTTTATTTTATTTTAAATCTTTTTTGATATTTTTAAGCACAACAAATACACGATTTTTTATATGTTCCTCTAATAAAGTATTTCTATAAATAAAACGTCAGATAAAAGTTATTCATGACCGGGTAGCTGTAAAAAACCCCTAATTACGGAGCAATTGGCTACAACACGGTTACGATTTGCCTGTAAATACCTTGAGTATAATTGGGAACCAGTCATCTTCACAGACGAAAAAATCTTCTGTTCGTCGGACGACCATAAGAAATTACTATGGCGAAGGAATGGAACCCGGTATGATGCTAATCATGTTCAACCCAATACAAGAAGTGGACGCATTTCCTTGGGTTATTGGGGATTCATGGACCGGGAGAACTGACCGAAATTAAAGGAAGATTTAATTCGATTGAATACATTCGAGTGGTGGAGGATGTTTTGATACCATCAGTAAGAACCTTGTATCCAGAAGGGATCATCACGATAGTTCAAGACAATTCGCCCGTGCATTCTTCAAGAATTGTTCATGATTGGTTTAACGATCATAATGAGGTTAGGCGAATACCCTGGCCAGCTTGGTCACCGGATCTAAACCCATTCGAAAATCTATGGGCTTTGGTGGAAAAACAGTTTAATAAAAATACCAACTTTCTGATAATCTGCGCCGCAACATTACAGTTGTGTGGGAATTGTTTCGCGGTAAGGATGTATGCGAAAGATTAGTAAATTCGATGTCCACCAGATTGCAATGTTGCGTAGAGAATAATGGATATTATACAAAATACTGATATTTGATGGTATAATGGACTGTATGAAATTCTCCCCAATCAGATTATTATAATATTTATTATATTTTATATGTATAATAATATCTTATATTTTTTGTTATATAGGAGTATTATATTTTATTATATTGATTGTTGATTGTTTGATTTTATTACATTAAAATGGTTTGCGATATATTTCAATATATGTATTGTTTATATATAACTTATTATCAATATATCATTTTCATTTCTTTTGAGGTTCGACTTATCCTTCCACTGTATTACCAAAGTAATACAGTAATTATTAGTAATTATTTTCATTTACTACAGGAATTGTGTAAACTAAATGGATTGCTTATACCTATTTATTTTCTTAATTTTTCTTTGTGATTCAGTCATCTTGGCCATATAAATCACACCACCCCGCTTGCCTGTTCGGAACATTTACAAGACTACAAAGCAGGTAAAACCGAATTGAATGTCTCGTGAACGTAGGTCGTTTCTAGTACAATTTTATGCCTCTACGAGCGGCTCTTTTCGCATTATATCTGAACAGAACTGTACATATGGTACACTGGCTCAAGATATAGAAGTATTCAATATATTTTCCACGAGGAATTATAATAAAAATTGCATATATACGTATAACTAAAATATTCGTGCAAAATAATTTGATATTAAAATAGTATTATTTAAGTGTTTGCCTAACCTACCATTTAAATGACTCCACGTATCTATCGACTGGAAGTCTGGCCCCTAGTTAGAAAAAAAATAATTTTGATTAAATTCGCTATAACTAAAGAACGGTTTGACCGATTTTAATGTTCTATATCTCAAACGAAAGCTTGCGTCTGGCTGAATAATTATGTGTAAAGTATATTGAACACTTCCATATCTGAATCTGCTAGTTTTCCATATGTATATGTAAATGGAATAATCATGCAAAATAATTTGATATTAAAATAGTATTATTTAAGTGTGTGCCTAACCTATCCTTTGGTATGGACTCCCTCTGCTGATAGAATGAGAGTCATTCGGCTTGCGCATACTATATATCAATCTTATTATTCCACGTGGAAAATAACCATAATGCTCTGATCTCAATGAGAGGTAGTACTTTCATGGAGGCATTGTCGTTAGCGAGGCTTACAAACCCTCCAGCATGCCTATGAAGTGGGTATATCTGCATCATGATTATTTTCCACGTAGAATAATAGGATTGATATGTAGTATGCGCAAGCCTAATGACTCTCATTCTGTCAGCGGAAGGAGTCGATATCAAAGGATAGGTTCGGCAAACACTTAAATAATACTATTTTAATATTAAATAATTTTGCACGAATGTTCTATTCATATGTACATATGGTACACTAGCTCAAGATATGGAAGTATTCAATATATTTTCCACAAGGAATAATATTTTTAATATTTTAATAATAATATTTTATTTCTCCATTTTACAAAAAAGCATAGAGTGCGTCAATTTAACAATAATTACATTGTGATATAATACAAATTGAATTCAAACATTAAATTGGAAAAACATGTCGTTTTCCTCACCATTACCGTTAATAAGAATTTTTTATTTTTATTTTAGTACCTAAATTAGTTTATGTAAGTAGTCGTTATTAGAGTATATGCGATAAGATAATTTATAATAATTAGTATTGTAGCGTCTATGTTCGAATATATGCCTTAAATATTGTATTTTTTCTTTAATTTATTTAAATAGATTATATTTATTTATTTCTTTCATAATTTGTTTCAGTAGTTGATCCCACGGTTAGGCACGGAGGCCCTAGCGTTTGCTTTACATAACTTTTATTTTATTTAATTTTTTTTTCTTTAATAGATGCGTGCGCCAATTCACGCCATCAAATCACTAAACAAGATACACTAAAAGACATTTCCACATTTAAAGATTGTTATTATTTCCTTCAGTAAAATATTTATTAGTCCTACTTCATTTTGGTGCGTTTTTAAGATTACTTCTAAGGAGAATTTTAAATAGTAACGATTGTATCTAAGTAACACCAATGAACTTTATGTATTAATTGTTAGCTATCGACCCTTAAACATTAAACCCTTGAGCAAAGTGAAAGCATTTTATTCCTCGGATAATGAGAGAGATGAAGCAAACTTTTTCAGATCGTCTCTTTTCTTATTATGACTCTATCTCACTTATCTACATTTATTCTCTTTTTGAGAATAAACAGTGTATATGGTTAGCAATCTGGAGTAGTATAATCAATGATTTTACCTACCGTCCCGTAACTTACAGGAAACTGTAAATTTAATTTCGTCGACGACACTAGATGGAAATTTTATACAAAAAGTTTATTTTTAGCTTTATTCTAAAACAATAAGAAATAGACCTTTCGACGCCTATATTTTTGTAATTAGAAAAAAATAAAGAATTTAATAAGCGGATAATCAGTGGTTGTTTCCTTTTAAAAAAATGAAAATTGTCATGATATCTCAATATCTAAAACCGAAAAATTTTTTTTGTCTACGTCATCAAATTCTCTTTAAAAAAGTGTCCATATAATGTCTTAGTTGTAACACTCCACCTAGAATAATAACGAAGATAATTGCACTTGCTGGTCTTTTTTCACCGAAATGCTTAAATGATTAAAATTAAATATATCAGTGTTGCAACCTAACAAAAAAATATGCACACTCACTTCTAAACCTTTTTATATACAAAAATAATTAAATTCGTTCACTATTTGTGTAAATCTATTTATTTCCCTAAATCTTAATTTTTTCATATTTACAAATTTTTATCTAAACAAAAAGTAAGGTTATGTTCTGTTAAGTTGGGTTTGACAGATGAGTAATTAATCAAATATTTAAGTTTAAAACGATTTAATACGTAAGTTTTATCAAAAAAATCTTGTAATATATCAACTTTTAATTATATTTTTAGCATGGCACTTAAAAAGAAAGTTTGTGTGGTTGTTTTGGGCGATATAGGCCGTAGTCCACGAATGCAATATCATTCAGAATCGTTTGCTGAACAAGGGGATATTGTGGATATAGTTTGTTATAGAGAAACACTCCCGAAATCTACTTTAATAGCCCAACCTCTCGTTAGTTTTCATTATTTAGCCCCCTATCCAACATTGATGTTGCCAAAGTTTTTGAATTATGTTTTTAAAACTTTATGGCAAGCGATTAATTTATTATTTGTGCTTATAATTACAAGAAAACCGGATATAGTTTTGGTACAAAATCCTCCAGCCGTTCCTGCCCTTCTTGTTTGTTGGGTATTTAGTTTAATTTGTGGGGCTAAATATGTTATCGATTGGCATAATTACGCTTATAGTATAATGGCTTTAAACGTTGGAAAAAATAACGTTTTGGTGAAAGTTACTAAGAAAATTGAAGAGTTTATTGGTAGAAGGGCAACTAATTTATGTGTTACTAAAGAAATGAAGAAGGATTTAATGGAAAATTGGGGAATAAGGTTCATAATTTTATTTAATTAATAAAAAATTAATTTTTTATTATTTTAGAGCTACTACTTTGTACGATCGACCCTCCGATGTATTTCATTCAATAACTCTTGAAGAAAAACACAGTTTATTAAAGAAATTATCATCTAAATATGAATGTCTTGGATCTCCCAGTGAGGATGAAACAGTTATCTCGAATCTTGAAGACAACAAAGTAATTTTAAAAGAAAATAGACCTGGAATTATTATTTCAAGTACTAGCTGGACTGAAGACGAAGATTTTTCTATTTTACTCAAAGCGTTAATAAGTATTTAACATCAAATTACTCAAAAATTAACTTTAATTAATTAAAAATGTTATAGATTACGAAAACCACATTAAAGAAGATAACATAAAGCAATTACCAAATTTAATATGTATTATAACAGGAAAAGGTCCACTAAAATCTTATTATCTAAACAAAATAAATCAACTTGAATTGAAACACATAAAAATAATAACCCCATGGTTAGAAGCTGAAGATTATCCAAAAATAATAGCTTCAGCTGATTTAGGAGTTTCTCTTCATACGAGTTCAAGTGGGCTCGATTTACCAATGAAAGTTGTTGATATGTTTGGTTGTGGAATTCCAGTTTGTGCATATGATTTTAAATCTTTATACGAATTAGTTAAACATGAAGAAAACGGCTTTGTATTTAAAGATGCTGAAGAATTAAGCGATCAAATTCAAAGTTGGTTTCAGGAATTTCCAAATAATAAAATTCAAAATTATCAAAAAGAAGCTTTTCTAAATGAAATTAATAATTTTAGAGAATTAGGTTGGAGGGAAAATTGGAATATGATTGCTTCGAGCGTATTTGAATAACTTTAAATGTCAATGTGAGGTTGAAGACAATTTGGGTTGCCTATATTAATTTAATAAAGATTAGAACATTTACAAACTACTACCCTTGTTTATAGATATACATAGTTATTCAACCGATGTTGGTTTGTGCACATGATACCCAGATGGCAGGGTAATTAATGTGTCGCCATTCATAAAAATTTAAACTCGATAGTGTCCTAACGTATTACTACGAAAAACGTAAAATAAGTTGCATATATTGTAGTATTTCTTGCATAAAAAGATATCGATAATGTGTCTTTCGAGAATAATACCGAATTGTTGGAGACTATTCGTCGGTAAGTAACGATTTGTAGACGCCAAATTTTTTTATGAACAGATTTTATGGCAGGAAACCAACTGCGTTGAATCTTTTTAAGACGTTCGTTTAAAAGACTATATTTTATATACCGAGTAAGGCATTCAAATTGAGACTACCTAATAACTCATAAAACATCAATTTTATCATAAAAGTTTCAGATAAAACTTCATCGTATAAAGGCGGAAAGTATTCTGAACGACTTTTATTGCATATTAGAAGCGCCATCAATATTTTTCAATTGTTAAGTATGCTTTTCAAAGGGTACATGTTTTTTGATAAGCATGGTTTTTCGAAAAAAGGGCCAATTGAAAAGTTACCTATAATCCCACACAATATATTAACTGCCCAACGTCGTTGGTAATTCATTTCACGTAACCAATAAAAATTTTCTAGTAACCAATAAAGCATACTTGTATCTAATAACAAAATGA
This sequence comes from Onthophagus taurus, assembly GCF_036711975.1. Classification (NCBI taxonomy): domain Eukaryota; kingdom Metazoa; phylum Arthropoda; class Insecta; order Coleoptera; family Scarabaeidae; genus Onthophagus; species Onthophagus taurus. Next base: position 5,607,511 of record NC_091966.1, read on the forward strand.
AATTGGCTTTTGGATATCATTCTCCTAAAGCTCTTGATGCAAAGACGTCTGTCAAGTTGGCACTATATCTTGCGATTTCAATAAAAAAAAACTATTGCATTAATTGTCGTTTAATTAGTTGTAATTTGTCGTAAAGTTTACAAATTTGGCGCTTTCTTTTTTTATAAACAATACTTGAAATATTGCATTTTTGAGGTAGTGCTAACTTGACAGTGGGAATCTATGGTGAAGAGTGGAGATAACAAAAAACTAATAACGTCATTCATTGTCGCTTAATTTGTTGTAATTTGTCGTAAAGTTTATAAATTTGTCGCGTCCTTTTTTAAATATATGGATTATTACGAACAGCAGCTTAAACATTGAATTTCTTGTAGCGCCTTTTTCTCTATTGAAGATCTTACACAAGATAGGATGTTTCTGTCTAGAAATCTTTGTTCGAATAAATTTTGGGCATAATTAATATCTCTGCCTGCTCCATAAACAAAAGTTATTTTAGTTATTTTCATTATGTTCAGTCAACACAATAAAGTCAACCTTAAAAAAGTTCATTAATATACAGGCTATTTCTAAATTGCGATATCAAGACGTGTATTTCAGCAAAAATTAAGGAGAGTTTTTCATATAACTTTTTGTTCAAAACCCTTTCCCCACCGAGTTACAGCACTCTAAAGTTAGGGGAAAAAATTGTTTTTATTTAATAAATTATTTTTTATATAATGAACTTTTGCAGGTAACTGTTGTTAATAAAATGACACTTTTTGACGATTTCTATAACCCGAAAATGTTATTACAAGAGGCTGAACAAATCGACCCCATAATAGTTTGCATTAGTACTTTTTAATACGTCTACATTTTTCTATTTAAAAACTTGATTTAAATAGTGGGATTCAATACGCAACTTTTTTGTCTTTTGACATTTTCTCCTAAAATTGTTAGTTTGATCACAAAAAAATAAAATAATATACAGGCTCAAGTGAATTAATTCAGAGATTGGTTATTATTAGTTAAAGAAATGAAGTTATGTTAAATTGATCTCAGCATTATTTTATTTTTTATGATCAAATTAACAATTTGTTAGTTGTAAAATGTTAAGAGATAAGAAAATTGCAGATTTTTCCCTTAATTTTAGAGGGCTATAACTTGGAGGAGAAGGGGTTTTGAATAAAAAGTTATATGAAAGACACCCCGTAATTTTCGCTGAAAAATCATCCCTTGAAATCTTTCACATCAATTTAGAAACACTCGTTAATAAAAGCAGAAATACATACTTCGTTTTTATTTATTTAATTGATTCTAATTATTATTTCTTAATTTTCGTATTTGTATTTTAACCAAAGAATTCTCAACGACGAAATAATAAAGAAAGAATTTGTATACGTGAAATCGTTTATCCAAACTCGAGTAGTTGCAAAAAAGTTTTGTTTATACTACATACTCGTTTGATATGTGTGATCCATTAAACTGTCGGTCGGCCAATTGCTCAAAGGAACGCTCGGCGCTACCACGTCTGGAATTAAGTCTGCAATAAGACGAACAAAAATCAAAACTGACTTTTTGTATTTCCACTACAATTTAAATCGAAAATAATTATTGGTTTTTTTTATTTTATCGTAGAAAAGTACTAATTGATTTATTTAATTAGCAAGTCAATTTTTGGTTCTCTGTTATAAAAAAAGGACAGATATTTTTTAAAATATTTAAATGTAATGCTTAAAGTAATTAAATATTTTATATCTTAAACAATTTCGTGTTCAATCACATAAATTCAATTAATCTTTTATTCTGTGTATGCAACTTCTACTACAAGTTGGATTTCCAATTTTATTCAATTCAATCATAAATGATATTTTTGAAATTTAAATGATGAGCAACCCAACTCGATCGGTTGGATAACTATGTATATCTATTACTACAATCGTTTAAAATTTAGCAATAATTGTAAATTCGAACCCTATCACAATTAATTGTACTCTGTCCATCCTGAGTATTTGATGACCATCCAGTGATTAATATAACAGAGATTTATTTACTTCTGGTCTCTTGAACGCTACTCTTCTAATTTCATGCTAAAATAAACCCATATTTCCTATACATCCAATAACATGGATGTTTGCTCCTCTGCAGCTGGCAAATTCAAAATTGGTTTCAGGAATTTTCAAGTAATAAAATTTAAAATAAACAAAAAGAGGCTCTTATGAATGAAATTAATCATTTTAGAAAATTAGGTTGGAGGGAATATGATTGAAAATTAATATGTACTAAAAAAGCTTATATTTTATATTCAATCTGTTAATACAAAATAAAAGTGATTCTTAAATTAGTTTATTTACACTAATAATCTTTCGATTTCTTGTTGAATCGTAGTGATTTGCGGTTTTAGTTGTGACCCTTCATTTATTGTCACACTACACGCAATAACCGATCTTGAAACGCCACAAGCTCTTCCTAAAGCTTGCTTTGACCTAACAAATACATAAGGAACGTTTTTATCTTCACATAGTAAAGGTAAATGCAACAAAATTTCCAACGGTTCTGTATCGGCAGCCATTACAATAAACTCCGATATTCCCCGATTCAAAGTTTTCGTGACTTCGTTAGCGCCTTTACGGAGTTGTTTATAATTCATCGCTTGTTGAACGAGGTTCAAAATTTTCGTGGTAAGAGTGGCATCAGCCAATGGATACGCTTTTGGATTTACTTCTTCAACCTACATTAAGTAAAAATTAATTTAATATTTGAGGTTATAATTTAATGTTTTCTTACCATTTTTGAAAACGTGCCAAGTCGGGAATGTTAAAAAACGATTAATTAATGTCAAAAGCAACCTCTCGGCGTTAATGCGCTTCACTGAGGAGCAAATTAACCGAGCTTTTAAGAGAACACGTGCAATCGAAAAACGCGGTTCGAAAAGTTAGGTTATGCGTCAATTATAAACGTAAGAACAACGCTTTTTATAGCGACATCTATTATAAAAAGTAATAACTCTTATTAAGTGATGCTACGATCAAGTTGTAAGGCCTTATTATTGTTTCAAAGGGTTGAATTAATTTATTGGGGTGTGTTGGGTTGAGTTAGAGAAAATAAAATAAAAATTAGATAAATATTTGAAGAAACATTTTATTTTTATGAGATTGCGCCATCTATTGAAAATAAATCGTAATAACAATTAAGTTTGAAGTTAGAATTGTTGATCAAAATCTCAATCAAGATAATTTTATTTATATTATTATAATGCTGTTTAATAAGGAGTGATAATTACAGTAATAATATTTAGTAATAACACACAATAACTATAACTGTTAACAGCATACTGGAAAGTTGCAGATCATATTGCCAAATTCAGAAAAACAACTTAACGATGTTAACTCTTAAAGTTCTTCGACAAACTACTGCACACTTTCAAAACAACAATTACAGCCGTACAAACAGGAAAAGTACAAGACAGTAAGGAACTACAAAAAATTCATGGATGTCAGAAGAAATCTTAGAACTGATGAAAACTCGAAAATCTTACAAAACGAAAAATAAAGCGAAATATAAAGAAACGCAGAGAATCATCAGAAGGCACATCAGGAAAGCGAAAGAAGAGATGGATGAGATGGATGAACAGCAGATGTGGGAAATTGGAGGACTTAGTAAGAAAACATGACCACTTCAATACATAGAAAAAGGTAAAGGAAGTTACTAATATGAAGAAATACTTCACTACAATGACTCTATACTCTATTTTGTAATACGGAGGAGTAAAATGAAAAGTCACGTTTACATTTGTTTCTCATAAAATGCAACATGTCAATATAATTTGACATTGCACTAAAACCTCGATATAACGGATTAATACGGGGAAGCTCAATACAATAATCTAGCGCTGAATAACAAATCATACTAGACTAATACTAGTATTAAAACTAACACTAGAACTAGAAACATTCCGTTTAGCTGTACCTCTCTTAAGACGGCTGGTAGGTAGCGCTAGTTCTAGTTAACATTAATATATTAATGTTAACGATATTTTATAAAATATCACTATATTGCATAGTTATATTGAACTAAAACTATCACAAGTCCTAGAACTAGAATCATTCGGGTTTAGCCGTCTTGAGAGACGTGCGGCTAAACCCGAATGTTTCTAGTTCTCGGTCTAGTGTTAGTTCTAGTTTTACACTAGCCCTATCATTAGAACTAACAGAAGACCTAGAACTAGAATCATTCGGGTTTAGCCGTCTTGAGAGACGTACGGCTAAATGCGAATGTTTCTAGTTCTCGGGCTAGTGTTAGTTCTAGTGGCAGTGTAGGTAGCGCTAGTTAGCATAAGATATTACTATGTATGTTGTATATTTTTATTGAACTAAAACTAGAGCTAACACTAGACCTAGAATTAGATTTGTGAAAACGTACATCTGTTGAGTATTGTTATGCGGAGTAGAAGCATGGACTCTTGGAAATAATGGTATGAACGGATAGAAGCTTTTGAAATGTGGGTTTTCCGAAGAATGCTGAATATCCCTTGGACGGAGCACGTCACCAATGATGAGGTGCTAAGAAAGATGGGAACTAACAACGATTTCTTAAATATGGTAAAAATCCGGAAAATAAGTTATCTAAGGCATATTTATAGAGGCAAAAATTTTCTACGACTCATAATGGAAAGAGAAAATGCTCGTGGTTAAAGAATGGAAGAAACTGGACAGGCATGGACATAGAGAGCACTTTGCTGAAATTATCGCGTAATGGAGAAGGTACCTTAAGAAGAAGAGAATAGCCTAATCTCAGATTATCACCTTGGATTCAAGCAAATGCACTCAGCAATAAACCAAAAGCATAGAATAAACGACACCGTTGAATGGGCCTTGGAAGAAAACAAAGTCTGCTCGGCAGTCTTCCAAGACATTGCACAAGCTTTTGACATAGTTTGGCTTGATACACAAACTAGACAAAATACTCTCAAACCAATACGTAGGAATTTGTGTGTAAATTAATACATAATCTCTTCAGTTTTTTGTTCTCTTTACAGCATATTTCTTGCACTTAAACTTCTTTCCAATCTTAGTTCATTCTACACAACCTCATTTTTATATTGCATGCTCCATGTATAAATTAATACATAGATAACTAACCTCGGATGAATAAATGTTACATAGCATGAAAATTAGATAAATATTTGAAAATAAACTTAATTTTTTTAATTTTTATGACATTGCGCCATCTATTGAATATAAATCGTAATAACAATTAAGTTTGAATTTAGAGTTATTAAACGAAAATATCAGTTAAGATAATTATTATAATTATTCATATTATTATAATGCTGTTTAATAAAGAGTGATAATTATTAAAGTTTTAATTAGATAAAAAATAAAATTCTGTCAAATTAAATGGCGGGAAATTTTGAATCTTTCTTGTTAAATGATACATGTTATTATTACACATATATTATCTTATAAACTATAATTTATATAAAACTTAGAATGAAATCAATTATTTAATAAAATTGCATAAAAACTATGTATTACATAACACGAAATCCATTAAATTTATTTTTATGTCATCTGAGAGTTGTGCCCTCTACTCAAAATAAATCGCACTACCAATTAATCCGGTAAAATATTTTCCACCGGGAACAAGAAATTAAAAATAGAAGATAATTATGCCACAATCCGTTCCAAACGTGATGTTTCAAGTAAGACCTAACTTAAATTATATTGAAAAACCCGGAAAAATTATAATTTCCTTCTTAAACACTAAAATTCTGTCAGCTGTCATAGTTCTTTCATGAAAGCACATTAATTAAAAACGAAATTTAGTGAAAATAATAAAATATGCGTTATTTTCAGAACGCGGTAGAACCGATGCAGGTTGATGCCCCTCCTGAAGACAATGACAATAACGAAGAAGAGACCTATATTGTTGAAAATCCAACGTTAGATTTGGAAGTGTATGCAAATAGTTATGTGGGGTTAGCAAAATTATACAGACTCATTTACATCATTGATCATTGCCCATCATTAAGACTTGAAGCTTTAAAAATGGCAATATCATATGTTATGACAACCTTTAATGTAACAATGTATCAAGTACTTCATCAAAAATTAGCTGAGGTAACGAGCACAAATGCTTTACCCGATGTTGCGGCCCAATCTACATCTCAAGATATCCCAGTAATGGATACAATGTGGATTGATAATAAATCAAAAAAGGCTGCTTTAAAATTAGAGAAGTTAGACAATGATTTAAAGAATTCGAAATCAAATTCAATTAAAGAAAGCATCAGAAGAGGTCATGACGATTTAGGTGATCATTATTTAGATTATGGAGATTTATCGAACGCCCTTAAATGTTATTCCCGATCAAGGGATTATTGTACGAGTGGAAAACATGTTGTAAATATGTGTTTGAATGTGATTAAAGTATCAGTTTATTTACAAAATTGGTCGCATGTGCTTAGTTATGTTTCTAAAGCTGAAAATACACCAGATTTTTTGGAACCTTCAACAAAAGATTCTAATCTAATGATTTTGACAAAACTTAAATGTGCAGCGGGATTAGCTGAATTAGCTACAAAAAAATATAAATCGGCCGCAAAACATTTTTTACAAGCCAATTTAGATCATTGTGATTTCCACGAATTGATGTCCCCAAATAATATCGCAATGTACGGCGGTTTATGTGCTTTAGCAACATTCGATAGACACGAATTACAAAAAAACGTCATCTTTAGTAGTTCATTCAAATTATTTTTGGAATTAGAGCCTCAATTGAGAGATATAATATTTAAATTTTACGAATCAAAATACGCTTCATGTTTAAAACTTTTGGATGAAATTAAAGATAATTTATTATTGGATATGTATATCGCCCCTCACGTTAACACTTTGTATACTCAAATAAGAAACAGGGCTTTAATACAATATTTTAGTCCGTATTTATCGGCGGATATGCGGAAAATGGCCACGGCTTTTAATCGAACCGTTCCTGCTTTAGAAGATGAATTAATGCAACTTATTTTGGATGGGCAAATTCAAGCGAGAATCGATTCTCATAATAAGATTTTATTTGCTAAAGATGTCGATCAGAGGAGTACTACTTTCGAGAAGAGCTTACAAATGGGGAAGGAGTATCAAAGAAGGACGCGTATGTTGATTCTAAGAGCTGCAGTTTTAAAGAATAAAATTCATGTTAAGGTAATTTTTAAATTAGTTATTACTAGGGCAACCAAAAATATGCTCAAAAAATAATAGTTTAAGCGCTTAAAAAATGCTGTATAAAAATCAAAATATGCTGTTTAAACATGAAAATATGCTCTATAAAAAAGAGTCTTTTCCAAATATTCCTATCAAATTTAAAATGTAGTTGTCTTTTAAATCTGTAGGCGAAGTTAAACAAAATAAAGTAGAAATGATTTCTATTTATATCTCGAGACATTTATTAGTTTGACATGTTTAAACTAAAAGACAATTAGAAAATATTGAACAATATACAAAAGACAAATAGAAAGAAATAGATAATAAAACAAATACAGATTCAACTTAAATTTTGATTACAATAAATGACAAACATCTCACCTAAATTATCAAAAAGGAAGCTTTGTCTGTTTGCATGTAAAACATTCTTGTACATTGAAAAACTTCGTTCCACTTCCACTGAAGTTATAGGTGCAAACTTAAATGCTAGTATTTCACTAACAGTGTATTTATTGTTTTTATTTCTGTAGATCCTGTACTTAAACATGTAGAAATTTCTTTCAAAATAGAAAAACCATGATTTTTTGAAATACACATATCCATTTTTTTCTTTACTGGCTTAGCAATTTCACTGTTTATTCCATTAATTAAGTCCTGAGCTTTTGTCACTATATCAACCTGTGCAGAAAGCGAAAGCCCAGTTGTTTCCAATGTTTTTGTTGACGCACAAAGGAAGCCATAATTTGATGCAATGAAAATCAAATCTGATTTTATTGTATTGTCATTTAGTAAGGCCTTTGAAATTTTGATTGACGCAGCGTCCTCTTCGTCTAATGCATCAAACACATTCCTAATTGTTTCGAAATTAGTTGCATAGTACTTTGCCGCTTCAATCCATGTTCCCCAGCGAGTAGTTACCGGTTGTGGAGGAAGAACAATACTAGGCGCTATTTCCTTAAAAATTGCTACTCTTGATGGCGCTTTTAAAAATACTTTTTTCACATTGGTCGATGTTAGTGTATGTACCTCGAATTTGCTCACAAACTCTATGAAGTCCGTGTGCAGCACAAGTCAAGTGTGTCACTTTTGGATAAAACGTTTGTATCGCCTTTGCTGCTTTTACCATATAGGGAGCAGCATCTGATACAAAGAGTAAAATCATATCTCTGTTGAAAGTCTCACCCAAAATCTTAACAGAATCATCGAAATGTCTTGCAATAGTGCTATGATTCGCTTTATCAAGCACTGCTGTATTTAACAAAAATTTTTGTTTCGCAATCGACTCATCATTATCCAAAATACCAATGATGACATTTGCCACATATCTTCCTGTTGCATCTGTGGTTTCGTCAATTGAGAGCCACAAGAAGCGACCGTTGATACATTTTCGTATGTGTTCTATGGTATTTTGGTAAAGTTCCTTAACATACTTTGTGCGAAGAGTAGTTTCAGATGGTACTTTGTACTCTGTGTATGACTCTAGGAACGATACTAATTTTTTGTTACGCATTTTATATAGAGGTATATTAGCTGAAATTAGTGCGCTACATAGATCTTCTGCAAATTGAATATCTTTTGATTTGGATGTGGAACATTCAGCAAAAAAAGGCTGAGTAGTTTTCTTCTCATTATTCTTTTTCTCTAATTCTTGTGTTTTAAACTTGCTAGATGCTGTTTTACCGAGAATATTTTTTCGGCTGACACAGATTTGTTGCACACTTTGCAAAAAAGTACCTTACCATCAGTTTTGAATACAGGATATTCACGCACATATTGGGATAACTTTCCTGAACTTTTCGAATGTCGATAATTTAATATTCTTTAAAGAATTGAATAACTTTATGGTAACTTTATATCAAATTGCAAAATAAAATTTTGAAAATATGCATTAAAAATATTCATTTATTTCCAAAAATGTTATATAATTTGAAAATATGCAATGTATGCTCGTATAGATAAAATAAGCAAAAATATGCTCTAACAAATACGGCTCAAAATTCATAGATTGGTTTGAAACAAATTTCTATCTAGTCCATTTTATTCTGGAGGCTATGAAAAAAAAATATACGTTTGCATATTTTTGGTTGCCCTAGTTATTACTAGAGTTTTTATTGTTAATTAAAAGTTTACAATTTTCTGTACAATACATGACAAACCAAACTTAACTTCCCTTTCATCCCCATTTCCTGTATTCCCTCGCCCCAACCACCACCCAAGGTTTATATGTTAAAGGTTGTCTAAGTTCCTATGCTGCAATACTTTGATTTTAGTTTGTGGGCGAGGGGCAAGAACAGGAGTGTTTCGTGACGTATAGTTCATTTTTTTTCTATAATACCTGCCAAATTGTTGTAAAGTTGGCAAAATTACCAGGGAGTTTTATTTTATCATGTTTTGAAGTAAATATGTTTGAGCTTTCGTTATTCAAAATTGCATAAAAAATGTTGTGGGGTGTTTATTTGCCATTTATTTACCTAGAAAAGGTGTTTTGTTCTATTTAATTACTTTGTAGCACGTTTTTACAACAAACATGTACTTCGTTAAAATCGTATTTATCTAAAAATTTATTAGTATTTTAACCTCAACTATTTAGTTACTGAAAATGTTACTAAAATCAGGAAAACAACATAAATTTTATAAGGGTCTTAGATAATACCAACAGAAACCCTAAAAAATTTACATTGACAAGTATTATAGAAAAAAAACGAACTATAAGTAGGGATGCAACATCGCTCATAAAAACATCGATGTTTTCCAAAAGTGAAACATCGATGTCGAAAACATCGACGTATTATACCGATACATCGATGTTTAAAAAAAATATTCAGTGGCTGAATTTTTATTATCATAATAATCAATAATATTTGGACCGCGTTCTGCATCACTTGGCTAAGCGACAAATAATAATAATAATAACTTTATTATCATAAATTTAATCACTAAAACTAGAATGATGACGATTTGTGTAAAAATTTTTGAAGAAAATAATCTAGAGTTTGATTTTGTACTTTTAAACTGGTTTTTATTTTATATAGAATTTCAGTCTAATTTTACAAATAGATTAACATCTCTCATCTTATCCATTTTACAAACAAGTTTCTTAATATTACTTTTTGTTTTGTTAAAAAAGATCACATATTAATGTCGAAATCAGATTATTAGTTACTAATTTACAAAATTAAAGTTTAAAAAGTTGTAAAATGAAACTAAGGACGAAGTGTTACAAGTTTACAGATTAAAATTTAAGAACGCTCTTTTTTAACGAAGGAGATATTAAGAAACTTGGGAAAAATTCAAGAATCATCATATGGCTTAAAAATCGACGACTTTTTTTTAATCAATGTGAAATGACCCAAAAAACACGTTAAAAATATAAAGAAAGTGCGGAAAAGTGACTAACACTAGATTAACTTCAGTTATAAAACTTCTATTACATGATAATTAAGTTCAGGTTTAAAATGTCAACCTCACTTTTGACATATTTGTAATCTTCATTAAAAATCCTTTAAAATGAGTGCAAACACGACATATTTATCTTCAATATTAATGAAGTTATGGTCAACTTCCGGTTAAGAATGTCAATTTTGACATATTTGTAATCGTCGTGAAAAATCCTTTAAAATGAGTCCAAACATGTTATATTTAATTGCAATATTAATCGAGATATAAGCAACTTCCGCTTGGAAATGTCAATGTCATTTTGACATATTCATAATTTTTATAAAATGTCTTAATATTTGTCACAAAAACAAAAGTATAATAAAAAATTAAGGTTGGTATTAATATTTAAAAATTAAATTACTATCTTTATTGTTGCTAACTTAGGGTTTAATGTTTTTTATTCTAACTTTTTTGTTTTTTTAGATAAGTGCGTCATCTTTGGACTCATTTTAAAGGTTTTTTAAGGAAGATGACAAAGATGTCAAAATTGAAGTTGACGTTTCAAACCGGAAGTGATTACATTTCCATTAATATTAAAGTTAAATATGTCGAGTTTGGACTCATTTTAAAGGATTTTTTATGAAGTTGACAATTATGTCAAAATTGAAAGTTCGAATTTTTTGGTTTTTTGAGATAAATGTGTCATGTTTGGACTCACTTTAAACGTAATAATAAAATTAAAGTTGACATTGACAACTGAAAGTTTTTTTCACGACTAAACCCGAATGTTTCTAGTTCTCATTCTAGTTTTAGTTCAATAAAAACATACAACATAGTAATATCTTATGCTAATTAGCGCTACCTACCACTACCATACCAACCATAACTCGAAAACTGTCAATGTTATCAAAATTTTCAAAGAATAAAAGTTTCTAAAATAAATTTCTATTAAATAGTACAAAAATAAATGTAGGGTTACGAGCGAACAAAAAAGTTATGTACTTTTGTGTGAAATTGAGGTTTATTGCTTTAAATATCAACTTTATCTAGGTTGTTCATTAAACATTATATTCTGTAAAGTTAAATTATATACCGTGATTATCTGCACCTTCTCTCCCTCGAGCTTGATTTGCCTTTTTACCTTCCCTTTCTGTCTCCATCTCCTCTCCGTATTGCTCTCCTCCATAACTCCCCTTGCTATTGCTGGTTTAATACCCCCGTCCCCTCAGCCCTCTCCCTCACAGTCGGTTATCCGCTCCCTCCCTTTCAACCCTCTCCCCATGTTCTCATAATTAATGCTGCTCTTCAGCAACTGTGCCGCTATCTGGTATTCCCCATAGTTTCTAATTAAATTAATTATTATTAAGTGTGTAATTAAATTTTTAATTTTTAGAGCCCACAAAGAGATACGACAAGTCAAAGTACCGATTTAGCTGTAGCTTCAGGTACAACTTCAGTTATTTCAGCGAGGAATTAAATGAGTGTATTTTTTCCAAGTTTATTTTTTGTTTGAATTTAACGTTTATGTTAAGGAGAAATGATTAATTAAAAGACGTTTTCTTTGATAATACCTTGTATTATTATTACTGTAAAATCAACAATAAAATCATTTTTTTATACATTTAACCAACGATAGGATTACTAATAATGTACAACTATGTACAATGTAGCGCTTTTTCTCTTCCACAATTTTTCTGTAACGATTCGTATCACAGTGTATTAAATACAAAATAATCCAATAAAATTTAACTTAAATAAAAAACGTGATTTAGACATTCCGAGTGCCCAAAAAACATATAAACCTTTAATAATTTACTTTTTAATGATAAGGAAATAAAACTTATTTCTCCTTTTGCTGATTTAACAAATCATCTATTTGAGATTTATACATTTCTTTAATATCTACCAAATCTAATTTCAATTCTTCCGTTTCCTCAACCTTTTCCCCATACAATTGACATAATGTTTCGTACTGTTGCGTTAATTCATCGAATTGCGTTTGCAACGAATCGTGTTTTATTACTTTCCCCTCTAATTGTTCAACTTTTGATATTAAACTAGATATTTCTTTATTGAGAAGCGTCCTTTCGTGTTCTCGCCTCTTTAACTCCCAATGTAACTGTTGAACTTCGCCGTCTTTTTGTTTCAAACTCGTTTGAATGTATTGCATTTCTAACATATTCGTACATCGACTTGACGTTGATGTTTCAAACACATCATCCTAAATCAAATTAATTAAATTATTTAAATAATCTAAATACAACAATTTCTTTAACACTTACAGGTAACCATAAAGAACTTGAAATCGATTCCGATATCGACATACTTGGAGATAAACTACGAGGTGGAACGATTTGACTTGCCGCTTGCTTTTCCTCTTGAATCGTTTCAGATTTTTCATCATCATTTGAAATTCGATCAATTTGTTGCAAATTGTTTTGAAGCGATGAAATTTCTTTTCGAAGATTTTCAACGAGCTCCCTTTCGGTTTTAAGAGTTGTTTGAAAAATATCGATTTCGCTACGAAAAAGGATTTGATTAATACATTTTGAATAAGAAAGTGGGAAATTTACTTCTTTAATTTTTGCTGATTTAATATGTACTCAGTTTCCTTTTGGTCGAATTGGACGGCGGCCAAATCTTTTTCACGCTTTATATCTGATAATTTTAATTCTGCTTCGGTTAATCTAGCTTTGAATGATACAGAATCTTCGCGCGCTATTCGTTCTAAATCTGTTAATGTTCTTAGTTTGGTTTGTAAATCATCTAAAAAATTAATTAATTAATTAAGTATGAAGGTTTTCACGACTCGTGTTAATTAAACTAAAACTAACACTAACTCTAGACGTGGAACTAGAAACATTCGGCTAAACCTAAATGATTCTAGTTCTAAGACTAGTATTAGTTCTACTATTAGTTCAATAAAAATGAACCACAATCTAGTATTGAATAACAGGTAAAACTAGAACTAACACTAGACCTCGAACTAGAAAGTTTCGGGTTTAGCCGTCTTAAGAGACGTGCGGCTAAATCCGAATGTTTCTAGTTCTAGGTCTAGTGTTAGTTCTAGTTTTGCACTATCACTAGAACTAACACAAAAGCTAAAACTAGAATCATTCGGGTTTAGCCGTCTTGAGAGACGTGCGGCTAAATCCAAATGTTTCTAGTTCTCGGTTTAGTGTTAGTTCTAGTTTTACACTATCACTAGAACTAACACAAAACCTAGAACTAGAATCATTCGGGTTTAGCCGTCTTGAGAGACGTGCGGCTAAACCCGAATGTTTCTAGTTCTAGGTTAGCGGTTCTCAAACTTATATCCTTGCGTACCACTAAGGCTATTTTAAAAATCAGGTAAGTACCACTGAACAAAAAAAAACAATAATGATAATGCAAATATAAACTGTTTTGCGTACCACTTGAGAACTTCTCGCGTACCATCAGTGGTACGCGTACCATAGTTTGATAACCACTGTTCTAGGTCTTGTGGTAGTTCTAGTGATAGTGTTAGTTTAAAACTAGACCTAGAACTAGAATCATTCGGGTTTAGCCGTCTTGAGAGACGTGCGGCTAAATCCGAATGTGTCTAGTTCTCGGTCTAGTGTTAGTTCTAGTTTTGCACTATCACTAGAACTAACACAAAACCTAGAACTAGAATCATTCGGGTTTAGCCGTCTTGAGAGACGTGCGGCTAAACCCGAATGTTTCTAGTTCTAGGTATAGTGTTAGTTCTAGTTTTACACTAGCACTGTTACTAGTACTAACATTAGACCTAGAATTAGAAACATTCCTACTAGACTCGGCATACAAGGTATACACGAAGATACTGCTGGGAAGACTGGAAGAGGAGATGGAGTGGGGGGGGAATTTTGCCGGATGGACAGGCAGGCTTTCAGAAGGGAAGGGGAGCAATCGACAACGTGTACGTGTTGAAGCATCTGGCAGATAGAGAGCTGGATAAGAAGGGAGGGAAATTGTACGCCCTGTTTATAGATTTGAAGGCGGCTTTTGATAAGGTGGATAGGGGGAAGTTGTGGGAGGAGGGGGATCACGGAACACCTAATTACGAGAGTGAAGGAAATATACATGGAGACTATGGCTAGGATAAAAGTGGAAGATAAGTTGAGCGACGTGTTCTGGACGACGAAGGGACTGAGGCAGGGATGTCCGCTGAGCCCAAGTCTATTTGCACTGTATTCGGCGGACCTGGAAGATAGATTGGGGAAGGGGCAGATGGGAGGGTTGGTGGTGGGAGGTAGAAAGGTGCATATGTTAGCATACGCGGATGACATCGTGGTCATGGCGAGAGAAGCGGCGGAGATGAAGGATATGATAAAGACATTGGAAAGATATTTTAGGGGGAAGGGGCTGGAAGTGAATGTGGGGAAGACAAGGATGATGAAGTTTTGTAAGGGTGGGAGAAAAAGAACAGAAAACTGGAGATGGGAAGGAAAAGAGATCGAGGAGGTTAGGGAGTATACTTACTTGGGGTATGTGTTTAGGGAGGACAACAGGGAGGGGTCGCATGTGATAGCTATGGCAAAAAAGGCGAATAAGGTGATGGGACAAGTATGGGGTTGGGGGAAGAGAGTCTTTGGAAGGAATGTGGCAGCGAGGAAGATTATGTTTGAAGGTCTGGTTAGCAGTGTGATGATGTATGGGGATGGAGAGAGCAGGGAATGGTGGAGGACGTGCAAACTAGATATTGGAGATGGGTGCTTGGGGTGGCGAGAGAAACACCGGGGTATATAATGAGGGAAGAGGTAAAGGTGGATAAGGTCAGAGTGGAGGCAGGCAGGAGGGCAGTGAAATATGAAGAAAGAATAGAAGGGAGACCAAACTGCGGGATCTTGGAGGAGTGTTGGAGGGAAATTAGAGAGGGAAAAGTCAGATATGGGAAAGGAGACAGAGACAACTATTATAGACGAGCGGGCTACTCAGTAACTGAGATAAACAGTAGACGAAGGGAGATGTGGAGGGAGTTGAGAGATAGGGATCGAGATGTGCAGAGGCAGGAAAGAAGGACACAAATAAAAGAGGGAAGGTATAACGAAAGGTACAGGGACATAATTACGGAGGGGCTGCCTAGATACTTATTATTGGAAGGAGATGAGCAAGGAAAGAAGTTGGTGACTAAGTTCCGTTGTGGAAACGAGGAGAGAGCTAACAGAAACTGGATGGCCGATGAGGAGAGGTGGTGTAGGCTATGCAGGGAGGAATGGGTGAATGGGCAGTGAGTTGAGGGAGGAGGAGTTGGACCCAGGGCAGATCTTAGGAGAGGGGGGAGAGGGGAAACGATGGATCAGAATGGTTGTGGAGGTGAGGAGACAAAGGGAATAACAACTAAAACTGGAACTAACACTAGCATTACAATTAACACTAGACCTAGAACTAGAAACATTCGGGTTTAGTTGTCTTAAGAGACGCATGGCTAAACCCGAATGTTTCTAGTTCTATATTTAGTGTTAGTTCTAGTTCTAACGTTAGTTCTAGTTTTATTTGAATAAATTCTTATTTAATGAATTAATTAACGTACTAATTTTAACGATAGAATTTTGTTCCATCTGTTCAAAATTGGCAATTTTAACATTATAAGTCGCTTGTAACGATTCAAGTTGTCGCACCAAAGGTTTCCCAACTTCCATAACCGATTGCGCAAGTTCTTCATTTCTTCTTTCAGCGTCCTCTAATCGCCTCAATAATTCGTTAATTTCAGTTCTCATAGTATGTTCTTTCCTTAAAAAATTTTCTTCGCCATCGCGTAATTTACTCCTTAAATCTTCTAATTGACCGATAATCTCTTCGTTTTGACTCTCTGTCATACGCTTTTCATTTTCTAAACTTTGTAAAAGTTGTTCGCGCGCAATTAATTCGTTGCTAGTACGATTTTTGTCGCCTAATTCCTTTTTGGCTGCGTCCAAAGATTTTTTAACCGTATCAAATTTTTGATTTAAATCGTCGAAATTATCTTTGGTTGTTTCTAATTCGGTTTCTAACTTTTTGTTTTTTGTTGTTAGTTGATGTACGGCTTCGATTTGACTACGTTCGACTTCTTCTTTAGCTGTTAAAGATCGTTTTAATCGATCAACTTCGCCGGTTAAATCCTCAACGGTTTCTTTAAAATATTTTATTGAATTTTCGTGTTCTTTTTCTTTAGCACGTAGTTTTTTGATTATGTTTGAATGTTGTAATTGTTGTTTGGATAATTTTTCGCCTTCCTCTCGCAACTCTTTAATTATTTCATCTTTCTCCGCTACTAACGTATCGATTTCGCTTTTTGTTAATCGCGAAGTGGCATCTTTTTTACATTCATCTAATTGCTTCCGTAACGAATCTTTTTCTCTTATCGCTTGTTGGAATTTCTTTTCTAAAGCTGATAAACGCCGCGCGTATTCATCTGTTACTTGGGATAAATCTAAACATTCTAATTGTTTCGTATGAATTGTATCTAATTGCGAGCGTAATTCTTCGTTTGATTCTTGTAATTCAGCATTTTTCCTACTAACCTCGATTAATTTTGCTTCTCGTGATTCTAAAATTTCGGTTACTTCCGATATTCGTCTCGCTAATCTTTCCATTTCGGAGTCTTCGCTGATACTTGATGCTTCAGAAAGCTCCCGATTGTGGCCTTTGTTTCTTTTAAAAGTCATTTTTCCTAGAAGTGAGTCTACATTTGGTTCTACTGATTTTCCTTTAACACATATTAATTTTGCTGGACTATGTCTGCTGTGGGTGCTACTTGAATCACCACCATTTGGACTCGAAATTATTTCTATATCTGAAGAGGTTGTTGTTTCTAATTCGTCTCCAGAAGTGTGACCGGATGCTTGATCTGAACCGATTTTTACCATATCCGATCGTTCAGAACTTAATGGGGATAACTCTCGAGTTGAAACCTAAAGAAAAAATTAACAGATTATAAAAAACATTTTAAAACATCATAATTTGGGTTGCATATCCGCTTAACACGTTCGCTACCGGCGCGGAGTCCAGTCTAATAGACGGAAAGGTTTTTCGTGGTGAGCCGCGTTCAATTTACTCGACGCGTCTAATGACGACGCGTCCTAATGTATTTAAATTTGGTTATAAATAAATTCGATTTTTTCGAATTTATATTCGAAATTTTAGAATAAATTCAGTTATTTGGCTGACTTATCACAACGATTCGGGCCCTTCTACTGATGATGAAATAAACTCAAATGGTTCTACACCTCCTGCTACAGCAGCTTTGCAGTCTGAATCTGATAATGAGTCGGATTGATTCACTGGCGAATACGCCTTAAATTTAGGCAGTATGTTGTAAACAAGAGGCATAAGTAAAGAATAAAGCTGTATGAGCTTACCCCATTTGATGGTTTTGTTTTGAATATACTTGTCTGTACTGGAAAAGGCACTATAATTGACAATGATCAAGAGCATTCCCATACGTTTACAGTCATAACAGAGTTACTAAAAGATTATTTGGGTAAAGGGCATGAAATATACCTTGATAATTATTACACTAGTAAAATATTTGTTCAAAAGGAAGACGAAACTTGTAGGAATTTTGCGAAAATTTAGAAAGGGAAATCCGAAACAATTATTTCAAGAAAAATTAAGAAAGAGAAGCTGTATGGGAAAAAAAAGGTCCAGTGTTTGTTACACACTGGAAGGACAAGAGATTGGTGACTATGTTTTCTACAATACATAAACACCGAATGGCAACGAATAGAACAGGAAAACAAGTAATAAAACCATACTGCGTTCTCGCCTACAATAAGTACATACATGTTCGGAATAGACAGATCAGACCAGATGATGGGATACTACTCATCGCCAAGAAAAACCATAAGATGGTAAAGAAAAGTGTTTTTTCATCTTATAGATGTTGCAATGTGGAATGCCTATTACATATACAGAGTGGTTCAGTTTTTAATCGGGAAACGTTACTAGGATGTAGAACTTGCCAAAATAACTCAATTTTTTTATATAAACATAGAGCCGCAACTCTTTTGTTTTCGAGCTATGATCTGTCAAAGTTGAGCCAAAAATTTACAATTTATTTTTTATTTCGGCTGTAAGTAAGCCGTAGAATTTGAAACTTTGTATGTATTTACTACTGGTTAAGACCTTATTTTCAAGCATACCTTAAACTTCCCTAGCGGCCTCTAAGGGGATGAAGTTCACCACCCCCTCGATTTTTTTTATAATAATTTTTTAACGCTATGGAATATTAACATAAAAAAAATATGGGTTGTAAAGCTCATTATTTAGTGGTACTTTTTTGTCTCTTTAGTATTTTCCTTAAAGGTAATAGTTTCCTAGTATGTTTAGCTAAAATTATTCTAAAAGTTGACTCTGAGAACTTGTAAGTTTCATTTAGGTTGAATCCTCATAATTGTTGATGATTATTAATAATTTTTGACTCTTATTAAGCAAGAGTATCAATTTTTTAATATTGTTTAAAACAACGTAATTTATTCAGATAGACATTCATCTTATTAATGGTTTTTCTTATGAAAATCACAATTAATTAGTGTTATTTAGTTAGTACTAGATCCTAGCAAGTGCACAAGTTCCATAGCCAGCTATAAAGAAAAGTTTGTTTTAATAATCGCTGAGCTTTACAGTACAATGTAGCATATTTTATTTCTTTACGCCAAAACTATTATCTTTAAGGAAAAAACTAAAGAGGCAAAAAAGCACCAGTAATGAATATTCTTTACAACCCATACTTAAGTATGTTAATATTCCATGGCGTTAAAAAGTTGTTATAAAAAAATCAAAAGGGTTGTGAATTTCGTCCCCTTAGAGGGTGTTAGGGAAGTTTAAGGTATGGTTTAATTAAATTTTCAAATTCTACGGTTTACTTATACTCGAAATAAAAGATAAAATGTAAATTTTTGGCTTAACTTTGACAGCTCATAGCTCGAAAAAAAAAAGAATTGCGACCCTATGTTTATATAAAAAGCTTGTGTTATTTTGGCAAGTACTACGTCCTAGTAAAGTTTCCCGATTAAAAACTGAACCACCCTGTAT
Organism: Onthophagus taurus; assembly: GCF_036711975.1. Classification (NCBI taxonomy): domain Eukaryota; kingdom Metazoa; phylum Arthropoda; class Insecta; order Coleoptera; family Scarabaeidae; genus Onthophagus; species Onthophagus taurus. Next base: position 5,627,085 of record NC_091966.1, read on the forward strand.
ATGTAATAGGCATTCCACATTGCAACATCTATAAGATGAAAGAACACTTTTCTGTACCATCATATAATAAATGCCTTTATTAGAAAATAAGCTTATTTGTACAATAAAAAACATACAAAAGGAAATAGAGTACAAGCGAGTCCAGCTTGTACTAGTTAGTACAGCTCTTCATTTTTAGCACTTAAAAAGTGAAATAGTAGGCTTTGGCTTTTCTAAGAAAAATATGACTCTTTGTCCGAAGGTAAAGTTTTTTATGGTCTACAATGCAAAAAAAAATTTGTCGCAATCGGGTAATAAATACAGATTTTACGAGGGTGCTCCGCTTTCAAATGGGTCAAACTGTATATATATATACAGTGTGTTCACGGATTGTGTCCCCGTAAGGTATAATTGACGATAAATTTTTGAATTCAAATTCCATCTTTTGCAATTAAAGTCTGGATGTCATAAAACGAAATATAACCAAGTTTTACGTCAAATATCCTCAAAGTACCAAAGTTAACGCATGAAGTTTGTTAACCGTTACAGGTAAAGTAGTCTTTCTGAGCAATGTACAACAAAAGTTGATTAAGATAAAATGTTTGTTATGTTAAATTATAGCGATATGTCGAATTTTATTAATTTAGCATATAACACGTATAATATAGTGAGTAGCTCTTATTCGTCATAGGTCGACAGCTAAAACACTTATGATTTGATTTATCAAACGAGCAGTGTGTATCTAGCGCCCTCTACTAGCAATAACGAAACAAGTTTCAAATTCGTATTTCTCATGTTCGAAATCATAAAACTGCCAAATTTTATGTTAATAGTACACAAACCTTCAAAATTATCAAGAAATTTCGAAATAAGAATTTAACTTTCAACACCCTGTGCCTCGAAAACCACCGACATTTGTATAAGAGATATTAGGTTAAATCATCATATTTTGGTGTCTAGTATCTCCGGTATTCGGATTTCCCATTCTTTCTGACTCACCCTGTATATAAAACCGCATGGCAATCCCGAAAGATTGGAAAAATAACATCATCTTACCAATACATAATAAAAGGAAGCTACTCGAACTGTGAAAATTACAGAATCATATGCCTATCATCTACAAGTTACAAATTATACATAAAGATAATAGAAAAAAGGTTAAGAAGAGTAGAGGAAAATAAACTAGAAGATGAACAAGCAGCATACAGAGCCGAAATATCATTGAAAGGAAAATAGAGACGGGTAATGAACTATTCCTAATATTCTTGGACCTAAGAGCAGCTTTTGACATATAAGAACAGAGTGACAAAAAATACAACAAGTACAAATAAATATCAAACAGTAATAGGTTATGAAAGTTTGGAACCAGTAAAAATAGATAATTTACTATATGCTGACGACATAGTGCTGATAGCTGAGAACCATAAAAAGGTAAGGATGTTGGTTGAAATATGGACGGAAAAAATTGAAAACAAGCATAAGGAAAACAAACAGCGTATATCATACTCTAAACATAACAATTTTTGGGAAGGAGATAGATAAAAACATAAATGAAAAGTGTACAACTCGGTGGCAGTCCCAATATTAACATATGCCAATGAATCATGGACACTCCAAGACAAACAAGAAGGAAAGATGACAGCAATGAAAATGCAATTTTTACGGAAAATAGTGGAGAAGACGAAGTGGGATAGGATAAAGAATGAGGAAATAAGACGAGGAGAATCAAGAGGAGATAATCAGCAAAATAGAGAGAAAGCAACTAAACTGATACGCCCACATAATTAGAATCGAACATAACACAATAGTAAAAAAGGTATTTGAAGCACAGAATAAGGATAAGAAAAAGAGGGGAAGACCTAGGAAGAAGTGGTAGGAAAGAATAGCAGAAATTGGGAAGAAGACTCTAACAGATATAAAGGAATTAGCCAGGAACGAGAGGAAGTGGAAAGAGGAATAGGAAAATAGTATATTAAAAAACAAGTTTCGTAAGACACGCTTGAAATGCACGAATTCAAGTTGAAAAACGAGTGGCGAAGCCACGAGTTATTTAATGAATGAATGCTTTAAGTCTTATGAAACGTGTTTTTTATGCTATTTTTTGTAATTCGCGTTTTTATCCTTTTTTTTAACAAAAATAAAATAAATTTTGACATAGGTATGCAGCAGTTGGTAACACCGTAACACTTGAAAATAGAAATTTGAATTGACAATTAGAAACTGTCAAAATACAAAATGTATTCACCTGAAAAAAATGTTTCATGTACACCTCCCAAAACAAGAGAAATTGCTCAGTGTTCAATGTCCTCATCATTGTGGACCTTGCATTCGATGCTAAGAACGTGTTTAAACATCCATAGACAAAAATTGTCACATTGACAACTAGAAAAATTAATGATCCAATGTCACCAACTTGAACTGCTTCCATAAAATGTTACTAAAATCTCATTACAGCATCGGATGCTGTAAGGAGTCTCATTACAGCACCCGTTTGAGTACTGTTAGAGCTTTCGTTACCGTCGCGAATTACAAAAAGATTTATACGACGTCATCAGGCATAAGGATTAGAAGAAAAGTAATTTGGGTTGCATACCCGCTTAATAAAAATTATTTAAAATAAATTATAGCAACATTTTCAAAAATTACCATTGGTAAAATAACCGCATCTGAATAATTCCCCCCATCTTCTTTACTTTGAACTTCTTGATGACTAAAATCGTGTTCACAATGCGATTTTTCAACCATCGCATCAGCAAGCATATGCTTTAAATAAGTCGAAGTGTAATTACTTTCGCTCGTATCCGTTCCACTGTCTCCAACGTCGCTTGCAATCAACGTTTTATCCGATTGCGAGCTATCGTCGACCCCGGAACTCTCCAAATCGGTCGGAATATCGATTATATTCGATGTTAACATTAAATCGTTAACGTCCTCCTTAATGCTTTGAGGTTGCGTGCTTATTGTTTGTGGTAATGGTAAATGTAGGGCTGTTCTGCTTGGAGGTCGAGTTATTGGAATGTCTGGAGTGTCTTTTGAATGGGATTTTTGGTAATTTAAAGGTTGTAACATTTGGGCTGAATCTAAAACAGTCGCTGCTGTACTTTCGGAGATTGAAGTGTATGAAATTGTATCTTCTGCAATGCTGGTGTCTTCTTGTTCTTCTTGGATAACTTGAACACTTTCTGGACTTGATCTTTCAGCAACTCTAATCAATAATTTTTTTTTAGATTAATTAAATTTTAATTAATTTTACTTACTCTTCTTCAATTCCTGGTGAATCATCTGGTGATAAAAATTCATTTGTATGTGGAGATAAATGTTTGCTATTTGAACTATCAGAATCTAACTGCTCTATTGAACTGGGACTTGTTAAACTGTCGGGAAGTACTTCTACAGATTCAGTTGTTTGGCGAATTCCTAAAAATCAATTTTTACATTAAAAAAAAATTTAAATTATTGTTTTAAAACAACCTGAACTAGTTGTTGTAATTGATTGATGTGAAACCATTTCCGAATCAGGAGAAGTAGTACACTCGGTATTACTTAAAACCTCAACGCTATCACTACTTTTTTTATCACTTTCATTACTCACAATAGATAACCTATTCAATGCGTTAACCTCCCCAATTTCTTTCAAATTCATTCCATCATAACAATCTTTACCTTCATCGTCCAAAACACCGGTTTCCTCAACAGATAAAGATCTTTTCATACTATCGCCATCATCACTATGTTGGACAACAAGTTTACTTTCTTTAAAATCTAAGTCGGCAGAATCATCCAAACTTTCAATAGAATCCTTACTTTTTTGACCTTTTTCTTGGGCATTCTCAAAAAACGAACCGGTAAACGACCCCCATATACTAGAAACAACTTTTTGGGATTTAACCGGGCTTTTTGTAACCACATCAGAGGGACTATTTTTGTTTGAATTAACCGTGTTCAAACCCCATGATTGGAAAAATTCGTCTTGATTAACATCGATGGGGGTGTTAGATGGGACTACAGCGTTTGGGTCATCGTCTCGGATATCCAAAGCTTTATCTATCGTTCTTTGAGCTTCCTTTAAAGCTGATTTTGCTATGTTGGCGAAACTTGCTGTATCGAACCAACTCATTACCGATTTTTTTTTAAAGCCGTTTTTGATTACTTAATATCACATATACCGTGTAACACCTCTAATCGATTAAGAGTGTTAATTATTCGTTTTAAAAATACATTTTTCGGTTGTGTTTATAACTATTTTGACAATCAGTAGGTGAAACGTCACAACAAATTTTTAATTGACATATTATGTCAATTGTCAATAAATATAAATTTAAAACGTGGAAATTATAATAGGTTTTGTATTCACTTTGTTTAATAAGTATAAAAAAGGTTTTTATAGAAAAAATTAATAAAGAAAATATTTAATTTAATAAAAAAAAGCATTAATTTTGATTCGAATATCGACGAATAGGGGGCAGCATATTCGGTGTAAATTTGGTTAATTTTAGTGTTTCCTTTAATTTAACAATAATATCTAATTATACTTGATAATAATTGCTATAAAAAAAGAAGTTAAAAAGTGTTCATTAAAATTTTGAGTTTAATTTAAGATATATTTATTTGATCTGAAGTTGGATGCGTGTCAGTTTAGTTATCTTTAAAAAAATTATTGTCATCGCTATTAAGTACAATTCAATCGTTTTAAGATTCAATTTGGTTATATTGGAATGTAAAAAATTATAACTAAATTTATTTAAAGTAATATAAGGGGTTATTGTGGTGCGAATCTTTCGTATGTTAAGAAATGCGTGATATAAGTGTAACATCAAGGCTCTAGTGGCGCAATTGGTTAGCGCACGGTACTTATAAGACAGTAGTCGTGAGCAATGCCGGGGTTGTGAGTTCGAGCCTCACCTAGAGCATATTTTTTTTTATCGCTTATTATCAAATTTATCACATAATATAATTACTATTTAGAAGAAAGATAAGATAAATCACTTCAGTATTATCATTTTAATGGTAGAATTATAAAATGTATGAATTTTTATTTCTCTTTGGGTTGATTACCTTTTTTTCTATATATTCTGATAGATTAGATACAAGACATAGAGAATAGTCTGTGTCTTGTATAGTCAGGTAAAAGACACGGAGAACAGTCTCATCTGATTGACAAACAACTTACAAAAAGCTTATAGTAGAAAGGCAAATGAAATTGAAAAACTGGTTGTTTCCCTCCAAATTCCTATTCTTCTGGTTTCTAAAAATACTTCTATCAGAAAAAAGGAAAAAAATGGCAAGAAAGAAGTCAAAACGAGGTCACAAAGAATGCCAGAAAAATGTTAATATCTGAATATAAAGATGGTGTTGAAAGAAAAAGTAAATATTTGTGGCGTTCTTCTGACATGATAGTGAACATGGATGGGCATAACATAGACTTGGAGGTGCATCT